>NC_060065.1:31239121-31919523 GCF_020283565.1 Trifolium pratense
TACATAATTTTTTGGAATAGCATGTCAAATAACCGATTATCCCAAAACCTTAAGGTGTTAGGATAGAGTCATATCAATGGTTTTATATTATTTCTAACACGTCCCCTCACGCAAGAGCCCACTTGGGGTTGAAGCGTGGATAATGCATAGGCCCACCTACCATATGCTTAAATTCCACTTTTTAATTAGAAAGTGAGGGGAGAGAAGATCGAACTCTAGACCACTTAGTCATAGAGGCTCTGATACCATGTCAAATAACCGATTATCCCAAAACCTTAAGGTGTTAGGATAGAGTCATATCAATGGTTTTATATTATTTCTAACACATCTTAGAATTGAGTATTGGGCCTAACTCATCCTTACAAAACCGGCTTGTAAGGTGAGGATTGCCTCTAGTATATAAACACTTAGTCAGGCCATACCGCAACCGATGTGAGACTTCTTAACACCCCAGCTCGCGCCAAGCGCTATGGGCTTGAGGCGCGGATATGAATGGTGGAGGGCCCGATCAGAAACCTAATTGCAGGCGGCCCGATGAAGTGGCCCAGCGAATCGTGGCTAGGCTCTGATACCATCTTAGAATTGAGTATTGGGCCTAACTTATCCTTACAAAACCGGCTTGTAAGGTGAGGATTGCCTCTAGTATATAAACACTTAGTCAGGCCATATCGCAACCGATGTGAGACTTCTTAACAAGTGTTTGGTTGGCAAAATGAGTCTCCTACTAGGACCTTGTGCCTGTAGTATTTCACCATAGGCAAAATGAGTGTTGCTCTTAGGCTTGTGAAGTATCTATTTAATTTTCAAAGATGATGACATTATATTTGACATAAATTATTTTATACATAGAAATAGAATCATTTAAAAATTGCATTTGGGATTCAATGTGGTGAATGAAAATGCAATACTATTTATTATAGAATGAGACATATAGTACAATGTTTTGATCTATTAATGTGTTTACATGGAATACAAAGATTATTCTAACACGTTACGATGCTTGATTGAAATACTTTAAACACATTCCAACAAAAGACAATTTATACACGGGTCATAAAGTAAAAAAGTTATAGATTAGGCATCTTTTATAGATCTAACCTTGTTAGGATACTATTATTGGTTCAAAATTTTTATTGTCATGATTAATTTTCGATAAAAAATTTGTAAAATATATAAAATAGGTACTTTTCTCAAACTAAATTTTTTTTATAGATCTAACATTATTCCGTTGGATGGAATGAATCTTTTCCTGCGAGCTGATGTTACTGGGACTACTAGATAATTTTCTTCTTGTGTTTTCCTTTTTTCTTCGTCTTGTACCAAAAAAACTAAATTTTTTTATACGCAAAAAAATATTAAATTTCTGACCATTTATTTAAAAAAGCCATTTTTTTATTATTTAGAATAACTATTGTTCACTTACATAACTTTACTTTTTTTTTTTTTTTTCTTAACATAACTTTACTTTTACTAGTACGGAAAAGTAAGAAAGTTGGACCCGTACACTCGAGCTTTAATTATTTGATGGTACTAATTAATGAATAATTTTAGAAAAAAGAAGGCACGGCAACTAAAAGATTTTTTTTATTTCCTTTTCATTCCTTCAATTTCTAGTAAAAATGAGACTCTATAATTTAAAGTTTGATTAAAAAAAAAAGTAAAATTGCGATAAAGATAGATTTTGTCGTTTTGTAAAAAAAAAAAGATAGATTTTGTCGATGAACCATGCATAAACAATATTATTGTAATTCATGTATGTTGAACATATTATTTAATATTTTAATGGTTTTTCATTTCGTTTATTAAAAACAAAAAGTAATCACAATCAAAGTTTATAATTTTCAGTCATAAATCTATTTTATAGTTAACAACAAAAATATTGAGCTCAAATAATTAATGAATTTCGTCCAGATCAAAATGATTGGAAGAAATTCAAATTCAATTTATGATAGGAACAATTCTTGACCATATCATTTATACCAATTTTTTTTTTTTGCTTTTTAGCTTAACCTAAATCAAATGGTACATCGGTGGGTTGAGTTGTTCAATTGACTTGAACAAAAATTTACAAATGTAAGTGATTTAGAGTCCAATCCATGACAAAGAGAAAATATTAATCTAATGAGTAATTATTAATTTTATCCGTTTTAAAAAAATGGTTATTATTATTATTATTATTATTATTATTATTACTTTTGAACGATAAATATATTATTAATAAAAATTAGGTCTTTGCTCAAGAACCAACGTAGACTGATAAAAGAGAGACGACGAAATCAGATCTCTGCTCAAGACGAACGTAGACCAGTAAAAGAAGAGCTACAAAACAAAATTGTTTTATTATTGTAAAAAGAAAATATGTTTTACCTTAACCGACCGAAACGTAGACGGCACAAGTTTGTTGAAATTGAGAATACATCACCACTTAAAACATATTTCATTTTTTTTTTGGTTACAAAACATATTTGATTTAATTTCGAAAGAAACTAGAAGAAAAGATAGACAAGGTGGAGAAAAAAAAAATGAGGAACCTTCCACTTTTCATTATTTCTTTTCCAAATAAAACGAGACAAAAGAAAGTTTTTCGTGGACCCACAAATAAGTGTTCCTCTCAAAAATGGAAGAAAAGTTGGAAGGAATATGAATTTAATGAAATGAGAAGACCAAAAATACTATTATCTATCGACTAGATATACATTCACGAAAATCACCATTTCAATCCTTACAATGTATATTGTCATATTGATCTCTAACTACATCGAAAATCTAATTAAATCATTCACTTTTTGCTATATTAGTAAATTAGTCCTTGACATCAACCGATCAGTGAAAAATGCTGATGTGGATATTGTGGATACTGAGAAGGATAAATGACATGTTAATTTGTTCTTAAGCAGGGACGGAGGCATGTACAACATTGTGTTTTGTGTGGGCATAGGTCTGCACTAAATTTTAAGATTTTTTTTTAATGGAATATGTATGTATGTATGTATGTGTTGAACACTTGACTAGTTAGGCCCATATTCAGGGTCGGTCCCGAGTATTTGGAGGCCCTGTTTGAAAATTAAAAATAGATTTTTAATAAAAAATACAATTTTTTTTTAAAAGTTATTCTCTATTTGAATCGTAAATAACATAAAAAATAGTCATCATAGTAAATAACATCTAAAAGCGACATATTTTAATCAATAACATTAAAATACATCTTCAATCTAATATCATTATCAACTTACGATTCTTTCGTGAACAAAAACTTTCTTGAAATGTTAGTTTCTTTTTTTACAATCAACCGCAAGTTACTTATAAAATTAAGAGTGTGTCTATTAATTTTTTTTAGTACTAAAATATTTTTAGTAGTAACAAAGTCATTATTTTTTTTTACATATATAAATTTTTTAATAGACCGGTATAAACAATTTGAGGCCCCTAAATATTTGAGGCCCTGTGCGGTGGCTCACCTTGCACACCCACAGGGCCGGCCCTGCCCACATCAATTTATCATCCAATAGGAAACTACTATGAAAACTTATATTCCACTCTAACCAATCAATACACTCAGGTTGTACACACGTGACACTCAAGTTGTACACACTACACTTGAAGTTTCATTATTTTGTGACCATCATGAAGTTGTACACACTACATCATGAAGTTTCATTATGGATGATACCTATCAGACATATAAAAAGTCAAAGCGCAACTTAGAGAAAGTTTCTAATTTACATTACTTTCAAGTTCAATTGTTCTATCAAGTGATTGATCGATAACTACAAGAGTTGAATAATCATTTTACAGAAGTGGGTACTGAGTTGCTTCTTTGTGTATCTTGTTTAAGTCCAAGAGATTCATTTTCTGCATTTGATAAGAAGAAGTTGCTTCGTTTAACTCAATTTTATCCTTCAGAATTTTCTCCTATTCAAATATTAGCTCTCGATTCTCAGCTTGAAAATTAGTTCATAGATGTAAGCTCTGAAGATGCATTTTCAGAATTAGAGGGGATTAGTGATCTTAGTATAAAAAAGTTAGTGGAGACAAGAAAACATATTGTTTATCCGTTAGTATATTTGCTTTTAGAGTTATCTTTGATACTACCTGTCGCAACTGCAACAGCTGAAAGAGCTTTCTCTGCTATGAAGATTATCAAGAATGAGTTGCAAAATCGCATGGGTGATTCATGGTTAAATGAGTTGAAAATGAGAAACTCATTCAATCTTTTTAAAAGATAGCAAGTCGTAGAGAACATTTGTGATGTATATTTTTACTCTTTAAAATAAAATGTATAATATATTTAATGCTACAAATTTAAATATATGGTGCCCCCTCTATTCGAAATTCCTGGCTCCGTCACTCTTCTTAAGGACTAATTTAACAAACAATACATAACTTCTCCACCTTAAAATCCACCAATATGGAGAGAAAAGCTTAGTTTCTTCTTGAATTCTCATTCTTATAGCCGCTTTATCCAAACAGTCGAGGTACGTAGATGATGATGGGAGGTGGTGCACATTCGTCATTGTGATTTTCTCAATGGAAAATGAAATTTTACATAAAGACGGAGATAGTATATGCTACACATTGTTTTTCTCATTTATCATAATGTTGTTTTTGTCATTTTATAAATAGGAATATTTCTTTCCTCTCACTTTCCATCCGACCAAATGAAAAAGGAATTTTTTTTTTTTTTTTTACTTTTCTTTCATACCACTTAAAGTGAAATAGAATTAGGTTTGAAGCTTAAAAATATTTGAGGCTTAATGTGGTCGCTTAGTTAACAACCAACCCTTTAAGGAAAACCCTGTTTTCTTGCTATGCTCTCTTATTCATGTAACATTTCACCTCCCTCCAATTCATTTGTTCCATACTTGCTTCGGTTAATTGAATTGAACGAATATCATCATTTATATTGAGAGAAAAAAAGGGTGTCAACAAAAGTAGATAGTAAAATTGTCCAAACTAGCTTCTTAGTTCTTAGCAAATTATTACTAATTTTGAAACCACTGATGTGCTAAATGTACTCAAAACTTTATTTGACATATCTATTAAGAAGTCCATATCTAATGCGATATGACATGAACATAGATTTATAAGTAGAGACAATCACCACCTTAAAAACTGATTTATAGGGTTAGTCAGGAATCATAGTACAAACACAAGGATCATAAAATTTTGCAAAAGCATGTCACAAACAAGGAAACATGAAATTGATTATGAACAGGAATCATAGTACAAGAAAGTCTCATAATACCAAGAAGATCATGTCCTCTAACTCCTCTCACAATACAAAGCATAGGGATTCAAGTGACATGAAGGTGCCTAGTCATACTTTATTTACTATTAGTGGCAACTAGTCACAAGTTTGCAAGTACAATGGCCCTAATTTATTTATATTGAGCTAACAATACCATCCTCTGATGATTCTTGGGTCATAGTAGCTAAACCTAGTTCTGCCGATTTTGAATTAACAAAATTGCATTGTTTTCTAATCTCTCCTTTGGTCCCCGTTAGCACACCAATGTTACCCATTTTAATCATTGCAGCCCTAAAGCTCTCAAAAAAAGCATTTTGATCGGAGCTGAATTTGTTGACAATGGTAATAGTATCTGCACCGGATGTTGAGAACAACTCTTGGTCACTTTGAAGCAACCCCTTTTTCACTTGGAGATTGGAGTAATAGTTCTTGTCAAATTTATCGGGAGTTGTTGGATCAAAGTTTGAAAGGTTTGTGCCAGGTCCACCATTGGGACATATTTTACGCAATTGTTGTAAATAAGTTGTGTTAAGAGTTGGATCCGGACTTCCAGTATTGCTGAAGTTGTACAATCGACTAACAAATAAAGAGCAGTGAGCTCTTCCAAACGTGTGTGCACCTAAAATTGAAACATATATATAAATCAATAATCATCTATATTATTAAACCAAAAAAAATAAAATCATCTTCTATATTATTTTTATATTTTGGTAACATCAACATCGTTACTAAAACACCACGTGAACATTTTTATAACATACCGGAGAGTGCAACTAGGTCGGTAGTATTGAGGCCTTGTGCAACAAATGCAGATTTTAGTTTATCCAATGCGTCGAAAGGAGCAGGAAGATTTTGATTAGCAAGTGTTTGGTTTGCAGTTAAACTATCTCTTCTCCCTAATGGAACTGTCCAACTAGGACCTTGTGCCTGTATTAATTTTCAAAGATAATGAACTTCTTGAAATAAACATCATATTTAAAAATTGCATTTGAAATTCCCCGGTGAATGAAAATGCAATATATATAGAATGAGATTATATATACCAGAACAGAGGATGCTTGAGCAGCAAGAGTAAGAATGTCGGCACAAGAAACTGTGTTAGGACAAGCACTTTCTACAGCAGTTTTGATCTTGTTGATAACATCTAAACCTCTTAAAGAGTTGTTATTTGGAAAAGCTTGTTGTTCGCTAACAATTGTAGCAGTATTGTTCAGCAAAACTGATGCATCACATCCCTGTGAAAATTATATATCACATATATAGTAACTAATAGTAGTATGTAATACTTTCAAAAAAGGAATATTAAAAATTTCTACTAGTGATAGAAAAGCTTCAATAATTGACATTTTCAATTCAAATACTTTTTTGGATTCAATAACCTAATCGTTAGACTCACACTATAGGATGGAGGAATATATACATACTTGAACAAAACAATCATGAAAGTGAAGCCTGACAAGACTAGCAAGCATTCTTGGATCTGTCTTAGAAACATTTGTTAAGACATTGGTGACAATGGAACTAACATTAGGACATGTTTTGCTGTAAAATGTTGGGCTAAGTTGTGCATCTGAAGAAAAGGGTAGTCCTCCAACCAAAACTAAAAACACAACACATAATAGAGAAGTTGCTATGGAGTTCATTGTTGTTCTAAAGGTGAGAATGTGTAAATAATTATAAGCATTTATTTATTTATAGACATAAAAATGGCCATGACTCATAACTAGTACTAGTACTAGTATTGGCTTGTGGTTGCAATCAATTTGTGGGAACACTTCTCAGTCATTTATTGAAAATATGTCATTGGAACATAAATTTTGGCATCAATAATTAATATGATATGTACAAGTTTCCGGTGGCTTCTAAGGTGAGGGCTCTATTAAGTCCCTCACCGGTGAACCACTAAACGTAACCTTTGAATTAAAAAAGACTATAGGATCTCATTAGTTAATATTACACTAGAGAATCTCCCTTTTTCTCTTTTCCCCTGATCTCACTCTCTATCTCCCATAAACATCGTAAACCCATTTTTGAATTTTGTTGAATTGGATTCGTGATTGTCTTTGTCTCTTCGCCCTCTTCCACTAATGTTTGGTAACCTAAAGAATTGAAATTATTAGAAACATCCATGATATCAGTATAGGTGAGGATTACAATCGTAGGGTTCTTAATTTTTTTTTAGCCTTTTAGCCATCACCAAGACACCAACACAATTCCCTGGTCACAAGATTTTAACAGAAAAAAATTCCTTAAAATCCAATTGCGTCAAATTAATATCAAAACTTTTTCGAAACTCCAATTTTTGAATCCAAATATTCATTCGATCAACATTTTTGAAGATTTTTAAAATTCATTGTCATATCACAACAATAATTTCAAGGTAAACAAAGAAAGAGAAAAGGAGTAAATTGTTGTGATTTGGGAGAAGGTGGATAGTTGGGAGGTCACTAATGTGATCGACAATTTGAATGAAGAAAGATGAAAGAAGTAAAAATATTGTGTGTGTGATGCGTTGTAAGATCCGATGACCTTTTTAATCCAACGGTTATGTTTAGTGGTACACCGGTGAGGGACTTAATAGAGCCCTCACCTTAGAAGTCACCCAAGTTTCCGGGTAAATTTTAATTTTAATTTTAATTTTAATTTTGATATGAACATAAATACTAGTGCTAGTATTTTAAAGTTTGATTGAGTATCGATGCTATAGGGTACCTATAATGTGCCATACTTTGGGTGCCGGCGGACTATTCATTTTAATTTTATTTATTTTTTGTTTATTTTTCAATTTATTTTAAAGTTTTTTTCCCTAAATTATCTTCTGAAAAATTGAAGATATTTATCTAACAACTAATAAGAACAAGAATAAGTTATATAATTAGATTCATATGTGAAAAAATATTAGATAAAAATTAGTTTAATTTGTGGGTATACCAAATATAAATTTAAATCTAGTTATATTGTTTGTTTTTATTGGTTATTTCTCTCATGCATTGGTCATATATAGTGCACAAATATATAGTACAAATGAGAAAAGTGAGAGTAAAAAATTACATCAAAGTTTATTTATAGACATCAAGAAACTACTAACTAATCCTCCTAATTACTAACTATTAACTAACTATATCTTTAACATATGGGTTACTATTATCGGTTAAAAAAATTTATTGTCATTTAAAATTTAATTATGATTAATCTCTGTTACAAAATTTATAGAGATTCAATCAAAACAAACAGGACCAAACTAAAAATTACAAGAAAATAAATCAAGGGATAATATTCTCTCAAACCCAATGGGCCTTGTCTCATGAGAAGGGGGCGGTTTATATAGCCCATTAGAGAGAGAAAGTCTCATTTTTCTTTGTTCTTGAGAGAGCTAGAGAGAAGGGAGAGCAAGAGGAGAGCTAGGGCAAGAGCTTGGAGGAGGGATTCTTGGAGCAATCGTTGAGCTTTCGTCGATCCAAGGTAAGAGAGTAGATTTCATATTCGTGGGTGATACAAGGAAGGGGAGAATGTCGATTTCTCCTCACCCGAACTTCCTCCACCCCATTTTCGTTTTAGTTGTGAATGGATTTTCTTAATGGAAATCGATTCTAAGGTTCATAACATGTTTAACATGCTTTTATCATGATGTATGAATGAATTTATTGGATAAAAACGAAGTTTATAGATGATTAAACTCAAGAACTTTGTGTTCTTGAGAGTTTTGAGTAAAAGTGTTAAATCTCTACTTTTTCTTAGTAAAAATGGTAGATCGGTGAAATGAACCGTCCTTTTGTGTTTAGATATGTTTGTTCTACTTGAATACCAACTCATTTGGGATTTATAACATGAAAAATGAGATTTTTGGGTGATTAGAGTGGAAAAACGCAGGTTTTGAACTTTCCTGTCAGGAGGCGCTCGCTAGGCCTTCGCTCAGCGAACGTGTGGCGAACAGCTCGCCACAGCTCGCTGCAGCTCGCCACGAGCAGGTGATCCACTGGTGTGGTTCGCTGAAGCTCGCTGAGCCTTCGCTCAGCGAACAGCTCGCTGATGCTCGCTACGGCTCGCTAAGCCACCGTGACAGCACAGCACTTTGCTGTTTTGAAATTTGAATGACTTTGAGGGTTCTAACATGTTATATTATGTATTTTACCCAATTTTTAGCGTAGATTCCGATTCCGGAGTTTGTTTTATGATAAAATGCATGCTTAATACACTTTACTTATATTATTAGTATTGTGTTAAAAATGTGAGTGAATGCATTGTATGTGTTGATGATTGTAGATGATGTTTGTTTAAATATCAAAGAAGTATATTAAGGTGTTAATCAACTTAATAAAGAAGGATATTAGAGTATGTTATTCTAATAAAGAAGGATATTAAGGTATAGTGTTATCTTAATAAAGAAGTAATGTTGGATAGTGTTCCACATTAGTAAATGAAGAGCTTAATGCTATTGATTGTGAGTGAATTCATGAAATACATACATGCATTCATGAATATATGTGATATTGGATATTCCAATAAAGAAGGATATCGGATTATATTTATCCGATAAAGAAGGATATTAGAGGTGAGATACTCTAATAAAGAAGATGGTACCACATGCATTAGATATGTCTAGGGGACATAGCATGAAGATTGTGGCATTAGATTGCATTAGGATATGTGTACATTATTTGATATTTGATATGTGACACATATGTTTGGAATTTGTGATAATTGTCTATGTGTGTTAGACTTGATGTATGTGTTGATTGTCCGATGATTTTAAATGTAATTGGCTTCAATATATTGTGAATTATGATTGATATTTGGTTATAACCTTTCGTAGCTTATAATTAAATGAGACTAATGATGTATGCTTATAAATGAAGTGTGAGTACAATTAGGTTGTAACTCCTAATTAGATGTGATAAATGAAGTATATGCATGAGATATGAATATGCATTGATGAAGTGTTTAAGTATAGTTTACTTACACTTGTATATTTTGAGTATGTTGTCTAACTCTCTTTTATGTGTTATGTGCTGGACCGTTGGGGGTCCAGATTCACAGGTTTTGTGGTTATCGATGTCGAGTCGTCGGTGAAGCTCCGCTCTGATTATGACACGGGAAAGGGTTGTATTTAGTATATAGAGTCTTCATGACTATTTGTATTTACTTTGGAAAATGTATCTTTATAAAGAAGATTTATTTTGTATAAAGCGAGTTTTGTTAATTAATTAACTTAGTATTATTTTCGTAAAGAGGAGTGTAATATCTCGAACCAACAATTTATCAATCAATTGATTTAAGTCTATAACTTTATTTTATCCGCTGCATCATTTTTGAGAAAAGAAATTTTTAAGCCATAATAAATGTATTAATGGGTTTGGGTGTTACAGCTTCTGTCATTTCCATAATTAAAACAAGGCTAAGTTTGTCAAACCACTCATGTCCTTTCTCTTTCCCTCAAAGACCACCACCGGATCTGCATTCATCACCACCACCGTATCTCCGACCAACCACAACAACACCATTGTTGTCTCCATCGAAACCACAAAAAAGAAAAACATCGATGAGAGTGAGATGAATCTATGAAATCTAAGGAAACAAAGACTGTACACCGGTTTAGAAACAACAACAAATGGCGAGAGATCTGGAGAGTGAGATAGACGAGGGCGGTGGTGGTGGAGGTCGAAGATTGTGGTGGTGAGAACGGATGTCGTGGACGGAGGGGGATAGAGAGCTGATAGCTAGAGAGAGATCCGACGAGTGATCAGAGTGGTGAGGACGGTGGTGGCAGTGGCTGTGATGGAGGACGATGGAAGACACTAGCACTGCTCCAGATCTGCGGCGATGCTAACAGTGATGGTGGTGGTGTTGACGGCCAGTGATTCAGTGATGGAAGGAGGAAGGAAGGTAGTAACTCGGAGAAGAAGAAAATAAAACAAAATAAAAAAAATGAAGGTATATATGAATAGCGCCGTATTTTTGTTGGTATTTTTGTTGGGTTTTAATGTTTAAATAATATTTATGTATATTTAGACCGAACAAATGATATATATTTGATTGGAGTTCTTTTCGTTTGTGTAGAGTACTATCGGTGTACGTAGAATACCTCTTATACTTTATCCAATTATCAATAAAATCGTTTACCATTAAAAAAGAACACATAACAAAGAATTGGCTAGGCAGTTGATAGTCTTTTTGGCATATAGACGAAACGACAAGACATTGAAAACTCACGCATCCAAAATGGAGAGACTGATGTTCGAAATCCAATCATGACGTCCACCTAACAATTTCGACATTCCTACTAGTTGAAATAGAATTTATAGACTCAGTTCATGGTTTTTGTGAAAATGAGAATGTGCAAATAATTACTTGCTTACTTAATTAATTATAAGGATTTATTTATAGAAATACAAATGAGTATAACTAGTACTCCCTCCGGCCTTAGTTATAAGAAAAATAAATAATTTTTTTTGACTTTAAATATAAACAAAAGTTACCAAATTTAACTCTATTAAATCCTATTGTTCGTAAAATAATCCTCATTAATTATCCACTTGTTAAGATCAATGTTTTAAGAACCGGACCGGCCGGTTCGACCATGAACCGGGCATGGTACCGGTCCGGATGAAAGCCCAAAACCGCTAGTCCTCTAAACCGGAGAAAAACCGCTTTGAACCGCTTTAAACCGGTATGAACCGGGAAAACCGGAGAACCGGAAAACCGGAAAAACCGGCCGGTTCTCTCTTAGTTAAAAAAAAACGAAATTTAAAAAAAAAATAATCCATTTTCACATCAAAAATTTGCCATAACTGAAAACATAAGAGTGGAGGAATATTGGATCTGACATTGTATAGATGGAAAAAGAAGGAATATAGGATTTGTGAGATAAAAGAAGAGAATTTAGAGTGGAGAGATCATCATGTATATCCTTTTTATTGCTTCAAAACACCATCTTGAATGAATAGATTCTCTGCTATTTCATTCTCTGTTGAGAAGTTACTGTTGTTGCAAAGCAGTGTGACGGCTAAAGAAAGATCAAGTGAATAAGAATTAGGGTTATGTGCTTTTAAATAAACCTATTGGGCCTAATATCTTTCATGTGAATCATAAGGCCAATCACTTTTTTTTTTAACTACTCTCTACCATACTCATCAAATAAGTTTATTATGTTTTTTTTAACTTATTTTTTCTTATATGAATTTTTTTTTGTTGTCAAGTTGGTTATGAATATTTTTTATAATAATTTTGTTATGAATTTTTTATTTGCTTCTAAGTTTTATTTATGAATTTTACTTTATAGGTTATGATTAATACTATATTCATATATTCAAACATTTTTTAATATATTTATTAATTATCCGGTTCAATAACGGTTTAACAACGGTTTAACCGATTGAACCGGTTGAACCATGAACCAGAGGTCTTACCGGTTTGATCTCCGGTCCGGTTCTTAAAACATTGGTTAAGATGATTGCATATTTCCAATACATATTTAATATATTGTAAATGATAATTTAATAAATACTACAACAACTTTTTCAATAAGTGCAAAATAGAAGAATTTTACTTATAAATTAGGCGGGAGAAAATATAGATTTGTGGTTGCAACTTTCAATCAATTGTGTGAACAATGTCCAATTAATTTACTAAGATGTAAATATTGACATTTAGGTTATGTATCTCATTTATGGAGTACATAGAATTGTCGATCAATTCGAATGTATCAGTACATTAAGTCGTTAAATTGATAAATTAACGATTATTTTTATGAATTAAGCCGATTATTGTATTTTAGAAATAATAATATCACAAGAAAAATCACAATTTCACTGTTTACGAGCAATTCACTAATTTTTTAATTTTTCATTAAAAAAAATTCAATATTGACTATTATAAGGAATAAAAATTCAAAAAATATCAAATTTTATATTTCTAACAATTTTGATAAATAATATTTGGTTATTATAATGTTTTTAATGATAGAAAAAATTACTTAATTAAAAAAAATTCATTTACCTATCATTTTAATATCTGATATACCGGTACATTGAAAATTATCAAATGTATCATAAAATTCCCTATATTCCTCCATACTTTTTTTTTGACCAATCTATATTCCTCCATACTTCTCTACTTGACTATATATTTCTAGTATTAACTTCAGATATATAATAAATTCTGATTTATATTATATGCAATTGCAATAAATTTTATATGTAATAAAAATGGATTGTTCTCAGGAAAGAAAAACGACTGTGCGTTCCGAGGTGTGAAGAGGAAGAGATTTGCACGCACGCACAATTCTTTGAGATTAATTTTGTGTCCTCAACCGCATACTATTGTTCAAGATATTATGCGGAATGTTACTAGGCAAGATCCTCGTATGCCAGCAAGTCTCATCAGACTTCACTTCCACGACTGCTTCGTTGAAGTAAGTATAATTTCTTCTTCATATTCAGCTTAAGTATTTATAATTTCTTCCTTCTTTTTTTTACTACTAATTCCATCTTACTCTTTGTCTCATAGGGATGTGATGCATCAATTCTACTCAACAATACTGCAACCATCGTAAGTGAACAAACAAGTTCTTCCAAACAAAAACTCAATCAGAGGATTAGATGTGATTAACAGAATTAAAACTGCTGTTGAAAGTTCTTGTCCAAACACAGTTTCGTGTTTGGATCGATATTCTTACACTAGCTGCTCAATCATCTTCTGTTCTGGTATATAATCTCATTCTACATTAAATATTAACTACTACATATTTCACAAGAAGAGCAATTTTTTTAACAAGAAGAGCAACACAGATTTTTTTTAACAAGAAGAGCAACACTGATTTTTATTTTTGTACAAGAAGAACAACACTGTTTTTTTTAACAAAGAGCAACACTGATTTTTTTTTTTTTAACAACAAGAGCAACACTGATTTTATTTTACCCGTGATGAAAAATACAGGCTCAAGGTCCTAGTTGGATAGTTCCATTAAACTGCCAACCTAACACTTGTCAATCTTAATCTTGCTGCTCCTTTCGACGTATTGGAGAAACTAAACTCAGCATTTTCGATTTGAGGTGCGCACACATTTGGAAGAGCTCACTGCTCTTTATTTGTTAGTCGATTGTACAATTTCAGCAATGCTGGAAGTCCGGATCCAACTCTTAACAGAACTTATTTACAACAATTGCGTAAAATATGTTCCAACGGTGGACTTGACACTAACCTTTCCAATTTTGATCAAATGACTCCCGATAAATTTGACAAGAACTATTACTCCTATCTCCGGGTGAAAAAGGGGTTGCTTCAAAGTGATCAAGAGTTGAGTACATTTAGTACATTTTGCTATTTAATTTTGTTGATGACAACCCATTTTTCTCTCAATATATATATAAATGATGATATTCGTTCAATTCAATTCACCTAAGCAATCAAGTATGGAAAAAATGAATTGGAGAGAGGTGAAATGTGGCATGAACAAGAGAGCGTATCAAGAAAATAGGGTTTTCCCTATGGGGTTCTTAACTAAGCAACCATATTAAGCCTCAAATATTTTAAAGCTTCAAGAATGATTTAAGTTTGACCCCTTCCTGAACAACGGAGCCAATGCTCCAAATCCACAAGAGAGAAACACCACATCTCTACACAAAATCTCAAAGAATTGTGCGTGCGTGTGAGCGTATGTGTGCGTGCGTGTGAGCGTATGTGTGCGTGCGTGCAAATCTCTTCCTCTTCGCACCTCAAAATGCTAGAAATATTAAAAATTTCAAAAAAGGAATATTAAAAATTTCTACTAGTGATAGAAAAGCTTCAATAATTGACATTTTCAATTCAAATACTTTTTTGGATTCAATAACCTAATCCTTAGACTCACACTATAGGATGAAGGAATATATACATACTTGAACAAAACAATCATGAAAGTGAAGCCTGACAAAACTAGCAAGCATTCTTGGATCTGTCTTAGAAACATTTGTTAAGACATTGGTAACAATGAAACTAACATTAGGACATGTTTTGCTGTAAAATGTTGGGCTAAGTTGTGCATCTGAAGAAAAGGGTAGTCCTCCAACCAAAACTAAAAACACAACACATAATATAGAGAAGTTGCTATGGAGTTCATTGTTGTTCTAAGGGTGAGAATGTGTAAATAATTATAAGCATTTATTTATAGACATAAAAATGGCCATGACTCATAACTAGTACTAGTACTAGTATTGGCTTTGTGGTTGCAATCAATTTGTGGGAACACTTCTCGGTCATTTATTGAAAAGGAAAATGTTATGTAAACACATTTATTTGACAAAAATACAACAAATATACTTTTTTGATTTTTTTAATATCTCGTTTTGTGTGCTTGTGAGTGGAAAGATAGTTGTGTTAATTTTATGTCTCAAAATTTGTGTTTGAATAACACACCTCTATTGAAAATATGTCATTGGAACATAAATTTTGGCATCAATAATTGATATGACATGTACACTTTTCCGGGTAAACTAGGAACTTACCCGTGCATCCGCACGGGACGCGCGTTCCGTGCGTTCAAGTCGAGTGATTTGTTTATTTTTATATATTTAATAAAGATACAAAAATATCGTTGTTTAATTTAATGAAATTATAAAAATCTTAATTATTGCTTAATTTAAGAAATTGCTATTAAAATATAAAAAAGTAGTTAAATATAAAGGCATATATTATAAAATAAACACACTTATACAATATATTTAATAAGTTATAACTTGTGCACATGTACTGGATGTGTGTACTGGGTGTTTCGTCGCGTTGATTGTGTATGTTATAAAATTTTAGTATTGAGATATTTGTGTTCTCTCATGGGTTGCACGTGTCGTGCAATGTATCTAAAAAGACAATTTATCTAAATAACAGTCTAATTTTTTATAGTATTAATATTATTTAGAAAAGTGAAATATCTTTTAAGTAGTAAATGAAATGAGAAGTGTGTTGGGATTATATAGTAATAATAAAATTTAAATAACACTCTATGTTGCAATTATTAAGTTAAAAAATGCCCTGTCAAAAAAAAAAGTTAAAAAATGCTCAAATATTTTTTTATTGAAGTATAATAATTTGAAAGAAGCAAAATAATAATAATAATAATAAAAAAAAAACAAAAACTTGATTAAGAAATAGTAGTTATTTAAACTTTTTCACGAGCAACAATGTGTTCACCATGCATAGTAGTTATTTAAATATTTTCATTAACAACAATGTGTTTCCTATGTATAATAGTTGATAATTTGTACCCAAAAAAAAAAAGTTGATAACTTGTTCTCTATGTATAATAATTATTTAAATTTTCATCAGCAACATCTTATTCATCGTGTATAATAGTTAATTTTAATAATTTTTTATAGTTATTTTAAATTTTTCATCTGCAACAACTTGTTCCCCGTGTATAATATTTAATTTAAAATTTTCAGTAACAATAACTTGTTTCCTGTGCATAGTAGTTATTTAAATTTTTTCATCAGCATCAACTTGTTTATGGTGTATAATAGTTAATAATTTTTTTTTTGTTGTTGAAGGAATAGTTAATAACTTGATCCCCGTGTATATATAGTAATATTTCAATTTTCATCTGCAACAACTTGTTTCCTGTGTATAATAGTTAATTTAGAATTTTCACCGACAACAATTTGTTTTTCATGTATAATAGTTAAAATTGAAAACTGGAAATTTAGAAGGATCAAAGTTAGAAATAATAGCTTTAAAATTAAAATTAAATTTGTTTGGTAAATCTTACTTTTTTTTATAAAAAAAGGTTAAAAGTTATTTTTTTTATCTTTTTATAATAAGGTTAAAAGATATGTTTGATCATATATTATATTTTTTCTTAAAATATAGAAGCTATTTTTTTCTTAATAGAGCTTTTAAAAATTGGTTGTTTGACCTAGCTTCTTACTTCTAAGAAAAAAAAAGAAAAAAAAAGCTAGGTCAAACGGTACCTAAAAGTGTAATTTTGCCTAATTTTTTTATTAACAACCTGTTTTGTGTACAATATTTATTTTTGATTTTTTATGAGTAGTCAAGTGTATAATAGTTATTTCAAAATATTAATTAATTTTTAATTTTTTATTAACGACAATTGTCCCGTGTATAGCAGTGACTTTAGAATATTTATCAAAGTCAACTTTTGTTTTTATCGAAGACAAAGACAACTTGTCGTGTGTATAATAATTAATTTAAATTTTGATCGACATAAGTTATCCTGTGTATATATATCCCGTATTTTTTTGACAATAATAAATATTTGTTTTGTATTTTTGCAATTTGTTCGTACTATTGACGTATATAAATTAAATTCTTTTTGATGTTACATGAGAAATTGATAATATTTCATTGAATGATCGTGTAAAATTATTTTACACTGTCAATGTATCTCCATTAAACTCTATAATATTTTTTTGTGGAAGTTTTTCTCTCACCATAATATTCTTATATTATATTAAATTAATTGTATTTAAAATTGAAAATTAACTTAACTTAATTGAATTAAAAATTAACTTTTGTTTTGAAGTCCATAGCTCAATTGAAGTTTATTTGAAGTCCATATCATTGATTTTTTTTTTTTTTGTCTACATATAGTATTTTATTTCACGTGAACTCCAACATAAGAGTTTAATTTACAATCTACTCTTCTTTTTTTTTTTTTTTTGATAAGCTTACAATCTACTCATTTGTTAATTTCTTTCTCTCGATCTTCAACTAAGTGTGTGTTTGGTTTAGCGGTGACTAGAATTGAGTTTGGTAGAATTGAGTTTGGAGAATTGAGTTTGAGTAAAAGTGAGTTGAATGTAAAGTAATTTATGTTTGGATATGTTCACAAGAAGTGATTTTGTATAAATATGTTGTTTGAATATTTTTATGTCAAAATTGTTTTTGAGTGTGTAAATGACCAAAATGGGTTTTAACATATTTGTTTATATATATTGATCAATTTTTTATTCAATATTAAACAATTATTTAAATTTATGTTGTATAATTTTATAAATATTTTCAAATTTAATAAATAGAAATATTACCCATTGGTTAATAAAAAAAATTAACAAACAATTATTTTGGGTAGTAACAAACAATTATTCGTAAAAAAAAACAATTTGTAACTAACCAAAAGAAAAAACAATTTTTAAGTAAAAAAATAATTCTTGTTTTATTTTACTTTATATTTAATGATGGGGCTTTGGATTTAACAGTTAAATGGAACGGGTCAATAAAGCCCAATTTCTCATCTCTAACCTTGAGGCAGCGGCACTGTAGCAAATAAACAGTAAAATACCATGAAGAAAATAGTTGAATCAGGAAAATAAGTGGCATAATTGATTTTGCAAGCAACGATTTATCAGTAGAGTCCCTACAATCCTTGTTCTCTTTGACATATTTCCTCTTGAACAACAAATCAGGACGGACAAAAAGACAAAAAGGGTAATAAGGGAAGAAGGATTGGAAAAGATAAAGTAAAACTCAGAATCAATTAAAGTAGACACAGAAGCTCCGAATTGCAGCTTCAGGTTCAACGTGAGTCTAGGATAGAATCAATTTTTATTGTATTCAAACCAAACATAAAGTTTTGTTGGGAAACCACGTTTGACCTTTCAAACTCACGTTTGGGGTGTTGAAACGTGAAACCAAACACATACTAAGAATTTTTGTAAAGCTCTCTCCTACAAACAAACCCTAGCCGCCGGCAACCCTTAAATCCCTCCCACTTGGTTTTGTTACCATCAAATCTCATCTTTATCACCCTGTTAAACGTTATTCTTCATAATCTTTCTCTTATTTTTTTTTCTAAGAGTGGTGGTTATCATTTTTTTAGATCTAGAGATCGATCATCAAACACCACTTTTTGAAAAATCATCACCATAAAAAAACTCTCCTCCTTCTCCTCTACAAAACCCACAAAGAATAATTAAGATCGGAATATTTTGCAAATAACCACCGCGCCGGAAATTGTATCCACCATGCCGGAAATTGTCACCGCCCCGCCGGAAAAAAATAAATAATTGTTTCTGTTATTGCTACATCTCATGCTATTTATTTTGTTCTTTCATCTTTATATCTGAGGATGTCTTCTTTGTCTGAGTTCCTGCTACAATTTTAATTTTTAGTTTTTTGGAAAAAAAGTGATTGTCTATATTTGGATTTAACAAAAGTAACAATAACTATGCTGAAGTCAGGGGCGAATCCACCACCCGGCATGCCCTGGCACGTACATGCTGAAGTCAGGGGCGAATCCACCACCCGGCATGCCCTGGCACGTACATGCTGAAGTCAGGGGCGAATCCACCACCCGGCATGCCCTGGCACGTACTCGGGCTCGGCACCCATTTTTTTTTTAGGGTTGTTACTTTAATCTGAAAATTCGAATGTTTGAGTAAGAATTAATAAAATTTAAGTGTATATTCATAATCCCCATGAAATTCCGAGCAAAATGGTATATTTACTTGTCCAATTTGGTGCCAGAATGAAAAATACGATTTATGGTTTTGGTTGCTCGGAGGTTGAAGATGATGAACAGTAGATTAAAGGGTTGTTTTAATATATATTTTAATGACCCATTACTTAGACAAAAGTGTTCGCACTAGCTCAGTGGCTGGGTGATGAATTGGTCACATAGGGGGCTTGTGTTTAACTCCCAGCTTCCTATGTTTATTTTGGTTTTATTTTCTTTTATTTTGGTTTAATTTTATGTTCTTTTCTTTATTGAACATATCTAAAAATCACAAAAAAATCTTTATAAAAAATACTAAAAATGTCAATTTTGTTTCCCTTTTTATATACGGTAAAAATAGTAAATAAATGTATTATTATTGTTTTTATTTGAGTTTAATTTTTTTACCTCATGCTTAAGTATAACGCAAAATACCAAAAAAATATTGTTCTTTTGTGTTAATCTCAACTATGTAAAATATGTTGTAATTCTACTTTCTTTTACATGTAGGATTGTGGGGAGTTTATGACTTTTACTTATGTAATTATTATAAATCAAATATTTAGATGAAATTCTTAAAATTAATTACTTTTATTATAATTTCAGTATATAAGTAATATATATTATTAGTTTAAAACCGTCCGATCGATCCAAAAACCTTAAACCAATAAATATTTGTACATTTGTGATTAAAATTGTGCCCGGGCTTAATACTATTTCTGGCTCCGCCACTGGCTGAAGTTACAAACTCAACTTGTCAAGTTACAAACTCAACTTGTCTAGATCTATTCTTCTATTTCTTTCTAGATCTATTCTTTTCAATACAATACATCAATGCCATTTTTTGTTTGAAACCTACTGAGCTTTTTTTTTTTTTTTTCTTTTCTGCAACATATTTTTTTTTGTTTTCTTTCAAGCTAAAAATGTTAGTGGTTGTTTTTATTCTTTAGAAAATTGAAAATTAATAGTGAAAAACAATACAGTATTGAATGTTAGTAATATTTTTTTTTTACCTGAATCAAATATTGGTTCTTGTTTTCTCCTCATAGTTGTAGTCTTTATGTTTCCCAGAAACAAAAAAGAAATTATCGCATTGATTAGTGAAATATCTTAATAAGAAAAATAAATAGATATGGTTTGATCTGTTTTTTTTTTTTTTGCGTATAAGAAAAAGTTTATATTTTACCTATTTTTTATTTATTTTTGCATATAAGAAAAAGTTCATATTTGGCCTATTTTTGTCTTTCATATTTCTAAACTTTTCTATTCTTTTACAACAAACAGTATCAAAGCTATATATATATATATATTTTTTTTTTTTTCATCTTAAATTTATTTTATTCCAAATCTACAATACCTTTATGTAAATCTATCATAAATCTAAGAAAGTTTGTGTTGTAGAGAATATCATACCTTTATGTATAATCTGTTGTGGTAATGAAAATGAACCTAAAGAGAAAAACGGTAGTGTTAAATGAATAAATTTATTTACCATGTACTTCTTCTTCAATAACAACTATAGATGTTCCTGCAAAATAAAATTTATGTTAGTTAGGGAGCGTTTGTTTCAAGGTTGTTAATTTTACTCCCAGAAATTATATTCCCAGGAAATAATAATGGGAACTTTATTCCCAGGTATTTTTAAAAAAACATGTTTGGTTTATATTAACTACATTCCTAGGAATTATTGATAAAAGTGGGTAAAAGAGAAGTTATTGGAAGTTATTTAAAATAGGGGTGATCGTATCCGAACCAATCCAAAAGTAAAACCGCAAATCGAACCAAACCAAACCGAAAACCGCAAAAACCGCATTTGGTTTGGATGTATTTGGATGGCTTTCTTACTGAACCGCAAACCGCAAAACCGCAAACCGCAAAAACCGCAAAAACCGCGGATAACCGCAAAAACCGCATTAAGTTACTATTATATATTTATATTCCAATATCGTAAAAGAAAATATATTTATATTCCAATATACATGCCCAATTACCAAGTCAGTCGACCAAATTAATCGAACTTCAAGTTGTTTTTATTTTTTGTACTGAAATTTTATTTTGGTGTTGTAATGTTATTTTAAATAAACAAATTTTATCGGTACCGTGATGTTATTTTGAAAATTCAATTTTTTTATATATTTAAAATTATAAGTTACTATAATGTTATTTTGGATAAATAATTTTTGTTGGTACTACAATGTTATTTTGGAACTTCAATTTTTTATTTTTTTTTTTATGCTTAAAATTGTTCGGTACAATCGTTATGTTTTAAACCGCACCAACCGAACCGATCCAAACCGCATTGGTTTGGTTTGGTTTGGTTTGGATGACTTTTTAAAAATCAACCGAACCAAACCGAACCGCATGCATTTTTATCTCGCAGTTAGGATGACTTTTATGCTCAAAACCGAACCAAACCGCACCGCGATCACCCCTAATTTAAAATGTATTCCCATTTTCATGGGAACTTTTCTTTCCCACCAATTTCCTTGGGAATAAAATCATGGGAATAAGAGAAGTTATTGGAAGTTATTTTATTCCAAGGAAACTTCATATCCAGGAATAATTTCATGTCAACCTTATAACAAACATGGGTATATTTATTCCAACCCATATATTCGCAGGAATATTATTCCTAACCTTGAAACAAACACCCCCTTAGTAAAATAGAGTTGAAGATAAAAATATAAAGAGAGAAGAGAAGAAGATGGAAAATAAAACCAGAGAAAGGTGAGATAATGAAATTGAAATGAGATAGTGTGAGGATAATGAAGCATTTGAAATTCAAATACAAAAAAGAGTGGGAATTAAAAAGAGTATTTTGTGAAGGACACAGTCCCATCGGTCAGCAAAAGCTAAGGAAAGTAAACAAAAAGTGTATTTCCTTGTACTTTAACTCAGATTTGTTTAAGTCAAAGAAATAAATATGCTTAGTCTAAACTGCCCTCAGAAATGCTAACGTGGAAGGCTAAATGAGTGGGATAGAAATGAGAAATCCTCATGATGTTATTTTCTCAAGTTATATATGGATGGATGGATTTTAATTTTGATATGAACATAAATACTAGTACTAGTATTTTAAAGTTTGATTGAGTATCGATGCTATAGGAGTATAGGGTACCCATTATGTGCCATACTTTGGGTGACGGCGGACTATTCATTTTTATTTTATTTATTTTTGTTTATTTTTCAATTTATTTTAAAGTTTTTTCCCCCTAAATTATCTTCTGAAAAATTGAAGATATTTATCTAACAACTAATAAGAACAAGAACAAGTTATATAATTAGATTCATATGTGAAAAAATATTAGATAAAAATTAGTTTAATTTGTGGGTATACCAAATATAAATTTAAATCTAGTTATATTGTTTGTTTTTATTGGTTATTTCTCTCATGCATTGGTCATATATAGTGCACAAATATATAGTACAAATGAGAAAAGTGAGAGTAAAATATTACATCAAAGCCTATATATAGACATCAAGAAACTACTAATTAATCCTCCTAATTGCTAACTATTAACTAACTACTTCCTCCGTCCCAAATTATAAGGGAAAATAAAAAAATCACACTTATTAAGAAAATGTAAAACATGATAATTTGAAATATATTTTTGTGGGTTTTTCTTGGAATAAGTTGAATAGGATTAAATGCAATTTGCATTTAATTTTATGAAAATAAGGGAAAAACATTCTTGAAAATGATTTTTTCCCTTATAATTTGGGACAAAAAAAATGAGCATTTTTCCCTTATAATTTGGGACGGAGGGAGTATATCTTTAACATATGGGTTACTATTATCGGTTAAAAAAATTTATTGTCATTTAAAATTTAACTATGATTAATCTCTGTTACAAAATTTATAGAGATTCAATCAAAACAAACAGTACCAAACCAAAAATTACAAGAAAATAAATCAAAGGATAATATTCTCTCAAACCAAATGTCGTGAGTTCAATGATGAAAATTGGAGGAGCATTGCCATTTGCCAGCCCCATTTCAGTTTGAAAATTGAATCAGAAGAAATAGAAACGAAAAATGGATGAGCGATGCGAGAGAAAGAGGTAGAACAAAATGAAAAATAATGGATGAATGCGATTGTATATATAGATTTAGACCGATCAAATGAGATATATTTGATTGGAGTTCTTTTCGTTTGTGTAGAGTACTATCGGTGTACGTAGAATATATAGATGATTTTGTATTTCATCTTTAACCATTTATAAAATGTGTTCACCTTCGATCGTGTGTGATCATCAACAATGGTAAGAAAATAAGAGTAACCATTAATAGAGGTAATAGCTAATGGACCCCAAATATCAACATGTATCATATCAAAAGGTTTAGAAGTAAAGCTAGTGCTAGAAGGAAATGGCAAAATTTATGTTGTTTGGCAAAATGACAGTAATCACACAAAATGGCAATTTATCAATGATACCATATAGAGAGATTAAAGGAAGAGATGATAAAACTGAGTAAAGTGAATCATTTGTTAATTTAACGTAATAATTTAATCATATACATGCGCTTAATAATAAAGATTAAATTTATAATCTTACTTCAGTGCGGAAGCCAAAATAAACATAAGAGCATATGAATAAAAACATGATCTACGACATGTTGATTTATCAAGGATTAGTATTAGGAATATCTAGATGACAAATCCATGAGATAAACATTCCTGAAACACAAAGAAAGATAACCGGATGACAATCACCCGTTGACTTGTGGTTCTTCCTCAACCGGGACTCCTTATGTAACAGCCCAGGCCCCACCACCTTAGGTGGTCCCGGCACTGCCACCTCACGATCTTCTCCACCCCCCTCTCTAGTGGAGTTTTTGCCTTCCGTGGGAATCGAACCACGTACCCTGGGGTTCAAGTACGTGTTCAATCTCAATTGGTAGTGGGAATGCATTGAACATGTACTTGAACCCCAGGGTACATGGTTCGATTCCCACGGAAGGCAAAAACTCTACTAGAGAGGGGGGGTGGAGAAGATCGTGAGGTGGCGGTGCCGGGACCACCTAAGGTGGTGGGGCCTGGGCTGTTACACCTTATGCCCTAAACACTCTTCAGATGGGGAGAAGAGTTAATATGCGGTGTGTCCGGTATATTGGGGACCATAGCCTATATATAGTGTGATGACCAATTAGGGTTCCCATTATTCCGAAATGGGTCATCCTGACATGCACTCCTATTGAGCCCATATCCAATTAATTAATTAATTTCTAAATAGAAATCTAATTAACCTTTTAACTTTATTCGATCACTTAATTAATTAAGGCTCCTAATTAATAAATAGCTAATATAATAATATATAAAGATATTTGCCCACAAGAAATATTATAAAATATTCCAATGTCATTATCATTGATTGAGTTACAAAATGTACATAGAGTGCATATATATACAAGGTAGGATAGAAACAACGAAAACAGAGGGAAAATCAGTTATAGGTGGTTACAACTGCATAACAACTCTAACAGATCCTAACAGTTCATGACAGCTCATAGCTAGCTGTACTAGGTGGAGAAATATCAATATACTTAGCTTGTTAGTTGTTAGATGTGATAATGGAGGAACATTCATTACTTGCAATTATAACCCTCCTGGCAACATTCCTGGCCAAACACCATTCTAAGAGTTTTTTTTCTTTTGTATATTCACTTCATTTGTTCTTAATGTTTTTAAATTTTACAATAAGGTTTATGTGCCGTTCAAAAAAAAACATGTCGTTTTAATGGATATATATTTGATTTGGCTTAAATGCAATTTTGCCCCCTTGGTTTTGATTAAATCGGAATTTTACTCCCCCGTTTTAAAACGCGGACTTTTACCCCCCTTGTTTTATAATTTTTTGGATTTTGCCTCCCCTAAAATTCTGCTTTCGAGTCACAACTTCAAAGCTTCGCACACAACTCAATTTGGATCAATAATTCACCAAACGGACATCTAAATGACCGTAATCGAGTTATCTTTCCACAGAATCAAACCCCACTAAATTTGGAGTTACAAAGAGAGATTAATTACCGTTTTAGTGAAGGTATGTCCCCCAAAATTCTGCAAAAATCTGCTTTCGAGTTACAACTTCAAAGCTTCGTAAACAACTCAATTTGGATCAATAATTCACCAAAAGGATACCGAAATGACCATAATCGAGTTAGCTTTCCACAGAATCAAACCCCACTAAATTTGGAGTTACAAAGAGAGATTAATTACAGTTTTAGTGAAGGTCTGTCTAATTACTAATTTTGCAGAAATCTACTTATGACCTTCAAATTCAACATTGACTAACAAACACATCGTAGCTCCAAATTTGACAAAATTTAAATGAAAACAAGGGTAATTTCGTTAGCTTTCCGGACATGTAAATACTATTGAAAAATGAGCTACAGGGTGAGAGGCATGACAAAAATACCAGTAGTAGTTCCATACAATAATTGATTTGGATAGACCTTCACTAAAATGATAATTAATCTCTTTCTGTAACTCCAAATTTAGTAGAGTTTGATTCTGTGGAAAGATAACTCGATTACGGTCATTTGGATATCCGTTTGATGAATTATGGATTCAAATGGAATTCTGTGCGAAGTTTTGAAGTTGTGACTCGAAAGCAGATTTTGTGCAGAATGTTTGGGGGACATACCTTCACTAAAACGGTAATTAATCTCTTTTTGTAACTCCAAATTTAGTGGGGTTTGATTCTGTGGAAAGATAACTCGATTACGGTCATTTTGATATCCTTTTGGTGAATTATTGATCCAAATTGAGTTGCGTGCGAAACTTTGAAGTTGTGACTCGAAAGCAGAATTTTAGGGGGGGGGGCAAAATCCAAAAAATTATAAAACAGGGGGGTAAAAGTCCGCGTTTTAAAACAGGGGGGTAAAATTCCGATTTAATCAAAATAGGGGGGCAAAACTGTATTTAAGCCGTTTGATTTTAGATACATTGTTTAACTTTAAGAAATTAACATAAGTAACTTTTGCATGGAAAGTGATTAAATTATTAAGGTTGAATATGTTTTTCTTCCTTATAAAATTAACGAATTAATTATGGTTTACATCTCTACAAAAAAAAAAAATTGTAATCTATCACAATTTTTTATTTTTTTTACAACGGAGCTGAGGATCTAATCCAAAAATTTTAGGATATTATCTAAACGCATCCCACTAGACCAAACATGGCTTTGAAATTTAGGTAAATTTTAATATGGACCACTTCATCAAGTGGTTCATGGTGGAACAGTCATGAATAACATTATAACGAATACGAATTTTACAAAATCCACTGTTGGATTGAAAGTTTATATCATATAGATCGACATCCATAGAAAAATTGAAAATCATTTCGTATGTTATTGAGACACATCAAGATTAACGGTTTATTAAATAACGTAAATCTTGATGAGTCTCAACAACATATCAAATGATTTTCAAAAAGTTTTAAAAAATTTATGGATGATCTATACGATATAAACTTTCAATCCAACAGTGAATTTGGTAAAATTCATATTCGGTAGATCACTTGTCCACGGTGGACCACTTCGTAGCATTAGCCTTGAAATCTATCACTAAATTTAGTGATGGGATTCAAGTAGATTTTATATTTCACTACTAGAAATCTGCTTATTTCCTACAGAATTTCCTACGGATTTGAACAAAAAATCTTCAGCAAATTACATTTCCTGTGAGTTCCAGTTCCCAACAAATAAAATTTTATTTTAAAAAAGTGAAGATCAATATACTAATATGATAGGTGAAGTGAGATTAGTTAGGATTCGTGAGAGGCGAGAGTGAGACTGAGAGGTGAGAGAGGCGAAAGGAGATGGAGATGAGAGACGAGGAGATGAAGATGAGAGATATTAGGTTAATGAGAGATGACAGATGGAGAGAGATTGGGGTTTCTGAGGGCGTGGGATCGAACAAAACCTTTCTAAATTTTCAAGGTAAGAGATATAACATCAGTGGAACCAAAAGCCTGAATTGGAATTCTTTAAAACAAATTTTAAAGTAATTACAAGAATGCAACCGTGTTAATTAATTTTTCACTTCAGTTATACAAAAAATCAAAGTAAAATCCCTTGTCCTTTAATTTTTCACTTTAGTTATAACAAAAATCGAAGCGAGATCTCACGCCCATGATTTTTTCACTACAATTATATACTAAAAACCGAAGCGAAATCTCATAACCAAAAATCTCATTTCTACAAAACAGTGTATATTTCCATTTAGGCATGAGGAGACAGATTTTTCCCTCTACAAACTCATAAATTAGTTCGGATCCATGGCTTATTATTTTATTATCTAACACCTATATACTCTCAAACTCATGATGCATCAACAAGAGCCTATTATTTTAATATCTAGCTAACACCTATATACTCTCAAACTCATGATGCATCAACAAGAAGTATTATGAGTTTGTCAAACAAAATACAAAAATCATGCCAAATAAAATAAATTTATAACACTACCCCTCAAGCTAAAGTTTACTAAGCTTTAAGCTTGTTACAAATTAACCCCAAAAATAAATCAAACCAATTAAGATCACGACCAACAGAGAATATGACCACCAAAACAAGACCAAGAGAAACTGACGATCAACCTGGAAAAAAATGGTGGGTAAAAGTAAAGGATTCATGGAAAAGTAGCATGTTGGGGCTGCATGTGCCAGGGTAACATATGAATAAGGCTTTTCGTATGTACGTATGTTGTCGATGATTACTAGCCAGAATCATCACACTTTGCAACTGTTCTTCATTATAAATGAAATTCTGGCAGGCTGGTGGAAAGATGCTGCGAAAGATGCTACAACATCTCGTACCAGTACAGGACACAATATACAAGTTAAAAATAAATTAAGTGCAGGAAAATAAATAGCACAGGTTATTTGTTTACCCAGTTCGGTGCAACGTCACCTAATCTGGTGGATACCAATCCAAGAAGGAAATCCAATATGATAATATTAGTTTGAAGCCCTCAGCAAACGCACCGGTTTACGACTTCGCGCCTAATCACTACCTATGCTAATTTCTACCTAGGAACTCCTAGATATGAGAACATCTGCTCACTTCCCCTCAACCTTACAACCAGTAAGGATTTCAATATCAACAGAATGGAGACACTCTCCTGAACAACGATGAAGACACACTTCAATGACAAATAGCTAGCCAACACCCTTGACTAAGTTCATAATTTGGAGTTGCTTACAAGCTTCCTCCAAGTACAATACTCAACTCATTACCTACGGGTTTTTGAGTGAGGACATAGTGACCATCTCACAACCCGAGTGGTTCACTTACACCAACTCACCTAGAGAGTGGCTCAAAGACACGAAACCCTAAAAGACTACATCTTTGATATTCGTTTATGATTCGGTTTCGGTGTACAAATTAGGTTATGCACCTTTCTTTAAATAGACAAAGCTTCGTGGATTTGGGCTTCAAAGTTACTTCTTCTCCAAGAAACTTCCAGTGGATATATTTCAAAATTAAATCTTCCACAAATATATTTGCATCAAATATTTTTGTTGACCATAAATATATATTTTTGTAACAACCTCCTTGAAGCACAAAAATATATTTGCATCAAATATATTTGACAGCCGGAAAAGCGATGGTCAGCTCACAAATATTTTCTTCAAATAATTCTTCAAGAAAAGATTCCCTCCAAAAAAGATATTTGATTTATTCCAAAAATATTGAACATATTTTTGGACAGAATAAAATAAACAAACTGCCTTAGGTAACTTGCAATGGAAGGCACGTCTTGGCTTGTTAGATAAGCACAAAATTATATCTGAAACAAATCTTCCAAAGATATGATATAAAAAATAAGCACGCTTCAGGTTAGCATTAATGTTATACTCACACGCTACAACATTTGGTTCATCATTTGACTAAAATAATTAAATAATTTCTTAATTTATTTTTTAACATAATTTCTTAATTTGTTAAAGGCCAATATAACGGCTAATACATGCCTAATTAATATATTGTAAATGATACTCCCTCCGGTCCTATATATAAGGAACACTTTGAAATTTTTTTTTTGTCCTTTTTATAAGAAATATTTTTTAAATTTATTCTTTATTAAATCGATAATGCCTTATATACCCTTATTAAATTGTATAAAATGCAACCTATTCTAATGTTATGTATTAATTACACAGACACATTCCCAAAATTAATTTTGGAACAGAGCAATGCTAAGCACACACTCTTTGACACCCTCTTTCAAACACACTCTCATTTATTGGGCCACATCATCAATTTTTTTAAATCCATTACCGGTTAACCTATTACCCAAGTTGAACAACTTTAATTTTTTATTTTTCTCTTTCTTCTTTTATAGTTATCGGTCACCGCTAACCTCCTCTAGCACCACTACCCAGTACCCACAATCTAGCATTATCCTTCAACAAGAATGTTAAATCAAAGTAACATCACTATCAGTATAGTTGAGGGGACTGACAAAAGGATTGTAAAATCAATTGAAGTTGTTATTATTTCTGCTGGAAAACGTGATGTCCAAAGAGATTTTCAGATCTTTGGCTATGAACAAAACCCCATTAACTTTCAACCTTCGACTTTTGTGTTGTTGGAGATGAACAAAGAGGTTGAGATCTGGGTCTACATGGGACAATTTTTCCTCTGCACATCTTTAAGAAAAAGATTGAGTTTTGTAATGTTCTTAAAATGAAAGAGATAACATATACAAGACGTATTACTAACATCAGGTGTTCATATACAAGACGTATTTCGCTATGGGGATGACGATTTGTTTTGACAAATAGATGATGATGACGATTCAATTTCAAAAGAATGAAAAGAAAGGAAACAAAAAGAAGAAAAAAAAAAAGGAAAGTGTTAAAGGTGAATAACCGGTAGCAGGTTAGAGATTTAAAAAAGTTGATGATGTTGCCCAATAGGTGAGAGTATCTTTTAAAAGAGTGTGTCAGAGAGTGTGTGCTTACTATCATTTTAGAATTTTTAATAAAAATAATAAACCTTCTTGATATGTGTTTTTCTCAATGTGTTCCTTATATATAGGACCGGAGGGAGTATTTATTTTTAATTCATTTGTCATGAAAATATGGCCTACAATTTATTGGTGAAAGATGGGATTTCAGTTATAGCATTCATACACAAAAATCAGAATTAATAAACACATTCACGTGCTTATCAAAAAAATAAAAATAAATAAATAAACACCTTCATGTACAAAAAGACAACAATTAATATACCGATTAATCATGTATGATATTTAAAAACACATGATGTGTCACATTAATTAAATGATGTGGCAGCACATTATTGAATATATGTGTAAAAAAAATTTACACTGACGGTGCACAACAATTAAACTCATTTAAGAATATTCATGATACAAAATATACGCATTAAATATAATACTATAATTTTAAAATATATTTGAAAACAAATCGACCAAAGTATTAATGTTTCTATTGCAAAAAAAAAAAAAAAAGATTAATGTTTTCTAAAAAAGGAAAAATTATTTTATTTCTTAAAAAGAAGAAATTTTAAGAAATCCCTTTAAATACATGATAAGAGCCTCAACATTTATCATCAACACTGAGAACCAAAATGAATTCATCTTTTGTATTATGTTTGTTGGGATTAATAGTCACTGTGAGTGGTCACGTTGCACATGCCCAAGACTCACCAAGTGATTATGTGAATTCCCACAATGAAGCAAGATCAAAGATTTTTACTTTCAAAATTCCACATGTTGTTTGGGACAAGAAAATTGCTACTTTTGCACAAAACTATGCAAATCAACGCAAGGATTGTAAACTGATCCCCTCCGGCAGCCATTACGGAGAAAATCTCGCGGTGAGTGCCGGCAACATGAGTGGCAAAGATGCAGTGAAATTATGGGTGGATGAAGAACCTCACTATAATCACTATCTTAACGAATGTGATGGTGGTGAATGTCTTCATTATACTCAGGTAATTTGGCAAGATTCAAGACGTATTGGATGTGGCAAAGTTAGATGTGATAATGGAGGAACATTCATTACTTGCAACTATGACCCTCGTGGCAACATTCCTGGCCAAACACCATTCTAATTAATGCTTTATTGTTCTTAATGTTTTTCAATTTTACAATAAGGTTTATGTGATCGAGTTCATCATATGTAACTTGGATACCAATAATAGACCTCTAGTAAATCATTTCTCACATTAGACCATATGTATTTTATTTGTTGTAGATCACATTGTTTAACTTTAAGAATTTAACATACTCGCTCATTTTCAAAATAAATGACTTAATAATAGGATAGTTAAATCTATGAATAATGACAAACATAAATAAAAATAATTAACCGATCGTTAATTAACGTTAGTGGTGATTGTCACTGGACTTTGGTAGTGAGAAATGGTCACCATCTCTGTATTCACGCATCTTGGCAGTGGCTTGACAATTTTTTCATCTCTGTGTAATAAGCAGAAATGGTGTAATCACCTTGTTTCAAGGTGTAAATCTCTTCTTGAATATCTGAAATACGAAAAACATCACCTTGGTAAAAACGGTTCTTCAATTCTTTCCATATCTCTGATGTTGTGTCCATCCATACAATGCTTTGTGAAATCTCAGGTTCAACTGCGTTGCTCAGCCAAGACATAATCATTGTGTTGCATCGATCCCACACAATTGAATCACGATCATCATCAAGTGGACGAGGGAGAGAACCATTAATGAAGTGCAGTTTGTGCTTTGGATTGTTAGATAATAATTATATTATTACTGTAAGGGTAGTTTAGTCTTTCATAATTACTAGTTTATATACTCTATTGTATCTATTGTTCTATATGACCTTTTGGTTTATTATAATGGAAAATCCTAGCCTCTTTTTTCTCTTTGAATAGTTTAACATGGTATCTAGAGCAAGGTTCGATCCGCATTGAACATTCCGTCGCTGTCGAGTTCCCAACAAAAATTGGGAATATATTTGTTGTCGAAAATCTGATGAGAATAAATTTGGTTGAGTTTTTGCTGGCGCGCTTTGATCTCTCTACTGGTGATTTTTCCGTTGTGGTAAATTTTGGACTTGTAGCTTTTTTTGTTGGTTTCGTTTGCTTTTAAGAAAGGGGAAGAGGTATATATATATTGGAAATTTGCAAGCTGGTTTGTTTGATTTAGAACGAATGTGATGCTGATATAATACCGTGTGGTATTTTGGTCTTCTGTCCATGTCTCTGTTCCGTTTAATTTAGTTTGTTGCAATTTGTGATTTGATTTGTTATTGTTTAGAAGGTTGATTAACTGACTGTTCGCTTTTATTTGAATTCTTTGTGATATTTCTATTAAGAAGCAATTTGAATTTCTAATTGGTTGGTTGGTATATTGTTGATTGAATTCCTTATTGGTTGGCTCTATTATTTTGGCATTGTTGGTGATTGGTTGGATTTCTACGATTGAAATAATTGTTTGTTGGTTCATTTGATTGTTTGATAATATGGCAATGTCTTTGGCTGCTCCTCTTCCTGTTGGCATTGGTATTGATCATGTATATCCACAAAAGACTACTTCAAGAGTGTTTGATCTTGCTGCACAGTTCCAAAAGTTTCTCGCCACCCAGCCACATGCAACGTCTGTCTCCTCTATTAAAGGTTTGACCCCTTCTAATTATTCAAGTATTTCCTCGATATGGATCCTTAATTCTGGAGCATCGCATCATATGTCATATGATCGTAAGTCTTTTTTGTCTTTAAATTCTACATCATCCATCTCAGTTATGACTGCCGATGGCACTCATATGCCATTAGTAGGAATTGGGTCAGTGTCCACATCTAATTTGTCTCTTTCTGATGTTTATTATATTCCTAATCTTACTTTGAGTCTTGCTTCTGTTAGTCAATTATGTGATTCTGGATATTCTGTTACGTTTTCTTCTACTCATTGTCATGTGCAGGATCAACATTCAGGGAGGTTGATTGGGAAAGGTCGTAGACATGTGGGACTTTATGTTCTGGATGAGCTTAGAGTTCCAGATACTGCAGCCTCAACTTCTACTTCCATTGATTTATCATCTTTTTCGTTTGAATTTATCATCTTCTAACTTTTATTTGTGGCATTCTCGTCTTGGTCATGTTTCTGCATCTAGATTAAAATACTTGGCCTCTACTGGAGCTTTGGGAAAATTGCAAATTAGTGATATTTCTGATTGTTGCGATTGCAAACTTGCTAAATTTTCTGCTTTGTCGTTTAATAAAAGTACTTCTATGTCCAAAGCACCTTTTGATTTAGTTCATTCTGATGTATGGGGTCCATCACCGGTCCTTATCAAAGGTGGTTCTAGATATTATGTCTCTTTTATTGATGATCATACTCGTTATTGTTGGGTTTATCTAATGAAAAATCGTTCTGAGTTTTTCGGCATATATCAAAAGTTTCGTGCTATGGTTAAAACTCAACATAATGCTGTTATAAAGTGTTTCCGTTGTGAAGGTGGTGAGTATACTTCTTATAAATTCTCTGAGTTGCTTGCTTATGATGGTACAATTCACCAGACCTCATGTACTGATACTCCTCAGCAAAAAGGCGTTGTTGAAAGAAAACATCGTCATATTGTTGAAACTGTTCGTTCTCTTTTGTTGTCTGCTTCTTTTCCAAGTGAGTTTTGGGGTGAAGCAATTCTCACAGCTGTACATGCTATTAATAGGATTCCTTCGTCGGTCACCTCAGGTTTGTCTCCCTTTGAAAAATTGTATGGTTCTAGTCCTGATTATTCTTCTTTGAAGGTATTTTGTTCTACCTGTTTGGTTCTTCTCCCACAAGTAGAACGAAATAAACTGTCTCCTCGTTCTGTGATATGTGTTTTTCTTGGCTACGGGGATGGTCAAAAGGGTTATCGTTGTTATGACCCTTCAAGTAAAAAATTGTATGTTTCTCGTCATGTTGTGTTTCTTGAGCACATACCATTTTTCTCTCTTTCGTCTAATACACATACTCCTAGCTTGTCTGAACTAACGAATATTGATCCTTTCGGTGTCGATAATGATATTTCTACTGACTGTAATTTTGAGAACTGCAGGGATGATACTAGTGCTACTCCAGATACATATGCCCCTTTTGTCCCATCAACTACTCAACAACCTCCTCTGACTGTTGTTCATACTGCACCACCTCCACCACCTCCTCCTCGTTATCCTTCTCGTGATCGTAAGTCTACTCAATTGCCTGATTTTGTTTATTCAATTTATTCTGCTTCTTTTCTTACCTCTATTCATAGTTTGTCTGAGCCTTCGTCCTATAAAGAAGCTATTCTTGATCCTCTTTGGAAAAAAGCTATGGCTGAAGAACTTGCAGCTTTGCACAAGACAAATACTTGGGACATAGTACCTCTTCCGCCAAGAAAACATGCAATTGGGTCTCGTTGGGTATACAAGATTAAAACCAAGTCTGATGGGTCAGTTGAGCGTTACAAAGCTTGTCTTGTGGCTAAGGGATTCTCTCAACAATATGGTATGGATTATGAAGAAACATTTGCTCCTGTGGCCAAAATGACCACTATTCGCACTCTTATTGTTGTTGCATCTGTTCGTCAGTGGGATATTTCTCAAATGGATGTTAAAAATGCGTTTTTAAATGGTGATCTTCAGGAGGAAGTTTATATGGTACCTCCATCAGGTGTTTTTCATAATCAGGGTGAAGTATGTAAGTTAAAAAAAGCTATATGGTTTGAAACAAGCTCCAAGAGCTTGGTATGAGAAGTTCTCTACTGTGATTAGATCTCTTGGATTCTGCTCTAGTGATCACGATTCTGCTTTATTTGTTAGGACAACTTATCATGGTCGTATTATACTCTCTTTATATGTTGATGATATGATTATTACAGGTGATGATGTTGGTGGAATTAATGAGTTGAAATTACAGTTAGCTAAAAGATTTGAAATGAAGGATTTAGGCCCTCTTCGCTACTTCTTAGGGATTGAAGTTGCCTATTCTCCTAAGGGTTATCTCTTATCTCAATCCAAGTACATTGAAAACATTCTTGAGCAAGCTCGTCTCTCTGATACTCGAACAGTAGATAGTCCTTTAGAGTTGAATGTGAAATATATCCCTCTGATGGGATTCCTCTACCGGATCCTACTTTGTACCGTACTTTGGTTGGAAGCTTGGTCTACCTTACTATTACTAGACCTGATATTGCTTATGCAGTGTATGTCGTTAGTCAGTTTGTTGTTTCTCCCACTACAATACATTGGACAGTCGTGCTTCGTATTCTCCGTTATCTTCGGGGAACTCAATTTCAGAGTCTTTTGTTTCCATCATCCTCTTCCTTAGAGTTACGTGCTTACTCTGATGCTGATTGGGCTGGTAATCCTACTGACCGTATGTCTACCACATGCTTTTGTATTTTTCTTGGAGATTCTCTCATCTCTTGGAAGAGTAAGAAACAAGACGTCGTTTCCCGCTCTTCTACAGAAGCTGAGTATCGTGCTATGGCATCTACCACTACTGAAATAGTTTGGTTGCGTTGGTTACTTTGTGATATGGGTGTCCCTCTTTCTGAACCAACCCCTATGTACTGTGATAACAAGAGTGTCATTCAAATTGCGCACAACTCTGTATTTCATGAACGTACCAAACACATTGAGATTGATTGTCACTTCACACGTCACCATCTTCAACATGGTACCATTACTTCGCCGTTTATCTCTTCCTCCTTGCAGATTGCTGATTTGTTCACGAAGACGCATTCTACTAAGCGTTTTCGTTTCTTAATTGACAAACTCTCGATGCTTCATGTTAACACATCGTGAGTTTGAAGGGAGATGTTAGATAATAATTATATTATTATTGTAAGGGTAGTTTAGTCTTTCATAATTACTAGTTTATATACTCTATCTATATATATAAATCCTAGATAGTTGTCCAATTGACTATCTAAACCCTAATCCACATCACCCACTTAAACCAATGAAAACCTTTCATTTAGCCATATCACCCACTTACATTCATTTAATGTGTGGTACTAAATGTTATTATTTTATTTTATTATTATTATTATTATTATTATTCTTTTCGGTTACTATTCATTTTAATTTTTTTTCTTCATTTTATTATTTTGTGTATTTTATTATTTTTGGTTCATAATAGGTAATGCTTTTGATAATAATCTTTTGTTCAATCTTTGTGTATATAATTAGTTGGTCGATTGTCAAGACTATTTACTGATGATTTTGGTACGCAAATTCATCGTCACATTCTTTTGATTGATCCAAATAAAAATCAATTTGAAGTGTTAATAAAAAAAATAGATAAAATAAAATTTACTGATGGTTTGTATGATGTTCATGATTTTTATCATATTCAGTTTTGAGTACGCGGTTAAGTTGGTTTATCTTTGCCTCAATATGTTTCAAATAAATATAAATGACCGATTTGATAATGAAGTAGTTTATCCAACTCAGAATCCTCCAAAGAAATTTATAATAAAAAAAAAACTTTTTATGTTCCAACATCAATTGTTTTTCAATGGTCAATTATATGTTGGTATTTCTAGAGATATTTTAAAGAATGAATTAAAATATTGCTAACCAATGTTAATGAAGAATATACCAAGATGACTTCAAATGTAGTGTATAAATAATTTTTTTTAAATGTATAAACACATATTTTATATCTATATCATATTTAGATAACTTCTATATTGTTACTATTATTTTGATAATACTTATTTTTCAATTTTAGATTTACTACCTATACAAATAATTTTTTTATGTTATAGTATAAAACAACGCATAAAACCCGTGCGATAATTTTTTATGTTATAGTATAAAACAACGCATAAAACCCGTGCATCGCACGGGTAATTGTCTAGTTGTATCTATTGTTCTATATAACTTTTGGTTTATTATAATGAAAAACCCTAGCCTCCTTTTTCTCTTTGAATAGTTTAACCCTAGCCTCAAATAATCAAAGCAACATAATGAAATAACGATCTGCCGCAAGCTCTCAACGAAGAAATATACAAAGAATCAGCGAAATTGAAATTCTCATCTTCGTTGTTGTAAAGAGTGGGTATAGTGAGCTAAGTATGCCTATGCCATGAAAGAGATCTTGCAAGGTACAAGATGAAGATGAGTTGCAGAGTTTGGGTGCGGATTGAGCCAAACGAAGGAGAGAAAGAATGAAAAATTGTATTAAGCAACTCAATGTTTACAAGCTCTATGTTACACCTTATATACAAGTCAAGGGAACATAACTAACTAGTAGTAGTTACAAAACAACCAACTAAAACTGCTTATAACAATCAAAACTAACTAACTAACTTGGTAACATCTGTTACAAGCAACAGAGAATTTAACTCGATTCACTTAACATCAACAGTTGCCTTGAATCATTATCGAAAATCACACAGGTTATTCTCTCTTCTATTGGAATATCAATACTCTCTATTACATGCAGTAACATTTTTATATAACTCCTGCACTAGCAGGTCAAAGAACATAAACACTAAATTAACCATACTACGTAGTCGAACCACCCATACAGATCATCGCAAAATTATAATTAGATTGCGAAATCATCAGAGAATCAAACTATCAAATCACTCAGAAGCTTAACCATCCAATCACTCGGAAGCTTAACCATCCAATAGAAAATAAAGGCAGGAATTGAAAACTGGAAAATAAAGGCAGGAATTAAAAACTAAAATTCAACTTCTTTCATTCATATGGATCATATTCTAAGGAGGCAGCACATCAGTACACTTAAATAGAGCTAAGGTTTCCATAATAACAATTGGGCCATAGGCCACTTGAAGGAATTAAAGAGTCTTAATATACATAATAATAGATAGTAATAATATAATACAGAGGTTAATTATAATGATCCACCACATGCACATAGCAATAAAACCTCTGCATTTCCACCTTAATTATGCTGAGCTAGCCATGCCATCTTCTGAAGATTCATTGGTGACCACAGTAGCCAATCAAGAAGAATTCTCATTCACAGCATTGCACTGTGTTCTTACTTCACCTTCAGATCCAGTTAAAACACCAATATTTCCCATTTTTATCATTGAGGCTACAAAACTTTCAAAGAACAGAGTTTGATTATTGATGAAACTGTTGACAGTAGAAATAGTATCAGCACCACTTGTTGAAAAAAGGACTTGGTCACTCACAAACAAGCATTTGCCATTTTGGAGATTGGAGTAGTAGTTTGAGTCGAATGCATCAGGAGTGGTTGGGTCCAAATTGGTGAGGGTGGTACCAGGTCCATTATTGGGACATGTTGATTTTAGTGTTTCCAAGTAGGTTTTGTTGAGTGTTGGATCAGGATTACCGGTATTGTTAAAGTTATACAGTCTCTTGACAAAGAATTTGCACTCACCTCTACCAATTGTATGAGTGCAAATTCTTTGTCAAGAGACTGTATAACTTTAACAATACCGGTAATCCTGATCCAACACTCAACAAAACCTACTTGGAAACACTAAAATCAACATGTCCCAATAATGGACCTGGTACCACCCTCACCAATTTGGACCCAACCACTCCTGATGCATTGGACTCAAACTACTATTCCAATCTCCAAAATGGCAAAGGCTTGTTTGTGAGTGACCAAGTCCTTTTTTCAACAAGTGGTGTTGATACTATTTCTACTGTCAACAGTTTCATCAATAATCAAACTCTGTTCTTTGAAAGTTTTGTAGCCTTAACATTTATAGTGTTATTATTTGGCAAAGCTCCTTGCTCACTCACAATCGTAGCAGTGTCATTAAGTAAGATTGAAGCATCACAACCCTGTCATAAACATAGATATAAGATTTATGAGCTAGCTATAAATACTGAAACTAAGTTTATGTTTAATCAACAAACTGAACAAATTATGTAAATACTTACTTGAACAAAGCAATCATGGAAGTGGAGCCTAATAAGACTTGCAAGTATTCTAGGATTTGTCTTGGAAACGTTGCTTAAAACTTCACGAACAATTGTGTGAACATTGGGACAAGTGTCTTTGTAAAAGGTTGGATCAAGCTGTGCATCTGAGGAGAAGGGTAACCCTCCAAGCACAGATGCTAATTTGCCATTATTGTCCATGCAGGAGGTAACCAATTGTTATTCCGCTTGTACGCCTCCTGAATCCAGAACAAAAAGAAAGCAAACAGCACCTTGTCAGTATGTCTCGAATCAGATTAGTTCCAAGTTTAAGAGAGGAGAATAATGCATTTTCATAGAATGTGTAGCTAACCAAAACAGAAAGTAAAAAAAAAAGGCTAATGAACAGAAAAAAGCTGAAATCTAGTAGCATACACCATTGTCATATTACCAGCAAGAAATACTCCAACCAAACCGATTTTATCATGAAAATGGACAAGTGCAACAAGAACAGAAAATAACAGCAAAGGATGCAGAAGAATCAAAGCCATGAGACCAACGTTTTAAACACTAGACTGGATTGGTGCTTTAGTTTAATAATCCAATTCAATCACAGTTCAACCTAAAATTTAAAAATCCGACTAGTTAAACCAGTCAAATCAAAAACACGAAATTTTGCAAGTTCAACCTAAAATTTAAAATCCGATTAGTTTAATTTGTGGCTTAGTTTTCAAAACAGTGTTCAAGACAGACAAGACTAGTTTGTTATCTACAGAAAATATTAGTTAATCCAGTATGCAAGCTTGCATGGGTTATTGGACTTGCATGCGCATTGAATGATGCATTATTGTATTTCTGTTATTGTATCTAAAAGTTCGTAAATAATGATTTCATTTGTATACATTGTCATGAACCAACTCTCCAAAACGTTAAAGTTTCTAACACTTCCCCACGCACAAGCTTTTTTCACTTGAAGTGTGGACAAGGCTTATGACCACTGTACTTTGAATTTAACTTTATTTTTGAAAAACAGGGGTGGTAAGCATCAAGCTTGCTAACAATTTGATCATAGAAGCTCTGTTACCAAATAATGGATATTCGAAGTGTTTATGCTTTTAAGCTAAAGCGTATCAATGGTTTTATATCTCAAACTACGGAGAAGTTAGCCAAAACTGCAGAAAAATTCAAATATTAAAGGGTAAGCGAAAAATGTAGACAAGAACGTGATCTAATGATTTTACCTGAGCTGCAATAGCCTGTGTAATTGTATACTCAGTTTCACCTTGGAATTGCCTCCACAAAGACTTGCACTGCACTGGAGAGATAAGTATATCTTCAGGAGAAACCTACATTTTACATAGATTCTCACATAAGAAAACTACGACAACGACATTAGTAGAAGCACAAATATCACACACAATATAGTACCTCCTCCCACGTGCTTGAAGCCAGTGGATCCATGGAAACTTCTCTATCTGTATACTGGGAAGATGCTGCTGCACTGGTTTTGTTTATAAGCGACAGATCAAGTACTCTTTCAATATTATCTGGCTTCTCATCCAATCGTATAGCAGCCATATCCGATAGAAGCTTCATAGACTGTTACATGATAAAACACATTATACATGGTGATTAAAAAGAGGGTTGTTGACAAATATAATTTCAAGTATGAGCAAGTTGAGAGATTATCGTTGAACTAGTAGCTATCAATTACCGCAGAGCGAGCATCTCTTGTAATAGCTCTGATATCTTCATTCCCAGTCCAAACTCTAGGGAGTGAATCATTGTCATGATTAAACACTGTAGAGAACCTGAAAATTATTATACAGACCAGTAAGTCACAAAATTAAATCAGAAAATGAATAACATCCACCTCGAACAGTGTAATTTATTTCATCATAATAGAAAAGGTACAGGTGCAGTAAAGGGCACCCTCCAAAATAAACAAATGGAAATAAATAAGAATAACAACCAAACCATATCTCATTTTGTGGATAAGCTAATATACCAAATTTTTTGTAAAACCATTATTATATTATTTAAAGCAAGGTATTTTTAATGTTTCAACAAATGCTTTGGCCCAATACATTTTTCGTGAGCGAAAGGATTTTGATGTATTTAGTTCAAAATTTGGACCAAATACATCAACTTTGTTTGATCCACTTTTTCATATAATTAGGAATGGAGGGAAAATAGTGGACTATCATTACAACTCTCAAGTTCCAAGATTTTAAAATCGATCAAATTTTACTCCCTCTGTCCCAGTAATAAATGTAAGACCCTTTAGAGAAATTTCTTTGCCCCTTTTTACAAGCCCCTAATTAATTTACATTTTTTTGTAACCAACAATAAATACTATGATGGAAGCATTAACTAATTCTGTCTCTTTGAGGGTAAATTTGTAAAAACAGTAGATATATTTTTTTGTAGCCAACAATAAATGAATTGTAAACAAAGTACTGTATAATACTACAGCTAACTATAGATATCTTTTCAACAACAGACATTACCTATCTTTCATGCGAATCAGAACCTTTCCAGCTTCTTCTCGTGCTTTATTCTCCACCAATTTTCTAGCGTAGTCTCTTAAGCTTTGTTGCATACTTTCAATAGTTTCTTCTTCCAGCTCAAAACCAGCTACGCGATCCAAAAATTCTGATACAGCAGCTTCAGTTTCACGTTTAAGAAGTTTTCTTACTGAAAGCCAGGTGTCCTTTCCTCCTGCTTCAAAGAGGGACTCCACAGGCTCAGCCAATGCCTTGGCCAGTTGTTTCTGCAAAATGATATATATAATTCAGTGGTTGACAAATATATTGCAGACACAGATTACTAAATAGAGAGTAGTCCAATTGTTAGAGGAGAGAAGATCAAGAAAAACCAAAGGTCAAACTACTAAGGCTTTGTTTGGTAACATCAAGAAGCTACCTTATAAGCTTGTTTAATAAAAAGAGAAGTGTTCAGTAAACAATCTTAACTCACTAGCCTATAGCTTTTTTCAGGTACTCCTTGAAGGATCATATAGCCTTTTTTTTCTTCTCATTTTTACCCTATAGCCTATAGCTTAAAGTATAATATTATTAATTTATACCATAAACTATAAATGTGTTGTTTTATCTATTTAATTTAATAAATATATTTAAAAATGAGTAAAGTATTTATATAAACAAAAAAAAACAGAGGGCAAAGTATTTATAAAAGAAAAAAAATAGACAAAGTCATTTCATGTCATGATGTCATTTATATTTATCAGTTAATTCAATAGTTAATTTTACTACGCACTTTAATTTCAATTGACTAACTTATAGCTTAGAGCCTGAGAGAGATTTAAAGTTATATGGTCAATTTGAGAAATTCATTCATAATGCCCTTCATTTGATTTATGTGCCGGACCCACATAGTCGAAAAAGACTTTGATGGTGATTGCACCAACAACAAATATTACCTCAAAATTAGTCGTTATCTCCAATAATTTTGCATTGCGCACAGCTAAAGCATGTGAATCAATATCACGACGAAGCTTATCTCGCACTTTTGAAGCACCCCATTTAGCCTGTCTTACAGAAGCATCTGAAAAATGCAAATAATGATAAAACAAACAATAAATAAGAAAGAGCATTTATATAAAACAGTTTACATAATGGCTGAGACGAATTAGCAACTCCATATGAAGTAAAACCATGCAAGAGAGAATATGTTCCTCTAAAGCAACCTTACGGAGACATATTAAGAATGAACGACTTATATGATGCATTTTGAGATGAATATGGACTGGTGTAAAGGTGTAAGTAATGTTCTTTCTTTCCTTTTATTTATATGACTATGAAAGAAAGAAAAAAAAATAGACCACCTACAAAAGCAAATCAGGAGCTGGACTTTCTATATCTATGGAATTGAAGAATGATATAAGTTCCTAAAGATTCTGTTTGAAGATTAAATAATATATTTTATAACACACAACACAGCAAATGTACAAATAATGTGCAAATGTAAAAATAATGTCAGTTGGGAATGGCCAAATGAAAGCTGATGTAAATTTAAAAAGAAAATGTATATTACCATCAGATCCTTTATCAAACTCAAGCAGAATAGAGTGAGTCCACGTTTGAACAGATGCAGCAAATCCTTCTCCATTGTTTAGTGCTTGATCCAGCTTAGTCTTAAAATCGTCTAAAGCTTTAGAGCGTAGATGCCCTATCATTGTTGTATACGCAGGGTACACTATCTGAAAAGTTGAAGCAAAACCAAAATTTATATGAAAATTTAATGCGTTAAGAAAGATCTAGGATACATTTTTTTAGGGTATATAATTATACTCTATCTTCAATATTGTGTTTTTTTAAGATGTCTTATTCTCCACCCAGCTATACTTCTGCACTTCTCTACACCCAAAATAATTGTTTTAATAAAATAGTACTGGTTTGACTTAGCGTGATATTTTAAAAGAGGCTTGAGTTTATTTCAACAGTCCCTTTATCAAAATTCAGCCCAAATGGATCATAACCCAAAACTAAAATATAAATAAAGCCTTAAGAGGTAGCAGTCTGCCTTACATCCAATGCATTTGATTCCAATTGCTTCCGTTTTGCATTTCTCACAGATTCATCAAAGAAGATCGTCTCCTCATCATATCTGTTGAAAGCATATATTATCACCATTTGGAAATAATTATAAAAAAAAAAAGAAAAATGAAACTTTTGGACACAATTAAACAATAAAAAACTAATATATGCCAAACATATACCCTCAACGTCAAATAGTTCTATAAGTTCTAATGACTAGTTACATCCATGTAAACTTCCAGGACAAATGCGGATTAGAGTAACACATTCAACCAAATCTGTTTCTCTCTTTCCTTTTATAGGGAGTGTTGTTACTAATCACACATATATCTTTTGACACAACAGCAAGCAAAACTAGCCAAAACTCCAAACATGGTAAAGAAACTTGTCAAAAAAAAAACAACCCTAATTCAATTCAATTCCAATAATTATTACACTTCTTCAATGACTCGTACACATACACGTGAGTTATTAGGGGTGGTGAAATTTTTATTTAACTCAGAAACTAAACATCAAAACAAGTAGTAGTTATTGAACACGTGTTTATTTTGAGATTGAATAATTAAGTCAACCAGCATCTGGAACTTACAGAGAAAAGTAGGTATCAATAATGGAGCTCAATTATTCCCCAAAGCCTTGTACTGGACCTAATTGAACAGCTTCCTCCAACTCCAGCCAACCCTAAGCCAAATTCATTCAGATGGTGAGAGATTTTAAAATAACTGATGCTATTTAGATGGGTAAAGTAGAGGGGATATGGATCAACACCTTATCAGAACGTAGTTGACTAAGCTTTTCATAAGCAATCTCTTCACAACGCACAGTTGCAACCATTACCTGTTATAAAATGCAAATCCATAAGAAAACCACACCACTATTGCACCTAAAATATCAAATTCTTGGGAAACCAAACCACTGTTATATCTGAAAAATGACAGATTGAAAACCTTATGAGCTGGGAGATCAAGATCCTTGTTCTCTCGTATGACTTTCCACATATGTTGTGCACTAAGAGAAAAAGCAGATGCGGTCACAACACCACGGCGATCACCAGCAAGACCTCCAGGAGCTATAGAATGGTAGAAACATTGTCGTAATTGAGCAACCTGTATGAAAAGCGTAACAATGTGATCTACACCATAGCACATATAAGATAGAATTCAGGATGAAGAAATTTTGATGCAAAAAATTTAAAAAATCATTATTTGCATGCATATTTATAGCCAAATAATTGTCCATCAAGAGACCAGTTTGGAAGCAATAGGAATTATAAATCATTCTAGAAATAAAGAGAAAAGTTGAACAAACTCCTTAAAGCAAAGTGATGACTAAAAGGGTACCTCCTCTTTGAATTTATCCTCTTTGTCCTCATAGCTTGACAAAGCAGTAACTTCCACCTTCAAAGGAAGTCATTAATCATAAGCCACATAATATACATAAACAATTAAATGTGCATGTGAAACAGGGAGATAGATAGATATTCTTACATTAAAAAATTCACTAAGAGGAGTGTGTACATGAGCTTGAGGTTTTGGAACTGAATCCCAAATCTGAAGAATTCATATCAGGTTTAAAATGATGTTAAATAATTTAAGAAACCAAATAAATGAAAAAAACTAAGAAATGAAATAAATAAAAACACCTTTTGAATATCTTCTCTTAGAATAGGCTCCAAATTTTCCAGTGGAGTCTGTGTAGAAAGAAAGAAACAAACATGAGAAATCATAGAATAGAAGTACAGAACTGAAGGACGCATTCTCAATAAAGGATAAAGTAGATAGACCTTTGTTTTATCACGTATAACAAAAAGCAATGTTGTCTTCCGGGGACTAAATAAACGCATCATGACCTAAAAATAAAAGAAAGGTCAGAGTGTATAAATTCTAAAATTGAATACCAAACAGAAGCAAATTCATGGATGCAAACTACCTGAAAAACTGTTTTTAAAAGAGGTTTATTGGCTGCTTGTTCACGACCAATATCATGACACCACCTGTCCATAAAATAAAGGACAAAACTTAGATATAGTGTCTTAGGCGCTGTTTTTACTTTGCTCTGATTACATTTCAGTGCATGGATTATGTATCCAATAATAGCGATAGAACAACTTCGAATTTAAAGTCGAGTTAAAAATCAAATCCACATGGTACATTGTAATTAGCATCAACAGCACCTATACAACAATTCCCAAGTTTTATCCCAATATAAAATTTTCAATGGCTGTCGAAAATGGAATGGTCTGATATAAGTCTATTCTAAGCACACATAACCCAAGAAACAAAGCTTCTTTTAGTTTCTGATTAATTCTGACAACTAATTTGTCTCCAAAGAAAGGAAGCGTGGGGAAAAGGAAAATGTCATTATGTATATCATCTACTTCCACACCTTGCATTATGAAATATACTACATTACATTTTGTCCTACAACCACTAGTGTACATACAATGTCAATGATCCAAGTGTCAAGTAGATAAGTTGCAAGCAAGAATATAACGAACATGAAATATACCAAGTTAAACAGAGAGATTTGTTTGATTCCACCTAGACTTATGTCAAGCTAGTTTCTAAGGACTGCAAAAAAAGAAGTTGCAATTTGAAAGTAAAGTTGCTTAAAAACTTATAATTTACCATGGTGCTTAAATTTAAGGATCACCCCAAAATTTCATTCATTTTAACAATTATACAGCACCATTCTAGGCCTAAAAGCTTACATGTTTATCAGAACAATATCTGATACTGCCAAAGCAAAAAGAGCACTCTGCTTCTCAAAAGCGGTATCATCCTGAGAGATAAATTAAAATAAAACAATAGTGAGCTCTAATGTACAAGAAACAAAGAGACATAAAAGCTCAATAATATCAAATATGTACCCCATGCACATAACTACAAACAGACAAATATGCAAACAGGCTTATCAGTAAAGTAAAGCTAGAACATCCATAAAAATGTTAACAAAATTGGGCTATACTGACATGTGTCAACACCAAACACATGAGAACTTCAGTATTTTCGTATACTGTCAAGTCGTTCTTATCAAATATCCTAAAGGCAATCTAAAATAACTAATAAACCAATGATCCAAAATAATTAATATTAGTGGATAAAACCATGGTTATCAATATCTTACGATGGATATTAGTTGTATCTCGATACGATACAAAATTAAATCAAATGGATAGAATTCTCTAGTGTTTATCAAGTTTGAACATGAATCTCATCTTGAATTATGATACATTAAGATGAATCGTGATCCATTCTAATGAATCACCACCTAAACTTATTGTAGCCACTAGCCAGCCACTTTTGTTTATCAATTTCGCATAGCCCTGAGCACTTTTATTTTGTCAATTGATTTATGATTTGAATCTCAAACTCTTTTGAGGTAAGTGGATGATATATTAGCCTATAGTTTTTCTATTTCACTTGTTTTCACTTGAAAACGTCATAGTTGTAATTGGTAATGCATCTTACGATTCATAATAAGATTTGATTCACGATTCAGACAATAGGTCCTCCGATTCACGATTTGAATCTTGTTTGATAACCATGCATAAAACAATATTTGTAACAGGGTATGAAGAAACATCTAGTATAGAATCTATTACCTCACCCCTCTCCCTTCCATCAGTACCCTCTAAATCCATAGCAATTGTGCACGGCTCAATTCCAGTACACTTAGCTATCCAAATACCTTTGGTTGTTTGAGATCTGCAACAACATGATATTGAATTACTCATTTATCATAAAAGAAACATAAATAACAACAAAAAATAAAATCAGTATTTCAGTTTTCATCTCTCTCCTTTATTAAATGTTAATTTTTCTACCCACAACAATAATATCTCAATCAATTCAAAAAACTAACCTTCCCCTAAAAGCATCCATCTCTCTGAAACTAGTGTGGAAAAGATGATTCATCAAGGTACTCTTCCCTGCTCACACAACAAAAACACATAAACCATTACAAACAAAAAAAAAATATTAACTTAAACTTAATTAGTTAACAATCCACTAAACCTCCATAAAAAAATAAGTAAATTTTTTTTTTATAAAAAATTACTTTCACCATAGGTAACTTCAAAGTTCAATCAAGTCAAAAATCTAACCGGAATTTTCATTTCGGTTAAATCACCAACTTAAACCCTAGCAAAACGCAAGCAAAACACAAATAAACTACTAACAAATACTAAACTCATTGATCATTCGATCCAATTCCATGTTCAACAAGTTCATAATTATAATTTATACATCAAGCAAAAATTTAAGTTCAAAAACCGCTAAATCCGAATCAGCAAATAACAGAAACTGAAAATTAAATGAAAAAAGAAACAAAAAAATCACCACAAGTCACTTCCAAAGTTCAAATAAATCAAAAACCTAACCGAAAATTTTCATTTCAGTTGAATCAACGTACTTAAGTATTAAACCCTAATTAAACTTAAACAAAACACATAAATAAACTACTAACAATTACTAAACTCGGCGATCATTCGATCCAATTCCAAGCTCAACAACTTCATAATCAACATCAAGGGAAATAACAGAAACTGAAAATTGAATGAAAAAAGAAGAAGAAGAAACTAACCGCTACTTTGAAAGTTCAATCAAATCAAAAACCTAACTAAAGTTTTCAATTCAGTTAAATCACCAACGTAAACCCTAGTTAAACGCAATCAAAACACAAATAAACTACTAACAATTACTAAACTCATCGATCATTCGATCCAATTTGAAGCACAAGTTCATAATCATACATCAAGCAAAAATTGAAGGAAAAAAAAAAAAGCTAAATCCTAATAAGCAAATAACAGAAACTGAACATTAAACTGAAAATTGAATGAAAAAAGAAGAAGAAGAAGAAGAAGAAGAAGAAGAAGAAGAAACTAACCGCTACTTTGAAAGTTCAATCAAATCAAAAACCTAACTAAAATTTTCATTCCAGTTAAATCACCAACTTAAACCCTAGTTAAACGCAATCAAAACACAAATAAACTATTAATAATCACTAAACTCATTGATGATTCGATCCAATTTCAAACTCAACAACTTCATAATCAACATCAAGCAAAAATTGAAGTTCGAAATAACTAAATCCGAATCAGCAAATAACATAAACTGAAAATTGAATAAAAGAAGAAAGAAGAAAAAACTAACCGCTACTTTGAGGTCCCATGATAGCAACAACGGCATAAGAAAGACCACAGGAAAACATATTTGAAGTTTTGATGAAGTTATCGAGACCGGTGACGTTGAAACCTCCGTCACCGTCAATGAGTTGAGTGGCGCAGCAATCGACGGTTGTTGCCATGGTGATGATGATGGTTGAATTGTGAAGTTTGGATCTAAGAAATTGAGATTGGAAGTTATAGTTATATATACTAGTACTGTAGATACTTTGATTGTGGTGTGACTATTTGTGTGTTGGTGCTGAAAAGAAAAATACAAAGAACACGCGAGTCTCTGTTGTGTTGTCTTCTATTTGACGAGTTTATAAACAACTACACGTGCCATTCACATTCTTTATCAACCAACCCACTCATTCCTTCATAATGACTAAAATATTACAGTATATGTGAAATAATTTTTATTTTGTAAAAAAATTAAGCGGTAATTACCATAAAAAAATTAAGTATTACTGTATTGTTCGGTATAATTACCTTAAGAATTTTCTTTTTTAATACAATATACCTTAATAATTTAATTGTATGTATTTGAGGCAAAAACACATGTATTGAACATATTATTATCTTGTTAAAGTAAAAAAAATAAGACTTAAATGCAGTTTTGATCCCTCAAGTTCCACAATTGCTTGATTTTGGCCCCCCACATTTCAATTGTTTGATTTTAATCCCCTATGTTTCACAATTGCTCGATTTTAGCCCTCCAAGTTTCAATTGCTCGATTTTGACCCTCCAAATTTACCCTATTTTGCATTTGCTAGCCCCCGTTGAATTTTTTGATTAAAAATTGGTTATGTGTCATTTTTAAATTAAATAAGTATTTAAAAATATATAAATAAATTACAATATTTTTTTTTTAAAAACTAAATTATAAAATAATTTTTTTATTATATGTAGTTTATAAAATAATTTTGTTATATAAAAAAGTAAAAAAAAAATTATGAACTATTTTTTAAAAACTTTGTAAACTTTTTTTTAAATAAAAAAGAATTATTAAACCTTTTTATTAAAAAAAACAATTTTTAATACATTTTTATAAAAGCAAATATTATTAATTTTTTCATTTTTTTTAATTAAAACATTTTTTTTTAAATGTCACATAAGCAATTTTTAGTCAAAAAAGTCAACGGGAGCTAGCAAATGCAAAAGGGGGTAAACTTGGGGGCCAAAATCGAGCAATTGAAACCTGGAGGGCTAAAATCAAGCAATTGTGAAACTTAGGGGGTTAAATCAAGCAATTGAAATGTGGAGGGCCAAAATCAAGCAATTGTGAAACTTGAGGGATCAAAACTGCATTTAAGCCAAAAAATAATATTATGTTTAAATGTACTTTTGGTCCTTTATTTTGATATTTTTGAATTTTTGATTCTTCTATTTTAAAACTCAGCTTTTTGGTTCCCCTATTTTAAAAATCAACATTTTTTTTAGTCCCCCTCTTATTTGACTGATGTGGCATTGTATTTGCTGATGTGGCAATGATGAATGGGCAAAAAAAAAACTTTCCATGTCATTATTAATTTGAGTAATTGTATTATTTATTTTATTTATATATTAAAATTCAATTAAATAAAAAAAATTATCTTAATAAAAAAATCCATCGTTGCCATCAACAACCCTTCTAATTATCACTCCCTGTTAAACCAAATTTTCATTCATACATTGATTAACAACCCTTCTTTTCAAACTTAGCCGCCGTAAGTTTAGAAGTAGCATGTCATTTACTTCTATGATACTGTTGAAAGTTGTTGATGATGATGTTGTTGGCGTTGTTGTTCAACTAAAGTGTGAACACCGCTATTTGTACATTCAAAATAGTTAGGGTCATGGTAAAAACCGCAATAAATCTCATAAGGTCTGCCCTGATTATTGGTAAATTTTAGAAGTCCGATGAATTCCAAAACTTTTTATCTGATATGTTAAAATACTAAGATTGCTTAACATCCTATTCACCTTACAAAACTTCACCAATAATCTTAGCTTGCTAAAATATCTACAAAATAGAGACTTAACACTAGGGTTCAATTTTCCCTTTTAGGATTTATTAGCCATGGAAATTGCTAAAAAATCTTAGTATGACATGTCATTTTCTTAGCTTGATAAATGACTTGCCACATCAGTGTTAATTTGGTCAAAATTGACCTTTTGCAAAATGGGGTAAAAATAAGGGGCAAAAAGTGCTATTTTAAAACATAAGAGATCAAAATCGCAACTTTTTGAAACTTAGGGGACCAAAAGTGCAATTTAACCTTTATTTTATCTTATTTATCTTTTTAGCAAATTAGTTGTAACTTTCTAACGCATTCAATACCTTCTAATTAAAATATAGTCATAATTAAATCAAATACCCCAAAATACCCTTTCTTTATAATAACTAACTCTCAAAAATGCATAAGAGATTCATTACTAATCACCTTTCTTTCTGACAGAGACTTCGAATGTGAATAAAATATTAAATATTACTGTTAATTTAACAATATTTGAATGGGTCGGTCCAAATTTTAAAATATTAAATATTACTGTTAATTTTTGTGTTTATTTTGAATTTATTCTTTATTTATGCTAACTTATATATAAAAACACAAAAATATATACTAATTTATGCTAACTTAGATGAATTCGCCCGTACAACCTTGAAACATTATTATCCTAATTTGCATTAGAGCTAAACCAATTAACTATACTATACCTTTAATTAAATATTAACCATGCAGACTGTTGAGAATTCGTCTTAAAATCACACCAATAAAAGAACTTGATGTGTGGAGCAATAGAACGGCAACCAAATAATTAAGCGGAATAAGCAATAATAATAATAACCGATAAACAAGATAAAGGAGAAGAAAGAACACGATATTTGTTTACCCAGTTCGGTCCAATAATGACCTAGTCTGGGGGAGAGAGCAGCCCCTCCGTTCCACTATATCAAACGAGTAACTTTACAAAGAGTTCCAATTGAGTTACAAGAATTAATCCTAATTCTACCCAAATCCCGAATCTCTTCCCGTGGCCAAGAGACTCAATTTGATAAGTGTTTCTCAAGGTGTAATCAATCCCCTTTGCCCAACCCTAGAGTTATACCAAGAGACAACCCCTCTTGTTTCTCTCTAAAACCCTAGCCTTGTGTCGGCGGCAAATCCTAATTGAAAACCCTACATTGTTGCTCCCTTTCTCTCTCTCTCTCTCTCTCTCTCTCAATTTTTCTATGAATAAAGCACTCCCTATTTATAGAAAAATATATGCCAAAAAATTAGTAACAAATCTGTTTTAAAATAAAACAAATCAAAGTCAGAGTGTCTTCCAAAAAAAAATATTTTTTCCCAAAAAATCTTCAAAACATCAAAGATGCAAAAAGATTCAACAAAGATTTTTCTGGCTTCTTGTAACTGAGATTTCAAGGCATATCCAACAATTCTCCACCTTGCCTTTAAATCGATGGTGATCCCATCAACCACCGTGCTGCTCTCTCCATCTTGAATCTTCCATTCAAGATCACCTGATTGTACCTCCCTCTTCATCCTCGGAATGCCTTCCGCTCTCATGAAGATCTTGCATCCCACTACCATAGGATTTTAGGTAGCCCCACAAGATTCACCGCACGCTCTTCAGACTCCGAACTGGTCAAGTCCGTACCTCCCTGAAGAAACGCTTGCTCCCAACTATCATCGGAATTTTAGATAGCTCAACAAGCTCCACCATCCCTCTTCAACCCCCGGATTGTGCCTTTTCCGTCCTCCTGAAGAGTCGCTTGCCTCCGACTATCCATGGGATTTTGCGATAGCCCTACAAGCCTTCACCACTCTTCGACCCCGGAATGCCTTCCGTACTCTCGAAGTTTTGCTTGGCTCCAAACCAACCTTGGAATTTTAGGCGGTTCCACAAGCTGCAACATCAAACTCTCCTTGTATCCAACTACCTCCAGCAGTCTCACAAGTTACCAAGTCTGATCACATGTTGCTTTCAATTGTCTCCCTGAAGATCCTCTCAAGGTCTTGCACTTCTTCAGCCACAATTGAAACATAATCCACAAGGTCTCCATGGTCATCCCCTTTGGTTCAACAATACCACTCTCCTCCCTATCTCCGATTAGATAGCCAAGAGCTAATGTTGATTGTCTACCACTATTGGAAGACTCCACCTCAAACTGAGTTTCCACCAAAGTATACCCATCATGATCTCCACCTTGTAACACGCAAGACCTATTCAACTCCTCTGAAACATACTTCAAGCTATTGTTAGTCTCCAACAATTCCAGTTCAGTTCAACACCTAGTAAACCTTGTTCACTAGTCCAACTAAACTCATGTCACTAACAGGTCCACCCGAAGTCCCACAACTCAACCACATTATGAGAGTCACCACTAGTTAAAGATGCATACCAACTATCTTTGTATCTAAGTTCAGAAACATACCTCACATCATGTAAAAAAAACTCACGATTGTCAAACTTCGTAAGACAAACTAAACTCATACCTTGAACCTTCAAGTTTTCCGTTTTCAAGATGAATAACTCCACCTTGAAATAACTCTTGAGTCTCAAAGTATTCATTCTTTGAACACATGTGAAAGGAGCATCCAAAGTTCTTGACTCAATACTCCACTGGTTCCCAACTTCCACTAGCACCTCCGCATCCTCATAATAAAGTTGTTGTTTCAGAAGTAACCCGAGTATTATTACCACCGCCTCTCCAGGCCGACCGTCTTCTTCACCATCTCCATTAACTTTTATCTTCGAGGCATCGGATAACAACACTCCATGTTTTACCCATCATCCCGAACATTAAAATTGCTTCCATCTTCACTTTCCACAATTCCAAATTGCTTTCGGAAAGTCCCTCGATATCCGACTTAGAACCCATGGTGCTCACTTCAAATTGTTCCGATTGCCCCACGGTGGGCGCCAATTGTTGAGAATTCGTCTTAAAATCACACCAATAAAAGAACTTGATGTGTGGAGCAATAGAACGGCAACCAAATAATTAAGCGGAATAAGCAATAATAATAATAACCGATAAACAAGATAAAGGAGAAGAAAGAACACGATATTTGTTTACCCAGTTCGGTCCAATAATGACCTAGTCTGGGGGAGAGAGCAGCCCCTCCGTTCCACTATATCAAACGAGTAACTTTACAAAGAGTTCCAATTGAGTTACAAGAATTAATCCTAATTCTACCCAAATCCCGAATCTCTTCCCGTGGCCAAGAGACTCAATTTGATAAGTGTTTCTCAAGGTGTAATCAATCCCCTTTGCCCAACCCTAGAGTTATACCAAGAGACAACCCCTCTTGTTTCTCTCTAAAACCCTAGCCTTGTGTCGGCGGCAAATCCTAATTGAAAACCCTACATTGTTGCTCCCTTTCTCTCTCTCTCTCTCTCTCTCTCTCAATTTTTCTATGAATAAAGCACTCCCTATTTATAGAAAAATATATGCCAAAAAATTAGTAACAAATCTGTTTTAAAATAAAACAAATCAAAGTCAGAGTGTCTTCCAAAAAAATATATTTTTTCCCAAAAAATCTTCAAAACATCAAAGATGCAAAAAGATTCAACAAAGATTTTTCTGACTTCTTGTAACTGAGATTTCAAGGCATATCCAACACAGACTACAAATGCCCCGTTCTTACTATAACACAACAATAGTACATAGTGAATTAAAGCAGATTAAGAAAACAATTTGTAACCTAAGTTAAACATTAATTCAGAATCCCTTCTAACCATTGAGATTAGTAACAACACTAGATTATCGTTGAACTAGACAGCATAGAACTGTGAATGTGAGACGAAGAGAAGACTTCATATTTTTTTCTCTCAAGTTTTGAACTTTGAAATTAACTTGTGAATACCACATAATGTGTCATGATATCTATTTATAGCTAGAGAGAAATAAATATTGGCAGGTGAAGGTCCTTGCATTTCATTTCAAGATTTAGTTGTTTGAATGGATTAATAATTAATAATAAGAATTTTCATTATTCTAACTATAGAGAAAAATATGTGCAAGTCGCTGTGTATGATATCATGAAGAGTAGGTGCATCTTGAAATTAATGAATTGATACTTTTTCTTTTTTAATTTTGAATCTTTTATATTTTGACATGTTTGAGGATTTTGTATTACAGTTGATTTTTTAATTCAAATCATAATTTGGTATGCTTTTTCGAACCGAGAAAGAGAAGGAAAAACACACTCAAATTACCTAATAAAAATAAACATTCACCAAAAATATGGAAATTATGTAAGTTAATGGTTTATCAAAAAAGAGAAGTAAATTTGTATTTGTAAGTAATTAACGATTTTTTTTAGTATAAAGGTGTGTGGTTGGGGTGAGAACATTATTATTATTAATTTTCGTCATACACCCCCTCGAAGCCCAACATAATAACGAATGGTTCATGTATATATAAAGCATACTTGTCAAACATACAATTTAATTTAGAGTCAGGATCCGTTGACACCAACTAGTTTGACACCAAATGTTACACCTCTCAATAACGTTTTAACCGATATAAATTTTATAAAATCTACCGTTGGATTGAAAGTTTACATCATATAGATCATTTGTGTAAAATTTCAAATAAATTCAAAATCATTTGATATGTTATTGAGATACATCAAAATTAACGGTTTTTGTATTTTTTTAAATGCCGTTAATCTTTATGTGTCTCAATAGCATATCAAATGATTTTGGATTTGTCTGAAATTTTACACAAATGATCTATATGATGTAAACTTTCAATCCAACGGTGGATTTTATAAAATTTATATCGGTTAAAACGTTATTGAGAGGTGTAACATTTGGTGTCAAACTAGTTGGTGTCAACGGATCCTGACTCATATATATATATATATATATATATATATATATATATATATATATATATATATATATATATATATATCAATTTTTCTTTACAATAAAGAAATGATCGAATCCAATATCTCATGCATACTATCCAAAAAATTTTCAACTAAACTAACCCTAATTGCTTTATATGATTTTTTGCTTTATGTAGCATGGTTTTGTAAAATGGTTATGTGATGTTTTACTTAATAACAATGGTTTCAATGTATAACATCTTGGCACTAATGCCCATATGAAACCATTTAACTAAAATAATGGTTTCAGTGTATAACGCTATGAAACCATTTAACTAGACTAATGGTTTCAGTGTATAACATCTTGAAACCAAATAACAAGACTAGTGGTTTCAGTGTATAACGCTATGAAACCATTTAACTAGAATAATGGTTTCAGTGTATAACAGTATGAAACCATTTAACTAGACAAATGGTTTCAGTGTATAACATCTTGAAACCAATTAAAAGGACTAATGGTTTCAATGTATAACATCTTGGCACTAATGCTTATATAAAACCATTTAACTATAATAATGGTTTCAGTGTATAACAGTATCAAACCATTTAACTAGACAAATGGTTTCAGTGTATAACATCTTGAAACCAATTAACAAGACTAATGGTTTCAGTGTATAACATCTTGACACTAATGCTCATATAAAACCATTTAACTATAATAATGGTTTCGGTGTATAACGTCATGAAACCATTTAACTAGACTAATAGTTTCAGTGTATAACGGTATGAAACCATTTTTGCGGTGGAATGGTTTTAAAGAGTTGTTCTCCAAAAACATATTTAACCCTTAATAAAAATTGTGAAATAAATTTAAATTTTTAAGACGATATAAAACCGAAGAAAGTGAGGTATCCCAAACCGTTCCAAATAATTCAAAATACCCTAAATAAAATTTTGGGAAAATTTTATTAATATCTTATATTTATAAAAGCATATTTACCTCATTTAATTAACTAAAAATAGTTCCAGGTCTCAGAAAAATACCAAACTGGTCCCAAAATTCTCAGAAAATTATTTACTATTTTTAAGTAAAAATAGAAAAAAAAATTGGAGTCTCTTTGGTACCGCACGCGCCCCCACGCGCCGCTAGTGAGAGTGGGCGTGGATGCGCGTCACTGTTCATCATCTTCATCACCCATTTTCTGCAGAAACGGGTCACGACGACCCGATTCGTCACCCGGTTCGTTCTCCCTCAATAATCAACGAAACTCGACGTTCTTTATACCGTTTTGATCGTCGTTCGATTTTATGAATGTTTCCGGTATTAAGTTTCGAAATCGATGATCGAATCGCATGTAAAATGTAGCCGAAATTGAGCAAGCAAAAATATAAAGTTCTTTATTTATGATTATTACATGTGTAAAATCATCTGGTGACTGTGAATGACTTATGCACCATACATAAGAAAAGACTTATGCATATTAACTATTGCCTTACCATAATGTATAAGAAAAAGGGTATAAATGAAAATTGAAAATATGTTTTTACACTGCTAAAAATTAACGTGTAATCAAGTATAATTAGGGTTAAACAACTCACTGCCAAAAAACCTATAATAATTCTTTTCTATTTTTTTTGGCAATAAAACTATAATAATTCTAATAGCTAAGAATTCCGATTTTTGTTTTATTATCATAAGAAAATTGACCCATTTAATATAATTATCTATAAAATGTTGCGCAAAAGGAAATTGATAGTCTTAATTTTTGTGTGCATAAGGATGAATAGATGATACTAATGGTGGTTGGTGTGGAGTGAGTGTATTGATTGTGGAAGAAGAAGGTGGGTGGGTAGTTGGAGTTGAATGAATGCTAGAAGATGTGAACTCTGTTTGGTAAAAATAAGCTATAAGCTAGCTGATAGTTGATATGCTAGCTTATAGTTGAAAAGCTAGCTTATAGCTGATAGCTGATGGCTGATAGCTTATAGCTGAAAAGCTGGTAGAATAAAATTAAAGTGTTTGGCAAATTTAGCTATTGTAAGTACAAAATGACATAAAAATACATGGTTAGTGGGTAGTTTTTTTTTTGTAAGTGTTAGTGGGTGGTTATTATAATTTTTTAAAAATAAATAAATAAAATAAATGAGGGTAAATATGGAATAAAATGAAAAAGCTATAAGCTATAAGCTCATACGCTACTTGAAATAGCATCTCAAAAAACGCTATAAGCTAGTTAGAGAAGCTCGTTACCAAACACTTCACATTTTTTCAAACAAGCTTATAAGCTAGTTCAATAAGCTATAAATTGGACTTACCAAACAGTGCCAATGTGTACCGGAAAAGAGTTTGCACGTTTTTCAACAAGCTCCAATTGAAAATAAAAATTATAGAATTAAGTCATTAACTAATAGAAAACAATTATAATTATTAATATAAATAAATGATATAGAAATATAAAAAATAAAGTAACAACAGTACGTTTTTTTGAATTTTGACCAACTTACCGACGGCCTAGGCGGTCGCTAAGTTTTGGACCAATTTCAAGTTTGTATTTTGCGGCGGTTTAGACTGCCGGTAAATAAATGGAACTTTTGCAGTTAAGGCCGCCGGTAAGTGGCTGATACGTTTCAAAAATAATATTTTTTAATTTTGTTGCCGTTTTTCTTCATTTTGCCGGTAAGTGAATATTAAATACATCGAAAAATCGATGTATTCTTGTAGTGTGAGTACTAATATAGTATGCATTTATTAAACAAACCATTGTTAGTTATCAAAAGAATTATCTATTTTCTTAATTTGTCAAGGTCAATATAACGGCTAATACATGCCTAATTAATATATTATAAATGATATTTATTTTTAATTTATTTGTTATGAAAATATGACCTTTAATGCGAAAATAATATGAGAGCCTTGAGAGGAGAATGCATATAGGAATGCCACATGACATTTTTGCTTGAAAAATAGTTCTCTTTGATGCAATAGTTTTTTTCAATTTAATTAATTTAATTAAAAAAGATATAAAATAATAATATTATTAAATTATAATAATGGAAATTAGGAATATTTTTAGAGTGTCACATCAGCACAATGCTTGCCTAGAAGCTACTTAAGCTTCCTTTTACTAGTAATCGGTAGTTGTTTGTTCAATTGTTGTGACTTACGCTGAATTTTGTAGGAAGGACCACAGTTCAACCCCACACAATTGCGATCAAGAGAGGACTGAAATCAATTGACTGTGCATGATACTTGCGGTAATTGTTTTTGAATAATACTGCTACAAAAAAATTGAGTACTAATATAGTATGCATTTATTAAACAAATCATTGTTAGTTATCAAAAGAATTATCTATTTTCTAATTTGTCAAGGTCAATATAACGGCTAATACATGCCTAATTAATATATTATAAATGATATTTATTTTTAATTCATTTGTTATGAAAATATGGCCTTTAATGCGAAAATAATATGAGAGCCTTGATAGCAGAATGCATATAGGAATGCCACATGACATTTTTGCTTGAAAAATAGTTCTATTTGATGTATTAGTTTTTTTCAATTTAATTAATTTAATTAAAAAAGATATAAAATAATAATATTATTAAATTTTAATAATGGAAATTAGGAATATTTTTAGAGTGTCACATCAGCACAATGCTTGTCTAGAAGCTACTTAAGCTTCCTTTTACTAGTAATCGGTAGTTGTTTGTCTAATTGTGACTTACGCTGAATTTTGTAGAGAGGACCACAATTCAACCTCACACAATTGCGATCAAGAGAGGACTGAAATCAATTGACTGGACAGGATACTTGCAGTAATTTTTTTTGAATAATACTGCTATAAAAAAATTGAGTACTAATATAGTATGCATTTATTAAACAAATCATTGTTAGTTATCAAAAGAATTATCTATTTTCTTAATTTGTCAAGGTCAATATAACGGCTAATACATGCCTAATTGATACGCTGAATTAATGTGCTTGATTCTGTTGATAATGAAATGTATTAATATGGATTAGTGTGAATGACTAAATAAAGGGCTAGGATTATGCAGCAGGATTAGCAGCAGCTGAGAATCCAAATCCTTAAATACATGACAAGAGCCTCAACATTTATCATCAACACTAAGAACCAAAATGAATTCATTTTTTGTATTGTGTTTGTTGGGATTAATACTCAATGTGAGTAGTCACGTTGCACATGCCCAAGTCAGGCAAGACTCACCAAGTGATTATGTAAATGCTCACAATGCAGAAAGATCAAAGATTTTTACTTTCAAACCCTCAAACCTTGTTTGGGACAACAAAATTGCTACTTTTGCACAAAACTATGCAAATCAACGCAAGGATTGTAAATTGATCCCCTCGGGCAGCCGTTACGGAGAAAATCTCCTGGTGACGGCCAGCTTCATCAGTGGCGCCGATGCAGTGAAATTGTGGGTGGCCGAGGGACCTCACTATAATCACTATTTTAACAAATGTGATGGTGGTGATTGTAGTCATTATACTCAGGTGATGTGGGAAGATTCAAAACGTGTTGGATGTGGTAAAGTTACATGTGATAATGGAGGAACATTCGTTACATGCAATTATGACCCTCCTGGCAACATTCCTGGCCAAACACCATTCTAAGTGCTTTATTGTTCTTAATGTTTTTAAATTTTACAATAAGCTTTATGTTAGTTCATCATATGTAACTTGCATACCAACCTGGTTTATCAGTCTTAGTTGTGTGATATAAAGTTTATGTTTGGATAAACAATGTAATTTGCAACTTATTATTATAAGTGTTTATCATAGAGCGCTTATGAATGAGATATTTTTATTACAAAGATAAAATCAAATCAAATTATTTTCGTATAAACAGTTTTCATAAGCCATCTTATCCGAAAAGCCATTGTTCTTCTTCTACAAAGGAATTTTTGTGGTGTAGGTTGGCCCAGGGCCTCCAGACATAAAATTATGGTGTGACAAAAATTTTAACGAAACAATCAATTAACTTATACTAAAAATAAGATATAAACAATGGAAATCATCTACTATTCATTTCTTTAAAATGAGCTAAAATAATATCATTGTCAATTCTTCCAAGAAAATCTCTTTTTCTATAAGTTACAATTCGTCGGTCATTTAACTATTGACCACTCATTTTGTTACATAGTTGACCCTTCACTAAATTCATAGCTGAAAAAACACGTTTCACACTTGCAATTAATTGCTACCGGCAAGAATAATGCCAACATTCAAAAGCTTATAAACTATATCAAATGTGTTGCACTTATTTGTTTCCACAAAATTTGCAGAAATACTTGTAAATCCTAAAATTTCAACCAACATATATAATATAACATAAAGATAAAATCAAAGGATGGAACAAATGTGGATCCTTCCCCACTTCTTCAAACACAATAACAAAAAATCCCAAAACTAAGACCCAAAACAAAGAAAAACTACACAACCAAAAAAGACCAACCAACACCAAATTAACAACTCCAGCTAACATCAAATTAACAACCTATATCACAGATATTAGTCATTTATCTTATCTTAATAATATACAAACTCAAACTCATGTTTGGGCAAATTTGCTTATTTGTTCACCTCTAACCACATCCTTACCAAATCATCGTTTTATAATATTATTTCCATTCCATTTTTAGTTTCCTTGCCATGTTGGATGCATTAGTTGGATGCATGAGTTGGATGCAAATTCAAACTTTTGAAGTAAATAAAAGAGTGACTTTTGTCTTTGCCAATTCAAATAAGAATTTTTTACCATTTTAAACTTAGAGGTCCAACTTGGTTGCTTAAATTGGAAGTAAAATTTAAATGTTTGAATTTCCCTCTTCTTTTGCTATCCTTGGATCCTATTTGATCCAATATCACAAAGGCCCATTTTGCTTTAAAAAAAAACACTTATATATGAGTAAAAAATTTACACGCGTACAAGTTACAACTCCCTCACATGAGTCAAACAGAAACACGCGAGCCAAATCTGGCAAGCATCTCCCTCCCTCGCGCGATTAAGCAAAACCCTAGCCCCCAATTTATGCAACTCTCTGAACCATGTAGAAGAAGCCAAAATCTCTCTTCTGCACCCATTAACCAAAACGCACAAACCTGTCACTTTCTCAAATGATATATATTATTGGAGAACGGTCCAAGCATGCTCAAATTATATATAGATTTAGACCGATCAAATGATATATATTTGATTGGGGTTCTTTTCGTTTGTGTAGAGTACTATCGGTGTACGTAGAATACCTCTTATACTTTATCCAATTATCAATAAAATCGTTTACCATTAAAAAAGAACACATAACAAAGAATTGGCTAGGCAGTTGATAGTCTTTTTGGGACATAGACGAAATGGCAAGACATTGAAAACTCACGCATCCAAAATGGAGGGACTGATGTTCGAAATTCAATCATGACGTCCGACTTAACAATTTTGAAATTCCTGCTAGTTGAAATAGAATTTATAGACTCAATTCATGGTTTTTGTGAAAATGAGAATGTGCAAATAATTACTTGCTTACTTAATTAATTATAAGAATTTATTTATAGAAATACAAATGAATATAACTAGTACTCCCTCCGGCCTTAGTTATAAGAAAAGTAAATAATTTTTTTTGACCTTAAATATAAACAAAAGTTACCAAATTTAACTCTATTAAATCCTATTGTTCGTAAAATAATCCTCGTTAATTATCCACTTTTTAAGATGATTGCATATTTTCAATACATATTTAATATATTGTAAACATGCGCGGATGTATGAGCACGTGGTTAACGTGGTGCTAATCCGTTAAGTCGAGCAGGACACGTCATTGGCTGACGTGTCGGGGAAGTCTCCCCTTATTGGGCTATGCCCAAATGTCGGACAGAAGGGATTGGGCCAGCCCTTAGCCCAGTCCAGAACAGGTTGCAACTTTCAATCAATTATGTGAACAATGTCCAATTAATTTACTAAGATGTAAATATTGACATTTAGGTTACGTCTCTCATTTATGGAGTACATAGAATTGTCGATCAATTTGAATGTACCAGTGCATTAAGTCGTTAAATTGATAAATTAACGATTATTTTTATGAATTAAGTCGATTATTGTATTTTAGAAATAATAATATCACAAGAAAAATCACAATTTCTCTGTTTACAAGCAATTCACTAATTTTTTAATAAATAAATTCAATATTGACTATTATAAGGAATAAAAATTCAAAAAATATCAAATTTTATATTTTTGACAATTTTGATAAATAATATTTGGTTATTATAATGTTTTTAATGATAGAAAAAATTATTTAATTAAAAAAATTCATTTACCTATCATTTTAATATCTGATATACCGGTACATTGAAAATTATCAAATGTACCATAAAATTCCCTATATTCCTCCATACTTTTTTTTGACGAATCTATATTCCTCCATACTTCTCTACTTGACTATATATTTCTAGTATTAACTTTAGATATATAATAAATTCTGATTTATATTATATGCAATTGCAATAAATTTTATATGTAATAAAAATGGATTTCTCAAGAAAGAAAAACGACTGTGTGTTCCGAGGTGCGAAGAGGAAGAGATTTGCACGCACGCACACATACGCTCACAGGCACGCACAATTCTTTGAGATTTTGTGTCCTCAACCGCATACTATTGTTCAAGATATTATGCGGAATGTTACTAGGCAAGATCCTCGTATGCCAGCAAGTTTGACTTAATGTCAGAATGACCACTGAACAAAATAAGACGGTTTAGTGGGCTGGATCTTGGTGGTGGAAAAAAAGTGACCGTTAATTCGAAAATAATATTAGACGAGAATGCATATAGATAGGAATGCTTATAAAAAAAAAGGAATGCCACGTGACATTTTTGCTTGAAAATAGTTCTATTAATTATAGTATAGTATAAATTAGTTTTCCTGTGAGCTTGACTCAGTTGATAGCACATTACATTATATATGTTGGGGATCAGAGTTTGAACTCCAGTCATCCCACAAATCCACTGTTCGAACTCCTCCGATCATCCTACAAATTCACTTGAAGGGTGGAATTTCTTGTCCCTAGACTACATTACCAAAAAAAAAAAGTATAGATAGATTAGTCAAACGGGTAATTTAAGAAGTTTTATAAATTTTTTTTGTCAGAATTTTCAGGGTCTCGAGTTAAAAATTTTAGACCCTATAATAATAGTTATATATTGCTAGTATGAATAAAATATCATATATCTATAACCATTTCGTCTCGGGTTTGATCCTTGATCGATGCAAATGGAGAAGCATTTGTTGGGAGAGGTCAATCCCTTAAATGGAAACCTTTGGCTTACAAAAAAAATTATCAGATATGTATCAATATATAGATTAATTTTGAGACCCTATACAAAAATTAATACTACCTCCGTCCATAATTATAAGAATTATAAAAATTTAATTGTCTATTAGTAAAAATTATAAAAATTTAATATTTTAAAAATATTTATCAAAACAAATTGAACAATATCTTATATGCTAATATTTACATTTATATATTATTAAAAAAATACTGTCAAAATAAGGTAAATGAATAATAAATTTTTGTCAAACAAGGTCTTATAATTAGGGACGGAGGTAGCACTATAAAATCAGAATTAATAAACACATTCATATACAAAAAGACAATTTAAGAATATTCATAATACAAAATACAAAATACAAAATATACGCATTAAACATAGTACATATAATTTCTAATTTCTAAATATATCTGAAAATAAATCGACCAAAGTATTAATGTTTCCTAAAAAAAGTAAATAATTTTGAAAGAATTAATCGATCAAAGTATTAATGTATTTTATTTGTTGTAGATCACATTGTTTAACTTTAAGAATTTAATATATAGCGGCTCCTTTTCAAAATAAATGACCTAATTAATTTTGACTTAGTGTATTATTCATACGATATACTTTGAATTGATCATATAATCATATTTTCTAATAATATATAGATATAAATATTAGTATATGAGATATTGTTTGATTTGTCTCGATGAGTTTTTTCAAAAGGGTTATGCTAACATGTGCCCATGTTAGCATAACCCTTTTGAAAATACTCATCGAGACAAATCAAACAATATCTCATATACTAATATCCCATTTAATTTTCTTCAAAAATAGCAATAATCAATTTTATTAATTAAAAGACATGATTCACTATATTTATTACCCTTTTAAGAAAATTGCATAGACAAATATAATACTTGCCTAATTACAAAAATATATATATATATATATATATATATATATATATATATATATATATATATATATATATATATATATATAGAGGATGTATATTATGAGAATGACAAAGTTATATGAGAATATGAGAATGAATAATAAGCCATTAGATTAAAATGAATGGTTGAGATTAAAACACTAAAGATGTACCACATGACAGTGTAATTTATCACCTTCTCTCTTCCTTCTTTGTCACCTCTTCTTCTTCTTCTTCGTTTCATCTTCCTGCATCCTTATTTTCTCCTTCATTATCACCTCGTCAGCCACATTAATACCCATATCTATCTCTATTTCTTCTTCTATAATTGTTTATGTGACATATTGAAATTGATTTGGTCTTTGTCTTTTGATTTGAATCAAATTTCATAAATTGGGGATGATTTTAAATTTTTGCAGGTTTTGATTAAGATTTGGGGATTTAACTTTTGCTTCCAACAGCCAATATTAGCAATTGATAGGTCGATTATAAGGATTAATTATTCTATTATTTCTTCCAACTTTTCATCTTCTTCCACTTCAACCCACCACCACCGCCCTTCAATCGCCACCACCGCCACTCTGTCTGCTTCTTTTAGATAACGCCCGAAACTAGTATAAGGGAGAGAAAACGACGACGAGAGTAGGGAAGAAAACGACCGGCCGGAACTAGTGGTGGAAGGAAAGGGAAAAAGAACGGACGGGAATGGGTAAGAGAGGATCGAGAGATTGAGAAGAAGAAAATGTTTGGTTGGATGTGATATGACTCACAATAGTTAATTTAATCTCAACCCTCCCATTTGAATCCAATGGCTATTATTCATTCTCATATTCTTATATATCATTATCATTCTCATAATATACATCCTCTATATATATATATATATATATATATATATATATATAGGAAGTATATCCGGTGAGAACTGATAAATATTATGAGAAATGAGAACTATTGATAATAACCCTTAGATTTAACTAACATATCAGATTAAAATTATCTCACTCACATAAAACCTCACGTGATCATACTTGTGTAGATTGAAAAATCTTCCTAGATATAATATTTCCTAATTTATTCCTATAATCTTTCTTAATTTAATGGCTTAAATGTAGTTTTGGCCCCCCAAGTTTCACAATTGCTTGATTTTAGCCCCCTACATTTCAATTGCTTGATTTTAACCCTCTAAGTTTCACAATTGCTTGATTTTAGCCCTCCAAGTTTCAATTGCTCGATTTTGGCCCCCCAAGTTTACCCCATTTTGCATTTCCTGGTCCCCATTGACTTTTTTGACTAAAAATTGCTTATGTGACATTTAAAAAAAAAATTTAAAATATGTTTTAATTAAAAAAATTAAAAAATAATAATATTTGCTTTTATAAAAATGTATTAAAAATTGTTTTTTTAATAAAAGGTTTAATAATTATTTTTTATTTAAAAAAAAGTTTACAAAGTTTTTAAAAAATAGTTCATAAAATGTTTTTTTTACTTTTTTATATAACAAAATTATTTTACAAACTACATATAATAAGAAAAATATTTTATAATTTATTTTTAAAAAACAATTTGTAATTTATTTATTTATTTTAAAATACTTATTTAATTTTAAAATGCTACATAACCAATTTTTAATCAAAATATTCAACGGGGGGCTAGCAAATGCAAAAGGGGGTAAACTTGGGGGGCCAAAATCGAGCAATTTAAACTTGGAGGGCTAAAATCAAGCAATTGTGAAACTTAGGGGGTTAAAATCAAGCAATTGAAATGTGTGGGGCCAAAATCAAGCAATTGTGAAACATGGTGGGCCAAAACTGCATTTAAGCCAATTTATTATTAACTCAGAAACTGTTCACTAATTCTATTCTAACACTTGAACATTCATTCGGCTTGTTCAATTCCCTCTAAGAAAATATTGGATATTTGTCTTTCTAGTTTTTTTTTTTCTTGGCTTTTTTGTGTTCATGTTTGAGGTTTTTGAGATAGAAAATGGACAATAATTCTAACCGAAGATGTGTGCATTTGTTCAGCTACACAAAATGAAAAATTACCATAACAATTAATTAAATACAGCAACACATAAGTCATGTTGGTGCTTTCTTGAGGAGAGGCATCGAGTCAAGTACTTGTGAATTTTTAATTTGTGACAAAGTTGTTGACGGTATGGAATTGATTAATTGGTTGCATGTTGTTTGAATTGCACTCCTAGGTTGATATTTTGTGTTTCTAAATAATTTTTTGCAAAAGAACCAGTGGTATATATATTAAGCGTAATGCTTTTGGTTATACAAAAAAAACTATATTCGTGAAATTAAGAGAAAATTGTATCACGACATTGTTGTGTTAAAAAATTGAACAGAGAAGTAAAAATTTATTCAGGTAAGTTTTGAAGGAGCTGCAAATGAATTAGGAAAGATTATATATAAGAAGATTTTTCAATCTGCCCAAATAAAATCACATGAGATTTTAAGCGAGTGGGAAGATTTTAATCTGATACGTCAATTAAATCTAATGGTTACTATTAATAGTTCTCATTTCTTACAATAATTATCAGTTCTCACCAGATACACTCCCTATATATATATATATAATACTTGTCAAATACTTGATGTATGATCAGACGCTTGATCAAATTTTTTTTGCTACAAAACTTTTCTTTTTAAGTGAAAAACAAATTATAGTAAGTATTATAAAATTCTAAAACATATTAGTAATTCAAAAACTAAAATAGTACCTAACAATCGTTACCATTACAAAATAATACTATAATACTCGATTTTGTTCACCGAAAAAAAAATCAAGTATTACCTGGAGTACTATAAGCCCGATTGTTAACAAACCAAGAAAAAATTGGATGCATATAATTATGGTCGTATTACCAAGCGAGTGATCATAAATCAAATTTGGCAGCATATCATATTTTGCATTTTCAATTCTCTTAAATAGGTAATAAATATAGAGGACCATATCTTTTAATTAATAAAGTTGATTATTGCTATTTTTGAAATAAATTAAGTGGGATATTTGTTAATTAAATTCACCTTAAAATGTGCCCTTGGGGCATATGTTATCATTTGCCTTTTCAAAATATGCAACTTTTATAATTTTTAATAATACATAACTAACAATATTAACAATCAAAAATGTGCATTTGTAAACATAAATGTGGTCAAACATATCTTTGTTTTGGGAGAGAGGGAGTAAGTAACTTTCGTATGGAAAATGATTAGATTTTTTCTAATTACACCCTATAGGTTACACCCCAAAATGACAAAAATACCCTAATTTCTTTTTAAATTTTCACTAATTACCATTCCTAATTTCTTTAGGTCTTCTCTTTCCTCTTTTTCTCAATTTTTTTCTTTCATTTTTCTATGATTCCATTTTCAACCTCCATATCGATCGATTCCATTTCTTAAATTAAATATCTCCTTTGTATCATGTTATGGAATCTGATATGGGAGATTTGGAAGCATCTATGAAAAGGGAACAAAAGACTCAAATGACAACGAAACAAGGGGAGGTTCCATTGAATCATGTTTTTTATTAACCCCGTTTTTTAGATTTTGTTTGGTAATCCATTTATCTTATCCTTTTTATTTATGAAATGAAGGAAAATAAGGAAAAACAACTCATATAGCAAACATGAACAAAGGAAGTTAAAAATTCCTTAGTGAATTTAATTCACTTAGATGTAATAAAACTCTACATTCAACTTAAAACATTATATATGTTAATTCAATTCACTTACACATACGTAATAAAAAAACACATGAAATTGCTTAAAATTTCACTTTACTGGGCAATCTAACTTTAATGAAAAAATTATGTACTTTAACCTTTTATCAAAACTCAAAAGTTTTTTAACCTTCAATGGATGTCAGCGAGAAAAGTGAATAAATTGGAAGATGAAAATATAAGATTTGTAGTTAATTTGAGACTAAGGGCAATTTAGGTATTACGATAAAATAACATGATATATTGGGTGTAAGCGGATGTTTTAAGGGTGTAATTAGAAAAAATCAAATGATTAAATTATTAAGGCTGAATATGTTTTTCTTTCTTATAAAATTAACGAATTATGGTTTACATCCTTACGAAAAAAATTGATATGTTTTTTTTTTATAGATTTTTCGGGCACATAATATGGACTTATATAGGTTAGTTTAACAGACATAATAGACAATATTATACAATAATTTTTTTAAATATTTAACTCTAAATAACTTTTTTTTATAAACAATAAATTTTCTACCTTAATATAATTGCACACTTATATATCAAATAAAAATTAATGACCCGTTAACTAGTTACTAATATAGTATGCATTTATTAAACAAATCATTAGTAATCAAAAGAATTCAATATTTGCTTAATTTGTTTAAGATCAATATAACGGCTAATACATGCCTAATTAATATATTGTAAATGATATTTATTTTTAATTTATTTGTATGTAAATAGTTGGTCCTGTGGTCTTGGCGCTGGATTTGATAGCTAGTGAGGATCGCGGTTCGATTCACCGCAACTGCGATTAGGAGGGGACTAGAATCACTCATTCGCTTGATGTCAGAATTGACTCTCGAACGAAGATAAGACAGTTTAGTGGGCTGAATTTTGGTGGTAAAAAAATTGACCTTTAATTCAAAAATAATATTAGTGGAGAATGCATATACATAGGAATGCTTATTAAAAAAAAAAAAGAATGCCACGTGACATTTTTGCTTGAAAAATAGTTCTATTAATTATAGTATAGTATAGATTAACGTCCCGGGAGCTTAGTTCAGTTGGTAGTACATTGCATTATATATATAGAGAGTCGGAGTTCGAACTTCGATTATCCCACGAATTCACTTGAAGGATGAAATTTCTTGTCACTAGGCTACATTACAAAAAAAAAAAAGTGTAGATAGATTAATCAAACGGAATTTAATGTATAAAGTCAACTTTCCCATATTGTATGGATTTAAAATTGAGTAATACTATTGTTAAAAAAAAAAAAAAGAGTAATACTATTCATCGCTAGTTGTTTTAGAGGTGATTTTAATATAATGGGTAGATAAGAATTACCAAAAAAAAAACCCTAATTTTCGTTTTTAGATATTTGAGCACTTTTCCAATTAAACCGTCACATTCCTAGATCAACAAATTATCTACAAACATGAAAACCGAAAAAAAAATAAAAAAATCCACAACATTAAGGTACAATTTATATGCATTTAATATTTACAGTCAAAGTTTGCCATATTTTACGTTTTTTTTTTATAATGATGAGGGCCTAAGCCTACATATTTTATCGTATTTAAAATTGAGTAATATTGTCAAAAAATAAAAAAAGTTATATTTTTATCTATAACATGTAAAAAGCCAAACTTATTTGTCTTTCTCTCTCCTCTTCTCATGCATTTGATATTAAATGCTATTATTATAATAATTAATAATTAAATTAACTAAATTAATATATTTTATAAACAATTCATATTTGATTAGTGAAAATATAATTTGTTTTTATCCATTTAAATATTAAACATTCATATTCGATTTTATAAGTTAATTTATTTTTATCCATTTAAATATTAAACATTCATATTCGATTTTATAAATTTTTATTCAAATAATGATGTACATTCATATTTGATTTTATAAATATTAAATATTATATTTTTATCACATATAAATTTATTTTTACTCAAATAAAAAAGTTTTTTTTTATATGGTTATAAAAAAAAAAGCGTTTTGTTTTGTTTTTATTTTTTACTTAAAAAAAATGTGTTTCATTTTGTATTTGTGATAAAAATAAATGTAAAAGGCGTTTTATTTTGTATTTATTTTTTATCTCTCCCAAATAGTAGATGTGTTAACTAAATTATTTTCACAATTATGATTTGAAAAAGAACACACGCATATATTTGGAAATTGTTGATCAAGTATGATTGTTGATCAAATATGATTACTGATTTACAATTCTGTCAAAACAACATTAAAGAAAATTAAACAATATTAAAGAATTGGATTATACCAAATATAAATTAAGCAACATTCTATATTTATGTTCTACTATTATGTTCCATTATTATTATTATTATTATTATTATTATTATTATTATTATTATTATTATTATTATTATTATTATTATTACCTTTTATGTTATTATTTTACAGCTATAAATAGTGAGTCTCCTATAAAGTTTTATTCAACAAATTAAATCATGCTCTGATGCTCACTGCCTCAAGTTCTTCTTCTTGCTTTTTTATTGTTTCTCATTTTAATTTATATATTGGCATGAATTTGCATTTTTTAAATTTCAAATATTTCTTTTTTTCAATTATCCTTTCTTTTGTTTCACCATTCTTTTATTCAAATTTTTATGCAGATTCATTAGCTTTTGGAAATAAATATTTGATCATATATTAGAATATTTCTTTAAAGGTTTGTAGTTTTTTCTGATCATCTTTATTCTTGATTGTTTTCTCTCTACCTATACTTCTTCTTTTTTTTTCCGGATACCTATGTTTTTTTTACATACATATGTGTTTATAGGTAATATACAAGTGTGTCTTGATCTCCTACGTACGAAATTTGAAAGGAAAGAGGAAGGCAAGAACCATGCTTTTAGAAAAGTGGTGGTCCGAATCTTATTTAACCTTTTGAATAAATTTCTTGATTTTAGGTGTAATGAACAAATTGACAACCTATCAATTTGACATGTGAATTCGTTGACATCACACCTATAAAGGAAACATGTATGATTATTTGAAGTAATGGATTAACGAAAATGTGCAAAAGTTTTGTTTACATCCGTCATTCTATGAGTCTTGAATGAACTACATCCAATATTTTGTGTAATGTAAAGATTGAAAATGTCTATACTATAATATTTTTTTATATGACTATACTATAATACTCTTTTTTTTTTTTTTGATAAATAAGTTCACAATTTAATTTTGTTGGGAGGATTGGAATTATTTCAATAGTAATGACAAATATAAAACAATATTTAAATTACACATGTGCCCAAAGTTTTTTTTTTTTTACTCAATGTGCCCAAAGTTAAATACACGCTCTTAGTAAGTTTTTATTTTACATGGTTCTTAATAGTAACATATATATAAAAAAAAAGTTGCATATTTAAATTATATTTATATATTTTTTTAAAAAAATGTTTATATATTTGACAACAATCAAATATAAAACAATGTACCGTAAAAATATACAAAACAATGTGTCATAAGATTATTTGACATTTGTAGTTTTGTACCCAAAATATTCATCGAACTATATGAAAAACTTTTTTTAAAAAAAGGATAATCTTTATTATAGCATATTAGCTGGTAAATGCTATTTCAAAATTGTTTGATTTTTTTTCGGTAATATATCAAAAATTTCTGAATATAGAATATTCTTTTATTATATAAACATTTCAATTTAATTATATTTATGTATGGTTTTAATTTAATTTAAAAATTCATAAGGTAATCCATTCCTTCTTAATTTAAGAATTACATTTAATACATTAAGGGAAATGAAACCAAAATTATTTCCTTTAATAATATTTTAAACAATAAATTAAAATATATTAACGAAAAGAATGCAAATAATTCCTTCAATAATTTTTTAGCAATAAAGGTAGTATTAACCAAAAACAATAAAACAAATCTCTTTTTTAGATTTAAAAGAAAACGTGTTACTACTTACCTGTTGCAATTAGTTGCCTTTTCACGGAGACTTCTATTTTATTTAGAGCATCATACATATTGTTTAGATTTAAAAGAAAACATGTTACTACTTACCTAAAACAATAAAGCAAATCTCATTTTTAGATTTAAAAGAAAACGTGTTACCACTTTGGGTATCATATTTATGCAACTCATACATATTTTGCCCTAATGGTAATACCACTTTTTGAGATTCATACATTAATAATAAGCGGTCCCTTCTATATTTATTTTTATATTTTGTCTAAATAAAAATTATTTAATTTAATAAATAAGTAGATAAATAAATTAATAATTAAATATAATAAGAAATACATGGCAATAAATAAAAATGGTGAAAAATTCATAAATATGACGAGAAATATATAATGAAATTTTTTTATTATTATACATATTAGGATCTATTTTATAGAAAACAAAAAAAAATGACTTGAGAACAAAACAAATAAAAATTGTGTAATATATAGAATAATATGAAATATCATCAAATTAACATCCAACTACAAGAAGAAAAAAAAAATCTTTTATGCACTATTGTTGAAGAAACAAAATTAAATGAAAACTTATGAAATGAAAATATTTAAAATATTTATACCTTAAAATTAGCATCAATTACTAATCAATTTTAATCTCATCTCATTCATAAATAAAATTAAATATGTCAGATCACATGGTTGTACTACACAAAATTTTATTTAATATTATAATGCATCTCTAAAACCATCTTTCATATATCTATCTATATAAAGGTATATTAATCAATTAATTTTCTACAACAACCACCATTTTTACCATCCCATTGTTGTTATACTTTTTTATCGTACTTTTTTATATGTATATTGTTTTACTCTTATATTTAATAATATTTATCTAACACTTTTTATTCCTAATATTTTTAAAGGGGGGTTATGCTATTAGCAAATGTGATTATCCGGACTCGTGTGAAGAATGATCACAACAAGGAGATTAAAATGGATGAAAGACTTTTGAGACATGTTAGAAGAAAATATAGATAAATTAATGCAGATAAATCTTTTGTTAGAAAATAAAAATTTGTTTTTATTCTTCTATAAGATGATTAACTTAGAATAAATCACTCTTTTGTTTGTAAAAAAAAAAAAAAATCAGAATGTTTTATTTCTTTTGTCACAAGATTTACTCTACCGAATAATTGAACAAAGAGTGAAATTGAGACCAATTTTGTAATTCAAATACATGTGAATTTTGAATATGATTATAAATTAAAAACACTTAATTATGTCTCATAATTTTGACTTGACTTCTCCTACCATAACTTTTTCAACTTAATAATCGACATTTATTAAAAATTGAACTACAATAAATGTCACAATTCTCAATTAATTATTCAGAATCATGAATTAAAGTAACGAAAATCAGATATTCTCAATTTCTTTTTTTTTTTTGTTTCAAATTGTCAGTTTTTCTATACATAATCAAAATAATCAATGATTCTTTCTTTTTTTTACTTCTAATGCAAATTTTTTTAACACTCTGTCAACATACTAATCATATACTTCTACATGTCAAACTCTACATGATTCTTAAAAAAAAAAACACTACATGATTCTTCTGATTTTTTTTAAGGGAAAAACTATTCAGATGCAATAAGAATATAATAATGAAATATCCTAGACTTAATGAGTCACGAATGGTTTTTAATTAGTCAATTCAATTTCAAATTTTAAATGACTTTTGGTAAAAAAGAAATGTAAATGTGTTATCTAGAAAAAAAATCAAATGTTATTATATTCCTAAATAATTACTTTGATCCTAAATAATTCCGTTAAAAAATATATTCAAATTCATTTTTATATTAACTTTTATTAAAAAGGATTTAAGGTAGACAGGATGATACTTACTCTAAAACATGAAACACCTTAGAGTTCAAAGAATAGTTGCAATTTTTTTTTTCAACAAAACCATCGTTCTTCTCTTCATGCTTCAAATTCTGTGTTTCAAGTTCTCTTGAATAGTTTTCTATCTGTGTTTTCATTTCTTTAAATCCATTGCATGCATCAAGTTCTCTCAGGTACAAGGGCGGATCCAAACCTGACATATTGGTGTGGCTAAAAAAAACACGTTAAAAAATTTCATAGTTGAAAAAACATGTTTGATGCTTGCATTTGCTATCGGCAAGACCAAAGCCAACTTCAGAAGCTTATAAACCATATCAAATGTGTTGCACTTATTTGTTTTCACAAGTTTTGCACAAAGATCTTATGTTCTTTTAACTTTGCAAATTTTGAGTCACATCGAACATAATTCTAAAGCTGATGTCAGGATTATAGCTTGAAATTTGAGACCTAATTTCTAGATGTGTTTCCAACAATTCATAATCAACAACTTTAACACTTTCATTGTTTGAGTTGGGTAGAATTTCAGCGTAGTATTAGTGCAGCCCGCAGGATATGATGTAAGCAAATTATATAATTAAATTTATGCAAAATCATAATTTACATAATTCGTTTGGGGCTTAAATATGCAAAAGGTCCATGTACTTACGGGTCATTTGAGTTTTAGTCTCTCTAATTTAAAAACCTTTCATTTTGTCACTGCACTTTCATTTTATTTTAAAAAAATAGTTCATAAGCTGACTTTTGTGCTAATATCAAGAACAAGTATCCAGATTTTAAATTCTATTTTTTTTATGTTGTCCTTGAGTCAAAGAGACCATTGGTGATTTGATTTCAACAATGATGTGATTTCTAAATCGGTGGAAGGTGTACTTTAGAAAGTGGAGTTGTTGTCAAGAAATGTTTAAGATGTATTTCAACTCTTGCGCAACATTATGCTGGCAACATGTTATTACCCAAAGAGATGAATGAAATTCATGTGGATATGTTCTGGTGAATAACTGAGTGGAAATAAGAAGAAGAAGAAAATGTCAAGCTTTGGAAGGTACTGAAATATAACATATTTATTAGAAATCACCTCACTAATAAGATTGACATAGGAAAATGTCAAGCTTTGGAATGGAATTCATGTGGATATGTTCTTGGTGTTGTTGTGTTTGTATATTTTATTATTGTTGTTATAAGAAAATGACATGTTGTTCTATTTGCTTTGTACATTGTGGTCAATCGGCTGTAGTTTCATATATGTGTCATTTTATTGCCTTTAGTTGTGACAATTCTTAATATCTTGCCTTTAGTTAACATTCTATATGTGTCATAAGCCATTCATATAGATTCCTTCAAAAAAAAAAGTCATTCATATAAATGACAATAGCTCGAAGATTTTTACCCAAACTCCACTACCAAGACCAATGTTTAATCTTACCACCGAATCGGTTTCATTTGATTTGTTTCATGATTTTAAGTTCTGCGTTATAATCACTATAACAAGCTTTATCTTGAATTTTATTTGTTTTGTAATATTATACTTATATTGAATATTAACATTCAATATTTGATGTAGAGTAATAAGTCAGAGTAGCAAACAAGTTCTTCAATAGCCAAATTTTTGGCCAATGTAAGACCTTGAAATTCTGGCACACTAGTATTAAGATGTTGTACTCAACGCTTCACCACTATAGTACACTTTTAACGCGTGAATCAATGATCCAACATCCAACAGCGCATACACAAGGAATAATAAACTAAACAAAACTGAAAGTAAATTAACACAGTAATTTGTTAACCCAGTTCAGCATAAGCCTACTCTGGGGGATACCAATCCAGGAGTGAATCCACTATGATAGTAATAGTTTGAAGCCCTCAATAAACCTCCCGTTTATGACTTCTCACCTAATCACCACCCGTGCTATATCCTACCTAAGACACACCTAGGTATGAGAACCTCCGCTCACCTCCTCTTGACCACAGCCACTGTGATCGTACAATACTAGATTTAATATGTGAAGACACACTTCATAAAACACACACACCACTTCCGTGCTTAAAAGCTTTGGAATGGTATACACACACTATCTCCTTGCTTAGAAGCTCCAGAGATATTACAATGCACAAACACACAGTTCCTAGTCTAGTGGAAAATCAACACAAGACTTAGAACACAATAGACACAATACTAAAACCTAAACTCACGCTTTGTAAGACTCAAATCTGGTTTCAGTGATTTGAACAATGGAGTCAACCTTCTTTAAATAACCTTCACGAGCTCAGGCTGTTGGAACAAAATTGATTTGAAAATGGTTGCCCCTAAATTTATAAAGGTTTTGATGATAACAAAGTATTAATTAACAATTGAATGGACTAAAAATTTATTTTAAGTGCGCAGATATAAGCATCATTTAAGTCCTGAGTGAAGTTCAGAGGATGTGAATTCAGAAGTTCACAAGCGCTCAGAAGATGTTGGACTTCAGAAGTTACAACCTTCAGAGGATGAAGTCTTCAGAACTTCTTGTCTGTCTACAAGCTTCATCAAACTCTGAAGATCTCTTTGAAAGCTGTGAAGATTCTCTTTACAAGTCAACTCTTCTACCAATGAAGAAAAGGACCTCTCAAGTCTGATCAGTTCAGCTGTCCCTGTTTTGTCTGTCCTAACTTGAGAACGTGGGTCTTCAGTTTTGTTAGCTGAATAAGGAAAGTCTTCTCTGCAGTAGTCAAAGTACCTGAAACTCTTTCTTAGTTTTGGATACAACCAAACTGCATCAAGACAGACTGCTTGAAGACAAAAGGTTATCAACTCCAACGGTTCCTTTTGCAACGACTCTTTTCTAGTGGTATATATACTAGAAGATTCAGCTACAACAAAAATAACAATTATCATCATTTGAACGTGCGCTGAACAAACTCTGAATTTTGTGATATACAAGCTCTGAACCTTCTTAAGTGTTTTTGCACTTTTGTCAAATACTCTGTACTATTTGTATTTGCTCTCTTTAGGTTCATCTAAGAGCATTTGTATATTTTTATATACTTTATTATTCTTGAGGAAACTTAAGCTTGTGTGCTTAAGTGTGAAACTTAAGCTTGTGTGCTTAAGTGTGAAGTCTTAAGCTTGTGTGCTTAAGCATTGTTGAGAAGTCTATTGCTTGTGTGCTTGAGCAGGTGTAATCTTGTGTGATTATAGTGAAATCCCTTGGAAGTGCAAGGGGACTGGACTACTCTCGTTTTGTGAGAGGAACCAGTATAAATTGTTTGTGTGATCTCTCTCTCTCTCTATTGTTATTTATTGTGTTATTTTTCCGCTGCTAACGTAGTTGAGTTAAGAACTTGAAAAAGTTTTAACTTAGCTAAAACACAATTCAACCCCCCCTTCTTGTGTTTTCACACCTTCAATTGGCATCAGAGCACCTGGTCTGTTACTTTCACTTAACAGTGAGACAGTAAAGATCTTGTGAGAACACTATGTCTGGAGGAGATGATAGTAGTACTAGAACTACTGGTGAAGGTGAGGCCAGTGGTGCTGGTGGTGGTCCTAGAAATGCTTTTGGTTATGACTACTTAAGTAATGAATCACATGAACATAGTGGCAACAGAAAAGCCCCTATATTCAATGGTGATGCTTCATTATTTGAGTGGTGGAAAGAGAGACTGTATAGCAATATTACTGCTATTGATCATGAGTTGTGGGATTTGGTTGAGTTGGGAGTAACTTTTGAAAACTTGAATGAACATGGTAGGTTGTCCATGGAGAATAGAAAGTTACTCACACCAGCTAACCTAAAAATCTACACAAAACATCATAGAGTAAAGGACATTGTTGTTGGTGCTATTAGACATGAGGACTATGTCAGAATAGAGAACAAGTCTACTGCTAAATCTATCTTTGATTCTATGTGTGCTACCTATGATGGTAATGAAAAGGTTCAAGAGGCTAAAGCTAGTCTTTTGATAAGACAATATGAACTTTTCACTATGCAACAAGATGAAAACATTGAGACTATGTTTACAAGGTTTCAAATCCTTGTATCTGGTCTTAAAGCTCTTAAGAGAAGTTATTCAACCTATGACCATGTTCAGAAGATTCTGAGAAGTCTTCCTATTGCTTGGAGACCTAAGGTCACTGCAATAGAGGAAGCTCAAAATCTCAAGACTCTGAGTCTTGAAGCTCTGATAAGCAATCTCAGAAGCCATGAGATGGTTCTGGATGCTGACTCAGAAACTAAGAAGAAGTCTAAGTCAGTGGCTTTACAGTCAACTAAGACTACTTCTAAGGCTCTTAAGACTCAGCTTCTTGATATTGAAGAAGAATCTTCTGCTGATGGTCAAGAGGATGAGATGAATGAGGATGAGTTTGCCTTATTCACCAAGTTTCAGCAATGGAACAGATTTAACAAAAGAAATTTCAGAGGAGGTAACAGCTCCAGAAATTTTGTCAGCAAAAAGGATGATCAGAAGAACTGCTTCAACTGTAAGAAGCCAGGACACTTTATTGCTGATTGTCCAGAAATGTCTGCTAAAGACAAAAGCAAAAGATACAGCTCAAAGAAGCAACAATTCAAGAGCAGATTGAAAAAGAGTCTGATGGCTACTTTTGAAGAGCTATCATCTGAGGAAGAAGTTGAGGAAGAAGAAGAAGCAAATCTAGCCCTGATGGCTTCAACTGACTCAGATGTAGACTCAGACGATGAATCAGAATCAGATTCAGAAGTAACTGATGAGGTATTTTCTGACTGCTCTAAATCTCAACTCATAACTGCACTTAACAAGGTCATTGAGAAACATCTCAGAGTGTTAAGTAAACAAAAAGTTTTACAAGAAAACCTTAACACTCTGACTGAACAAGCAGAACATTTTCAAGGTCTTTATCAAGAAACTCTGAATAGAGTAAATGATCTTGAAAAGGGTTGTGCTGTGTGTCACAAACCTACTGATGAGCAAGAAATGGCTCTTCAACAGTTTGTGCATCTCAACCTTGGTAAGAGCAAAGCTGCTAATCTTGTTTATAATGTCATGAGACATAGAGGAGAGGGACTTGGCTATGAATATGGTAGAACATATTCAAAGCTAAAGACTTATCCCAAAAAGGTTGGAAAATCTTGGGTTTACTATGTTGTTCCTCAGAGTGAAGAAGGAAAGAAATGTGGTACTCTGGAAGATGAGGATAATAATCTGAGAGATTTGGGAAATGACAACTCAGAGGAACTAAGTTCCTCAGGATCTGGGAAGAAAAGCTCAGAAGATAAAAGCTATTCAGAACTTGACAGTATAAGTTCAGATGTTCTGAAAGTTTCAAAATCTGAGGCTTCAACTTCTGGAACCAGAGGAATTCTAGTTCATGAGAAAAGTCAACCTAAAGGCTCAGAAGTTTTTAAAAGAAAGTCAAACCTCAAACCTCAGAGGCAACATAAGACTAAGGTTATTTATGAGTCTAGAGTCAGTAAATATAACCAGTCAAATCAATGGACTGGTGATAAATACAAACTCTGGAAGCATAAACAATTCAAGTTCTGGAATAATAACAGAACTCAAACTAAGAAACATTTTCAAAAGAGTTATTATTCCAAACCAAAATCTTTCTCTCACACTCAACAACACAGTAAACATTTGTGGACTAACAAGCGTGGACCCAGAAGATGGGTACCAAAAGCTGAAATTATGTATCATTCAGATTTACCAACTAGGAAAGGATATGTCCTACCTAGAGTATGGAAACAAGTTCTATGCAAAGGAAGAAGGGCTTATGTCCTTGACCAATGGCTGACAAATTCTCAAGTTAACAATCAGAACTTGATAAATGAAGAGGAAGAATATTGGGATGACTTTATCATTAACTATGATAAAGAGTTCCACCGTAGTGATTAAAGTTGTTTCTCATACAGCCTATCACTCAAAGAAGTATCATGAATCATTCATGGTATCTGGATAGTGGGTGTTCAAGGCACATGACTGGTGACAAGCAACTGTTTTCCAAGCTAACCATGAAAGAAGGAGGTTCTGTTGGCTTTGGAGGAAATCAGAAAGGAAAGATAATAGGTACAGGTACAGTAGGTAATTCCTCCCTATCTATTAATGATGTTTGGTTAGTTGATGGACTTAAACATAATCTATTGAGCATAAGTCAATTTTGCGACAATGGTTATGTAGTTGTCTTTAATAAGGAATCATGTACTGTATCTAAACAATCTGATAACTCCATTATATTCAAAGGTCTGAGAAAGAACAATGTTTATAAAATTAATCTTTCTGATTTGAATGAACAAAAAGTGATGTGTCTTTTGACCTTGAGTGAAGAAAAATGGATCTGGCATAAGAGGTTAGGCCATGCTAACTGGAGGTTAATCTCTAAGCTTAGTAAGCTTGACCTGGTCAGAGGTTTACCTAAAATCAAATATCACTCAAACACACTTTGTGGTTCATGTCAAAAAGGAAAGATTACAAAATCTTCTTTTAAACCTAAGAACATTGTCTCTACCTCAAGACCATTGGAACTACTTCACATTGATCTTTTTGGGCCAGTTCAAACTGCCTCTATCAATGGAAAGAAATATGGATTAGTAATTGTTGATGATTACAGTAGATGGACTTGGGTAAAATTCCTTAGAACAAAGGATGAAGCTTATGATGAGTTTAGCATCTTCTGCAAACAAATTCAAAATGAAAAAGGCTACACTATTTTAAAAGTTAGAAGTGATCATGGTGGAGAATTTGAAAATGAACCTTTTGAAAACTTTTGTGAAAAATATGGCATTCTGCATGAATTCTCTTCTCCTAGAACTCCTCAACAAAATGGGGTTGTAGAAAGGAAGAATAGAACTCTGCAAGAAATGGCCAGAACCATGATGCATGAAACAAATGTAGCAAAGTTTTTATGGGCAGAAGCTGTAAACACAGCATGTTATGTTCAAAATAGAATCTATATCAGATCTAAGTTGAACAAAACTGCTTATGAATTGTTCAAAGGAAGGAAGCCTGATATTTCTTATTTTCATCAGTTTGGATGTACATGTTATATCTTGAACAACAAAGTCCATCTAAAGAAATTTGATGCTAGAGGCTATAAGGGTATCTTTATAGGATACTCTGAGCGCTCAAAAGCATACAGACTGTATATTTCTGAAACACACACTGTGGAAGAAAGTATGCATGTCAAATTTGATGACAAAGAGCCTGACCAAGTGTCAGAGCTTGTGGAAGGTTTGTCTAGATTTCAGGTATCAGAGGATCAATATTCAGATATTCCAAACTACACAGAACATCCATTCTCTGAAGTACCTCTGAATACAACAGTTCCTACAGACTCTGAACAACAAAGAACTGAAGCAACTGCTGAACCTGATGTTGATGAGTCTGAAGATGATGAGCCCCCAAGAAATACCTTCAAATACAAATCATCACATCCAGAGGAACTGATTTTAGGCAACAAGGATAGTCCAAGGAAGACAAGATCTCAACTGAGAAATGAGGAATCATTAGTTGGTCTTATCTCAATGATGGAACCTTCAAAGATTGATGAAGCTCTGAAGGATGATGCTTGGATTGTAGCAATGCAAGAAGAGCTGAATCAATTCCAAAGGAATGATGTATGGACTCTAGTGCCTAAACCTTCACACAAGAACATTATTGGAACAAAATGGGTATTCAGAAACAAGCTGAATGAACAAGGTGAAGTGGTAAGAAACAAGGCTAGATTGGTTGCACAAGGTTATAGTCAACAAGAGGGGATTGACTATACTGAAACCTTTGCACCAGTTGCTAGACTTGAAGCAATCAGGTTACTTCTATCTTATGCTGTTAATCATGGTATAACTTTGTATCAGATGGATGTTAAAAGTGCTTTCTTAAATGGTTTCATTTCTGAAGAAGTGTATGTTAAGCAACCTCCTGGTTTTGAAGATATCTCAAACCCAGAACATGTTTTCAAACTGAAGAAATCACTGTATGGTCTGAAACAAGCTCCCAGAGCTTGGTATGATAGACTCAGTAATTTCCTTCTTGAAAAGGGTTTTGAGAAAGGAAAGGTTGATTGCACACTTTTTAGAAAAACAACCAAAGAAGACATTTTAATTATTCAAATTTATGTTGATGATATTATTTTTGGTTCAACTAATGCTGCTTTGTGCAAGAGTTTTTCTAAGATAATGCAGGATGAATTTGAAATGAGCATGATGGGAGAGTTGAAGTTCTTTCTTGGAATTCAAATCAATCAGAAGAAGGAAGGAACTTATGTTCATCAATCAAAATACACTAAAGAACTTCTGAAGAAATTCAATTTAGATGACTGCAAGATAATGAATACTCCTATGCATCCAACTACCAACATGGGCAAGTCAGATGATAAAGGAAAGGTAGATCAAAAGGTCTACAGAGGTATGATTGGTTCCTTACTCTATCTGACAGCCTCTAGACCAGATATTTTATTCAGTGTTTGCTTATGTGCAAGATTCCAGTCAGATCCTAGAGAATCTCATCTTACAGCTGTAAAGAGAATCTTTAGGTATCTGAAAGGAACAACTAATCTTGGACTTCTCTATAAGAAATCCAATGATTATGTGCTAAATGGATTCTGTGATGCTGACTATGCTGGAGATAAAATTGAAAGAAAATCCACAAGTGGCAATTGTCAATTTGTTGGTGAAAACCTTATCTCCTGGGCTAGTAAAAGGCAAACTACTATAGCTTTGTCTACAGCAGAAGCAGAATACATTTCAGCAGCTAAGTGTTGCACACAACTACTCTGGCTAAAATATCAGTTAGAAGATTATCAGGTAAGCAGTAACAATATTCCTTTATATTGTGATAATACTGCAGCCATTCATTTATCTAAAAATCCTATTCTACACTCTAGAGCCAAACATATTGAAATTAAACACCATTTTATCAGAGATTATGTTCAGAGAGGCATTATAGATATCAAGTTTGTTGATACTGAAAATCAATGGGCTGACATATTTACTAAAGCCTTATCTGTTGAAAGATTTGATTTTATAAAGAAACATCTGAACATGTTTTCAATCTCTGAATGAAAAATTTTTTTTGGCAATTAAAGTGTAAGAGGTTATGTATATCAGAACTTATGATTCAGATCATCTGAAACACAAGCTCTGAAGTACTTAACTCTGATAGAGAATTTTAAATAACTCAGAGGCTCTGAACTATTTAAGTGGGAAACGTTTAGTATTCACTGCTGAACAGTTGTCCATTAAAATAGCAGTTACCGAGTAAATTTCTGCACGTGGTCTACGTGTGTCAGGTAGTGGGTGGTTAATGATGATTTTTGGTATTCAACTTTCTGTCAATTAGCGTAACTTCCCAAATTTGCTATTTTCATGTTAACTGTACTCATTTAAATAAACTTACACAATACACTTGCACACTATTCACTCTCACAACCTACACTTTCATATTCTCTCTAAACCTCCAACACACTTTCTTTCTCTCTCGTTAGTTTTCCAAACCTTACCCTAATTTCCAACAATGGCTGGTGCTTCGTCTTCTTCGTCAAAAAGGATTCCACCGTTTATCTTCAAAAATCTTCAGATCGTTGGGAACGAGATGGAGTTTCCAGAATCTGAACTCATTTTTCTTTCAGAAAAGATGGTTGATTTTGACGGTCTACAAGCTAATGGGTTTGATGTTAAAAAGTACTTTATCACTCAGGGATGGGATAAGTACTTTGACATGCTTAATGGTCCCATTTATCCAGATTTGTTGAAGAAATTTTGGATGAAAGCAAAGGTGTTTGATAAGCATGAAGCTAAAAAGGAAGAGCTTGCTGCAATAGAAAGGAATCCTAGTTTGAAGGGTAAAACTAGGAAGGAAATGGGTTTGCTGGATTATACAGGTGTACAGATTAGGTCAAATATCTGTGGGATGAACATGGCATTCTCGCCTATTCATTTCAATGCTCTTCTTGGTCTACCTAACTCTGGGATAGAGTTAGATGTGTTTGAAAAGGATACAAGATACAGAGATGATCTTCTGCATCTCATATGCACAGACTTCTCCTTAAAAGGAAAAGTAAAGGGTTTGACTGATGAATGTAGAGTACTTTTCAAGATCATCTTAGCAGCTATCAGTCCAAGGGTTGGTGGGACTGATACAATCTCCTGGACTCATCGTCATCTGCTGTATTTCCTTCTGACAGAAAAGAAGGTTAATCTTGGAGATTACTTCTTTGAACGGATTTGTGAAGCCATTCTTGCAAGTAAATCTCAGAGGAAAACTACTATAGTTTATCCTAGGCTGTTGTCAGACCTTCTGCATCAAGGTCATGTTGTTCAGAACTTGAAGAAATTCCACCCTGAATTGGTTGAGAAGAAGTTTTATCCAGAAATTCTGAACGCCAATTTTCTGTCCAAGATGCGTTTGATTGCATCTAAGCCTGTTGCTCCCCCACAAGAGTTCATTGTTAGGCTTGAGGATCGTCTGTATGTGGATGGATATCCAATTATCTCAGAAGCTGATGCTGAGCACATCATTCAGGACTACTTGGAAGTGCTCAGACAAGAAGGTTTTGTTGTGGACAGAAGTATGGTTCCTCCTGCTCCTGTGAATTTGTATAACCCTAAGAGGAAACCAAAGAGAAAGGCTGAAGCTCAAGCTGATCTTCCTAAGCCAGATCTTCTGATTCAGAAGAAGATTAAGGTAGAAAAAGCTATTGTTGAGCAAAGGACTAAGAGGAAGCATGAAGAATCTGCTACCAAGGCTGCTGAAGGAGCTTCAAAAGAGCCTATTGTTATTGAGGAAGACAGTTCAGACAGTTCATCTGAAGGATCTACATCAGAAGATGAGACTGAATCTGATGAGGAGACTCTTGCTGCTAGTTTGAGGAAAAGACCTGCTCCTACTTCCAAAGATAAAGGTAAATCTACTAAGTTTATCTTCAATGAAAATGAGATTGGAATAGGTTACACCAAACCTCTCAGAACTATTTTACCAACCTCTGATATTCCAACCTCTGATAACTCCCTATCTGAACTTGAAAAACATCTGAGCCCTGACCCTCTCAATAATCACCCTCCTTCTCATGAAACTCAACACAAATCTAGCTCACCTCCTAAACCTACATCACCTCAACCTCAACCTCAACCTGACATTCCACCATCTGAACCTCAACCAGATATTCCTGTCACTAAACCAACCTCTCCCACAAAACAATCCTCTCCACATCCTGAACCAACCCCTGAACATAAATCTCCTGAACCTAAATCTCCTGAACCATCTCCTGAACATATTTACCCTGAATCAACTTCTGACATCTCATCATCTGAACCAACCCCTGAACCCCATCCTAACCCAAGTGCTGAACATGCTTCTCCTGAGCGTATTCACACTTGTGCTCCCAAGCCTTCAGAAGCAGAAGTTGTGATTATTGATAACCCTACTCCTGAAACACCTACTCTCTCTACTATTCCCAATCCTTCACCCTCATCATCCAACCCTTTCAGTAATCTATCCACTCAATTTCATGAAGATTTGCTTAGATTATCTACTATAAAGGACAGGTTCTTAGTTTGTCCTTCTGATGTGGACCTAGAAGTTTCAAGCATTAAGGCAAGGATTTGCAATGCTTTGGATGATGCTGCTGAAGGGATTAAGGCTGTTATTGGTAAGCGGGATCTGGATGGTATAAGCTTCATGAGGAACAGTTTGGCTAGGGCTGAGTTGAAAAGGTTAACACCATTCAATCATGAAGAGCATGAGCTTGCTAAGATTGTCGCTATAGCTGCTGCTGTGAGGCGTATGTCTGAACTCAAAGATTGCTGGGTTGATTCTACTCTTCTGCAACGTCTTGAGGATCAACGGATTGAGAATGAACGTCTGGAAGAAGCTGCTGCTAGAGTTGCTGAGTTGGCAAATGAGCTACACAATGAAGATACCACAGGCGAGGATGTGCTGAATGTGCTGAACCAGGATGATGTCCTGATGATAGATTATCCAGAGGAAGGTGAACCCTCTGATAAAGGTAAGGCACCTTTGGTTGAAGAACCAGAACCTGTGATTGAAGATCAAGCTCCTGTTATGGCGGATCAGCTGCAAATATTTCAAGAAGCCCTGAGGGAACAGCAAGAAGGTTTAGAGCGTCAAAGAGCTGCTCAAGAGACATTGGAAACCAAGGTGGATGGTTTAGTTTCCAATGTGGGATCCTTGAATGATAAATTCGACCAACTCTTAGCCCTTCTTAAGAAACCCTAGGATTCTATGCACCTGTTTTTAAGTTTTCTTTCTTTATTATCTGTTTATCCTCTGAACAATTTTCTTTTAAGCTATGTTTGATTTTCTTGATTATGTGGTTTGTTATATGTTTTGTTTGTTTTGCTTGTGCTATCTTTTTTTGTTTGTTGAATAAGACCATAAGAAAACAAGATGCTTTTTAAAACGAAAATTTTTTTATTAATGCTCTAACCATGTTGAGTACATTGGTAAAAAGAAAAAGAAAAAGACAACCTAATCCTAATCAGATGGATAAAACTCAGAAGAAATCTCTGATTTCTCCTCAGCATCCTCTGATGAAATTTCAATGGGATCTGGGTTTTGCTCTTGTTCTTCTTCTTCTTGTTCCTCTTCTGGAACATAGCTAGCCAAGAACTCAACATAGTCAGCATCATCTTCATTCTCTCCAGCTTCAGAATCTGATGAGATGATTATTATCTCAGCATCTTGTGGTTTCTTGTTGTCTTCCTTCTTCTTCTCTTCGTCTTCGCGTTTTTCGCCTTCTTTCTTTCTCTTAAACTCTGCGATGCGTAAACTAAATCTTTTCATTATTCCTGATTTCTCTTGCTTCCCTTGTTTACTCTTGTTTGTACGTGAAGAAGGCATGTTAACTCGTTCACTTTTTATAAACCTTTGAGCGCGTTGGTTTTCGTTTGTGAATTTAATTCACCTTTGTAACTACCACTCTTCTTTTTTTGACTGTCTTGGTTATATAACTTTGTTTTACTTTTTTGATAATGACAAAAGGGGGAGTAGTTACGCATTAATTGATATGTTCCAAAACTGAAACCACGCCTTTTATCTCGCTTTTATCTGTTATGTTAAAAGTTGTTACGTTTAAGTTGTTTTACGTATTTCAAGGTGGAGACTAAGTTAGTTGAAACTAAAATAAATTTCATAAGTAAGGATAAGTTAAGAGTGCAATTTTAACTTAGCCTTATGAGACTTAGGGGGAGAGCTTGCAAACCTCTCACTCTGAAGAAAGATATGAAACTTATTTTATTTCAAAATTATCTTAATCTTATACTAAATTAAAATATCATGGATAAAACATAAAGTTCAGACTTTATGGAGTATCAACCTTAGGGGGAGCTTGCAAACCTCATAAACCTAAGAGAAACATGATAAGTTAATTTAACAACAATTGTCAATTAATACTTATGTTTGTCATCATCAAAAAGGGGGAGATTGTTGGAACAAAATTGATTTGAAAATGGTTGCCCCTAAATTTATAAAGGTTTTGATGATAACAAAGTATTAATTAACAATTGAATGGACTAAAAATTTATTTTAAGTGCGCAGATATAAGCATCATTTAAGTCCTGAGTGAAGTTCAGAGGATGTGAATTCAGAAGTTCACAAGCGCTCAGAAGATGTTGGACTTCAGAAGTTACAACCTTCAGAGGATGAAGTCTTCAGAACTTCTTGTCTGTCTACAAGCTTCATCAAACTCTGAAGATCTCTTTGAAAGCTGTGAAGATTCTCTTTACAAGTCAACTCTTCTACCAATGAAGAAAAGGACCTCTCAAGTCTGATCAGTTCAGCTGTCCCTGTTTTGTCTGTCCTAACTTGAGAACGTGGGTCTTCAGTTTTGTTAGCTGAATAAGGAAAGTCTTCTCTGCAGTAGTCAAAGTACCTGAAACTCTTTCTTAGTTTTGGATACAACCAAACTGCATCAAGACAGACTGCTTGAAGACAAAAGGTTATCAACTCCAACGGTTCCTTTTGCAACGACTCTTTTCTAGTGGTATATATACTAGAAGATTCAGCTACAACAAAAATAACAATTATCATCATTTGAACGTGCGCTGAACAAACTCTGAATTTTGTGATATACAAGCTCTGAACCTTCTTAAGTGTTTTTGCACTTTTGTCAAATACTCTGTACTATTTGTATTTGCTCTCTTTAGGTTCATCTAAGAGCATTTGTATATTTTTATATACTTTATTATTCTTGAGGAAACTTAAGCTTGTGTGCTTAAGTGTGAAACTTAAGCTTGTGTGCTTAAGTGTGAAGTCTTAAGCTTGTGTGCTTAAGCATTGTTGAGAAGTCTCTTGCTTGTGTGCTTGAGCAGGTGTAATCTTGTGTGATTATAGTGAAATCCCTTGGAAGTGCAAGGGGACTGGACTACTCTCGTTTTGTGAGAGGAACCAGTATAAATTGTTTGTGTGATCTCTCTCTCTCTCTATTGTTATTTATTGTGTTATTTTTCCGCTGCTAACGTAGTTGAGTTAAGAACTTGAAAAAGTTTTAACTTAGCTAAAACACAATTCAACCCCCCCTTCTTGTGTTTTCACACCTTCACAGGCTAGGTCTTCAATTAGGCTTCAATAGCTCAGCATGATTAATGGTTCCTTTCAAGAAATAATCTTTAATTCAAATGTTTTGTTTCCTTAACTTGAAGATCTGATTAACAAGCAACACTTGATCACGAGATCCATTAATAATTAAGCGTGACAACGCTCCTTATCACAAACGACCATTTATTGTGGATTCCATATTTAGAACTTAGGCGCGAGATCTCAACATACACAGGCCCGGCCTACTGGATGTGGTATCCAATGTTGAAGCATTGTACCGAACATCTTGCTTATACTGGATGGTGGAAGCATGTAGTTCCACATCAGAAAAGATCACATGTTTTAGCAAAATGAGGCCAACCATACAACGCCAACAATCTCCCCCTTTGGCAATTTTTGGCTAAAACATCCTAAGATTATTTCAACCTTTCTAGAGAGATACACAAGCTACCTTTCTTCAACTCAACGTAGGCACACAGTCATGAAGTAAAGTAGATCAATTTAACATGCTTGTTTTAATAACCCCTCATATAAAAATAGCATATTTAATATGTATCAATTTAGAACTTCAGAGGCATGCAACAGCGGAATAGTGAACACAACTCGCCTCACAGGAATTTGCCAATAGAGAGTATACGATTCTCATAAAAGAAACACTGGGGAAAAATAAATTTCCTCAAAGCTGAGAAAAATAAATTCTCAGGAACAGATGATGCTTCAACATGCAGTAGCACATTGTGTGCTAAGCAGAAAAGAAATATTGCTCCCCCTCAAAAATAGAAACGAGTACCAAGTTCATCTTACTCCCCCTTAATTCATGCATAGGGATTAGTCAGATGATCCAGCATCTGGTGGCACATCAACCTCAGCAACCTATTATGACATACAATATCTACTCCCCCTTTTTAGCCACAAAATAGACAAAAAAAGGAACTGCATAAAATAGTATCCAAGAGCAGTGCAGATAGTAGCAGAACAGAAAGTGCAGACAAAATATTACAAACCATGCACACTCGGTGCTAAATTCAGGGCTCAGCCCACAGACATGCAAAATAAAAATCCAAACGAGGAAACATCAAAATTACACAGAAGCACTTGGAGATGAATCATTTTCTTCTCCTTCAACATCTGTGTCAGCTTCTTCTTCACCACTAGAGCCATCATCATCTGCATCAGCTGCTTGAGCTGCAGCCTCTTCAACCCTGAGAGCATGTATCATCCTTTCAAACTGCAATTTCTTTTCATCTAGCTCCTTACAGTTTGCTTCCAGCATAGCAATCATCTCCTTCCTTGTCATAGGAGTGTCAGCAGCAGCATTTGATGGTCCAGCAATATCTGGAGCATGCTGTTTACTGTACAGCTTCTGATGAATGGCCAGAGGAGTTGCCCTTTTCTTAGCAGACTCATCCTCATGCCTTATATTTGGATGTTGGGACAAGATGATGTCACAGATTAGGGTTGGAAATGCAATGGGTTGCTTGGTGACAGAGGTCTTGGCATGCTGCACAACTTGATTGAAAATATATTGACCAGTATTAAACTTAGTACCAGTACCAATCATATAAATGAGCTTACCCAGATTTGTTGCAATGTCGGATGCATGTGTAGTAGGGACCCAGTTGACAGAAGCAATGCGATTCAAGATGGCATACTTTTGAGTTAGCTTGACAGCTGGTACCTTCTTCTTCCTGGGCCAGGTTTTCACTTTATCAGCTGTGATGGTTCTGCAGACCACATTGTCAGACACATCTATATCAGGGTGTGGCTCATCAGAGTTACCCAGGAACCTGTTTATCACACTTGGGGAGAAAGTAACACATTTTCCTCGAACAAAGACTTTCTGAAACTCCTTATCCAAGGGATTGTCACAACCTATAGGAATGTTGACAACAAACTCCCTAACCAGCTTTTCATAGCAGGAGCCTAAGCCCCACACAGTTTTGATCAATCCAGCATCATTGATCAAACTTACAATCTCTTCACATTCCAGAATATCTTTGCCTAGTTCCCTTTCCAGAGCCAATCTTCTTTTGCAAATGATTCCCCATCGTTGAGCATAAGATGGAAGATGAAATGAAACATTGTCACAAGGGAAGTCTTCAATGTCAGGAGCAACAAATTGAGGCATGGCCTTCTTAGCAGACATAGCCTTCTTAGCAGGAGGCTTGATGCTTGAGTCATCCTTTTCAGCTTCAAGTTCAGAGTCACTTGATGGTGCACTCTTCCTTTTCAGCACACCCTTATTCTTTTCAGGAGGAGGTATAGGCTTGCTCCATCCTTTCTTAGGACCATACTTGACAGGCTTCAGAGTGGTGTCCTTTGCTTTCTTGGTGACAACAGGGGTAGTAGTAACAGCAGGTGCAGGTGTAGTGGTCCTGCTTCTCAGTCTTCTCCCAATTCCTTTCTGAGTAGGTGGAGGTTGCAGATCTTCTTCAGAGGAGACTTCATCAACATCTACTATGTCCTGCTCTTCATTGGTGGTTTTCTCAGAATCTTCACCAGCTTCATTTTCTGGCTCAGAATCAGCCACATCTTCAGGGGTACTTTCTTTGTTTACTTCCTCTTCAGTGGAAGCTTCAGTATTAGATCCACTGCCCAACGACCCAGTGGCAGTGTTAGCATGTGGGCTAGATCCTCCTTTGGATGCTTCAACATCCTGCTCAGCATCAGTTGGTATAGAGGATGGTTCAACACCGGTTGGAGCATTGGTTACAACAGCCTTTTCTTGAGATTTTTCAGAAGCATCAGTTATGACATTCAGGGGAACTGTCACATTCTCAGGAACACTCGGATTATTGCTCACACCAACATTCTCAGCAATATTTTGGGTTTTTCCTAGGGTTTCAACAGAACTAGGGTTTTCCTCTACAGAAGGGTTTTCTTGATTCACCTTTTCAGACACAGACTTAACAGACGATTCAACATTCGCATTTTTGCCGGAGGCAACATCATGCGATTCCACATTCGCAGTTTCAGAAAGATCCTTATTTAAGTACAGATCAGACATGCTTAAACCCCTTTTTACAGGAGATTGGGGTTTCTTCTTCTTAGGCTTAATAGAATCAGACTTAATAGAGATTGAGGGAGACGATTCACTTACTTTCTTAGACGATTTTGCAGATTTCTTCTTCTTAGAAGTAGTTGCAGGAATACTTGATATAGGCATCGCATCGACCACAACAGTTGTTCCTTCCTTCTTAGCTTTTGATCTTGTTTTCACAGCATCAACAAGTTTGTTTTTGATCTGAGCGGAACCGGAGGATTGAGACATTTTCACACGGGAATTGTTGAGGTTTTTGAAGTTTTTGATGATTTGCGATGATGGTTTGTATTTGCAGATCGCAGCAAAGAGTTCAGAGGAAGTTGAAGGTTTTGGAAAGGAATAATGATGATATGAGAGATGATAGCGTGTAATTGAGAAGTTATGGAAAGTTATTTTTGTCTTTCCTTGATTTATGTGCGCCAATAGTTGAAATTTAGAGAAAAAAACGGTTGCGCGCACATAATGGCTTAACTGCTATAATTCTTCATATAGGCAAATCCCCAATTTGCCCCTAAGCCTTTCAAACTGATTTGCATCTAAAGCTTTGATAAAAATATCAGCTACCTGTTCTTCAGTTGCAACATGCTCCAATTTCACAATATTCTCTTCCACCAAATCCCTGATGAAGTGATGACGAATGTCAATATGCTTTGTTCTACTGTGCTGAATAGGATTTTTTGAAATATTTATGGCGCTTAAATTGTCACAGTACAATGTTAGAGCATCCTGTTCAACATTGTATTCCTTAAGCATCTGCTTCATCCACAATAATTGGGAGCAACTACTCCCAGCTGCAATGTACTCAGCCTCTGCAGTGGATAGAGAAACACAGTTTTGTTTCTTGCTAAACCAAGAGATAAGATTTTCTCCTAGATAAAAACATCCACCAGAGGTGCTTTTTCTGTCATCAGCACATCCAGCCCAATCTGCATCACAATATCCCATCAACCTAGCATTGTTGGTGTGGGAATACATTATTCCATAATCAGAAGTTGCATTGACATACTTCAAGATTCTTTTTACTTGTGTAAGATGGCTCATCTTTGGCTCAGCTTGGTACCTAGCACATACACCAACAGCAAAGGTGATGTCAGGCCTGCTTGCTGTGAGGTACAGTAGGCTTCCTATCATGCTTCTATACGTGCTTTGGTCTACATCTACACCTTTCTCATCCTTGGTTAATTTTAGATGTGTGGCAGCAGGTGTTCTTTTGTGTGCAGCATTTTCCATGCCAAACTTCTTTATGATATTTTTAGCATACTTGCTTTGAGACACAAATATTGTGTCTTCCATCTGTTTCACCTGTAATCCAAGAAAATAGGTTAATTCTCCTACCAAGCTCATCTCAAATTCAGACTGCATCTGTCTCACAAAGTGTTGGACCATCGGTTCCGCCATCCCTCCAAAGACTATGTCATCAACATATATCTGTGCTATCAACAAGTTTCCATTCATTTCTTTGACAAATAAGGTCTTGTCATTTCCACCTTTCTTGTATCCTTGATTGATCAGGAATTCAGTTAACCTTTCATACCAAGCCCTTGGTGCTTGTTTCAAGCCATACAAAGCCTTTTTCAGTTTGTAGACATGATCCGGATGATTTGGATCTATGAAACCTTTGGGCTGTTCAACAAATACTTCTTCATGAAGATACCCATTTAGAAAGGCGCTCTTGACATCCATTTGGTAGAGTTTGAGTTTGAGGATGCAAGCTACACCAAGAAGCAGCCTTATGGATTCTAGTCTTGCCACGGGAGCAAAGGTCTCATCAAAGTCAATTCCCTCCACCTGAGTGTAGCCTTGAGCTACCAGTCTTGCCTTATTCCTTGTTACTGTACCCTTCTCATCAGACTTATTCTTGTATATCCATTTAGTGCCTATGACATTTACTCCATGTGGTCTTGGAACAAGGTCCCAGACTTCATTTCTAGTGAATTGATTCAATTCCTCTTGCATTGCTTCAATCCAGAACTCATCAGTAAGAGCCTCTTTTATGTTTTTAGGCTCAAATTTTGATACAAAACAGGTGTTTGAGATAGCATCAATCCTTCTTCTGGTAGCAATGCCCTGGTCTGGATCACCTATGATAAGATCTTTAGGATGATTCTTCTGTGTCCTAATAGATGGTGCTTTTGCTGGGGCAGGTACATAGTCTTGATCAGATTCATCACCTTTTAATTCAGACTTTTCACTTTGTGTCATCTCTTCAGAGTTGTCAGGAGATGGTTCAACATCTGTTTCCACATCCGATGGTTGAGTGGATGGTGCATCATCAATCACAACATTGATCGTTTCCATAATGACTTTGGTTTTTGTGTTATAGACCCTGTAGGCTCTGCTATTCAAGGAATATCCCAGAAATATACCTTCTTCACTTTTAGGATCAAGTTTTCGTCTTGGTTCTCTGTCAGCAAGAATGTAGCATTTACTCCCAAAAATGTGAAAGTGTTTCACAGTTGGCTTTCTTCCCTTCCATAATTCATACAAGGTTGCAGATGTTCCCTTTTTGAGTGTCACACGGTTGTGTATGTAGCAGGCTGTACTCATAGCCTCTGCCCAGAACTGATATGGAAGACCCTTGGCATGAAGCATTACTCTAGCAGACTCTTGAATGGTTCTATTCTTTCTCTCTACTACACCATTTTGTTGTGGTGTTATAGGAGCAGAGAATTCATGTTGGATACCTTCTGCTGCACAGAAATCATAGAATTTGCTATTCTCAAACTCCTTTCCATGATCACTTCTGACCCTTATAATGACAGACCCCTTTTCTCTTTGAAGTTGTACACATAAGTTTCTAAATGTTTCAAAACTATCTGATTTTTCTCTAAGGAAGTCTATCCACGTAAATCTAGAGAAATCATCCACCATAACAAAAGCATACCTTTTTCCTCCAAGACTTTCAGTCTGCATAGGTCCCATCAAATCCATGTGTAACAGTTCAAGTGTTCTGGTAGTAGATTGATGTTGAAGCCTTGGGTGTGCCACCTTGGTTTGTTTGCCTATCTGACATTCTCCACATATTGTTCCTTCGTCTATCTTTAGCTTGGGTAATCCTCTGATTGCTTCTTCAGCTATGGCCTTTTTCATTCCTCTCAGGTGTAGATGACCCAACTTTTGATGCCAGAGTTTGACTTCCTCATTTTTGCTTATGAGGCAGGTAGACATATAATTTCCTTCTTCAGACACCCACAAGTAACAATTATCTTTGGACCTTACCCCCTTCATTATCAGTCTTCCTTCTTCATCTGTAACAAGACATTCTGATTGAGTGAAGTTCACCTTCATGCCTTGGTCACATAGTTGACTGATGCTGATCAAATTTGCTGTAAGTCCTTTTACTAACAGAACATTGTCTAAGTTTGGTAACCCATTATCAATTAGGTTCCCAATTCCCTTTATTTCACCCTTAGCTCCATCTCCAAATGTTACAAAGCTTGTGGCATAGGACCTTAGGTTGGCTAGATACCCTTCCACACCAGTCATGTGTCTAGAGCATCCACTGTCAAAATACCAATCTTGTCTAGATGATGCCCGTAGTGAAGTATGAGCTATCAGGCTTACACCATCTTCTTTCTTCTTCCACTCTTTCTTGACATTCACGTTCTCAGATTTGGGTTCAAGTGGCCGTGAATTCTGTGGATATCCGTACAGTTTGTAGCAATAAGGTCTAATGTGCCCTTTCCTACCACAATAATGACACCTCCAATTCCTTCTTTTAGTCTTCGACCTTGACCTGTTATATCGATGGTGAGGCATGTGTTGAGGCATCGAGTTATTCTGGACATGCTGCTTGGGTTTTAACCATGTGTCAGTTCCCTGATGTGTGGGAGGATGAGGAGGTAGTAACCCACCACTAACAGGAAAAGTTTTCTCAATGGGGGTAGTGATTGTAGCTTTGTTGTAACCCATTTCTTGATCTACTATCTCGTAATCAAAACCAATAGGTTTCTTACCAGCACTTTGTTTAAGCAGCATGGCTTGAAACTTTTCTTCTCCTGATGCAAAGACTCTAGCTTGTTTTCTAGCATACTCCAAGTCTTCATTCAGCTTTTCAATTTCTTTGTTGAGAGTCTTGATTATATCCAGACATTCATTCTTCTCGACCTGAAGTTGGCAATTTGTCTCCTTTTGTTTTTCCAAGGCTTTGCAGAATTCATTGCTCCTGATGAATAAGTCCTTATAGGTAGCCAGAAGTTCTTCATATGATGTTTCATCGCATGATTCAGCATCAGATTCATAGACACCTGTCAATGCATTGACAAGTTTAGCAGATTCACCTTCATCTTCTTCTGAATCATCCTCATCTGACCAAGTAACAGCAAGACTCTTCTTCTTCTTCAGAAAAGTAGGACATTCAGATTTGATATGGCCAAATCCTTCGCACTCATGACACTGAACTCCTCTAGATGAAGTACTTTTGTCATCACTTCTGGTTCTCCTTTGAGTAGATACAGATTTGTTGGAGTCAGATTTGGTGCTTGGACCATTGAACTTATTGTTGAAGTCAGATTTGGTGTTTGAACCATTGAATTTATTTCTTTTATCCATCCTCTTCATGATACGGTTGAACTGTCTACCAAGTAACACCATGGCTTCAGATAAACTTTCATCACTCTCCATATCTATCTCATCATCTTCTGTAGTATTAGAAGTAAAAGCCAAACTTTTGTTTTTCTTCTCTTTTCTTTGGTTTATGCTCATCTCATAGGTTTGAAGTGAGCCTATTAGTTCATCCACTTGAATGTTGGCCAGATCCTGAGATTCTTCTATTGCTGTTACTTTCATGTCAAACCTCTTAGGTAGAGATCTGAGAATTTTGCTCACCAGCTTTTCATCTGATATGGGTTCTCCCAAGGCATCAAATGAATTTGCAAATTCTAAAATATTCATGTGAAAATCATGAATAGTCTCTTCTTCCTTCATACTCAGATTTTCAAAATTTGTGCGAAGCATCTGAAGTTTGGACAGCTTTACCTTGTTGGTTCCTTCATGTGCTTTCCTGAGTATTTCCCACGCCTGTTTGGCTACAGTGCATCGTTTAACAAGTCTGAACATGTTGATGTCCACCCCATTGAATATGGCATTCAAGGCTTTTGAATTTCCCAGAGCTAGGTCATCCTCGTCTTTGGAATAGTCTTTATTAGGCTTGATTTCACCTGTTACCTTTCCATCCTTATCAATGACCATAGGGGGTTCCCATCCATTTTCTACAGCTTTCCAAGTTCTGCTATCAATGGATTTAAGAAACACCATCATCTTAGCTTTCCAGTAGTCATAGTTCTCAGGCCCAGTTAGCAGTGGTGGTTTAGAAACCGTTCCTCCTTCCTTGTCCATCTCACCAGAAATTTTCGTCCCTGAAGCTCACCCTGAGTTTCGAGCAGGGTGCCTGCTCTGATGCCAATTGAAATTCTGGCACACTAGTATTAAGATGTTGTACTCAACGCTTCACCACTATAGTACACTTTTAACGCGTGAATCAATGATCCAACATCCAACAGCGCATACACAAGGAATAATAAACTAAACAAAACTGAAAGTAAATTAACACAGTAATTTGTTAACCCAGTTCAGCATAAGCCTACTCTGGGGGATACCAATCCAGGAGTGAATCCACTATGATAGTAATAGTTTGAAGCCCTCAATAAACCTCCCGTTTATGACTTCTCACCTAATCACCACCCGTGCTATATCCTACCTAAGACACACCTAGGTATGAGAACCTCCGCTCACCTCCTCTTGACCACAGCCACTGTGATCGTACAATACTAGATTTAATATGTGAAGACACACTTCATAAAACACACACACCACTTCCGTGCTTAAAAGCTTTGGAATGGTATACACACACTATCTCCTTGCTTAGAAGCTCCAGAGATATTACAATGCACAAACACACAGTTCCTAGTCTAGTGGAAAATCAACACAAGACTTAGAACACAATAGACACAATACTAAAACCTAAACTCACGCTTTGTAAGACTCAAATCTGGTTTCAGTGATTTGAACAATGGAGTCAACCTTCTTTAAATAACCTTCACGAGCTCAGGCTAGGTCTTCAATTAGGCTTCAATAGCTCAGCATGATTAATGGTTCCTTTCAAGAAATAATCTTTAATTCAAATGTTTTGTTTCCTTAACTTGAAGATCTGATTAACAAGCAACACTTGATCACGAGATCCATTAATAATTAAGCGTGACAACGCTCCTTATCACAAACGACCATTTATTGTGGATTCCATATTTAGAACTTAGGCGCGAGATCTCAACATACACAGGCCCGGCCTACTGGATGTGGTATCCAATGTTGAAGCATTGTACCGAACATCTTGCTTATACTGGATGGTGGAAGCATGTAGTTCCACATCAGAAAAGATCACATGTTTTAGCAAAATGAGGCCAACCATACAACGCCAACAGACCTCTATAAACAACATAAAGTTTCACAAGCATCATGTCAGACGACTCACAAATGAATCCAGAAAAGTCTGGTAAGTAAAAATATAAATTGTATCTGATAAGATCCTCATAATTACTAGCTCTAATCGGGGAACCTAAACAACTACCGTCAACGTTGAGGACCACACAAGAGAAGTTTTCATTGTTCCATTTGATGAACCTGTACTAACGTGATTAGAGGAGAAAAAAGATGTGAAAATCTCGATCAAGCTCCGGATGTTGAAGGATAGCTGATTTAAGGACAAGATTCATTGTTTAAATAAATTAAATTATGATATCTCCATATACACCAAACACCAGCCGAGAAGGAATTAGCTTGGGGACACATGGAGCCAACCTTGAGCCAATCATGTGGGTCAATTAAAAAGAAGAAAGTTCAGTCATTGTATAGTCCTAAACACAATGAAGGAAAGTCGTTTCTTGGATGTCACATCGAGTAAAAATAGAGGAAGTGTCCAACTTCCGATGATTGAGTAAGGATAAAGCAGGAACCGAATTATGACAGGCTAACAGTAAGAAAAAGATGATATTCACGTGTAACTATTTTACTTTAAATAAAATGCAGAAAGTCAAAAGTTTAGAAATAAAAAAATGATCTTCGAATGTAACTATTCTACTTTATTTTATGTGCGCATCAAATTTGAATTGTGTAAAATTGTTTTTGTAATAAAAATAAATTTAAATGTATATTGGTCTTCATATTTTCATAAAAGTAAAATTTAGATCCCTTATTAAAAAAAAAAGATTTTTTGGGCTTTTTTTTTCCAAAATTTTAGTCATTATTTAATTATTGGCATTTTAATTTTTGAAGTAGCAAAATTTGTTAGACAGATTTTTAAAGACAAAAAAATTTGATATTTTATCATTTTTTGTGTTAGATAATTATGAAATTTAAAATATTAAAATCTTAATTTTTATAGTCACTTTTTAACCCGTGCTTGTCACGGGTCCGGATACTAGTTCCTTAAAAAGAAGAAATTTTGAGAAATCCCTTTAAATACATGACAAGAGCCTCAACATTTATCATCAAACACCAGTTAGCATTCTGAAAGTGTCACTAAGAACCAAAATATGGATTCATTTTTTGTATTATGTTTGTTGGGATTAATACTCATCGTGAGTGGTCACGTTGCACATGCCCAAGACTCACCAAGTGATTATGTGAATGCTCACAATGAAGCAAGATCAAAGATTTTTCTTTTCAAAATTCCAAAACTTGTTTGGGACAACAAAATTGCTGATTTTGCACAAAACTATGCAAATCAACGCAAGGATTGTAAACTGATCCCCTCCGGCAGCCATCACGGAGAAAACCTCGCGGTGAGTGCCGGCAACATGAGTGGCACAGATGCAGTGAAATTGTGGGTGGATGAAGAACCTCACTATAGTCGCTATCTTAATGAATGTGATGGTGGTGATTGTCTTCATTATACTCAGGTGATTTGGAAAGATTCAAGACGTGTTGGATGTGGCAAAGTCAGATGTGATAATGGAGGAACATTCATTACTTGCAACTATGACCCTCCTGGCAACATTCCTGGCCAGTTTCCATATTTCTAAGGGCTTTTTTATTCTTAATGTTTTTAAATTTTACAATAAGGTTTTTGTGAGTTCTATCATATGTAACTTAATTGCATACCAATCTCGTTTATCAGTCTTGCAAATTCTGCCATTTTATTTGTGGTGACAAATATATGAACGTTAGATCATGATGGAATGGAATATTTCATTCATTATGCCTAATTATATATGCCTAATTATTTTATTGTTTTTTGGTAGAATATATGCCTAATTATATTTGTAATTATTTTCATTTTTGTTTGTCTTTAATTGGTATCATCAAGAGTATACATACAATACTAAAAGGTGAATATATTCTTTGGTACACATTAAAATAGGTTAGTTAAGCCTGTCCCCGCAGCTTGGATCGAAGCTTGGATCGAGAGGTGTTATTTTTTGGTTTTCAAAAAATCGTTTTAGAGAAAATAGCAACAAATAATTTTTTTTTTTGAAGAAACCAAAATGATATATATTAACAATAACAGCCTCCCCAGCACAAGGCGTACCAAGATAGACTATAAAAATACAAGAGAGTCAGAGAGATACAATCAAAGTAAAATCATACAAGACCCAAACACAACAATGGACTAGACCACCAGCTATGGTAGTTTAAAGCTAACGTGATGTTCGTCGTCTTCAACCACCTGAAAGAGAAGAGCTTGATCTTGTCCAATAAAATATGAGGTGTGCCTATTGAGCCTTTGAACAACCGATGATTTCTCTCTGTCCATATCACCCAAACACAAGCGAGCCACACAAGCTGCAAAAAGGACCGTCTCGCACGAGAACCACCTGATGATGCCGTAAACTGGACAAAATGATCACGCAGAGAGGTGGAGTCCACCAAAGAAATACCAATCCAGGCGCGAACTAAATCCCAAAGCGATCCAGAAATACTACATGAGAGAAATAAATGATGAGCCGACTCAGTCACTCCACATCCAAAAACACAAGTAGCAACCGTAGGAGACAAAACGCCGTGAGTAACCAGGTTTGCTCTCGTAGGCAACCTGTCCCGCAATAAACGCCAAGCAAAGATGGAAACCTTCAAAGGAACCTGAGAATGCCAAATAAGGTTATTCGCATCGTCCAAAGTAACTGAATCCTGAGACGTCAGATGCTGATAAACTCCCCCAACCGTATAACCTGTGTCAGGGTCAAGACTCCACTGCCACCTGTCAATAGCCTGATCCTGCAAAGAAATGTCAAGAAGTAAAGACTGACACTCCCCCAACATCTCCTCCCACACCCACAAACTCCTCCGCCACTCCCACGCCCCACCATCTGCCCCCCACCCTAAAGCAAACATATCTGCGACTGACCGAGATTTGGTTACAGCCAACTCAAAAAGGCGTCCAAACCGCTCCCTCAACGAAATCCCATCCAACCACGGGTCTGTCCAAAAAAGAGTATCTGACCCATCCCCCACCCTCCTCGAGACATGCTCCCTAAACCAACTACCTCCTGCTCGCCAACACCCTCCCTAATACGCACTAGCTCCCTCCACCACACTGATCCTCTCTGACCTCCCGCCCGAAGACTACCTCCCTCAAGCCCATACCTCGCTGCCAACACTCTAAACCACAAACCCTCTCTATCCACCAGCATCCTCCAACACCACTTCCCCAGCAACGCTATGTTGAACTCACGCAACTGTCTAACCCCCAAGCCTCCATACTCCTTACGCAAACAAACAGATTTCCAACTAACCCAAGAAATCTTCCTAGAATCCTCACAACCCCCCCAAAAAAATTTAATGAAAAGAGATTCAATAGAGGAAATAATACCTGAGGGAGCTTTGAAGAAAGAAAGGGCGTAGACAGGTAAAGAGGTCAAGACATATTTTAACAGAACCAGACGACCACCAAAAGACAAAAAGCGACTCTTCCACCCAGACAATCTAGTCTTTAAACGATTCAACATCGGTTCCCAAAACACCAAACGTCGCGGATCACCCCCAATCTGAAGACCCAGATAAAGGAAAGGAATCTTTCCCACCTTACAACAGAGAGTAGACGCAGCTTCACATAACCAGGACTCAGGGATATTAACGCCAACCAGCATACTTTTATTAAAATTAACCTTCAAGCCAGACATAGTCTCAAAAAGCACTAGAACTGCCCGCAAAGCCCGAACATTTGCCCAACTTTTTACCCCCATCAAGAGAGTATCATCAGCAAATTGAAGGTGCGACACCGAGACCGACCCCTATCCACCAACACTATAACCTTGAAACAAATTACGCGCCACCATAGCTTCCATAAGCACATTAAGGCCCTCAGCCGCCAAAAGAAAAAGGAAAGGAGACAGCGGATCACCCTGCCTAAGCCCTCGCCGAAGAGGGAATTCATCAGTCGGACTGCCATTAACTAGCACCGAAGCCGTAGCCGTACAAACACACTCTCTAATCCACTTCCTCCACAAAGTCGGAAAAGACATTCTGCCCATAACAGCATCAAGATACCCCCAATCCACCGAATCATAAGCTTTTTCAAAATCAACCTTGAACAGCAAAAGATCCTTTTTAGACTTCCGCGCCTCATCCACCACCTCGTTAGCAGTGAGAATGCCATCAAGAATTTGTCTGTTCTTTACGAACGCAGTCTGAGACTCAGATATAACACTACCAATCACTTGACGCAGCCTGTTAGCTAAAACCTTCGCCAGAATTTTGTAGAGGCTTCCGACAAGCGAAATAGGGCGAAAATCATTCAGCCTTTGAGGACTATCCATTTTGGGGATTAAAGTAATAAAAGTCGAGTTGATACCTTTCGTCAACCTACCGTTCCGGTGAAAATCAGAAAGAAAACGCATCACGTCGCCACGAAGCTCAGCCCAAAAATCTTTAATAAAGCCAAAATTAATTCCATCAGGGCCTGGGCTTTTATAACTATCGCAATCCCACACAGCTAGCTTCACTTCATTCTCCGAAAAAGGTTTGGTTAAACCTCCAATCTCCATCGGATTTAACCTCTTGAACTGAAGGTCGTCAACCCTAGGTCTATCCACATTAAGAGCCTGAAAATGAGACTCGAAATGCGAGAACACCGCCTGCCTAATAGGATTAACACCCTCCAACGTAACCCCATCAACCTGAATGACGGACAAAGCGTTCCTTCGACGACGACTCGCCAAAACTGAATGAAAATACTTAGAATTTGCATCGCCTTCCTTGAGCCACAATGAACGAGATTGTTGCCAGCTAATACTAGCGTGCAACCTAGAAAGCGAGTGAATGTCATGCGAAACCCCATGAAGCTCAACGAGATCCTCCTCAGAGATATCATCTTCCTCCCCCTTCTCATCAAGAGATGCCAGCCTGATCTTCAAATTATCTATACGACTAGGAAGATTATGAGAGTCTTATGCCATTCTTTTAAAGCCACCTTAATCATCTTAAGTTTTTCCATTAAAACATAACCACCCCAACCATCGACTTGGAGCGAATTCCACTTATCTCTGACAAACAAGTTATATCCAGGTATATCTTTCCAGCACTTAAGCATCCGCGACGGTCTTGGCCCCCAATCCTCCTCATCCGCAGACAAGACCAAAGGACAATGATCAGACAACCCCCTTAGTTTGGCCATTTGCTTACAGTTAGGCCAATTCAAACACCACTCCTCTGAGAGAAGAAACCTATCAAGACGGCTCATCGAGCGACCATCCCCTTTAAACCAAGTAAATTTACGTCCAATTAAGGGAAGATCAATCAACGTGTTATCTTCAATAAACCGATTAAAAGGAATATGATCCGAGGATCGATGCCCATCCCTAACCGATCGTCTTTCATCAATGTGTTTGACCGCATTAAAATCCCCACACACACACCTTCTTCCCTGCCAGCAAGTGAAGCCGCACCGAAAGAAGATCCCACAGCCCTTGCTTAGCCCCATCTTCACAGGGCGCATAGACATTTGCCACATAAAATTCTTCCCATGTCTTTGAGAACCGCCCATGACACCACAACACATGCTCTCGGCTCTCAGTCGACCACACCTCCACCTCCGAAGAATCCCACAAAGTTAGAAGCCCTCCAGATGCCCCAACCGATGGACGATAAGAAAAACCATGCGAGGAGTTACCCCAAAGAGTCGAGCTAAGTAAAGTATCACAAATTTGCAACTTAGTTTCTTGAATACACAGAATGAAGGGTTTCAATTCCCCCACCATCTTACGCACTTCCTTCCTCTTTTCAGGGCCTCCCAGCCCTCTAACATTCCAAGAAATAATCTTCATAACAAACTCTCTCACCCTTCCCCAACAAGAGAAAAAACACCACTAGCACCCATTCTCCTTCCTGAAACCCCCCGCCTCGTTCCAGTGAGAGTGGTGACAATTATATAAACTTTAGATTTCGAGGACAATATGAACTTCAGATCTTGATAGAATAGAATATTTCTATCATTTTGAACGAAAAAGAAAAAGAGTGTTTATGTCATTATGCATAATTATATTCATTTATGTTTGTCTTTAATTGATATCATCGAGAGTATATATATATATATATATATATATATATATATATATATATATAGAGAATGTATATTATGAGAATGACAAATTATATGAGAATGTGAGAATGAATTTTCAGCCTTTAGATTAAAATTTATGGCTTAGATTAACGTGTGCCTCTCTTTTTGCAATGTACCCAAATCTCCTATTCTTCTTCCACATAGCCACGAGTCCACGACCCACCATATTCATCACTCTCTCACGACCAGATCTGACCCTTCTTCTTCTTCCCTTTCCACCACTAGTTCCGACCGGTGGCTTTCTTCCCTATTGTCGTCGTAGTTCGCCGGCTTGAGAATGGGTTGCCGTTTCCGATTGTTGAAGGATTGAAAAAAAACAATAGGAAAGTGATAACAATTCACTTCATACGATTCCTCTCCCGATCGTTGTCATATCCAATTCCTCACCCGACACTTCATCAACTTCTTCTTCTTAAATTTCAATAATCTAATTTCGATTTTTTAATCATTTTGGGATTTAGAGACTTGTTGATGGGATTTATGGGATTCTATATGAATCTTTGAAGGAAACCCAAATTCAAAAAGTCACAAACATAATAAGAACAGTGAGCAATGAACCTGATTCATTAAGGGAGAGGCTTTGAATTTGTTACCTTTATAATAGCTTCATCAATGGTGAAAAATGGTGATAGCTGCTGAAATAAAGTGAAACGGCGAGAGTGTGTTGTGCAATTGAACAATTGTGTGAAGTATATGAAAACAGGTTTTTAGTGGAATCTTTTAATCTCAACCCTTCATTTTAATCAAATGGCTGAAAATTCATTCTCATATTCTCATATAACTTTGTCATTCTCATAATATACATCCTCTATATATATATATATATATATATATATATATATATATATATATATATATATATATATATATATATATATATATATATATATATATATATATATGTGGCACTTCAAGTGAGAGCATGTCTTATAATGAGAGATGAGAGGGATGATTAACATCCATTGGATGATAATACACAGCTAAGATTTAATTACTCTTGTATATTCCCTCCGCAGTGAACCGTCTTCTCGTCTTGGTCTCCCACTCTTATCCATCTCCTCCATTTATTTTCTGGAAACCGTTAACCAGTCTCATCTCATCGGAATAAAGAAAGAAACAAGGAATACGAAAACAATTTCCCTGCATCTAATTAACCCAACCCTTTTTGTATGCTTTCCAATTTCCACTTTTGCATCTAATAAGAAATAAACTCAGGTTTGACAACAACAACAAAAAAAAATCCATGGCTATTATTGATTGGAATGCACAAAATCATTGGAGATATGGAGTTGAATTGTGTCTTAAATTGACATAGATTGGGATAGCCATACCCGTTGCAATAATGTTTCAAGATATTAGCGTATTATTTTTCTGCCCAGTTTGCTAGGTTTGCTGAGAGAAATTGTAGGGAAGAATCAACCACCATTTCCGAGAGAACAAGGAAGGGGAAGGTTGTAGAAATTATGTGCGGTTAATTTTATGTGGAACTTTTAATCTCCACCGTACAATTTGATCTGATGGTCATTGTTTATTCCTCTCATCTCTCACCATAAAACTCTCCTCTCACTTGAAGTTCCCCCATATATATATATATATATATATATATATATATATATATAATGAGTTAGGATCCTTTGACATCAGGTGTCAATATTTATTTTGACATCAAATAATATCCGTTGATTTGTTTTGATCTAAAGCCTTAAATTTATTCACTAAAAAAATCACGTGAGGGTCATATAGTGTATCTTTGTTGTTAAGAATTTTTTGACCTATTTCACTCCATCACGGCGGCTTCGATCTTATTTTATTTCAATACCCATGTAATTTACTTGTCAAGGATGGCTAATGGCTTCCTAATTGCATTCTGGGTCACAGTGGTTAACTGGTTATGTGAAACGCTGCGAATTTTGTAGTTTTGTGTGATTCCAACATTTTTAATCGCAGTTCCTTGACAATGAAATTGTCCTATGTAGTGGCTATTTCAAATTGTTCTTTATAAGGTTTTCTACACACAAAGTAACAATGAAGTTTACTTATTTTAGTCCGATGAAGCAATGCAACTCAACGTCAAATTATTTTCAGGAGAAAAGGGGATAGAGTAAAACCAGACGATAAAAGATCTAAAGAGATCTCCTCACATGACTTTTTTTAGCGAATAAATTTAAGCCTTTAGATCAAAACAAATCAACGGATATTATTTGGTGTCAAAATAAATATTGACACCTGGTGTCAACGGATCCTAACTCATAATATATATATATATATATGAGTCAGGATCCGTTGACACCAACTAGTTTGACACCAAATGTTACACCTCTCAATAACGTTTTAACCGATATAAATTTTATAAAATCCACCGTTGGATTGAAAGTTTACATCATATAGATCATTTGTGTAAAATTTCAAATAAATCCAAAATCATTTGATATGTTATTGAGATACATCAAAATTAACGGTTTTTGTATTTTTTTAAATGCCGTTAATCTTTATGTGTCTCAATAGCATATCAAATGATTTTGGATTTGTCTGAAATTTTACACAAATGATCTATATGATGTAAACTTTCAATCCAACGGTGGATTTTATAAAATTTATATCGGTTAAAACGTTATTGAGAGGTGTAACATTTGGTGTCAAACTAGTTGGTGTCAACGGATCCTGACTCTATATATATATATATATATATATATATATAGGGGTTTTCTAACTTAGACCCTAGTTAGGTCTAAGTTAGCAAGGTGCACCTTTTCAATTGGACCAAAATACCCATTCTTTTTAATTAATTAACCAAAATACCCATTAATAGACGCGGATCCAGTGTCGCGCGCGTACCGAAGGACCATGGTTACAGACCGTTGATTTCCATCAGACAGCCAACATCTGATCTCATCAAGACTGTCTGATCAATCCGACAGTCCAGATCATCCTGATCCTTCAGATTCCAGCGAGTGCGCCACACTGGATTACACCCTGGAGAGAGAAAAATTTGCTTTTTAAAAGTAGGACACGTGTCACACAATGGTTGGCTGGACGTGATTTTTGTTCATTTAATACTTTGAACTCAATTATTTCGTTGTAAATTAATTTTTTATTTTTTATTTTTTATACCAAAATTCATAATTTTTTTTTTCTACAAATAGAGACTTGGTTCGTTTGATTTGAACACCGAAAAAAAAATGCAATTTTTCACTACCTTAATCTCATTTTTTGTCTACTAAATACGTTACTTGTGTGTTGTAATTTAACACGCACCACTCAACCAACTCACTGAAACTATTATACCAGGAAAATAGTAGATAATATTCTGGAACTTTTGGTATATTTTATGAAATTTTTGGAGACCTGAAACTATTTTTAGTTAATTAAATGAGATAAAACGGTAATTAAAAACTAATGTTTGCTTCTGAAACCATTTTACTGGTAGAATGGTTGCACATAGTTGTATTCTGAAACCATTTTACTGGTAGAATGGTTTCAATGAGTAATTTATTAATTGTGTTTGCTTCTGAAACCATTTATCTGGTACAATGGTTTCAGAGAGTTGTAATCTGAAACCATTTTGCTGGTAGAATGGTTTCAGTAAGTTGATTATTAGTTATTTGCTTCTGAAACCATTTAGCTTGTAGAATGGTTGCACATAGTTGTACTCTGAAACTATTTTACTGGTATAATGGTTTCAGTGAGTAATTTATTAATTGTGTTTGCTTCTGAAACCATTTAGTTGGTAGAATGGTTTCAGAGATTTGTACTCTGAAACCATTTTCCTGGTAGAATGGTTTCAGTGAGTTGATGTAAGGTAGTGAAAAATGAGATTAAGGTAGTGAAAAATTGGGTTTTTTTTTCTGTGTCCAAATCAAACGAACCAAGTCTCTATTTGTAGAGAAAAAAAAATTATGAATTTTGGTATAAAAAAAAAATAAAAAATTAATTTACAACGAAATAATTGAGTTCAAAGTATTAAATGGAAAAAAATCACGCCCAGCCAATCAGACAGCGACACGTGTCCTGCTTTTAAAAAGTAGATTCTTCTCTCTCCAGGGTGTAATCCAGTGTGGTGCACGCGCTGGAATCTGATGGATTCGGATGATCTGGGATTTCTGATTGATCAGACAGTCTTGATGAGATCAGTGCTTGGCTGTCTGATGGAAATCAACGGCCTGTAACCATGGTCCTGCGGTACGCGCGTGACACTGGATCCGCGTCCATTGATGGTAATTTGGTTAATTAATTAAAAAGAATGGGTATTTTGGTCCAACTGAAAAGGTGCACCTTGCTAACTTAGACCCAACTGGGTCTAAGTTAGCAGCCCCCTATATATATATATATATATATATATATATATATATATATATATATATATATATATATATATATATGAGTCAGGATCCGTTGACACCAACTAGTTTAACACCAAATGTTACACCTCTCAATAACGTTTTAACCGATATAAATTTTATAAAATCCACCGTTGGATTGAAAGTTTACATCATATAGATCATTTGTGTAAAATTTCAGACAAATCCAAAATCATTTGATATGCTATTGAGACACATAAAGATTAACGGCATTTAAAAAAATACAAAAACCGTTAATTTTGATGTATCTCAATAACATATCAAATGATTTTGGATTTATTTGAAATTTTACACAAATGATCTATATGATGTAAACTTTCAATCCAACGGTGAATTTTATATAATTTATATCGGTTAAAACGTTATTGAGAGGTGTAACATTTGGTGTCAAACTAGTTGGTGTCAACGGATCCTGACTCTATATATATATATAGGATAGTTAAACCTATGAATAATGACAAAAATAAAATTAATTAACCAATCATTAATAATTAGCGTTAGTGGTGATTGTCATTGACTTGGTAGGGAGACCACAGTTCGATCTCTCGCAACTGTGATCGAAAGAGGACTTGAACCACTTGATGTCAGAATTGACCCCGTATCAAAGAATATTTTATTCCATCAAAAAAATTGTAGCATTTTTAAAATTTTAGATACAACGTGGTGAGTGAAGGTTTTTCGTGTCTAGAGATGGGGCTATAGGTTTGGCTTTGGTATTCTTGCATTTAGTTGTGTGATATAAAGTTTATGTTTGGATAAACAATTTAATTTGCAACTTATATTATAAGTGTGAGGAGTGCTAGGATCACATCCTGAAACACACCCCTTAAAACACACTCCTATCAATTGGTGCCACGTCACCCTTTGTTATAATATTTACCTATTAGTGTGAGGAGTGATTCACCATTGTAGAAGAAAACTAACACTATCGTAAGCAAAGAATGCAGAAACTGTTAGGCGCAGATAGAGCCAAAAATGAAGTTTTACTATCCCTCACTAATATACTATGAGGTACTTGAAAGATACAAACTCAAAACAGTTAGATAACTAATCCTAACAAACACTTTAACAGTTAAGCATGACAGTTATACTAAGGTTGAGCCAGTTGTAGCTTATAGTCAAAGTAAACTTCTAAACCTCTTCTGCTACGGTTTTAACAAAACATGTCTTCAATCTTCAATTGCAGACAAAACTATCAGCAAGTATAATTGATCCGAGGGAAAAGTACAAGCCTTGCATTAATCCAAAAGTGACACAAAATGCTGCTGGAGCTATACTTCAAGAATATTCAAAGCCAATGAATCTTTGATAAAAAAATGTAAGCTAAAATTGATCCAAAAACAGCCTCTGATGCTGATGCATATTTGTCCAAACTTCATTAGAGCTTAAAAGAAAATTAATGACAAATTGTATCACACTAACACATAGAAAAATCAGACAATCAAACTATCAAATCATCCATTGAAAGAGGTCTTGGAAATGAATCAAACGGAATCTTCTGCAAAACTCCAAGAATCGAAAGATACACCACCAAACCGACAAATCAAATAGCCTAACCTTCAACAAAATCTGATGAACAATGTAGACAAACCTCAAGAATTGAAGAGAGCTACAATCTTCAAAATTCTCTTCCCTTGCATAAAAATGGTGGAAACCACCGTCAGTCACATCACAGCGAGCTAACATATCATCAGGATGTAAAGATGGAAATCGACTGCAATCTCACCAATAACTACTGTCAATGCCGGTGAACTCAAATAATCAAAGCAACATAATGAAATAACAATCTGCCGCAAACTCTCAACGAAGAAATATACAAAGAATCATCCAAATTGAAATTCTCATCTTCGTTGTTGTAAAAGAGTAGGTATAGTGAGCTAAGTATGCCTATGCCATGAAAGAGATCTTGCAAGGTACAAGATGAAGATGAGTTACAACCAACTAAAACTGCTTATAACAATCAAAACTAACTAACTAACTTGGTAACATCTGTTACAAGCAACAAAGAATTTAACTCAATTTACTTAACATCAGCAGTTGCCTTGAATCATTATCGAAAATCACACAGGTTATTCTCTCTTCTATTGGAATATCAATACTCTCTATTACATACAGTAACATTTTTATATAACTCCTTCACTAGCAGGTCAAAGAACACAAACACTAAATTAACCATACTACGTAGATGAACCACCCATACATATCAAAACTAAGGTTATGCTGCAAATAAAGGCAAAAATTTAAAACTGAAATTCTAAAATTCAACTTCATTCATTCATGATCCTCTAAGGAGGCAGCACAACATTACACTTAAATAGAGCTAATTAAAGGTCTCAATGGTTAAAATAGGGAATATTGGAGTGTTAGCGGGATCTCAAGGTGAAATTAGAACACAATGTAACTTTGTGAATGGAAATTCTGATCTAGCTACGAAAGTCACCGGAGATTCTACTGAAGATGAAGATGGTAGTGTTACTGTTAGATCATACTAAGCCTCTATGTGTTAGCTGATACTAATTCTGAACTTTGTTATTGGACTTGTTTATTTTATTTTAGTAGTATTTTTAATTCCTTCAAGTGGCCTATGGGCCAATAGAGCTAATTAACAATTGGGCTATGGGCCACTCGAAGGAATTAAAATTAATACTAAAATAAAATAAACAAGTCCAATAACAAAGTTCAAAATTAGTATGAGCTAACATGTACATAGAGGCTTAGTATGAGCTAACAGTAACACCACCATCTTCATCTTCAGCAGAATCTCTGGTGACTTTTGTAGCAAGATCAAAATTTCCATTCACAAAGTTACATTGTGTTCTAATTTCACCTTGAGATCATGTTAACACTCCAATATTCCCTATTTTAACCATTGAGACCTTAAAGTTTTCAAAATTGATTGTTGTTGAAACTATCGACAATGGCAATGATGTCCGCGCCACTTGTAGAAAACAACTCCCGTTCACTCTGAAACAAGCCCTTTCCAAATTGGTGAGAGTGGTACCGGGTCCATTATTGGGACATATTGATTTCAGTGTTTTGATGTAGCTTGTGTTGAGGGTTGGATCAGGATTGCCAGAATTGTTAAAATTATACACTCTATTGACACAAAATTTGCACTGGCCTCTATCGATGGTATAAGCATCTGAGATGTTTTCAAATCAAAACATATACAATTAATTAAACACTCACATATAGATACATCATTAAATATATTAGCTGAGTGATTATTTTCAAATCTCATCAAGGATTTTTTTGAAAAGGCAAAGGAAAGTTTTATTAATCAAGCAACCCTCAAGTACAAGGTGTACTAAGAGGGAGAAATTCAAGGAACAAGTCATACACCAGTACAAACAAAAAGACACACACCAGTACAATGAAGGTTTAATGACACCATTACAAGACAATTTTCAAAAAGCTCTAATACCCCACAACTACAATCCAACAGTTTATTCACCCTAAGACCTCCTATACAATCGAAATTATGCAGTAGAATAAAACTATTAACATCTAGTTAGTGCTATATAATATCTGGTCCTGTTATTGAGAGAATCCAACAATAAGCACTTTCCAAACTAACAAAAGTATAATAGGACACTTAAAATTTGGGGTTGCAGAAAAATCTCGTCAAGAATGGTTGTAAAATAGTCAATTAAGTTGATAATAATTCATCCATTTTTCTTTTAAAAATGTCACAAGCACACTGTTAAATAATAGTTGATAGTTATATTATTATTGTAGGGGTAGTTTAGTCTTTTATAATCTCTAGTTTATATACTCTATTGTAACTCTTGTTCCTTATGTTTTTTGGTTTATTGTAATGCAAACCCTAGCCTCCTTTTCTCTTTGAATAATCTCAATAGTTAACATGGTATTAAAGGACTTGGTTAATCCATTAGCAATTTTTTGAAGATAAATAAAAGTGTGTATTTGTTGTTGGCTATTTTTTATTAGTTTTATTTGTTGTGTCTCAAGTATCGATTTTGGAAAGAAACCTCTGTTCGTGGAATCTGAAATTTCTATTTTTTTTTTTTTTTTGTGTTTTGCATTTGTGGCTTTGGAAGTTATTGGAACAACTTGCACAAATAGTGTAAGGTAAATTGTTTTAAAGAAATTCACATCATAACTTTTTTTTGTTAAATAATTTAATTATCAAATCGACACATTTTAGATATAAAGAAGTACTCCCTCCGAACACAAATATAAGAAAAAAAATACTTCAAATTTTGGATACAAATATAAGCAAAAGCCAACTACTTTTAAACTAATTAATACTACTATTCCTAATATATCCTTATTTAATCATTTGACTTTTCAAAAGTTTATGTGATTTCCAAGACATAAATCACTTTTCAAAAGGTAATATAGTAAACTTAACTCATATTTTGCATTAAATTAACAAAATTAACTATACTTCTACAATTGTGAGTGAACAAGGAACTTTCCCAAACAATAACTTTATAAGAGGTTTGGACGTCGTGAATAATCAAAACAACATTGGAAAGTGCTTGTCCCAATATTGTGTCTAGTGCTGACATTCTTGCACTTGCGACTAAAATTTCCTCTGTTCTGGTATGTTTCAATAAGAGGTTTGGATGTTGTGAATCGAAACCAAACCGCATTGAAAGTGCTTGTCCTAACACGGTTTCTTGTGCCGATGGTGTGGTGGTTTGGAAGTGATTTTGAGACCAAAAGGTCCCGAGTTCAACTCTTATATCTAACGACATACAATTTTGCCGGTCATTCTCGATATTTTCTAACGACATACAATTCCAAGACTCAAGGTCCTGATTGGAAAGTTCCACTCGGGAAGAATAAATAGTTTAACAACAAATCGAACTCTTGCTAATCAAACACTACTAATCTAGTTGTACTCTCAGGTATAAAAAAAAAATGTGTATATACGCGTGCGACCTTTGAAAACAGTCACTGAGCAAATATATTACATGATGATTTCTTGTTGGAATTCTCTCAACACTAAATTAACCATAATACCATAGTAGTCGAACCACCCATATAGATCAAAATTACTAAGATTATACTGAAAAATAAAGGCAGAAATTTAAAACTAAATTAATTCAACTTCATTCATTCAAGCATGATCCTCTAAGGAGGCAGCACATCAGTACACTTAAATAGAGCTAAGGTTTCCATAATGATTCTAATAACAATTGGGCCTTGGGCCACTTGAAGGAATTAAAAATGAAATTTTCTCATCCCACCCACTCACTTTCTCCCCTACCCTCCTAGCAATTCGGAAAACGTTTTTCGAATTTTTTATAGTGTAAATTTTACACTAAAAAAATGGTTCGGAACGTATTTTCCGATTTTATGAGCTAACACATAGAGGCTTAGTATGAGCTAACAGTAACACCACCATCTTCATCTTCAGCAGAATCTCCGGTGACTTTTGTAGCAAGATCAAAATTTCCATTCACAAAGTTACATTGTGTTCTAATTTCACCTTGAGATCATGTTAACACTCCAATATTCCCCAATTTTAACCATTGAGACCTTAAAGTTTTCAAAGTTGATTGTCGTTGAAACTATCAACAATGGCAATGGTGTTTGTGCCACTTGTAGAAAACAGCTCCTGATCACTCTGAAACAAGCCCTTTCCAAATTGGTGGGAGTGGTACCGGGTCCATTATTGGGACATATTGATTTCAGTGTTTGGATGTAGCTTGTGTTGAGGGTTGGATCATGATTGCCAGAATTGTTAAAATTATACACTCTATTGACACAAAATTTGCACCGGCCTCTATCGATGGTATGAGCACGTGAGATGTTTTCAAATCAAAACATATAAAATTAATTAAACACTCACATATAGATACATCATTAAATATATTAGCTCAGTTATTATTTTCAAATCTCGTCAAGAATTTTTTTGAAAAGGCAAAGGATAGAGAGAGACGCCACATCTCTACACAAAATCTCAAAGAATTGTGCGTGCGTGTGAGCGTATGTGTGCGTGCGTGTGTGCAAATTTTCAGTAGCAAATTTTTTTTTTTTAAAAAGTAATAGATTCCACGTCAGTTTTGATAAAGAATAGACGTGAAATCCCCACTTTTCACTTCGGGGAATTTGCAAAACCGACGTGGAATCCCCATTTTTAATTAAAAATTTGGAAACCAAACATACCACTACTGGTATTCAGCTTCAACAAACGTGAAAAATTCATATTTCACTACGGGGAAATGGAAAAACCGACGTGGAATCCCCATTATTTTAAATAAAAGTTAATGCAAAAATCAGATACCCCTTTTTGTACTAGTGTAAACAAGTCCAATAACAAAGTTCATAATTAGTATGGGCTAACACATAGAGGCTTAGTATGAGCTAACAGTAACACCACCATCTTCATCTTCAGCAGAATCTCCGGTGACTTTTGTAGCTAGATCAAAATTTCCATTCACAAAGTTACATTGTGTTCTAATTTCACCTTGAGATCATGTTAACACTCCAATATTCCCCATTTTAACCATTGAGACCTTAAAGTTTTCAAAGTTGATTGTTGTTGAAACTATCGACAATGGCAATGGTGTTCGTGCCACTTGTAGAAAACAACTCCTGATCACTCTGAAACAAGCCCTTTCCAAATTGGTGGGAGTGGTACCGGGTCCATTATTGGGACATATTGATTTCAGTGTTTGGATGTAGCTTGTGTTGAGGGTTGGATCATGATTGCCAGAATTGTTAAAATTATACACTCTATTGACACAAAATTTGCACCGGCCTCTATCGATGGTATGAGCAACTGAGATGTTTTCAAATCAAAACATATAAAATTAATTAAACACTCACATATAGATACATCATTAAATATATTAGCTCAGTTATTATTTTCAAATCTCGTCAAGAATTTTTTTGAAAGGGCAAAGGAAAGAGAGAGACGCCACATCTCTACACAAAATCTCAAAGAATTGTGCGTGCGTGTGAGCGTATGTGTGCGTGCGTGCGTGCAAATTTTCAGTAGCAAATTTTTTATTTTTTTTAAAAAGTAATAGATTCCACGTCAATTTTGATAAAGAATAGACGTGAAATCCCCACTTTTCACTTCGGGGAATTTGCAAACCCGACGTGGAATCCCCATTTTTAATTAAAAATTTGGAAACCAAACATACCACTACTGGTATTCAGCTTCAACAGACGTGAAAAATTCATATTTCACTACGGGGAAATGGAAAAACCGACGTGGAATCCCCATTATTTTAAATAAAAGTTAATGCAAAAATCAGATACCCCTTTTTGTACTAGTGTAAACAAGTCCAATAACAAAGTTCAAAATTAGTATGAGCTAACACATAGAGGCTTAGTATGAGCTAACAGTAACACCACCATCTTCATCTTCAGCAGAATCTCCGGTGACTTTTGAAGCAAGATCAAAATTTCCATTCACAAAGTTACATTGTGTTCTAATTTCACCTTGAGATCATGTTAACACTCCAATATTCCCCATTTTAACCATTGAGACCTTAAAGTTTTCAAAGTTGATTGTTGTTGAAACTATCGACAATGGCAATGGTGTTCGTGCCACTTGTAGAAAACAACTCCTGATCACTCTGAAACAAGCCCTTTCCAAATTGGTGGGAGTGGTACCGGGTCCATTATTGGGACATATTGATTTCAGTGTTTGGATGTAGCTTGTGTTGAGGGTTGGATCATGATTGCCAGAATTGTTAAAATTATACACTCTATTGACACAAAATTTGCACCGGCCTCTATCGATGGTATGAGCACCTGAGATGTTTTCAAATCAAAACATATAAAATTAATTAAACACTCACATATAGATACTGATGACGGATCGTCACACTCTCTATTCCGGGCCTATTTTAGCAACATTAGATGCATTTTAGTAGGTTTTTAGCAATAAATATAAGAGAAATCTAATCATAAGCTTGATTACTTGTTTTGCAAGAAAACAGGAAAAATTGCAGGAAAGTGCTGATTTTCACTACGCTGGGGGCGTAGCCCATCACGCGCCGCGTGATGGAGATCACAGGGAGCCAAATTTTTCACTCTGATCACGCGCGGCGTGATACCTGACCACGCGCGGCGTGAAGCCTTGTTCAAGAAGTGGATTGCTCTCTGACTTGATCACGCGCCGCGTGATACCGTTATCACGCGCGGCGTAGTTGATGGATCTCCAACCACGCGCGGCGTGATAGATCTGGCGCGCGGCGTGATTGCGTTCAGTATATATGGTTTCTGCATAATTCTGTTAGAGGGTTGGGAAATTCTGCAATTTTGATCTACATTCTGGGTTTGGAAACTTCAAGATTGGGATTCAAGACTCCAGAGGATAGCTCCAAGCACATCAATAGCATGGATTCTCAAGCCATGAAGTTGAAGGGAGGACGCGAACGAAGCAACATGAGGAGCTAAATCCCTTGTGGAGGTAGGATCTAGGATAGCTTAGGATGTAGATGAATTTCATGTAATCTGCTTAATTGTAAGGATTTACTCTGTTAATAGTGTTTACTTAATGAAATTCGTCTCTTAATGCTTTATGATCCTTCATTAGTGTTGTAATGATTTTGAGTTAAGTCACGTGCGAGAGTATTGATTTAATTTCTGAACTGAATTGCATTGAGCACTCGAGTGTTTCCGGTCGAGAGATTGAGACATAGAGTGTAGCGAACGATTGACGCGCTTTAATATCATTCGTTGTAGGTAGCTTCCGCCCGAGAGATCGGGGAAGTATCGACAACGAATAGAGTGGATTTTGACAAGAGATTGCGATTCACTAATTTGTCGATCTAGTTGTGAACACTTGAGTAAATTCCTATGATATAGTAGATTGCATGTGGTTTAGCTATAGACTAGGTGATTCCGATGATTCTACCTCGCTTTTCCATTATATCAAAGCACGTTTTCTAACAATTCATCACTCAACATACCCCCAATTTATGTGTATTTCTTGTATAATGTTTATGAACACTATTAGACTAGTTTAATCACACAATCCCTGTGGATCGATATTTTATTACTACGTGGTAATTCGTTGACTTGCGAAAATTATCCATCAAGTTTTTGGCGCCGTTGCCGGGGATTGTGATTGATTCGACAAGGCGATAGTGTTCATATTTTCTGTGTTTTCCTTATTTTTCTGTTTTATATTTTTCTCCCGGAGCGTTCTACTTGTGTGTTTCCTTGTGCATGCGGAGAACAGGTTCCATTGCGCTGCAGTTCGATCCAGAAATTGAAAAGACAGCTCGCGCAATTCGGAAGGCAACAAGGGAAGCTCAAGCTTCAAGGGGAACAACTTTGCTAAGGGATACATTTGACTGTCAAGGACAGATTTCAGCCACAATGGAAGAAGAGCAGGTTCCACCGGTTCCTCAACCACAAAGGCGTACGCTCGGTGATTATGGGAGAAGAGACAATGACGCGTTGGCAAATCAAGGCTTTCAGCCGGCGAATCCTGTCTCATTTGACATCAAGAACACGGTCCTCTCCGCCCTAAAAGAGAATCCTTATTCGGGATCGGAAGCTCAATGCCCGAACCTACACTTGTCTCACTTCTATGAAGCTTGCGACTATACCGATCCGCCCACCGGGGGTGAGTGAATCGGACAAAAGACTGAGATTATTCAAGCATTCTCTCACCGGCCGTGCTAAAGATTGGTTGGATACGATACCAGCCGGAACTATTGAGACTTGGAGACAGCTGGAGCGGAAGTTCTTAGACCGCTATTTCCCTATTCATAAGTTTTTGGAAAGAAGGGCCGAAATTAGCAACTTCGAGCAAGCGGATGGGGAAACGCTGTATGATGCTTGGGAGAGGTTCAAAGTTTGTCTTAAAAGGTGTCCGAATCACGGTTTCGATGGCCACAATCAGATGCAAATGTTTACCCAAGGTTTGAGGGCTCAAACGCGAATGATACTTGACGCATCAGCCGGTGGTTCGTTGAAAAACCGTGACGAAACTGAAGCAAGAGAGTTGGTGGAAAGTATGGCTCAAAACGAGTATAGAGCTACTAATGATAGAGGAGCCAAAAAGAAAGGCGGAGTGTTGGTATTGGATACTCAAACAGCACTATTAGCACAGCAAAAGCTAATGACTAGCCAAATGGAAGCAATGATGAAGCTGCTGTCCAATCCACAAGTTCAATCTTCTCCAATAGGTAAAATTGACAATGTGCGCTGTGATTTTTGTTTGCAGGACCACCCAAATGGCGGATGTTTCCCGGAGGGTTCAGAGGAAGCTCGCTACTTAGCCAATTTCCGGAAGCCGTACAACAACAATAACAACGGGTCCGGGTGGGGGAACGGTATGCAAGGTCAAGGTGCACCGCAACAGCAGCAAAGGCCTCCATCAAGGATGGAAGAGACTCTAAATCAGTTCATGCTCATGACCCAAAGCAACTTTGAAGCGATGAAATCGAGTCAAGCAACCTCTAACAAGAACCATGAAGCTTCTATCAAGAATTTGGAGGTGCAAATGGGTCAGCTGTCAAGACAGTTTTCGATGTTACAAAATCAAGGAGGTTTCGGTGGAAATACTCATGATAATCCGAAAAATGAAACTTGCAATGGAATCACTTTGAGGAGTAGAGAGATACCGGAAAGGCCAGCTGTAGAGAAGCCCTTGAAAAAGAAAGTCAATGAGGGAGAGGTTGAAAATAAGCAAGAGGATGTAGTTGAAAATGAGAGACATGAGGGAGAAGTAGAAAATGAAAATATGTCTAAGGAAGTGGAAATGAGTGAGGATGAGAAAGAAGAAGTTGAAAAACAGAGGGAGATAAAAGAAAAAGAGAGCAAGAAGGTTGAGAAAGGTAAGGGAGTTGATGAATCACCATATGCTAGGATGCCTTACCCTAGGAGAAAGAAAGTTAAGAATCTTGAGCGAGAGAAGGAGTTCAAGAAGTTCATGAAGGTGTTGAACAAGCTTGAGATGGCTATACCATTGGTTGAGGCATTGGAACAAATGCCAAGTTATGCAAAGTTTTTGAAGGAGCTGCTTACAAAGAAAAGAAAACCGTTAGATGACGAAATGGTAAGTATGACGGAAGAGTGCAGCGCCCTCATCCAACGGAAGCTACCTCAGAAAAAGAAAGATCCGGGGAGCTTTACAATTCCATGCTCTATTGGAAATCTCACTATTGAAAAGGCGTTGTGTGATTTAGGTGCTAGCATAAATTTGATGCCGTTATCAATGATGAAGAAAATACCGGGAGCGGTAGCAAAGCCGACAAAGATGAGTCTCTCTTTGGCGGATAGATCGATTGTGCATCCGGAAGGGATTCTCCATGATGTATTGGTTAAGGTTGCTGGGTTTGTTTTTCCCGCAGATTTTGTGGTTGTAGACATAGAAGAAACTCGGGATTGGGAGCCCTTGCTCCTTGGTAGACCCTTCCTAGCAACTAGCCGTGCCCTAATTGATGTGGAAATGGGTGAGCTCATGCTAAGGACCGATGATCAGCAGGTCACATTCAATGTCTTTGAAAAGATGGAGTGTGATGATGGAGACCCACAATGTTTTAAAATCCAGGTTTATGATCATATTGTTAAAGATGCTCTTAAGTTACCTTGGAATGCACACTACTTGCCACATGGTGGCACTACCTTTCCTTAGCCCCTAGGGGCATGGAACGTCAAGCATCGGGACGTTAAACAAGCGCTGGTTGGGAGGCAACCCAACAGGTTCTAATGTTTTAGTGTGTTTTGTTTTTGAAGTATGTAGGTAGGTATGCAGCAGAAGCAAGGACGGAAGCAAAACAGTGCAGAATATAGCTCTACTACGCCGGGGGCGCAGTACAATCACGCGCGGCGTGATCCTTCAGCACAGAGGAAGGAGTTTTCTTGATTACATTACGCGTGGCGTGGGAATGTATCACGCGCTGCGCAAAAACCTGGAGGAAGATGGACTCTCTGACTAGTGATTACGCGCCGCGTAATGGTCATCACGCGCGGCGTGGTCCTTATGAAGAAGTTCTTGACCGTTACAATTGGTACTACGCGCGGCGTAACAGGGGTCACGCGCGGCGTGGCTGCACATGAAAGCGTGTCAAATTTGAATTTCTTCATCTTCTCAACCACTCCATCAATCCCATCATCAATCCACACGCCCTCTCACACGGTAAACCCCATTGTTAACCCATTTTCATCTTCCAAACCTCTCCAATTTCATCTCTAATCACTCCCAATCATCCCATTTCCTCACATTCACAAACAACCCATTTCAATCACTTCAAATTCACTCCAAATTCCTCATTTCACCACTTTCCCAAATTGACCCATTTCAACCTTCCTAATATCACCATGTTGACACGGCTAACCGGAAAAGGGAAGAAGAAGAGTGATGCTAATCCAACACAAGAGCCACCAAAGAAAGCAAGAACCAAGATGAGTGCAAGCAAAGGCCAATCCTCTCGGTCCGCTCAAGCTTCCCCTCCTCGCCGGAGCAATGCTACTCGACCACAGGTCCACCCTCACTTCATCAGTGAAGTGCATGAGAGAAGGTACACACAAATTCGAACCTTTACTATTAATCAAGAGAAAGGTTTTGGTGAGGATTTGCTGAATGGTGTAGCTGAGATAGGGAATGAGATCAAGTCTAGGGGATGGGAGAAGTTTAATAAGTTGATGATTAAAGATGAAGTTAATCCTGGCAATCAGATGTGGGCTAGGGAGTTCTTTGCAAATGCCTATTTACCGGATCAACCTATGTTTCCGGAATATACTTCTGTGGTTAGGGGTGTTAAGGTGAGTTATTCTTTTGAAACTATAAACAATCTGCTTGGTTGTGCTGCGGGAGGTGTGTGTGAATTCTTGCGTGATAGAGAGAGGATCGACAAGAGTGGTATCGAAGTTAGGGAGGAACTGAAGAGTATGGTGTGTCGACCGGGAGCAATGTGGCTGGCACACTCACCAGCTTCTCTCCCTAGAAGGTTGAGCTTAACAAGTTTTAATCCCGTTCACCGAGCTTTGGGTGAATTCTGGTTGAAGAATGTGAGGGTTGTTGGTAACAATTCAGAGATTCAGCTTGATAATGCTTACGCGGTCCGATTGTTGGTTGAAGGGAAGTACATTAATCTTGGGTATTGGTTACAAAAAGATCTTCATGAGATAGCCAATCATCCGAATCCTACTTTTACCTTGGGACATTGTAATCTCATCGCTGCGTTGTGTAGGGCGAATAATGTTCCAATGAATGTGCAAGAAGGTGATCTTCATCCTGTTCGTCCTTTGTCATTATCTTACTTCATAAAAAAATTTGAGAGAGGTCCTATTGTGCCCCGAGGTGAGGGGAATGCTGCAAGGGAGGAAGCCTTGAGGGAAGAAGAAGAGATTAATCGGTTTGAAGAAGGTAATCATCCGGATCAACAGGGGGATCCGGTACATGAGTCTCAAGGGATGCCGGAGCCGGCCCCTCCTCTTTATTCTCATGATATGAATCAGCTGGCTTCGATGTTGCATCAGATGGAAATTTCACAATACTCCGGGCTGCCGAATCTCTACTTTGATACCGCCTTTTCCATGTACACCGAGGCGATGACGTACCGTTCTACCTTCCCTCCTCCTACTTTTGGGACTTTGTATCCGGATGATGCCGATTGGGGGGCACATCAGGCGAGGGAGCTGACATCATTCCAGGCCAGACAAGCTTACAATTCGGGTCTGAGAACTTCTGAGTTGGCTGAGATCGAGAGACGCCGCCGGGTTGAGCAGGATGAGGCAGCTGCTATGGAAAGGGAGATGCTGGATGTGGACGGGCTGAATCTGAACTTGAATAGCCCCTTCACAAACTACTTCACTGGCCAGCCGGATGACACCATGTGACGTCGTTGGTTATGATTTTCTGCTGCTACTACTCTACTACTCTATCTTTACTTTTACTTTCGTTTACTTTACTTTTGTTGGTTTGTAATAATAATTTGATGTTGCTTGGATTTGGCTGGATTGTACTATTTTAACCGTGAATTTGAACTTTGTCATGTTTGATTGTGGAATGATTTTTACTTTTAGAGTTTGTTTCAATACTTTGGCATGTTCCTTCTTGTTACTTGAGTATCAATTGCTTGATTTTCTCCGTGTGTGATATGTGAAACCTGCAGTGCAATAGCTTGTTGCACTCATGTGATCAAGAGGCAAAGGAAGGGAACGCACACTTTTTGACCGGTTCTTTGATTCGACCCAACCGAGAGGTATTGAGCCAAACACTCCTTTTTCTTCTATGTGTGATATCCACTCTTGTATTGTCTCTCGATTTTGCTTGTCGTCTTTCTATTTGATTGGTACTTTTGTAGCACACACGAGGCATGTTCCTTGGTACCTTTGAGCCTTTCTATCCACCCTTACATATATTTATCCTTTGCTTAACCATTTTGAGCTGAAAAAGAAAATGTTATTTGGCAAAACCTTAAGAAAATTTGTGATGAAAAACAAAAAGGAATGACTTTCTTGGAGGTTAGGCACCTAATTAGTGGTTGATGCGCATTGCTCACCACTAAGTTTGGGGTTGCTCTTTGGAATTAGCAACAAATAAAGTTTGGGGTGAGGGTACTAGAGAACTTACATAAAGTTTTGGTTGAAAAATTTAAAATTGTTCAAAGATTCAAGGCCTTAGAGAAAGATATGTTGAAAAGAAATGAAAAAATGAAAAAAAGAGATGAATGTAAAAAAAAAAAAAAAAAAATAGAAAAGAAGTACTAAAAGAAGTGATAGCCTTGAATTCAAAAGAATTGCAAAACTTTGTTGATGATTTAAAAATGTTCTCTAGTCCACTATGTTTCAAAAGAATAAGGGTTGGTTTATGAAATTGTTCTTTGACTAATAGGGGGATCTAACTCCAAGTTTTTCTACTACTTATCCAAAATGTCACCATCCACCCTAGCCAAGCCACGTTATAACCCTAAAAGACCTCTAATGTGTGTGCACAAAGTGAACCGAATGAATTCTTAGACTACTTGCAAAATTATTGTTGACTTGCATTGATGTGTTGATTTGAGTGAAGTACCAAAAACTGAAGAGTGCATGTAAGTAGTGTGATGAAATCATAGAGCCTTGGTCGAAAAGTGTGAACTACTTGAAAATGTCTTGCGGGAACGATTGTGCGATTGAGCATTGTTTGCAGGTGGATCATTGATCATCAGGTGATTCTCACGTATGTATGATTCGAGTGAATTTAAGGAAAATGCCAAGGTCTTGACACAAAAGCTTGAGGTAAAAGTTGTTTCCTTGAGGACAAGGAAAGGTTTAAGTTTGGGGTTGTGATGACGGATCGTCACACTCTCTATTCCGGGCCTATTTTAGCAACATTAGATGCATTTTAGTAGGTTTTTAGCAATAAATATAAGAGAAATCTAATCATAAGCTTGATTACTTGTTTTGCAAGAAAACAGGAAAAATTGCAGGAAAGTGCTGATTTTCACTACGCTGGGGGCGTAGCCCATCACGCGCCGCGTGATGGAGATCACAGGGAGCCAAATTTTTCACTCTGATCACGCGCGGCGTGATACCTGATCACGCGCGGCGTGAAGCCTTGTTCAAGAAGTGGATTGCTCTCTGACTTGATCACGCGCCTCGTGATACCGTTATCACGCGCGGCGTAGTTGATGGATCTGCAACCACGCGCGGCGTGATAGATCTGGCGCGCGGCGTGATTGCGTTCAGTATATATGGTTTCTGCATAATTCTGTTAGAGGGTTGGGAAATTCTGCAACATGAGGAGCTAAATCCCTTGTGGAGGTAGGATCTAGGATAGCTTAGGATGTAGATGAATTTCATGTAATCTGCTTAATTGTAAGGATTTACTCTGTTAATAGTGTTTACTTAATGCAATTCGTCTCTTAATGCTTTATGATCCTTCATTAGTGTTGTAATGATTTTGAGTTAAGTCACGTGCGAGAGTATTGATTTAATTTCTGAACTAAATTGCATTGAGCACTCGAGTGTTTCCGGTCGAGAGATTGAGACATAGAGTGTAGCGAACGATTGACGCGCTTTAATATCATTCGTTGTAGGTAGCTTCCGCCCGAGAGATCGGGGAAGTATCGACAACGAATAAAGTGGATTTTGACAAGAGATTGCGATTCACTAATTTGTCGATCTAGTTGTGAACACTTGAGTAAATTCCTATGATATAGTAGATTGCATGTGGTTTAGCTATAGACTAGGTGATTCCGATGATTCTACCTCGCTTTTCCATTATATCAAAGCACGTTTTCTAACAATTCATCACTCAACATACCCCCAATTTATGTGTATTTCTTGTATAATGTTTATGAACACTATTAGACTAGTTTAATCACACAATCCCTGTGGATCGATATTTTATTACTACGTGGTAATTCGTTCACTTGCGAAAATTATCCATCAGATACATCATTAAATATATTAGCTCAGTTATTATTTTCAAATCTCGTCAAGAATTTTTTTGAAAGGGCAAAGGAAAGAGAGAGACGCCACATCTCTACACAAAATCTCAAAGAATTGTGCGTGCGTGTGAGCGTATGTGTGCGTGCGTGCAAATTTTCAGTAGCAAATTTTTTATTTTTTTTAAAAAGTAATAGATTCCACGTCAATTTTGATAAAGAATAGACGTGAAATCCCCACTTTTCACTTCGGGGAATTTGCAAACCCGACGTGGAATCCCCATTTTTAATTAAAAATTTGGAAACCAAACATACCACTACTGGTATTCAGCTTCAACAGACGTGAAAAAATCATATTTCACTACGGGGAAATGGAAAAACCGACGTGGAATCCCCATTATTTTAAATAAAAGTTAATGCAAAAATCAAATACCCCTTTTTGTACTAGTGTAAACAAGTCCAATAACAAAGTTCAAAATTAGTATGAGCTAACACATAGAGGCTTAGTATGAGCTAACAGTAACACCACCATCTTCATCTTCAGCAGAATCTCCGGTGACTTTTGTAGCAAGATCAAAATTTTCATTCACAAAGTTAGATTGTGTTCTAATTTCACCTTGAGATCATGTTAACACTCCAATATTCCCCAATTTTAACCATTGAGACCTTAAAGTTTTCAAAGTTGATTGTCGTTGAAACTATCGACAATGGCAATGGTGTATTTGCCACTTGTAGAAAACAGCTCCCGATCACTCTGAAACAAGCCCTTTCCAAATTGGTGGGAGTGGTACCGGGTCCATTATTGGGACATATTGATTTCAGTGTTTGGATGTAGCTTGTGTTGAGGGTTGGATCATGATTTCCAGAATTGTTAAAATTATACACTCTATTGACACAAAATTTGCACCGGCCTCTATCGATGGTATGAGCACCTGAGATGTTTTCAAATCAAAACATATAAAATTAATTAAACACTCACATATAGATACATCATTAAATATATTAGCTCAGTTATTATTTTCAAATCTCGTCAAGAATTTTTTTGAAAGGGCAAAGGAAAGAGAGAGACGCCACATCTCTACACAAAATCTCAAAGAATTGTGCGTGCGTGTGAGCGTATGTGTGCGTGCGTGCGTGCAAATTTTCAGTAGCAAATTTTTTATTTTTTTTAAAAAGTAATAGATTCAACGTCAATTTTGATAAAGAATAGACGTGAAATCCCCACTTTTCACTTCGGGGAATTTGCAAACCCGACGTGGAATCCCCATTTTTAATTAAAAATTTGGAAACCAAACATACCACTACTGTTATTCAGCTTCAACAGACGTGAAAAATTCATATTTCACTACGGGGAAATGGAAAAACCGACGTGGAACCCCATTATTTTAAATAAAAGTTAATGCAAAAATCAGATACCCCTTTTTGTACTAGTGTAAACAAGTCAAATAACAAAGTTCATAATTAGTATGGGCTAACACATAGAGGCTTAGTATGAGCTAACAGTAACACCACCATCTTCATCTTCAGCAGAATCTCTGGTGACTTTTGTAGCAAGATCAAAATTTTCATTCACAAAGTTACATTGTGTTCTAATTTCACCTTGAGATCATGTTAACACTCCAATATTCCCCATTTTAACCATTGAGACCTTAAAGTTTTCAAAGTTGATTGTTGTTGAAACTATCGACATTGGCAATGGTGTTCGTGCCACTTGTAGAAAACAACTCCTGATCACTCTGAAACAAGCCCTTTCCAAATTGGTGGGAGTGGTACCGGGTCCATTATTGAGACATATTGATTTCAGTGTTTGGATGTAGCTTGTGTTGAGGGTTGGATCATGATTGCCAGAATTGTTAAAATTATACACTCTATTGACACAAAATTTGCACCGGCCTCTATCGATGGTATGAGCACCTGAGATGTTTTCAAATCAAAACATATAAAATTAATTAAACACTCACATATAGATACATCATTAAATATATTAGCTCAGTTATTATTTTCAAATCTCGTCAAGAATTTTTTTGAAAGGGCAAAGGAAAGAGAGAGACGCCACATCTCTACACAAAATCTCAAAGAAAATTGTGCGTGCGTGTGAGCGTATGTGTGCGTGCGTGCGTGCAAATTTTCAGTAGCAAATTTTTTATTTTTTTTAAAAAGTAATAGATTCCACGTCAGTTTTGATAAAGAATAGACGTGAAATCCCCACTTTTCACTTCGGGGAATTTGCAAACCCGACGTGGAATCCCCATTTTTAAATAAAAATTTGGAAACCAAACATACCACTACTGGTATTCAGCTTCAACATACGTGAAAAATTCATATTTCACTACGGGGAAATGGAAAAACCGACGTGGAATCCCCATTATTTTAAATAAAAGTTAATGCAAAAATCAGATACCCCTTTTTGTACTAGTGTAAACAAGTCCAATAACAAAGTTCAAAATTAGTATGAGCTAACACATAGAGGCTTAGTATGAGCTAACAGTAACACCACCATCATCATCTTCAGCAGAATCTCCGGCGACTTTTGTAGCAAGATCAAAATTTTCATTCACAAAGTTAGATTGTGTTCTAATTTCACCTTGAGATCATGTTAACACTCCAATATTCCCCAATTTTAACCATTGAGACCTTAAAGTTTTCAAAGTTGATTGTCGTTGAAACTATCGACAATGGCAATGGTGTATGTGCCACTTGTAGAAAACAGCTCCTGATCACTCTGAAACAAGCCCTTTCCAAATTGGTGGGAGTGGTACTGGGTCCATTATTGGGACATATTGATTTCAGTGTTTGGATGTAGCTTGTGTTGAGGGTTGGATCATGATTGCCAGAATTGTTAAAATTATACACTCTATTGACACAAAATTTGCACCGGCCTCTATCGATGGTATGAGCACCTGAGATGTTTTCAAATCAAAACATATAAAATTAATTAAACACTCACATATAGATACATCATTAAATATATTAGCTCAGTTATTATTTTCAAATCTCGTCAAGAATTTTTTTGAAAGGGCAAAGGAAAGAGAGAGACGCCACATCTCTACACAAAATCTCAAAGAATTGTGCGTGCGTGTGAGCGTATGTGTGCGTGCGTGCGTGCGTGCAAATTTTCAGTAGCAAATTTTTTATTTTTTTTAAAAAGTAATAGATTCCACGTCAGTTTTGATAAAGAATAGACGTGAAATCCCCACTTTTCACTTCGGGGAATTTGCAAACCCGACGTGGAATCCCCATTTTTAAATAAAAATTTGGAAACCAAACATACCACTACTGGTATTCAGCTTCAACATACGTGAAAAATTCATATTTCACTACGGGGAAATGGAAAAACCGACGTGGAATCCCCATTATTTTAAATAAAAGTTAATGCAAAAATCAGATACCCCTTTTTGTACTAGTGTAAACAAGTCCAATAACAAAGTTCATAATTAGTATGGGCTAACACATAGAGGCTTAGTATGAGCTAACAGTAACACCACCATCTTCATCTTCAGCAGAATCTCCGGTGACTTTTGTAGCAAGATCAAAATTTCCATTCACAAAGTTACATTGTGTTCTAATTTCACCTTGAGATCATGTTAACACTCCAATATTCCCCATTTTAACCATTGAGACCTTAAAGTTTTCAAAGTTGATTGTTGTTGAAACTATCGACAATGGCAATGGTGTTCGTGCCACTTGTAGAAAACAACTCCTGATCACTCTGAAACAAGCCCTTTCCAAATTTGTGGGAGTGGTACCGGGTCCATTATTGGGACATATTGATTTCAGTGTTTGGATGTAGCTTGTGTTGAGGGTTGGGTCATGATTGCCAGAATTGTTAAAATTATACACTCTATTGACACAAAATTTGCACCTGCCTCTATCGATGGTATGAGCACCTGAGATGTTTTCAAATCAAAACATATAAAATTAATTAAACACTCACATATAGATACATCATTAAATATATTAGCTCAGTGATTATTTTCAAATCTCGTCAAGAATTTTTTTGAAAGGGCAAAGGAAAGAGAGAGACGCCACATCTCTACACAAAATCTCAAAGAATTGTGCGTGCGTGTGAGCGTATGTGTGCGTGCGTGCGTGCAAATTTTCAGTAGCAAATTTTCTATTTTTTTAAAAAAGTAATAGATTCCACGTCAGTTTTGATAAAGAATAGACGTGAAATCCCCACTTTTCACTTCGGGGAATTTGCAAACCCGACGTGGAATCCCCATTTTTAATTAAAAATTTGGAAACCAAACATACCACTACTGGTATTCAGCTTCAACAGACGTGAAAAATTCATATTTCACTACGGGGAAATGGAAAAACCGACGTGGAATCCCCATTATTTTAAATAAAAGTTAATGCAAAAATCAAATACCCCTTTTTGTACTAGTGTAAACAAGTCCAATAACAAAGTTCAAAATTAGTATGAGCTAACACATAGAGGCTTAGTATGAGCTAACAGTAACACCACCATCTTCATCTTCAGCAGAATCTCCGGTGACTTTTGTAGCAAGATCAAAATTTTCATTCACAAAGTTAGATTGTGTTCTAATTTCACCTTGAGATCATGTTAACACTCCAATATTCCCCATTTTAACCATTGAGACCTTAAAGTTTTCAAAGTTGATTGTTGTTGAAACTATCGACAATGGCAATGGTGTTCGTGCCACTTGTAGAAAACAACTCCTGATCACTCTGAAATAAGCCCTTTCCAAATTGGTGGGAGTGGTACCGGGTCCATTATTGGGACATATTGATTTCAGTGTTTGGATGTAGCTTGTGTTGAGGGTTGGATCATGATTGCCAGAATTGTTAAAATTATACACTCTATTGACACAAAATTTGCACCGGCCTCTATCGATGGTATGAGCACCTGAGATGTTTTCAAATCAAAACATATAAAATTAATTAAACACTCACATATAGATACATCATTAAATATATTAGCTCAGTTATTATTTTCAAATCTCGTCAAGAATTTTTTTGAAAGGGCAAAGGAAAGAGAGAGACGCCACATCTCTACACAAAATCTCAAAGAATTGTGCGTGCGTGTGAGCGTATGTGTGCGTGCGTGCGTGCAAATTTTCAGTAGCAAATTTTCTATTTTTTTAAAAAAGTAATAGATTCCACGTCAGTTTTGATAAAGAATAGACGTGAAATCCCCACTTTTCACTTCGGGGAATTTGCAAACCCGACGTGGAATCCCCATTTTTAATTAAAAATTTGGAAACCAAACATACCACTACTGTTATTCAGCTTCAACAGACGTGAAAAATTCATATTTCACTACGGGGAAATGGAAAAACCGACGTGGAATCCCCATTATTTTAAATAAAAGTTAATGCAAAAATCAGATACCCCTTTTTGTACTAGTGTAAACAAGTCCAATAACAAAGTTCAAAATTAGTATGAGCTAACACATAGAGGCTTAGTATGAGCTAACAGTAACACCACCATCTTCATCTTCAGCAGAATCTCCGGTGACTTTTGAAGCAAGATCAAAATTTCCATTCACAAAGTTACATTGTGTTCTAATTTCACCTTGAGATCATGTTAACACTCCAATATTCCCCATTTTAACCATTGAGACCTTAAAGTTTTCAAAGTTGATTGTTGTTGAAACTATCGACAATGGCAATGGTGTCTGTGCCACTTGAGAAAACAGCTCCTGATCACTCTGAAACAAGCCCTTTCCAAATTGGTGGGAGTGGTACCGGGTCCATTATTGGGACATATTGATTTCAGTGTTTGGATGTAGCTTGTGACGAGGGTTGGATCATGATTGCCAGAATTGTTAAAATTATACACTCTATTAACACAAAATTTGCACCGGCCTCTATCGATGGTATGAGCACCTGAGATGTTTTCAAATCAAAACATATAAAATTAATTAAACACTCACATATAGATACATCATTGAATATATTAGCTCAGTGATTATTTTCAAATCTCGTCAAGAATTTTTTTGAAAAGGCAAAGGAAAGAGAGAGACGCCATATCTCTACACAAAATCTCAAAGAATTGTGCGGGCGTGTGAGCGTATGTGTGCGTGCGTGTGTGCAAATCTCTTCCTCTTCGCACCTCGGAACGCACAATTGTTTTTCTTTCCTGAGAACAATCCATTTTTATTACATATAAAATTTATTGCAATATGGAGAAATATACATTTTAGTATTTACGTACTGTTGACACCAAAATTATAATATTCATAATGTTCATTTTGACTTGGTGTTATAATTTGAATAGAAGAAGAAAACTCATTTCGACTGGATGAGCATGGAACGTGATTTGTCGAAGTTAGTCATTTTATGTGGAATTCGACTAAACTATTTTGCTGTCGAAGGCTTCATTTTCAAAAAGAAGTGACATGTGTTATAACACATTGGAAGAAGTCATTCAAAGAGTCGAATATTGACATGGTTCTTCGATCAAGAAAACAATTCCTAAGAAGAAGATATTAGAGGATATTCAAAGGGACATGTGTCAATCTTAGATATAGCAAGTTATTAAATAAGACACTTGTCAAAATATAAGATGTAGGACTAAAAGGTTAAGGGTTCAATTCATATGGCTTAGTGGTAAATCTAATAAGAAGTGTAACTAAAAGGTTAAGGGTTCAATTCCTACTAAGAAATTTTTTAGCATTTTTCTACTAACTTTTTTTAATAAAGACACAAAATAACCCTGAATTGATTATGTGTCAAAAAATGAAAAAGGGGCAAATTAGGAATTGATTATGTACCTTCTTTTCTTATATAGTAGATTAGTAAAGTTGTTTATTTTTTTTATAATTTTACGAGTTATAGTCATATATTAATATGGGGACATAATCTTTCGTGTGAATCCTACGGGACCTATGTTTTTCTTTTTTTTTTAGACTAACAACAAACAATATTCATTTATTCAAGTAAGTATAGTACGTGTGAATTTGCACTGAATCTGAATCGGAGCAAATCTGCAAATCTGAACAAAACAAACATTGTACTACAACGGAATTAAACCGGACACCGTACCAAGACGCGAACTCAAGACAAAAAACCTCTGCACTAAGACGGGATTAAAACAACATCAGACAAGAACAACAAAAGAAAACTCAAATGAAACATAAGAATGTGTGAAAAATCACTTATTTAAATAAAAAAAATATATAAAACAATCAAAAAGGGGTGATTTTAGATCAAAATTTTTCCAAAATCACCCCTCTTTAAAAGATGAACAAGAATAAAAAGCAAAAAGTAGGGTTTATTATGTTGTTGTTGTGGGGCGGCTATGAAAAAGCAAAAAGTGGCATATATTTTTCCTCTTATTAATAAGATTTCATGTTCTTTAATAATTTATGTAGGACTATATATTTATACTCATCAATTAATAAGATAACCTGTTTTTTATTTGTACGAGACTTATAATTTTAATCATATATTAATAAAGTTGTTTATTTTTTTTATAATTTTACGGGTTATACTAGATCAAATATTAATACAAGGACCTAATTATTTTGTTCATTTTTACGAGCCATATATTTTTTTTATTAATATATTAATAAGGTTGCTCATTCTTGACATATATTTATACTCATGCATTAACAGAAGGATATAATCTTTTGTGTGATTTCTGCGGTGCCTGTGTATTTTTTTTAACAAACTAAAATGAATTTTATTATTAATAATGAGCCCTGATTGGCACAAGGTGTGCCAAACAAAACAACAACAGTTTATATCATACACGTACGCAGGGTCTATGTTTTTACTCTTATTAATAAAATTTACAGTTTTTAACTATTTTTTGTGAACTTATATTTTTACTCATATATTAATATACGATAACCTGATCTTCTGTGTGGTTTATGCGGGACCTATGTTTTTTACTCATATTAATACGATTAATACGTTTGTCCATTCTTTTATAACATATACGGAACCTATAAAATACTCATATATTAATATGGAAACTTTTTTTTTGTGATTTCTACGGTGCTTATACTTTTATTTATATATTAATTAAGTTGCCTATTTTGTTTTACAATTTTACGGGTTATACTCATATTTAATACGGTGACCTAATTATTTTGATGATTTTTGTGAGACCTATATTTTCACTAACATATTAACAAGGTTACCTATTTTTTAATAATTTTAAAAGGATATATTTATACTCATATATTTAATACAAGGACCTAATTTTTTGGTGGTTTTTACAAGGTCTATGTTTTTACTAATATATTAATAAGGTAACCTATTTTTCCATAATTTCTACATTATCATTTATATTCAAATATTAATACGGAGACATAAGGTTTTTTTGTGATAGTTTTACCATTGTTCTTTTTCTATTTTTTTACCAAATATTATTATATCTTTCTATTTTTTTAATCTTTTAATCTACTTCCCAATAAATTACTATTTTATGTTATCAAGTGAAGTTTTCAATTTTTTACTATTTTTTTAGTCCTATATTTATAATTATATATTAATACGAGATCCTAATCTTTTGTGTGATTTCTGGGGACCTATGTGTTTTTTTTTTGGTACATGTGGACCTATGTGTTTTACTCATATTAATAAGTTTGTTCATTCTTTTATAACATCTGCGGGACCTATATTTAAACTCATATATTAATATGAAATTTTTTTTGTTTGTGTGGTTTCTACGGGACTTATACTTTTAATTATATATTAATTAAGTTGTTTGAAACAAAAATAAAATAAAAATTAAGTTGTCTATTTTTTTTACAATTTTTCTGGTTATACTCATATTTAATACGATGACCTAATTATTTTGATGACTGTTGCGAGACCTATCCTATATTTTCACTAACATTTTAATATGATTGCCTATGTTTTAACAATTTTTACGGGACTATATTTATACTTATATATTAATACATGGACATAAGTTTTTTTTTGTGATTTTTCAACACCTATGTTTTTACTAATATATTAATAAGGTAGCCTATTTTTTTTCTTCATAATTTCTATATTATCTATATTTATATTCCTAAATTAATACGGAGACCTAAAGTTTTTTTGTGATGGTTTTACCATTGTTCTTTTTCTATTTTTTTTTACCAAATATTATATCCTTTCATCTTACCAAGTGAGGAGCGGCAACGCCGCGACTCCCGTGCGGACGCACGGGTGTCCTGCTAGTTTTTTATAAATAGTTGTAATTTCTATGTATTAAGGATGGTGGAATCCTATTTTATGAAAGTCTTACAACACCCACGCCCCGGTGGCAAATGAGTTCAAGGGACGAATATAGATGGATTTCAACCACCATTTACATTCAAATGTCATGTAATCTTTCAAATTAATTATTAGTAAAGTTTCTGCACTTTATCCTTCTATTGCAATTTATTTTCAGGTTCTTTAACTTTTATTTGCAATTCATTTAATAAATTTCTGCAAATTTCCTTTAATCTTTTTTTGTATTTTAATATGATCATTCGACTTCGTCGAAGCAGTCTATTTTTAATGCATTTAATGCAAACCAAACAATAAATGTTCAAGTAAAAATGATGAACATTGATATTTTTCTAGAAAATAACACATAAATATGTTCTAGGATTTACTAGTTGATCCTTCAAGTAATTAAAATTAAACTAGCGCTTGTTTACCAAAAATCATTGTAAACAGTACCAAACCCCCTTTTTTTTTAACGTAAACACATTCCGGTATTTAGATACCAAATCCATGTTTTACGAGGAAAGTAGTTTTTAACAACACTTCGGTTCCTAACTTTACGAAATACCAAATTCAGGGGTATTTCTTGATTTTTTGGGGACTGAGCTGATGTTGGGGGACGGAAAGCAAAAATCTTACTTATATTCTGCTCATGTCAAATCTAAACCTTTCTCTAAAAAACTGTCTACACCTAAATACAAAATGACTAATACACATTTATTTTATTATTAAAAAAAATGATACAAACTATTTTTTAAATTGTTACTTAAAAAAATGATAAATTCATATATATGTTATAACATATAATTATTAACAATAATAGTGTTTTTAACTTTTTAAAAAAAAAAGAATTTTATAATTCAAATTTTTAGTTTAATATGTTTTTTATAAAAAGTGATTTTTATATTTTATTTTGTAATAGTCCGCAGGCCATCCGTTTAACTCGTAAACTAATGCGGACCTAACTCAAACTAATATATTATAACTCGTTTTCTATAGTTTCTTTGAAATTAAATCAAACATATGTTTTAAGTGGTAGAGAGTGCCAGCAAATTGGCATATTCTCAGTTTGAACAAACTTGTGCTGCCCAAATCCAAAAGCCACTAGGTTTAGTCTAGTTATGAGGAGTTTTGGCAATATGTTATAGGTTTTGGGTTCGATCTCCAACTCATTGTAAAAAAAAAAACTTGTGCTGCCCACGTTCCGATTTAGGCAAAACCATTTTTGAAAAACGGCTAAAATTAATAATTAGTCCGTAGTTGTTAAATTAATATTTTTCTCTTTGTCAAAGTTTGAACTCTAAATCTATCTCACATATAATCTTTTGCTCAAGTAATTAATTGAACAATCCAACCCACTGCAATACCATTTGATTTAGGTTAATAAGCTATAAAACAATTTATTTGTTGGTATAAACGCGCTAAGAATTATTTTCACCAGAAATGTGGTCAATGCTCCCATTGCTCATTTTCAAACTGAAATGGTGCTGGCAATATTCCGATCTAATTTTCATCATTGAACTCACGACATTTGGTTTGAGAGAATATTATCCTTTGATTTATTTTTTAATTTTTGGTTTGGTATTGTTTGTTTTGATTGAATCTCATTTTTTTATTAGATTTTATCACATTGGATGTGAGATGGTCTAGACGTACATAAGTTTATGAGTTGAGACGCAATCTTCATTTTACAAACCAGTTTGGTAGAGTTGAGTTAGGCCAAACTTCTAATTTTAACATGGTATCACGATATCGATCAGAGGCTCTGAACATGTCTTTACAGGTTAAAAACAATCTTCACCTTATAGGTCATTTTCGTAGGCATGAAAATGTGAGGCGTGTGTCTAACAGGACAAACAAATAATACAGATCGGTTCATTTTAAAGGAAGTATGATTTATACTCCTCCGTCCCATTTTATAAAACCTTTTTTGACTAAATGCATTATTCATATGTCTTGTTTTGACCGTATTTTTCTAAAAGTATATAAATGTAAATATTATCATATAAGATCTTGTTTGATTTGTTTCGATGTATATTTTTAAAATATCAAATTTCTATAAACTCACTTGCATCGGTCTGGTGATATTGACTTGGATCTGAAAATGTGTTCCCCCTTAAAGTTTAAGGTTCGATTATCTTTGGTGCCAATTGGGTCAGCTAATTTAAATTCTTATAAAAAAATAATATGTTCAAATAATATCTATTTAATGTATTCTATAAAAAATTTAACAACGATTGATCCAACAAAGTCAAAATTTTGAGCAATATATCTCAAGAAGAATCAAGAGGACCTTCTGCATCTGAAGAATGAGTTTTGAAGATTGGTTAAATAGAAGACAAGTTCTGAAGCTGAAGCGAGATTTTGAAAAGATCAAGCTTCACCAAGATTTTGAAGTGACAATGACGAGTATTATACTTCTCTGAAGAGTCTGATCATAGGACTAACATATTTGTCCTCTTGCTCAAGAATGTCATCATCCTTGATATTCTCCAAGCATGTTGTCTCTGTTGCATTAAACACACATAGCAAGCATGCTCACAGTCAACGATATTAAAAGAGTACATTTTCAAGAAAACACCAAAAAAGGGCTTTAATAGCACTTATTTTGGTCTTTAATAGCACTTAAAAGCGCTATTAATGTTGGCGCTATTATAGGTATGTACTTATAATAACACTTTAAAAAGCGCTATCATATACTACTTCAGCGCTGTTACAACAGGCTTTTTAAACATGTTTTAATGGCGCCTTTTAAGAAAGCGCTATTATAGGGCTGGTATTTAATAGCGCCCGAACATAAAGCGCTGTAGTATCTTTCGAAATAAACAAGATTTGATAGCGCCCGCACCGAAAAGCGCTATTATAGGTCAGATCTTTAATAGCGGTGTTTAAAAAGGTGCTATTATAAGTCTTCAATTGTATTTTGTTTTTTATAATTCTGCTAACGTAAACATACATTCAGAGGTTATTTTAACTCAATACTATACATATTCATTCTTCTCATAATGCAAATATGAACAGAACATGTATCAAAAGAAAATACATTCAATTTTCAACACAATTTCATTGCATATAACATGATCAATCAATCATTTGTATTGATCCAAAAACTAGTTATACACATCTCATAAACAATTCATAAACAATATATAATGATCGATCCTATCTATATATACACGACATTACAACTCAACATAACTAACAGCAAAAACGCAAAGCCGCCGCACATAGCAAGAGGACAAAAGCAGCCGCAAACACCACCAGAAAAACACCCTGCCAGGGGACTTACAAGTGATCCAACATCAAGGGCTAAAACCGTCAGCTAAATATCTAGAAACAGGGGAGCAGAGACAAATCTTGAAACATGTTAAAAACCAGAAAGAAAAAAAAAAGCATTAATAGGACATACATAAGCACTTAATTCACTTTCTTCATTTTTCTTATATTTAATTGTACCATGAGAACCTTGTTTTGCTCAAAAATATATTTCATTTGTTCAAAGTTCAAACATGTGATAACATATGATAAATTTGATCCTAAGGCTAGACGACAGTCCATCATGTAACATAATAACACAAATATACTAAAATATAAGAACATGTAGTCATTCCTGGGACTATATTTCTAATCAATTCTTGGTAGTAAAAACTAAATAAAATCTAGTGTTACTTGAACTCTGTCCTTGTTACTTGAACTCTTGCTGATACATAAGATCTAAAGGAACATACTTTATCTTTGTCTTTGCACACTATATCTATTTAATTTTTCCCTAACACAATTCTCATCCCAGCAATATTTTGTATAACTGCTGGAAGCGTGTATATTCAAAGTTCAGATATCACATGTTTCTTTTAATGAGTATTTTAATCTCCACCTTTTATTTTAATCCAAAGGCTAATAATATTCAACCCTCTCACTTGAATGACTACAAAACTCATATGAACTGTTTTATTACTTAGTCAAAGACAATAGCCATTCTATATGAACCCATATGAATATTACAACGGACAAATCGCAAACTTAATATTACACAGATTTTGAGTATGTCAGCTTACTTAATGCCGTCGATGAGGAAGACAAACTAATTGTCTATTGTAATGTAAGTAGACATCATGGGTGAATTAGCTCTTTTGAAAATTAAACACTTACATGTTCAACACCAGAAGCTCTTATAGCAGAATAGATTTGCAAAACTTCGTCAAAAGCTTTCTTATATGTCCTCCATACATATGGTCCAATCTATGAACATTAACCCAACAAAAAAGTCAACTACCTATCTTCTCGACATATATTTATATATTTACTGCAATCATTAAACATAGAGATATCATCGAACCTTCAAGTGTGTCTAAATTGAACTTATAGAGCAGCAGTGAAAGCAATTGCCTAAAACATGAATATCTATATTCCTAAGTTTTAACCCAGAGCTTTATCAAATTTTTTTCACAAAAGTAAATCTAAGATCTAATCAGAGTAAGAGTATGAAAGGAAGAGCTAGAAGTCAGTCCATAAAATGATTAGGAATGGATAAAATGGGGAAGGATTTATCTCAAAGTAAAATGTCATATGACCTATAAGGCTAGTAGCTAGAAGTCAAGACATTTAGATGACTTTGTCAAATGATATACAAGCCAATAAAATTGCAAACTCATAGCCAATGTTAAATAAAGAACTACTAGTCACACAAGAAATTACTACTCATTTCAAAAGGCCTAAAACCATTAAATAAGGTACTGTAACCTGCTATCCAAACTAAGTTTCATTAATCAATTCATAAACTAAACAAACAATAACGTAAAAACATAAACATTACAATAAGGTTTCTTAATCAACCAATCTCATTTGATACAACACTTTGTACCCTTAGTCAACCTTTTATCAACTATCAAACAAGTCAATCATGCAAGATCTGTTGTAGCCACATCAAACAGAAGAATGCAGTAAAAACAAGGGAATGAAGACAAATAATATAATAAGGCAGTAAAAGCCAAAGGAAAAAAAGAGAAAGAATATCTATGGACAATGCATCATGAAACAAAACTTACAGGTTTCGAGGAACAATGTAAGCTTATTACAATGGCCTATATTTCAATTTCAAAGTCACACCATAATAACCCTTTCAAATGCACCAACTAGTATATCCTGTAAAGAAACAGGAATTGCCTCTTGATATAGAAAAGATGTAGAAAAAGGGTGTGAGTGCAACCGAGGTGTTGAGAGCAAGAAATTATTAAAACATTAACAATTAACAATTCCATACAGTTTGAATCAATGAAATTAAAATAAAAATTAAAACTGAAACCAGGCTTGAAATTGAAAGTTCCCCCTGTCTATGCTGGAATCAAGCTTAGGGAGTGATTCCTTCTGTTTAATGTTTAAAGTTCCCCCTGTCTTTGCCGAAATCAAAATAATCTAATAATTTTTGTAAATACTAATAATAATCAAATAAAAATTAACAATAACAATACAACCGTCAGTTATTACAAAGTGTATCAATCAAATCAATGACTGACCTTGTACAGGTCCAGGGGCGAAAAGTATAGAAAATGTGGAGATATAACGGTTGTTACATTGAGAATTTCCCTTCGAGGTATATTGATTCTCGACCTTTCTTGCAATAACCTGAAACACACATAAAAGAAGTATAAGAAGGAGGTGAGAACAACAAAGATGTTGAGAGCAAGAAATTAGGGTTCGATAGTGAGGTGTTGGTTTGAGAGAGAAATCACGAGATTTAGGGTTCAACGGAGATGGAGGTTAAACAAGAGTGTAACGATTTAGGGTTTGATGAGATTTTGCTGTGAGAGTGGAGGAACAATGGAGAAGAGGAGCGATGGGACTATGGAGAAGGGTAGAAGGAACTATGTAGGTGAGTAGAAGAACAATGGGGAATGTTTTTAGTTTTTTAATTTTTATCTCTATTTCCTTTTTTTATTCATCAACCAATGGGTCAATGGTTCGACACCCACCAACCACAAATTATTTTTTATTTATTTCATTAACCATAGCGCTTATATCAAAAGTGCTATTATAGGGTATCAACTTTGATAGCGCTTTCTCGAAAGTGCTATTAAAGAGTTCGCGTTTTTAACTTTTAATAGCGCCTTTTACAAAAGCGTTATAATAGTATACCTGAGTTCAAGGTTTTAATAGCGTTTACTACAAAAAGCGCTGTTATAAGGGCTCCGTGTTATGTTTTAATAGCGCTTGTTAAATAAGCGCTATTAAATATGCGCTATTAAAGCTCAATTTTGTAGTAGTTACAACGGATCATTCCAAGTACAACAAATGATTCATTTATCAAGTAATTCATATTTTCTTTTAAGTATCGAATGTTAGAGTATGATGTTACCAACTATGTCTTTATTAGTTTTTCTCGTTAGCTCAACTATAGAATAAATCGTTTGAATAATGCAGTAAGTATAAGTTGATTCATAGACCAAATATCAGTATTAGTTACAAAACATACCTTTGGCAAAATGAGTTGCAACCATTCTCTCTTGTTGGTTTTCTTTCATTTCACGAGACCCACCACACAAGTCAATAAAATCTTGTAATTAAATGTAGAATATTAATCAAGCCAATGACTGATCAGACCTGAAAGATTTGTAGAATAATAATCAAGTCGATGATTAGTTGTTTCAATAACTTTGCTTCTATTATGCAGAATATTAATCAACTGGATGAATGGTCTGGTTATCATCTGCAACTGCTATAGATGTTGATTTCTTATTTTGGAATAGAAAAATGAGACTCATATTCTCTCAGAAAATACATGAACTAAATGAGACTCATATTCCACTAGAAAGCTTTAATGAAAATGTACCTATATTCCTTTAACTTTGTGCTCAAAACTCGCTTCAGAACATCTACCCCAGCATAAAAAACATGTACATCAAGATTACCATTCAAAACCAAAGCCTACTTCTATTTCTTTAAAAAAGGAAGGCAAAGTTTCAATACTTAAATTGTTTTATTTTTAGCTTTTGTTTTATTTTTATTTTAAAATTAAAAGAAATTGATGTGGCACATGACTGGGTAAGTAATGTCCACGTATGTTTTCCTTTTGCCTCGTGTCCACATCTAACAGTGTTAGTCAAAAATTTGACGGGAGAGAATAACTTATTGAACGCTAGAAAAGATAAGGGACTAACTTGAAATATTTAAAATATAAGGGACCAATTTAAAACTTAAAATAAAAATAAGAGACCAAAAGTGTAATTAAGCCTAAAATGTTTCTATCTACATATATTTTGAAGCACTTAAGAATTAAGATAGGTTACCAATTTGAACATTAATTAGTTTCCTAGCCTAAATCATTATCAACATGGCCAATTAGCTTAACTCCACCTTCTTTGTGCAACACGTTTGGTCTTGAAAGCAGATTGAGAAAAAGTTACCTCTGACCGCAATTAAAGGTTCAAATTGAATGTTGGAAGCTCCATTGGAGAACGGCTCGATGAGTATGGAGAAGGAAAATTGGAACGAAACCTTGTTAAAACAAACGAACATATATAAATTACAACAAATATAAACAAAGTAATTGTAAAAGTAATATTATATCTTTTTGAGCTAATAAACAAAGTAATTCATACGCATAAAAATCAAAAATATTTATTGTCTAATTTATTTCCACCAACTTACATAAACATGAAAGTACAAACAATCCTATAATTTTTTTTTTTTTTATAGTTTTCAATATTGTGAAAGATGTTAGTATGAGTGGTGGATGAGAATATATAGAACAGCGATGCTTCGCTTAAAAAATTGATATTCCACAATGAACAAATTGTTTCCGCCGAAAGACTTAATTGTCCTATGAAATCTTTCTTATTTGATTAATGATAATTGATTATCCAAGAAATATGCAACCACATTATAACCATTAACGTGAGTCAAAGATGTGAGTCAAAAATTTGTTCCAAATTATAATATTGCTAGATGCTTAACACTTTGATGACATAATTTTAATCACAATTGATTGATATATATGCTTTAGTGGTTGAAAGACTTTATTCTAAGTAAGTGATAAGTGATCCGGGTTCGATTCCCATGATTGACAAATTTCTAATTATTTTTAATAAAGCTATGTGAAAAAGTTTTCGCCTAAACTGCAAAGAAAATTAGAGTTAACTTAGTTGCATATATATATAATTCCTAGATAGTTCTCCTACTATCCATCTTAACCCTAATCCACATCACCCACTTACATCCAATTAAATCACACAATAATGCCACATCACTTCTTTATATTATATCATTCTCATCTCTATTTTTTTTGTTTCCACATCACTTCCTTATATTATATCATTCTCATCTCTATTTTTTTGTTTTTATATTATATCAATCTCATAATAAATAATAAAGAATTATGCTTCTCCAATTATCCAAAAATTGATGTCACAAGATGTTACATTTTTCTACATTATTATAACATTCCTTAGTGACAATGAAGATATATCATTTTTATAATACTTATTGATACTTATTGTTATAATACTTATACGAATATATATAGATTCCTTAGTGACAATGAAGATGAACATAGTTGGATTCTCTTTCAACATTTATCCCATTTAAATGTCAACCGTTTTCATAGAAACAACAAAGAGTTTATAATTTAGTCACACGAAAAAATACGAAGAGTGTATACATTATTGACTTAATTACATTATAATTGTATAGAAGAGTGAAGGTTATGCAAAAAGTTAGGTTATTGGATTGAAATATATAACCATTATCGTTATCATATTTCATTCAATTTTGATGGTCCGTACTCATTCTCTATACATATAAGAATATATATATTGGTTGGAGGAAGTGATAAGTACATCGCTTTTATATTATTATTATTATTATTATTATTATTATTATTTTCATTTTATAATACTTATTGTTACAATTTATACGAATAATTTTTCAACATTATAATATAAAATACAACATAACACCTGTGCATCGCACGGGTGTGAGACTAGTGTGGCTTGAAATGTAAATAGTTTATAACCAAAAGGTGGTATGATAGAGTCGGTAGACACTAGATTGTACCTAATCAATTTCTTCATTGTCAATAAATATAGATAGTTGGATGAACGTGCACAAAAAAGAATGGGCTGCATGCTGCTTCAAAATCCTCTTATGAAACAAAGATTTCGCCGCATGATCCAGAGAATGCAGGCATGTTTGTTTTCTCATTCCTTCTTTTCTTTATTTAAGGTTTATTATTTAGAATTAGAATAAATGAATCTTATTTTTAAATATATTGATTTGTAGATTAATGATTACAAATAAAATTTGATTTGATATTTTATTTTAATTTATGAAATTCTCTTTTGAAACATAATAGTGTGGTTTTGTTTACAAATTCCAGGTTTAATCTACATATTGTGTTTTACTATCTGATCCAATAGACAAGGGAACATAATTGCTTGATTATTGAAAGAAGAGGTATGATTATAATGATTGTTCATTCAAATTTATGTATATCTTTGTGTATCGGTGTATTTGGATTATGAATCATTGAGATTTTATAGTTCTTTTGTTGTTACTATTTTTTTTTATGTAAATATCTCAGTGTCCATCTTAAAATCATGTTACTTGAGAAAGATGGACATTTTTAATAATCTATATATGTAGACTGACATTTTTAATCTATATATGTAGACTATGAGGATGTAAGTTGAGTAAATGACATAGTGAATATGATATTTTTAGCAGTTGAAATACAACATAAGAATTCAGATGTTTCTTCCATTGATTTGTTTTTTCTAATTTGCCACATGCTATATATTTGAACTTATTACCCCATTATGGTATACTTGAAAGTCATCCTTTAGAAGACTTTGAATTTCGAACATCAACATCTCTGATATTTGCATTTTACGCAGTCATCTCTCTGATTGGCACGAAGAAAGCTAAGCAATATCGAGAGATGGTAAGTCGCTAAGAGAATCTGCTCAAGATGGTCATGGTGAGTGACAAATCGATGAAACTAATTACATTATGAATCGGAAAGCTATAAGATTGATAAAAGAAGGTATGATTAGAAAAATAGGAAACTAAGAATGTTATTTGCAAGTTTTTTCTTTAAATTATAGTTTGGTTTTGAAAGAACCTCCAATTACTTTCTTAATTGGCTATCATTGTTTAATTGAAAATTGATTCAAATTCCATGAGTGGTGGTCTTAATTGGCATAACTTGATTTCTCACCCTTACAATCTTTAGCTATAGAGGGGTTTCGTTCTTCTTTTCATCTATGAATAGTTTTATTGAAACTTTGATTTTTGTTAGTTGTTCAACTTATGTAACTCACATAGATGGTGGGATAAGGTTTAATTATTGTTTTTGCAAAATGTCGAGTGCCATGTATGATTAATTTTTTATCCACGTATTTCTAAAATGCACATTTTGTGTCAATGTATGATTGTTTTCGTCTTTATTGTTCAGGATTTTTATGATATTTTTTTTTATGGAATTATATGTGGATGGCATCCAATGGATTGTAACTAATTTCAACGGGATGAACTGATTTTGTGATCAAATGATTTTATCATTGGTTATAAAATTTGTTTTCAAACTGTCACCGCTAGGCACTTGCTCTTGGCGATCGATTGACCACGACTTTGCAGAATATTTATTTTATCTATTTAACCTGCTCGCTCAAGTTGTAGCCCAAGTATAGTGACGTAAATGATTAATAAATTTCATATTATTTTTTGTTCCTTCATATACTTATATGCTTTTTTTTCCTTTACTTGGTTAATATGTTTTCTGAATTCTTAGCTGATCTAAATGCAGAGTTCACTTCAGAAAATCAGGGAATGTCAGCAGATGTTATCCTAAAGCATTTTTGGCAACAGAAGAAGAACTTCTTGCTCTGGTAAAGAAGCAATCGCAGCACAAACCACAACTAGCTTCTCCTTTTCCTTGCCGTTGTCACCTTGCTCCGTCTTATTCCTCAAATCGTGATAATCACAGAGCAGTCGCTGTTGTCCTTGCTATATCGGACGGTACAAAAAGTGACAATCGATGTTTTCGCTTTCATTTTTATATTGTTATTGTTCTTCAGTTTTTGTTTTTGTGAAGTATGAAAGAAACTGGGTTCTTGCCTTTGTTCTTGATTTTTTTGTTTCATGCATTTGTTTTTATTCTTTCAACCACAATCTTTTTAGTTCTTGCCACTCTAATTTCAGTTTTACGAGTGTTTGGAGAATGATTGTAATGTGATGTTAAATGGATTGTTTTTTACAGTATGTGTAGTGAAGGGAAATTAGTGGATGGTGCAGCAAGGGGCTGATGGTTAGGAATGAGGTGGAAACAAAATTATTCAAGAACACAGGGGAATAGAGTTACAAGTTGAGGCATTATGTTTGAGGATACTTTTATAAGACAATTAAGGGAAGACCATTTGAGGATTATGTTTTTTTTTTTTTTTTACGGGAAATGCTATTTAGCCTTTCATGCTCACATCTCAATTTATCGTAATTTGATTTAATTACTCATATTGATTAAGCTTAACTTATTTTGCTTATTTGATGTTGTCTTGATGGTATTGCAACTTGCTATTTTGATTATGCATAATGCTGTCACACTCACTATTTTGCCTCTTCAAAAGAAATCCAAACTGCACTCCATCCTAAAAAATTGATTAGGTATGCACATGGTGGCCGAATTCAATTATTTTAGAGGATCGTCTTTCACCTTCTCTACTAGATATGTTAATCATCGGGGTATTATTTCTATTATTATATTTCTCTTTCATTTCCCTTAACAGACTTCTAAATGTGATTTCTATCTTCATTAATGGAGTTCACTATGCAGGTCCCAACTATAAATATTCAGAACATACTAACATTGTTTGCTCTGAATTTTATAACTCACTCTCAAAAGGCTCCCATACTCCCTTCCAATAATTTTCTGGAGGATTTTGATGAGGATAACAACGGAGTCGTCTATCCTATCAAGAACCAGGTGACAAGTTTTCTAAGTTGACGTGTTTCTTTTTTGTTACCGACTCTAGAGTTTTTTCCTGAATTTGTTCATTGTTTATGGGTCTTTAAACTAAGGGGGTGAACATGTAGTATGTGCAAAATGATTGAAAGTCAAATATTTCATTTATGGTATATATTGCCTCTCTGGTATTGTTTGTGCACCAATGAATTTTGCACCTCAAATAGTTGAAGGAATGTCTTGAGTGGCCTACGATTAATTGTAAAAAGGTGGTTACAGAAAGTTCTTTGGATAAATTAATGAGTGGCCTAGGATTAATAGTCAGTATTGCATTTACTCCTTATTAAAAGTCCAGCTATTACATTACTCACCACAAAATCTAATTGAAAAATAAAAGTCCCTTATTTTGAATTTTCTTCTTTCTGTACACACATTCTCAAAACCCTATTATCCTGCTTCAGTGCTTCTCACGCCGTCTCCCTTCTCATGCCGTCTTTCTCAAATGATCTCCTTCTCTTGCCATTGTCCGCTTACACCATATTTGTCCTCAAATCGTCGTAGTCTTCAAATTGCAACACCATACTCCTCTTCACGCAGCACAGAACCGTCAAACAATCTCACATCGTCCCCTTCATGCTAAAAACTCATTTGGGATTGTTTTCTTTTACATTCACATGTATAATGCTAAAAGAAGTTCTCTTTTATAATCCAAAATTTGACCATTTCATCTATTCATTTAAGGTCATTGAATTTTTTCTATTCATTTATGCAGATTTATTCAAACATAATTGAAGCGGTGCGTTCAATTTGTTTTCCTTTTAGAACTTTTGTTTATGTATGTATCCATTAAATCTTTGAGCTATAACCATTTATATGGTTATTTGCAATCTTTTCAAAATGGCTATGATTGTGCTTGATGATATTTCAGATGAAAAAGCCAAGGATATTATGGTCTTTTCTACCAGCAACTATGCTGCTTTTATTTGGATGTATAATATTTTAGAGGATATGCTTGATTTGAATCATATGGCTTTATGGTTTTATTTTGTGTGTTTTGCATTCATGACTTTTGTTATTATATATTCAGATTTACCAATGACTAAGAAGTAGGAAAGCTTCACTTCATCGGTTCTTGGAGAAAAGGAAGAATAGGTAAGCCATATATCTCTCAATCAAATGATGAAAATCTTAATGTATTTGATTGTTTGATATTTTGTCAATAAAATTCACTTATTGAAAATAAAAAAACTCAAATCTCAAGACAGTTAGAAATAAAGTCTAGAATCTAGATGGGCTTTTTAGTAAAGATCAATGATATAAACACTAGACACAACACTAACACGAACATGTCGATGCTGGTAATAATAATTTGAAGAAAATAATTAAATATAATTACATGGACACTTGACACATGTCAGACAACAGACACAGATTCGACTAGAAGTGTTAGTGCTACACAGATTAAGATAAGTGGTTTTGTAGGATTGAATTTGATATAGAACCTATCGTGACATAAGAGCTTATCCTATATTCATCGGGGTTTGTGAAGTTGGGTTAGTCTCAAACCTAAGTAGAGTGATAGATTATAACAGTCTCAAGCTATATATGACTGTGTTTCTACAGAATTGTTGATAGGGCACCATATCAAACAACTTATCCAGCAATAATCATTAATAAGACAATTGATAAATCCATGGCATGGCTCTCCCTGACACCGTAATTACAACACAAATCTGAGGGTAACTCCACCTCAGTGTTATTTTAACTAATTTTGTTTTGCTGGACAGACTCCAACATTTTACAGGCTTCTCTGCTACCCTTTTGTTGTTTCTCTATGAAGTGGATCAATTAGATCAGATGTGTGTTTCTCTATTTTTGTAAGACCGAGTCCTATGCTCAAAAATATCTATACATATTTGTGAATGTTGTGGTGCGTTCTTATTAGTACCATATTTAAGAGTGTATTTCTGATTGACCCCAAAAACAATGTACTTATAGTTATTTACACTCATTATATGTGAGTGACTCTATTTAGTATTATTGTTATAGTAAATGTCCTCAATATCATTCTTCTGATATTAATTGCTTCATCAACATGAGTTTTATATTTTCGCTCTCATAACTAGGATTGTTCATGATTCGACTTAAGAAGGAAGATCAAACCGAGTTGAACCATTATAACAATTTGGTAAAACCGAGTTGAATTGGTATAAGAATTAGGTACATTGATTTTGAGTTTTTTGGTATTAACCTTCTTTTTAAATTATAGCTACCAAACAATAGTACAAGTAATATCATAATAATTATTTGAGCATTATAAATTCACTATAATATATCTTTTGTGTAGGTGAAGTTTCGGATTGAAAGTTATTATTTGAATTGTGTTAAGTTATTTTTATAATTAAACTTAATTTAAATGTATATTTGATCTCTATATTTTCATCAAAGTAAAATTTACGTTCTCCGTTCTAAAATTGATATTTTGGTCCAAAATTAAATTTTATTTGGAATTATAAGTCATTGTTTATTTATACGCATTTTAATTTGTATGCAAATTAAAAACTAACATTTTTAAAGACAAAACTATTCGGTGTGACTTATTAAGCATTTTTTTATTTGATAATTATAAAAAAAATAATATTAAAATATTTATTTTTGTAGTTTTATTTTTACCCGTGCTTGGCACGGGTCCGGATATTAGTACTAGTATGTTTTTACGCTAATATGAAAAAGGGTATAAATTGAAAATTGAAAATATGTTTTTACGCTGCTAAAAATTAACGTGTAATCAAGTATACTTAGGGTTAAACAACTCACTGCCAAAAAAATATAATAATTCTTTTCTATTTTTTTTGACAATAAAACTATAATAATTCTAATAGCTACGAATTCTCATTTTTGTTAAATTGACCCATTTAATTATCTATGAAATGTTGCGCAAAAGGAAATCGATGGTGGTTAATTTTTGTGTGCATAAGGATGAATAGATGATACTAATTGTGGTTAGGGGTGGCAAAGTGGGCATGCCCGCCCCGTTTAGGCCCGCCCCGTTTAAGCCCGCCCAAAAGCGGGGCGGGGCGGGGCGGGGCAACTTAGGTGTCCGGGCTCAACAACTCAAGCCCGCCCGTTTATTGGTGGGTTGGCGGGTTGGCGGGCCGGCCCGCCAAATACTTTTTTTTTTTAACTATTTGAATTATAACTTCACAATTCTTACCTCCTAGTTGATGTTAAAAAAAATACTACAAGAAACGTTAATAAGTAATTTCTTACAATTACCCTTAATTAAACTAATAGAAACATCAACTAAGTTAATAAATAATTCATTACAATATAAGATAAAAGGATAAATACTAGCAAGTGATAATTCCCATTTGAAACAAGCAAACAGCCTGTGATGCATCCAGTTCCACCAAAACATGGCTCAAAAAATTACAACTATGTCAATACCAAAAAGTCAAAGACCACAACATAGTTAAGGAAATTCAGGGACACAAAACATAAAAAACTAGCAGCAATTAATTAATCTCAAAAGCTCTCCATCACAAACACTTCATCAATCATCTTCATCATCATCTATGTCATAAACATATGATGCTTCAGTTGATGTCGTAGTGACAGAAGGGAGAAGGAAGAAGAACAAAACAAAAGCGGTGGCTAGATGGAATAGAATGACGGTGGAGTGGATTGAGTATCACGGGGCGAAGTGGAAGAAGGGAGAAAACGGCGGATGAAATGAATGAAACCTAATTTTGGAAGAAGGGAGCATACGGTGGAAGTGAAGTTTTATATGAGAGAACATTGGATTGAGATTTGGGCTTTCATTCCAAGCCCAATTTTCAATTAAAGCAAAAAATTATAAAAAAATTAAAAAGCCCGCGGGCTAACCCGCCCCGCCCCACCCCGCCCCGTTTTTTAGGCGGGTTAGGCGGGGGCGGGCCACCTTAAGGTAGCGAGCCGAAAACCTCAGCCCGGCCCGCCAAAAATGGCGGGTCAAACGGATCGGCCCGGCGGGCCTGGCCCGTTTTGCCACCCCTAATTGTGGTTGTGGTGTGGAGTGAGTGTATTGATTGTGGAAGAACAAGGTTGGTGGGTAGTTGGAGTTGAAGATTATAGGAAAGTGAATGAATGCTAGAAGATGTGAACATAATGTGTACTGGAAAAGATTTTGCACGTTTTTCAACAAGCTCCAATTGAAAATAAAAATTATAGAATTAAGTCATTAACTAATAGAAAACAATTATAATTAGGGTCTTGCTAACGAGTGTCCCCGGGGCACTCTTTAAGCATTCCATTAAAAGAAACTTTTTATTCAAATAATTAAACTTTCCAATTTCCAATGCGTTGACTTTACGTATTTCCATAAAAACTCTATAAAAAAAACTTACTATTTAAGGGCTTAAAGAATGCCCCGGGGGAACTATTTAGCATTTGCCTTATAATTATTAATATAAATAAATGATATAGAAATATAAAAAAAAAGTAACAACAGTATGTTTTTCTGAATTTCGACCAACTTATCGGAGGCCTAGGCGGTCGCTAAGTTTTGGACCAATTTCCAAGACTTGCAGTTTGTATTTTGCGGCGGTTTAGGCCTAAACCGCCGGTAAATAAATGGAACCTTTGCGGCAGTTACGGTCGCCGGTAAGTGGCTGATACGTTTCAAAATTATATTTTTTAATTTTGTGACCGTTTTTCTTCATTTTGCGGCGGCTTAGACGACCACAAACTTACCGGCAGCTAAAACGGCCGGTAAGTGAATATTAAATCCGTCCTAAAATCAATGTATTCTTGTAGTGTGAGTACTAATATAGTATGCATTAATATTTATTAAACAAACCATTGTTAGTTATCAAAAGAATTATCTATTTTCTTAATTTGTCAAGGTCAATATAACGGCTAATACATGCCTAATTAATATATTATAAATGATATTTATTTTTAATTCATTTGTTATGAAAATATGGCCTTTAATGCGAAAATAATATGAGAGCCTTGATAGCAGAATGCATATAGGAATGCCACATGACATTTTTGCTTGAAAAATAGTTCTATTTGATGTATTAGTTTTTTTCAATTTAATTAATTTAATTAAAAAAGATATAAAATAATAATATTATTAAATTTTAATAATGGAAATTAGGAATTTTTTAGAGTGTCACATCAGCACAATGCTTGTCTAGAAGCTACTTAAGCTTCCTTTTACTAGTAATCGGTAGTTGTTTGTCCAATTGTGACTTACGCTGAATTTTGTAGGGAGGATCACAATTCAACCTCACACAATTGCGATCAAGAGAGGACTGAAATCAATTGACTGGACAGGATACTTGCAGTAATATTTTTTTTTGAATAATACTGCTATAAAAAAATTGAGTACTAATAGTAATATAGTATGCATTTATTAAACAAATCATTGTTAGTTATCAAAAGAATTATCTATTTTCATAATTTGTCAAGGTCAATATAACGGCTAATACATGCCTAATTTATACGCTGAATTAATGTGCTTGATTCTGTTGATAATGATATGTATTAATATGGATTAGTGTGAATGACTAAATAAAGGGCTAGGATTATGCAGCAGGATTAGCAGCAGGATTAGCAGCAGCTGAGAATCCAAATCCTTAAATACATGACAAGAGCCTCAACATTTATCATCAACACTAAGAACCAAAATGAATTCATTTTTTGTATTGTGTTTGTTGGGATTAATACTCGATGTGAGTAGTCACGTTGCACATGCCCAAGTCAGGCAAGACTCACCAAGTGATTATGTAAATGCTCACAATGCAGAAAGATCAAAGATTTTTACTTTCAAACCCTCAAACCTTGTTTGGGACAACAAAATTGCTACTTTTGCACAAAACTATGCAAATCAACGCAAGGATTGTAAATTGATCCCCTCGGGCAGCCATTACGGAGAAAATCTCCTGGTGACGGCCAGCTTCATCAGTGGCGCCGATGCAGTGAAATTGTGGGTGGCCGAGGGACCTCACTATAATCACTATTTTAACAAATGTGATGGTGGTGATTGTAGTCATTATACTCAGGTGATGTGGGAAGATTCAAAACGTGTTGGATGTGGTAAAGTTACATGTGATAATGGAGGAACATTCGTTACATGCAATTATGACCCTCCTGGCAACATTCCTGGCCAAACACCATTCTAAGTGCTTTATTGTTCTTAATGTTTTTAAATTTTACAATAAGCTTTATGTTAGTTCATCATATGTAACTTGCATACCAACCTGGTTTATCAGTCTTAGTTGTGTGATATAAAGTTTATGTTTGGATAAACAATGTAATTTGCAACTTATTATTATAAGTGTTTATCATAGAGCGCTTATGAATGAGATATTTTTATTACAAAGATAAAATCAAATCAAATTATTTTCGTATAAACAGTTTTCATAAGCCATCTTATCCGAAAAGCCATTGTTCTTCTTCTACAAAGGAATTTTTGTGGTGTAGGTCGGCCCAGGGCCTCCAGACATAAAATTATGGTGTGACAAAAATTTTAACAAAACAATCAATTAACTTATACTAAAAATAAGATATAAACAATGGAAATCATCTACTATTCATTTCTTAAAAATGAGCTAAAATAATATCATTGTCAATTGTTCCAAGAAAATCTCTTTTTATATAAGTTACAATTCGGTCATTTAACTATTGACCACTCATTTTGTTACATAGTTGACCCTTCACTAAATTCATAGCTGAAAAAACACGTTTCACACTTGCAATTAATTGCTACCGGCAAGACTAATGCCAACATTCAAAAGCTTATAAACTATATCAAATGTGTTGCACTTATTTGTTTTCACAAGTTTTGGAGAAATACTTGTAAATCCTAAAATTTCAACCAACATATATAATATAACATAACATGAAGATAAAATGAAATGATTGAAGCAAATCTAGCAAGCGTAATTTCACCATATTTATCAAATGTGGATCCTTCCCCACTTCTTCTAACACAATAACAAAAAATCCCAAAACTAAGACCCAAAACAAAGAAAAACTACACAACCAAAAAAGACCAACCAACACCAAATTAACAACTCCAGCTAACATCAAATTAACAACCTATATCACAGATATTAGTCATTTATCTTATCTTAATAATATACAAACTCAAACCCATGTTTGGGCAAATTTGCTTATTTGTTCACCTCTAACCACATCCTTACCAAATCATCGTTTTATAATATTATTTCCATTCCATTTTTAGTTTCCTTGCCATGTTGGATGCATTAGTTGGATGCATGAGTTGGATGCAAATTCAAACTTTTGAAGTAAATAAAAGAGTGACTTTTGTCTTTGCCAATTCAAATAAAAATTTTTTACCATTTTAAACTTAGAGGTCCAACTTGGTTGCTTAAATTGGAAGTAAATTTAAATGTTTGAATTTCCCTCTTCTTTTGCTATCCTTGGATCCTATTTGATCCAATATCACAAAGGCCCATTTTGCTTTAAAAAAAAACACTTATATATGAGTAAAAAATTTACACGCGTACAAGTTACAACTCCCTCACATGAGTCAAACAGAAACACGCGAGCCAAATCTGGCAAGCATCTCCCTCCCTCGCGCGATTAAGCAAAACCCTAGCCCCCAATTTATGCAACTCTCTGAACCATGTAGAAGAAGCCAAAATCTCTCTTCTGCACCCATTAACCAAAACGCACAAACCTGTCACTTTCTCAAATGATATATATTATTGGAGAACGGTCCAAGCATGCTCAAATTATATATAGATTTAGACCGATCAAATGATATATATTTGATTGGGGTTCTTTTCGTTTGTGTAGAGTACTATCGGTGTACGTAGAATACCTCTTATACTTTATCCAATTATCAATAAAATCGTTTACCATTAAAAAAGAACACATAACAAAGAATTGGCTAGGCAGTTGATAGTCTTTTTGGGACATAGACGAAATGGCAAGACATTGAAAACTCACGCATCCAAAATGGAGGGACTGATGTTCGAAATTCAATCATGACGTCCGACTTAACAATTTTGAAATTCCTGCTAGTTGAAATAGAATTTATAGACTCAATTCATGGTTTTTGTGAAAATGAGAATGTGCAAATAATTACTTGCTTACTTAATTAATTATAAGAATTTATTTATAGAAATACAAATGAATATAACTAGTACTCCCTCCGGCCTTAGTTATAAGAAAAGTAAATAATTTTTTTTGACCTTAAATATAAACAAAAGTTACCAAATTTAACTCTATTAAATCCTATTGTTCGTAAAATAATCCTCGTTAATTATCCACTTTTTAAGATGATTGCATATTTTCAATACATATTTAATATATTGTAAATGATAATTTAGTAAATACTACAACAACTATTTCAATAAGTGCAAAATAGAAGAATTTTACTTATAAATTAGGCGGGAGAAAATATAGATTTGTGGTTGCAACTTTCAATCAATTATGTGAACAATGTCCAATTAATTTACTAAGATGTAAATATTGACATTTAGGTTACGTCTCTCATTTATGGAGTACATAGAATTGTCGATCAATTTGAATGTATCAGTGCATTAAGTCGTTAAATTGATAAATTAACGATTATTTTTATGAATTAAGCCGATTATTGTATTTTAGAAATAATAATATCACAAGAAAAATCACAATTTCACTGTTTACAAGCAATTCACTAATTTTTTAATAAATAAATTCAATATTGACTATTATAAGGAATAAAAATTCAAAAACCCGTGCGATGCACGGGTGTGATGCGTTGTTTTATATTATAATTGGAGAAATTGAAACAATAAATATTATTAAAATAATAAAATAGAGAATCCGAGATTCAAACTCCAATCATAGCATGGTTGAAGTGTTTTCGCTTAATTAGTCCACAAATAAAAATATCAAATTTATAATTAATTAGAGCTTTTAGTTTTATAAATCTATAAATAGGGGATTCGATGAACTAACTCCTCAATAGTCATTCTTTTTGTTTGCATTAAATAATCGGCTAACAGAAGAACAACGGGATCGGTAATCTGACTCACACCTTGAATTATTTGGAAGTTAATATAGAAGATCACTTAATTGACAAAAAAATGACAAATTAAAATGACAAATTTTAAATGATACATAGGTAATAGATAATTATGTCGGTTTATAATTACCATAGGAATGCTAATTTGAATTACTCCTCACAAAATACCTGCAGATTCGTAAAAGAGAATGAATCATATGAAAAGAAAAATGACACAAATTAATCCGAAGTATTTAGTTTTGAAAAAAAAATCCATGGGTGTAATCATCACAAAAATACCAAAACCACTAAAAGAAAGAGATTAAAACAAAAATTATGAAGAAGAAGAATGATTGTCATCCATCATCTCCAAAAAGAAAATATTACAAAACAATGGTAACAAATAATCACATAATTTGGACAAATGAAGAAAAACATAAAAGTTGCATGAATGAAGATAATATATATATATATATATATATATATATATATATATATATATATATATATATATATATATATATATATATATATATATATATATATATATATATATATGGGGAGGGATCAAATTACACCGGTGTAACTTTAAAAAAATTACACTCATTAATATCCCTTGATTTTATTTTGATCTAGTGGTTATTATAGACTCATATAACTTCAATCATAAATTAAAAACTTTCCTTTTTTTATTTCTTTACCTTCCTTTTTTATTTTCTCCTTTGGTTATTATTTTTCTCTGTTTGGCTTATCATCTATTATTTTTGGGCATACTTTTGTACAATTTATTTTTTGTCCAATTTATTATCATAGGAACATATATGTACTTATATTGCATCGCATGGGTGATTCAATATTAGTGAAGGTATTATGTAAAAAATAATTTAGTTAATGTGAAGGAATGATTTGGTACGAAAGGTGCCTAATTCTTTTAATGAGTAAATGCTTTATTGACCAAGTTTTGAGCAACGTTAGTGATGCTTGTAGCAAGTTGCAAGAAAGAGATTTCGACAGTTTGGCGGAATATGGCGGCACAACAGAAGAGTAAGGTGTAATAAAAACCAAAAAGGAAAGAAAAAGAGGGTAAGAGAAAAAAAAAAAGAGATCTTTTAATTTATTAATATAGAATGTTGTGATTTTATAAGTGACTAATTAATAGCCACTAGATCAAAATAAAATCAAGGGTTGTTAATGAGTGTAATTATTGATCAAATTACACCGGTGTAATTTGATCCCTCCCCTATATATATATATAGGCCTATATATATATATATATATAGGGGTAAGGGATAGACACATTTAAGGAAGAAAAAAAAACTTGAAAAGAGCATATGAAAAGATAATGCATATAAATGGTGCAATATGAAAAGGAAAATGAAACTGATACATAAATGTTGATTGATAGACATTGGAAGAGGGACAAGAATTAAATTAACTAATAAATTGAGTTTTAGAGAGAAATAGAAGTGATGTGGCATGATAGAGTGATTTAATTGGATGTATTGGATGACATGGCTAAATGAAAAAATTTGATTGGTTTAAGTGGATTAGGGTTTAGATAAGCATTAGGATAACTATGTAGGAATTATATATATAGATATCAAATTTTTGACAATTTTGATAAATAATATCTGGTTATTATAATGTTTTTAATGATAGAAAAAATTATTTAATTAAAAAAAATTCATTTACCTATCATTTTAATATCTGATATACCGGTACATTGAAAATTATCAAATGTACCATAAAATTCCCTATATTCCTCCATACTTTTTTTTGACGAATCTATATTCCTCCATACTTCTCTACTTGACTATATATTTCTAGTATTAACTTTAGATATATAATAAATTCTGATTTATATTATATGCAATTGCAATAAAATTTATATGTAATAAAAATGGATTTCTCAAGAAAGAAAAACGACTGTGTGTTCCGAGGTGCGAAGAGGAAGAGATTTGCACGCACGCACACATACGCTCACAGGCACGCACAATTCTTTGAGATTTTGTGTCCTCAACCGCATACTATTGTTCAAGATATTATGTGGAATGTTACTAGGCAAGATCCTCGTATGCCAGCAAGTTTGACTTAATGTCAGAATGACCACTGAACAAAATAAGACGGTTTAGTGGGCTGGATCTTGGTGGTGGAAAAAAAGTGACCGTTAATTCGAAAATAATATTAGACGAGAATGCATATAGATAGGAATGCTTATAAAAAAAAAAGGAATGCCACGTGACATTTTTGCTTGAAAATAGTTCTATTAATTATAGTATAGTATAAATTAGTTTTCCTGTGAGCTTGACTCAGTTGATAGCACATTACATTATATATGTTAGGGATCAGAGTTTGAACTCCAGTCATCCCACAAATCCACTGTTCGAACTCCTCCGATCATCCTACAAATTCATTTGAAGGGTGGAATTTCTTGTCCCTAGACTACATTACAAAAAAAAAAGTATAGATAGATTAGTCAAACGTAGGGATGGCAATTTGACCCATACCCAGAGGGTACCCGCAAAAATTACCCACAACGGGTAGGGTAAAAACCCGCATTTTGGGTACGGGCACGGGTATGGGTAATTACCCGCAAAAATGAACGGGTATGAGTGCGGGTACGGGTACCTTAGTACCCACCCCGCCTCATACCCGCATAATATATATTTATTTATTTTATTTATATTATTATATTCTAATATATGTAAATCAATTTAAAACAATACAACTCTACTAAACTATTACATATTTTTCATAAAAATATTTATTTATAACATAATATAAAAATAATGTGAATATTTAACATAAATATGAACTTTAACATAAAGTTAGTAATAATTTTGTTTATAATTTTCATTAGTCAATATTAAAATCTTTGAAATTTTTTTAATTCTATTAAAATTATATGATATTTTATAATTGATCAATTTATTTTTAATAAAAATGCGGGTAACGAGTACGGGTATGGGTACCTAGGTACCCATAGGGTATGGGGACGGGGGCAAAAGTTGTTACCCACGCGGGTATGGGGATGTGTACGGGTATTTTTTCAATCTGCGGGTATGGGGATGGGTACTATAGTACCCTACCCATTGACTCAAATGAGTAATTTAAGAAGTTTTATAAAAAAATTTTGTCAGAATTTTCAGGGTCTCGAGTTAAAAATTTTAGACCCTATAATAATAGTTATATATTGCTAGTATGAATAAAATATCATATATGTATAACCATTTCGTCTCGGGTTTGATCCTTGATCGATGCAAATGGAGAAGCATTTGTTGGGAGAGGTCAATCCCTTAAATGGAAACCTTTGACTTACAAAAAAAATTATCAGATATGTATCAATATATAGATTAATTTTGAGACCCTATACAAAAATTAATACTACCTCCGTCCATAATTATAAGAATTATAAAAATTTAATTGTCGATTAGTAAAAATTATAAAAATTTAATATTTTAAAAATACTTATCAAAACAAATTGAACAATATCTTATATGCTAATATTTACATTTATATATTATTAAAAAAATACTGTCAAAATAAGGTAAATGAATAATAAATTTTTGTCAAACAAGGTCTTATAATTAGGGACGGAGGTAACACTATAAAATCAGAATTAATAAACACATTCATATACAAAAAGACAATTTAAGAATATTCATAATACAAAATACAAAATATACGCATTAAACATAGTACATATAATTTCTAATTTCTAAATATATCTGAAAACAAATCGACCAAAGTATTAATGTTTCCTAAAAAAAGTAAATAATTTTGAAAGAATTAATCGACCAAAGTATTAATGTATTTTATTTGTTGTAGATCACATTGTTTAACTTTAAGAATTTAATATATAGCGGCTCCTTTTCAAAATAAATGACCTAATTAATTTTGACTTAGTGTATTATTCATACGATATACTTTGAATTGATCATATAATCATATTTTCTAATAATATATAGATGCAAATATTAGTATATGAGATATTGTTTGACTTGTCTCGATGAGTATTTTCAAAAGGGTTATGCTAACATGATGTTAGCATAACCCTTTTGAAAATACTCATCGAGACAAATCAAACAATATCTCATATACTAATATCCCATTTAATTTTCTTCAAAAATAGCAATAATCAATTTTATTAATTAAAAGACATGATTCACTATATTTATTACCCTTTTAAGAAAATTGCATAGACAAATATAATACTTGCCTAATTACAAAATATATATATATATATATATATATATATATATATATATATATATATATATATATATATATATATAATACTTGTCAAATACTTGATGTATGATCAGACGCTTGATCAAATTTTTTTTGCTACAAAACTTTTCTTTTTAAGTGAAAAACAAATTATAGTAAGTATTATAAAATTCTAAAACATATTAGCAATTCAAAAACTAAAATAGTACCTAACAATCGTTACCATTACAAAATAATACTATAATACTCGATTTTGTTCACCGAAAAAAAAAAAAAAAACAAGTATTACCTGGAGTACTATAAGCCCGATTGTTAACAAACCAAGAAAAAATTGGATGCATATAATTATGGTCGTATTACCAAGCGAGTGATCATAAATCAAATTTGGCAGCATATCATATTTTGCATTTTCAATTCTCTTAAATAGGTAATAAATATAGGGGATCATATCTTTTAATTAATAAAGTTGATTATTGCTATTTTTGAAATAAATTAAGTGGGATATTTGTTAATTAAATTCACCTTAAAATGTGCCCTTGGGGCATATGTTATAATTTGCCTTTTCAAAATATGCAACTTTTATAATTTTTAATAATACATAACTAACAATATTAACAATCAAAAATGTGCATTTGTAAACATAAATGTGGTCAAACATATCTTTGTTTTGGGAGAGAGGGAGTAAGTAACTTTCGTATGGAAAATGATTAGATTTTTTCTGATTACACCCTATAAATTCCAGGTTACACCCCAAAATGACAAAAATACCCTAATTTCTTTTTAAATTTTCACTAATTACCATTCCTAATTTCTTTAGGTCTTCTCTTTCCTCTTTTTCTCAATTTTTTTCTTTCATTTTTCTATGATTCCATTTTCAACCTCCATATCGATCGATTCCATTTCTTAAATTAAATATCTCCTTTGTATCATGTTATGGAATCTGATATGGGAGATTTGGAAGCATCTATGAAAAGGGAACAAAAGACTCAAATGACAACGAAACAAGGGGAGGTTCCATTGAATCATGTTTTTTATTAACCCCGTTTTTTAGATTTTGTTTGGTAATCCATTTATCTTATCCTTTTTATTTATGAAATGAAGGAAAATAAGGAAAAACAACTCATATAGCAAACATGAACAAAGGAAGTTAAAAATTCCTTAGTGAATTTAATTCACTTAGATGTAATAAAACTCTACATTCAACTTAAAACATTATATATGTTAATTCAATTCACTTACACATACGTAATAAAAAAACACATGAAATTGCTTAAAATTTCACTTTACTGGGCAATCTAACTTTAATGAAAAAATTATGTACTTTAACCTTTTATCAAAACTCAAAAGTTTTTTAACCTTCAATGGATGTCAGCGAGAAAAGTGAATAAATTGGAAGATGAAAATATAAGATTTGTAGTTAATTTGAGACTAAGGGCAATTTAGGTATTACGATAAAATAACATGATATATTGGGTGTAAGCGGATGTTTTAAGGGTGTAATTAGAAAAAATCAAATGATTAAATTATTAAGGCTGAATATGTTTTTCTTTCTTATAAAATTAACGAATTATGGTTTACATCCTTACGAAAAAAATTGATATGTTTTTTTTTTATAGATTTTTCGGGCACATAATATGGACTTATATAGGTTAGTTTAACAGACATAATAGACAATATTATACAATAATTTTTTTAAATATTTAACTCTAAATAACTTTTTTTTATAAACAATAAATTTTCTACCTTAATATAATTGCACACTTATATATCAAATAAAAATTAATGACCCGTTAACTAGTTACTAATATAGTATGCATTTATTAAACAAATCATTAGTAATCAAAAGAATTCAATATTTGCTTAATTTGTTTAAGATCAATATAACGGCTAATACATGCCTAATTAATATATTGTAAATGATATTTATTTTTAATTTATTTGTATGTAAATAGTTGGTCCTGTGGTCTTGGCGCTGGATTTGATAGCTAGTGAGGATCGCGGTTCGATTCATCGCAACTGCGATTAGGAGGGGACTAGAATCACTCATTCGCTTGATGTCAGAATTGACTCTCGAACGAAGATAAGACAGTTTAGTGGGCTGAATTTTGGTGGTAAAAAAATTGACCTTTAATTCAAAAATAATATTAGTGGAGAATGCATATACATAGGAATGCTTATTAAAAAAAAAAAAGAATGCCACGTGACATTTTTGCTTGAAAAATAGTTCTATTAATTATAGTATAGTATAGATTAACGTCCGGGAGCTTAGTTCAGTTGGTAGTACATTGCATTATATATATAGAGAGTCGGAGTTCGAACTTCGGTTATCCCACGAATTCACTTGAAGGATGAAATTTCTTGTCACTTGAAGGATGAATTCAAGGGGTGCTATACTTTCAAAAAATAAAAGAAATTGATGTAAAAAAAAATATACGCATATTAAATCCCTAAAAATAAGTATCCAAAAAAAAAAAAAAGGAGAACAAAGACACACGAGAGAGAAAGAGACATCTTTAAGGAATTTTGATTTCTTTTGAAATTATGGAAACATGTTTTAAGGTTTCTAAATTACAATAATTCCCAATTTAAAATTTTTGTAAATTAAAAGAGTAATTTAGAAAACTTCTATTTAAAGAAATCTTCAAAATGACTTGTTAAATTATCATTATATGTGGACCAATTAAAATTATACACATCAACAATGTACCGGTACACATCCACATAATATGTGTACCGGAGTGCTCACCTTATTTTTAATTCATTTGTTATGAAAATATGACCTTTAATGCGAAAATAATATGAGAGCCTTGAGAGGAGAATGCATATAGGAATGCCACATGACATTTTTGCTTGAAAAATAGTTCTCTTTGATGCAATAGTTTTTTTCAATTTAATTAATTTAATTAAAAAAGATATAAAATAATAATATTATTAAATTATAATAATGGAAATTAGGAATATTTTTAGAGTGTCACATCAGCACAATGCTTGCCTAGAAGCTACTTAAGCTTCCTTTTACTAGTAATCGGTAGTTGTTTGTTCAATTGTTGTGACTTACGCTGAATTTTGTAGGAAGGACCACAGTTCAACCTCACACAATTACGATCAAGAGAGGACTGAAATCAATTGACTGTGCAGGATACTTGCGGTAATTGTTTTTGAATAATACTGCTACAAAAAAATTGAGTACTAATATAGTATGCATTTATTAAACAAATCATTGTTAGTTATCAAAAGAATTATCTATTTTCTAATTTGTCAAGGTCAATATAACGGCTAATACATGCCTAATTAATATATTATAAATGATATTTATTTTTAATTCATTTGTTATGAAAATATGGCCTTTAATGCGAAAATAATATGAGAGCCTTGATAGCAGAATGCATATAGGAATGCCACATGACATTTTTGCTTGAAAAATAGTTCTATTTGATGTATTAGTTTTTTTCAATTTAATTAATTTAATTAAAAAAGATATAAAATAATAATATTATTAAATTTTAATAATGGAAATTAGGAATTTTTTAGAGTGTCACATCAGCACAATGCTTGTCTAGAAGCTACTTAAGCTTCCTTTTACTAGTAATCGGTAGTTGTTTGTCCAATTGTGACTTACGCTGAATTTTGTAGGGAGGATCACAATTCAACCTCACACAATTGCGATCAAGAGAGGACTGAAATCAATTGACCGGACAGGATACTTGCAGTAATATTTTTTTTTGAATAATACTGCTATAAAAAAATTGAGTACTAATAGTAATATAGTATGCATTTATTAAACAAATCATTGTTAGTTATCAAAAGAATTATCTATTTTCTTAATTTGTCAAGGTCAATATAACGGCTAATACATGCCTAATTTATACGCTGAATTAATGTGCTTGATTCTGTTGATAATGATATGTATTAATATGGATTAGTGTGAATGACTAAATAAAGGGCTAGGATTATGCAGCAGGATTAGCAGCAGCTGAGAATCCAAATCCTTAAATACATGACAAGAGCCTCAACATTTATCATCAACACTAAGAACCAAAATGAATTCATTTTTTGTATTGTGTTTGTTGGGATTAATACTCAATGTGAGTAGTCACGTTGCACATGCCCAAGTCAGGCAAGACTCACCAAGTGATTATGTAAATGCTCACAATGCAGAAAGATCAAAGATTTTTACTTTCAAACCCTCAAACCTTGTTTGGGACAACAAAATTGCTACTTTTGCACAAAACTATGCAAATCAACGCAAGGATTGTAAATTGATCCCCTCGGGCAGCCGTTACGGAGAAAATCTCCTGGTGACGGCCAGCTTCATCAGTGGCGCCGATGCAGTGAAATTGTGGGTGGCCGAGGGACCTCACTATAATCACTATTTTAACAAATGTGATGGTGGTGATTGTAGTCATTATACTCAGGTGATGTGGGAAGATTCAAAACGTGTTGGATGTGGTAAAGTTACATGTGATAATGGAGGAACATTCGTTACATGCAATTATGACCCTCCTGGCAACATTCCTGGCCAAACACCATTCTAAGTGCTTTATTGTTCTTAATGTTTTTAAATTTTACAATAAGCTTTATGTTAGTTCATCATATGTAACTTGCATACCAACCTGGTTTATCAGTCTTAGTTGTGTGATATAAAGTTTATGTTTGGATAAACAATGTAATTTGCAACTTATTATTATAAGTGTTTATCATAGAGCGCTTATGAATGAGATATTTTTATTACAAAGATAAAATCAAATCAAATTATTTTCGTATAAACAGTTTTCATAAGCCATCTTATCCGAAAAGCCATTGTTCTTCTTCTACAAAGGAATTTTTGTGGTGTAGGTCGGCCCAGGGCCTCCAGACATAAAATTATGGTGTGACAAAAATTTTAACGAAACAATCAATTAACTTATACTAAAAATAAGATATAAACAATGGAAATCATCTACTATTCATTTCTTAAAAATGAGCTAAACTAATATCATTGTCAATTGTTCCAAGAAAATCTCTTTTTATATAAGTTACAATTCGGTCATTTAACTATTGACCACTCATTTTGTTACATAGTTGACCCTTCACTAAATTCATAGCTGAAAAAACACGTTTCACACTTGCAATTAATTGCTACCGGCAAGACTAATGCCAACATTCAAAAGCTTATAAACTATATCAAATATGTTGCACTTATTTGTTTTCACAAGTTTTGGAGAAATACTTGTAAATCCTAAAATTTCAACCAACATATATAATATAACATAAAGATAAAATCAAAGGATGGAACAAATGTGGATCCTTCCCCACTTCTTCAAACACAATAACAAAAAATCCCAAAACTAAGACCCAAAACAAAGAAAAACTATACAACCAAAAAAGACCAACCAAAACCAAATTAACAACTCCAGCTAACATCAAATTAACAACCTATATCACATATATCAGTCATTTATCTTGTATAGTTATATCCACTTATTTTTAATATTCATTTTTAATATCAGCTTATTTTATGCCATTCCTTAGGTGAGGTGTCACGTTTTGTACACTCCACAATTTCTCGTGTAACCACCTAGTGGTATATTAACTCCACTTTTGGAGCAATTGAGAATATCATGATACAATTCAATTATATATATATATATATCTTTTTACTTGATTAAGTTGCGGCTACACTACTGCTATTTCCTGTAACGAAATTCATTCTCAATTCTCATGGGGGGGATTGGGAGTGAAGGACTTGAAGACAATGTCTCAAACTATCAACTTATGAGCATTAATTGTCCTCACTTATTACATATGTTCGGGGCAGGTCGGATACCGATGGATTAGGAATTTAAAATTTAAATCCGCACACGCCTGCTATAAACCGACTAGAACCGATTTTATCCAAACTGGCGGACCAGACAAGCGCGTTCTGCGCCCGCCTGTGTCTAACTTATGTCCAATTAAAAAAGGGGTCTTGCTAACCAGTGTCCCCGGGGCACTAGTTAAGGAACCAAAAGAAGAAAAAAAATAAAAGTTGTGCATAGAAAACATCAAAATATAAACTTTTGTTGTATTGACTACACTATTTCCAAGTAAAACTTTCTAAATTTGAATCCTTAACAAGTGCCCCTGGGGCACTATTTAGCATTTGCCTTAAAAAAGATATGTCTTATGTTATGGTGAGTTTGTTAATAAAAAAAATTGCTACTAAATAAAATATGTCTATGGGTGAGTTTGTTAATACTTAATAAAAGATTTTTATTGCTACTAAAAAAAATCAAGCGTATTATTGGTATTATGAAAAGTCCACACCAAAACTCATGTATCCTCTTTATGTATAGTATGTCTTATGTTATGGGTGAGTTTGTTAATAAAAGATTTTTATTGCTACTAAAAAAAATCAAGCGTATTATTGGTATTATGAAAAGTCCACACCAAAACTCATGTATCCTCTTTATGTATAGTATAAATACATGTGCGACCCATCTGACCGAATGACTCTTTTTTTTTTTTCCGGGTTTTACTGTGTTTGGGCGGTTCATTATTTCTGTCCGCCCCTACCTTCTAGTAACATTTTAATTATTTGGGCTCTAAACCCTCTTTTCAATGACTTTAGAGCATCTCCAATGGTGATTTGTTTTCAATGACCTTAACTCATGTATCCTCTTTATGTTTTCGGTGATTTGTTTTTTCATGAATATGTGCTCTCCTTTGTGAATATGTGCTCTGATGTTTTTTCAAGGAGAATTTTGGAAGTTATTACTGGTAGGAGATTGGTTTTGGAACAAATTCATGTAAGCTTGAAGGTTATTATTATTCTATATATTAGAATCCATTTGATTGAAAACAAATAAAATATATAACAGAACAAAACAAATAAAAATTGTGTAATATATAGATATATAGAATAATATGAAATATCATTAAATTAATATTAGTAAAAAAAAGAAAGAAAAAAAATAAAAGGAAGATCAAGAGCCCATTGAATGTCAAACGCTAATGTTTTGACATATATAAAAGTTATTAAATTGAATTTATATAATAATAATAACAATAATAATAATAATAATAATAATAAGGCTTAACTATACATTTGGTCCCTTACGTTTATTTTATGTTTCAATTTGGTCATTTATGTGGACTGACACGTGGCACTTGGACACGCTGACACGTGTACTGTTCAAACGGTGTTAGTGACAAAACTAACGGAAAGGACTAACTTGAAACCTAAAATAAACGTAAGGGACCAAATTGATACTTTTTAAACGTAAGGGACCAAATTGAAACCTAAAATAAATGTAAGGGACCAAATGTGTAGCTAAGCCTAATAATAATAATAACATTAAATTGATGATACGGTACCTTATTTAAGATACCAGTATCATCAATTTGGATACCCTCTATGCCACGTCATGAAACTCTACTGATAAAAAAAAAGTACCGTAACATTAGTTTATAAAACTCTCTTAAATACCCTTATTGAAAAAAGTACCGTAACATTAGTTTATAAAACTCTCTTAAAGTACCGTAACATTAGTTTATAAAACTCTCTTAAATACTCCTCAATGGGATCATACAAATCTTTTGTATATAACAGATCTTCCATGAGAGTCTTCCAAAGTGTGTAATTGGAAGAGTTCAACTTAATCATATTCGGCTCTGAATTTTTCTCCATTTTAAAATTGCACAAAACAAATCAACCAAAGCTCTGATACCACTGTTGGGTCATCATGAGGGGGCAGTCAGGGGGATCATCCACATTGGGCTCAAGAACAACTTCACAAGTGAGTTGGACACCACACTCTTACCCAAAACCTTAAGGTGTTAGGTTTATGGGTCCTCCCACTTATAAAGTGTTCAACCTCCACTTTTCTAAGCAATGTAAGACTTAACCACTCACACTTGCCACAACAATCTCCCCCTCATGTGTGAGTCCATCCACTATAGGATATGCTCCCCCTCGAGCAGAAGCTTCTTCAGCTACACTACACTTGTACCGCCATTGCCGCTGCTCAACGGGGCTCGCCGCCTGACCACCTTTGTCAGAAAGACTTTCGATACAAGGAGTCAGTTCAACCCTTTGTCAAATCATTGACTCTGATACCACTAAGTTGTGGAAACCAGACTAAATAGTCTCTTTAAGATGCGAAATTAACTCTCCCAACCACTTGTGCAATTAAATGGGCAACCAGAAAATTCCAATAGCAGAGCAAAATAATAACGACGATAAAATAAATATCAGACACCAGAATTTTACGTGGGTAATCCTCTCAATGTGAGAGAATAAAAAACCACGGGCCTAGCCAGATAATTCTTCCACTATAAATCAATAATGGGTACACAATAGTCTTCTAGTAAATACTAGGAATACCAATAATCATCACCTAAAGTGGAATCAAACAACAACTCAACTTCCACACAAGTGGGTAAACTAACACAACCTATCGATAGATTTAAACAACCAATAAAATTATCTAAATGATAGAAAACACACATTCAAATTATTGCTTAAACCAAGCAACACTTTATCACTTGAATCACAAATCTCCTCTCTACTCCCGGTTGCCGTCGAAGCACTTTCTTTCTTTCTTCTCTTAGTGCTGCGCTGCTGTTGATGTTGTTGTGTTTCTCTGTATTGTTGTTTTGTGACACTAGGGATTAAAATCCCTTCATTCTTCTTGTCTTCACGTGACAAGGCAATGCCAACATGGGCCACAACAAGTCGAACCCAAATCCTTTTAACACCTCCCCTTTTTATTTTGTTTCTTTTTCTATTTTCTTTTTTTTTTCTTTAATTGGCGTGGGCCCCACTTGGGGAGTGAACCCACCCAACACTTTGGTTTGGTGTATTTGAAAATGAAGAGATGAAAAATTATGGGAGGACATTGAGCATCGACCTTCGATTTTGCATCAACTTGCAAGGGACAATTTATTTCAATGGAAGCAGGTGCACGCTAGAAGAGGAAATGATGCAGGTTCTGTTTTGCAGCTGGCCGGCCGAGACAACACAGGCTAGCTGTTATTGGTGATTATGCAGGTGACTGTTCGCGTTATGGAGCTCGAAGGCGAGAACAACAGTGTGAACCTGCTGGTGCAGTAGTTGTAACAGGTGGACAACAACGAACTGTAATCAATAATTATGTTTGGACAGCCCCGGAGCAAGGAACGTTCAAGTGCAACGTTATGCCGCTATTTTTATATATGTGCATCAAGATGATCATGAAAATTTTAGTAGAGCACAAACCATCTGGAGGAAAGGTAGCCTTCTACCTCATGAAGCCGAAGCTTGGAGCTTGAAGGAAGCACTACATTGGATTAGGAATTTGGGTTACATACCATCTTGTATTGTAAATGTTTTGATGAATGAACGAAGTTAAATTTTTTACTGTACAAAAAAAAAGAATATATAGTTGTGCTCCCTAAAATTGATCAATATTCCCTATGTCATTTCGATGATTCCATCTATCAGAAGAAATCTCTTGTAAGTGCAAATTTTATTTGGAGAAATCTCCTGATATATAAATCTTACCAAAAAAAAATATCCGATAGTATTTTTTTCTACTGTGAACAACCTAAGGGACCAAAGAGCAACTATCATTTATTACATGCCACAATATTCATTGGCCTCATATGTCACTCCTAGTATAAAAATAAAAATTAATAAAAATGTGCGAACGGTATAAAAATATTGATAGATTCCTAGTTAACAGGGCCCTTAAAAAAAATTCTTTCTCTTTTCTTAAACTTAAAATTATCAGACTCTTTCCTTTTTTTTTTTTTTATGCAGTCAGACTCTTTCCTTTAAGAATCAAACGATTCATTTTAAAATAGATATTAGTATCCGCCGTGCTCATAAATAAGGAGTCGATATATATATATATATATATATATATATATATATATATATATATATATATATATATATATATATATATATATATATATATATATATATATTGAATGGCTGGGTCGAGATACATATGATGATCAACCATATGAATACAGAATACCATATATACTTTTGTCAACAAGTTGTGCATCCTTTTCAATAAGTAAATGTTGTACGTCTCTTGTCAATAGAATAATTTTTAAACCCTCACATCACCATATGCTCTGTGAAAAGCATTTTCTCCAAATATATAATTTATCTTTTTGTACCCAAAAAAAATCATCTTTCTTTGTAACAAAAATAATAAAATACTATGTTTCAATTTCAAGAGGCCAAGACAAAAAAATATTTGACAATAGGCCAAGACAAATTTAAATATTTATATTGTCCAATAAGAAAAGAGGAAAAGAAAATTTATTCCAAAGTTGTTTACAAATATTGTTCAAATAACATCCTTCTTTTCTAAATCCTCCAAACTATCAAGAATTCAGTATATGCTTAATAATGCTAGCAACACACTCTTTAACAAACAACTCCAACACATTCTCTTTTATTGGTTGAAATTCACTTGGGTCCCACACAAAAATGTGGACCCATATAACTTTTATGGGACCCATATAAATTTTAACCAATAGAAGAGAGTGTGTTAGAGTGTATTTATTAAAGAGTGTGTTGCTAGCACTCCTCTTTTGGTTTTTCTAAATTTTTACTTTTAGCCATTAAAAATTAGTCAATCAATAAAGAGTCAATTTATATTTTACAAGACATGTAAAATCAATTCTCAAATAGCTAAAAACCAATGATATGCTAAAAACTTTAATTGATATAGCTGTTAAGAAATGCATAGTACGAACTGTAAAAAAAAAAAGAAGTGCATAGTACCTACAAACACATGAAATTGATCATAATTAAACAGGAATCCTAGTAGTTAATTAGTACAAAAAAGTCATAATACTAACAAAATAATGTTCTCCAACTCCTCACATAGAAAAAATACACATTAAAATGACATGAAGTTACCTATGGTTATAATTTATTTACTATTAGTGTTTGTGATTAGGTGGCACTAATAGACACCTTCATGTCATTTTAATATGTATGCTTTCTATTTGAGGAGTCAAAGGACATTATCTTGTTAGTATTATAACTTTCTTGTACTAATTAACTACTAGCATTCCTGTTTAATTATAATCAATTTCACTTGTTTGTATGTTGTCATCTTAAGTTAACTACTAGTATTATGATTGTTTTATGCAGCTCAAGAGGTTGTGATGCGCCTCAAAATATCCAAATAACACCCTTTTATCCAATGGTCCAAGCCTCAAATTCCCTCTATAAATAGAGGCCAATAATTCAGAGAAAATGGGGTGGGGGGGGAGGGGAAATCCAAAGAAAAACACAGCAGCAATGCTGCTCCTCCCCATCGACCATTCACTCCCAAATTCTTCAAACTCCACCAAAGAAAATATGAACACCACCGGTGTTCTTGTTGTTCATGAAGAACATGAGTGAGAGAAAGAACTGAGAGAGCGAGAGAAGGAGAGAGAAAAGAAAAGAAAGAATGAAAAAAGATGTGTGTTATTCAAAAACAAATTTTGAGACACATAATTAACATAATTTTCTTTCCACTCAAAAGCACGCAAAACGAGGTATGTAAAAAAATATTAAAAAAATCAAAAAAATATATTTATTATATTTTTGTCAAATAAATGTGTTTACATATCATTTTACATGAAAAAATTGGATGGTTTTGGGTATTTAAACCAAACCAGATCCTGTGTGCGCGTGTCTATCGCAGCACGCCATAAGATCTTTCATCACAGCCACTGATCGTCATCAGACGGCTTAGATCCTTTCATCTCAGATCAGATGAGAGCCATCGTATCCCTCAGACAGCCAGATTTGGCCCTGGCCTTTTTGTTGTGTTTTGTTGAACGAAGATGGGCCCTGGTAGACTGGGCCTTGCCCCATGTTGGCTATTTCCACTCCTTACTTCGGTTTGCACCTCCGTTTCCCTTTTAATTTCTTTTTACTTATTTATTTAATTCAAGTCATTTTTATTTGTTTATTTTTGCTTATATATTATTTATGTTTTCAAAACTCAAAAAATATATAAAAATGCAAAAAATAATAAAAACACCAAAAAGATCACACACTCACTAACTATGGTTTATTTACTTTCTTGTCATTGTCTTAACAATTTCTCCTCCAGTTATCTGGTATATTTTTCTTTTCTTTTTTTCTTTGTTAACTAACATATTAAAATAAATATTGTCATGAGTTATTCTCCGGGCAGTTTTCTCAACATATTAAAACTACCCTTTTATTATTTAATTTTGTTTAAATCCAAGGAAAATGATGTGTATTGACTTTTGTCATGTGTTTGCATATTGTGTATTTTATTGCATATCTTGTCTATCTTTTATTACATATCCTTCAAACCCTAGTTTTCAAACTTGCACCTCTTTCATAAAAAAAACTTTGACTTAGGTCCATGCATTTTCAAAAATTCTTTTTTGTAATAAATGCTAAGACATCTTAAGTATATCAAACAAACTCTTTTCACAAAAAGCTAAAAAACACAAAAATTCACTCAAAACTTTTTGCCACTTTGCTTTTGACTTTAAAACTTTTTCTCAAAGTGATTAGACATGAGTCATCTATGGTTGAGAATTCAAAGTCCCCATAACATTAGTTTGAAAGATATTGATTCTTTTCCACCTATAGGAGAGTTAGTGGCATACTTGCTGATTTTATATCCAAGTTGGAGCCTTTCCCTATTGTGAAGCAAAGATCAATCTTCATCATGCTTGTGGTGGATTAAAAGAGTTTTAACTTAAGATGACAACTTGTCTCTTCTCCTAAAAACAATCAAACAAACCACTTTGTTATTTTTACCCCGAACTACGAGGTTTTTATCCTTCATTGGTACGTAGGCATAAGATTTTCATGTCTTTCCGAATCAAAATTAATAAAAAGATATTTCTCTTCTCATCTCCCCAAACATTTACAAGCAAACAACTTTAGCCAAAAACATATATATTACAAAAGGTTCCTATAGAGTACTATAGATGTTTAGGGTGCTAATACCTCCTCTTTGCATAATTAACCCCTGTACCTTGATCTCTTATTGCATTGCTTGTTGCTTCTTTAGTTTTGCATGTTTATTTGTGGGTTTTGTTCGATCTTTTCCCCTTTCCCTTGGAAACAATAAAGAGCGGTGGTGAACTCCTAAAACGCGAGTCAAGCCTAATCAATGATATTGTTTATATGTATATAGTATAATTAAGTTTTTGACTCTGTCAAATGTTACTCATAAGAGTCCTTAATTATAAGTTTTAAGATTATATTGACTAAATTAATAGTAGGTAGATAAACTTATGAACGAAATTCATAGTAAGTTATTAAAATACAAGGAATTTTTTTTTTTGTTACAAAAAATATATACAAGGATTTAATTAATACTAAATGGTTAAATATGAATATACAAATTTGACAATTTAATAGAATCAATAACTTTTAAAATATTTCTTGCTTAGTGACCTATTTAAAAGTGATTTACATAATCATCATTGACTAACTTTATAGTTTATTCGAGTTAAAATCTCTTATCATTTTAAACAATTTAATTATTGTTGGTGACGAAGACCAATATTTATTTCTTATAAAATAACGCTAACAAAATTATTTTGGGAGGTCCATATAAGTTTTAAAATATTGCTCCATTTTTTAAAAATAGGACTAGTACATAGCTCATGGGAAATTGCCCAGAACCTCTTCAAAGGAGAAAAGGAAATTGCCAGGCTAAAATAAAGAGCCCAATCATCCAAAAGCTAAGGACAAGAGAAATGGACAATAGCTCTTCTCCTCTTGTTGATCAGAAATCCATCCAACTCTAAAGCGAGATATTTCTCCATAGTGTATATTTTGATGTTTTCTCTCCCCACCCCCCGTGATTCTTTTATACCCCCAATATTCCGATTTTGCCTTTGCAGAAAACTTCGGTTCGCAGAAACTGAATTTTTTCTAGTACAAATTCAAAGTAAATTTCGGTTTTCAAGGCAAAAAAAACTTCGGTTTCTATAAACCGAAGTTTTTTGCAAGGGTAAAATTGGAAATTCAGGGGGTATAAAAGAATCACGGGGGGTGGGGAGAGAAAACATCGTATATATTTTTTTTACCACAAGTATCCGATCTAATAGATCGTTAATTTGATTTGTGGCTCAGTTCTAATATTAAGTGGTTTAAGTTTCTTTCCGATCGCAGTTGCGGAGGATCAAATTGTAATCCTCCCTACCAAGTCCAACATCAATCACCACTGAACCAACTAACGATTGATATAATAATGTACATTATACAAAAAGTCATTTTTATAGTATATTAATTTTGTCCGAAAAATATCAAATGTTAGTAAGATTTTATCGGTTTGTGATGTCATTTTATTAGACGCCACAATATTCGTTGGCATCATATGTCACATCTATTAATAAAAAAAGAGTTTAATGGAAATAGACAGATGGTGTAAATTAGTATTAGTTTCACAGTTTTATTCAATGAAAAACTATTAATCTTTGTAATTTGGTGGAATACAACATTTTTATTGGATGTTAGTGAAAAAATCATTTTATATTGTCAGTACATCTTCTATTTTTGCATAAAAAACCCTAATAATAAAATATTAACAGAGAAAATTAAAGATGTATAGCGACGGTGTAAAATAGTCTTATAGGTCACCTTCAATATATACATTAGTTTTTATTCAACCAATTTATTTATTTTTATATTTTTCTTTTTAATACATAAAATGTATTTCCTTAAAAAAAGACTTGTATTTCCTTCAAAAAAAAGACTTGAATATTTTTATTGATATCATGTAGCACTTTTTTAATAGAAATAATTAAAAAAGACTTGTATTTATCTATTTATTATGACTCCTTGTGTTGTATTAGGATTTTTGGGTGTTATTTTGTGTATTTTGTCTTATAATGTCCGACCTAATAATTATTGGCTATATGGTGTAGATTTTGGAAATACTTTTATATGCACAATTACAAATAAGTTACGGATACACGCAAATAAACATTCATATTGTTTATTTATTTTTTGTATAAATATTTAAGTAATATCAATAATTTTTAAAAGGCGTTCATTTATATAATTGATTTATTTATTTTTTCAAAAAAAAATCAATTATATAAATAATATCTTTTGAGAAATGGAAAAATTTCCTACTTGTTTCTTATTCATATATAGATTCTTGGAGTGTGTGGTTTACGGACTTTGTATTTCTTATTCGTCCAATTTTCTAGCATATTAACAGGATAAAATTTCTGCAACCGTTCTAAAAGATTGGCAGAATGTTTTCATTTTTTTTTTTGGGTCATGCTAAACAGTGTCCATGGGACACTAGTTAAGCATACTAAAAAAAGAAACAAATGATAAAGTTAATGATGAGAGAGAATAACTTTTCACTTCATTAAAACATTGAATGCACAATTTACGAGATAAAACTTCTATATTTGTATCCTTAACTAGTGCCCCTGGGGCACTGTTTAGCATTTTCCTTTTTTTTTTTACAGATGGCAGAATATTTTCATTGTGATGCTTCGTATTGGACTTTTATATTAATAAAATAATTAATTCAATTTTTCGAGAGAAACAATGTGCGGGATGCCGGGAACCCAAATCTTTTTAATTTGTGGTTGTGACCAAACAAATTTTATTCACCCCATAGTACACTTAAAATAATGGAAAAGTCTTGTATGATCACAATTATTTGTGGTTGTGACCAAACAAATTTTATTCACCCCATTATACAAGTACTTCCTCCGGTTTAGATACATCAATATTTCAATATATCTAAAAAGTGAATTTACTTTTATATTAAGGACCGAAAAGAGTACATAACAATGAAATATTAAAAAAATATATAATATTTAATTTTATTTCTTTTCACCTTTTCTGAATAAGTGTGTGCGCTCCTAAATAGGAGTTGAGATACTTATGATCAACCAAATTTTTTCCATAAATGAGTATTTCAAGAAAAGTAGAGACAAGTGAAAATAGAGAGTTTGAACCTTTTCATTTTCTACTTAGACAAAGATAGATTATTGAACGATCGTTGTATTTTGAGTGTTGAAGAAGATGAAATGAAGAATTTTTTCTTCCGAAATGGTGACCGGCTACAACAGGTCATTTGTTGAGGTCCACCAATAGTCCTTTCAATTTGGGGTCCATATTAGGGGCTCCCTAAAATAATAGAAATTTGACATTTATTTTAAGGGTGTTGTTAACATGTGCATATAGGGCACATGTTAAGGTATCTTAATATAGAAATTTAACATTTAATGATACAAAAATTTAATGCTTAAAAAGTTAAAATTTAATGCTTTAACATTTAATACTTTCTATTTTTGTTTCCTTAACATGTGCCCTTGATGCACATGTTAACATTCTCCTTATTTTAAAAAGAATTGATGACGCCAGTCCTGTCAAAGCTATAGGGATTCACAAAAATGAGAATGGGAAAAAATACTCCATAAGGCAGAGAATGAAGACAAAGATGCAAAACATTTTAGATGGTTGGGATGAGAGTATAATTCACAAGATAGATTTTCTCCGTGACACTTGTTTAAGGAGTTCAAACAAGTATAAATTAACAAATTTGTCCTTGACTTTCTAGAACACCCTAAAATATCTCTAATCATGTCAAATTTTACTCATAATAGTCCTATAAGACTAGAAACTAACACTACAAGAAATTTTGGGATTAGCTACGATGGTGTATTAGCATTCACCACATGAAAGCGAACTTGTATGTGCCTCAAAAATTAATACAATCTTTATTTATGAAACTTGTGTTAATTAAATTACTTAGTGCGAGCAAACACCACCGTCTTCTGAAGAATCTCTAATGACTTTTGTAGCAAGACCAGAATTTCCATTAACAATATTGTTACATTGTTTTCTAATTTCACCTTGAGATCTAGTTAACACTTCAACATTACCCATTTTAATCATTGAGGCCTTAAAGTTTTCAACGAAAAGGGTTTGATTGTTGTTGAAACTGTTGACAATGGCTATGGTGTCCGCGCTGCTTGTGGAAAACAATTCATGATCACTCTAAAACAAGCTCTTTCCAATTTTGAGGTCGGGGTAGTAAACGGATTAGAATGTATTAGGAGTGGCTAGGTCTAAATTGGTGAGGGTGGTACCGACAAATAGATTGCAGTGTTTGTAAGTACATTGTGTTCAAAGTTGGATCAAGATTTTAGTATCGTTGAAATCATATAAACGGTTTTTGAAGAATTGGCATTGAACTTTACCAATTATATGAACACCTATAAAGTTACAAATCAAAACATTTGTAATAAAACAGAGTTAGCTACAGATTTGTTGCGAATAAGTGATTAAGCTTATGGATCAAATTCATAGTTAGTTGTTAAAATATAATAATAGTTAATGATAGAAATGGTTAATTATGTACCCAAAAAAAAAAAGTTAATTATAAGGTCTAATTTAAAAATTTAATAAAGTTAAATATTTATAATTTAAATGATAAATCATCATAGATTAATTTGTTGATCGATGTAAGCCATTTCAAATTTCTTACCATTTTAAACAATTTAACAATATACTACATCAATGGCCATAGAGTACAAAGTACAAATCTATCAATATTCACCACATGAAAACACAACATATATGTGCCTCTAGAATTAATACATTCTTTATGAAACTTGTGTTAATTAAATTACTTAGTATGAGCTAACACCACCCCACCTTCTGAAGAATCTCTAGTGACTTTTGTAGCAAGACCAGAATTTCCATTAACAAAGTTACATTGTTTTCTAATTTCACCTTGAGATCCTGTTAACACTTCAACATTACCCATTTTTATCATTGAGGCCTTAAAGTTTTCGAAGAAAAGGGTTTGATTGTTGTCGAAACTATCGATAATGGCTATGGTGTCCGCGCCGCATGTGGAAAACAACTCTTGATCACTCTGAAACAAGCCCTTTCCAATTTTGAGGTTGGAGTGGTAGGCGGAGTCACATGTATCAGGAGTGGTTAGGTCCAAATCGGTGAGGATGGTACCGGGTCCATTATTGGGACATATTGATTTCCGTGTTTGTAAGTAGGTTGTGTTGAGAATTGGATCAGAATTGCCAGTATTACTAAAATGATATAATTTTTCGACGAAGAATTTGCACCGACCTCTACCGATTGTTTGAGCACCTGAAATGTTTTCAAATAAAAAAATATACAATTAAACACACGCATAGAGGTGTATCATGTAATATATTAGCTCAGTGACTATTTTGAAAGGTCGCACGCACGCAACGCACACGTATATACACATATTTTTTAATACCTGAGAGTGCAACTAGATAAGTAGTGTTGAAACCTTGAGTAGTAAATGCGGATTTTAGACTAGTAAGGTTGAAAGAGGGACCTGGAAGGTTTTCATTAGAAAGAGTCTGATTTGCTATTAAACTATCTCTTCTTCCGAGTGGTACTTTACAATCAGGACCTTGAGACCACGTATTGTATGACGTTAGAAAAAAAAAAGAGAATCACAAGCAAAAAATGTTAGTCTATATTAAAAATGGGTTGTTCTCAGGAAAGAAAAACAATTGTGCATTCAGAGGTGCGAAGAGGAAGAGATTTGCACACACGCACGCACACATACGCTCACACGCACGCACAATTCTTTGAGATTTTGTGTAGAGATGTGGCATCTCTCTCTTGCCGGTGATTTTCAATATTTTCTAACGACATACAATTTCTAGGCTCAAGGTCCTGATTGGAAGGTTCCACTTGGAAGAAGAGACAGTCTAACAGCAAATCGGACTCTTGCTAATCAAAGGTCCCCCTTTGAACGTTACTCTTCTAAAATCCGCATTTGCTGCTCAAGGTCTCAACACCACAGATTTAGTTGCACTCTTAGGTATAAAAAAATATGTTTATATATACGTTTGCGTCGTGTGTTTGTGACTTTTTAAAAGAAAAATGGATGAATTATTATCAACTTAATTAACTATTTTACAACCATTCTTGATGAGATTTGAAAACAATCACACTGAGCTAATATATTACATGATGCATCTGTATGTGTGTCTAATTGTATATGTTTTGAGGTGAAAACATTTCAGGTGCTCATACAATTGGTAGAGGTCAGTGTAAATTCTTTGTCAATAGACTATATAATTTCAGCAACGCAAGCAATCCCAATTCAACACTCAACACAACCTACTTACAAATGTTGCAATTAGAGGTGGAAATAGGCCAGGCCAGGCCAGGCTTTGAAAGGCCTGAGCCTGGCCTACAATGCTTTTTTTAAGCCTGAGTCTGGCCTATGGCCTATTATAGGCTCTTTTTTCTGGCCTGGCCTGGCCTTTTAAAAAGCCTGGCTAGCCTGAAAGCCTATTTAAAAGCCTGTTTCACAACCTGTTTTTAATTATACTAAGCAGCCTGTTATATATTATTTGGCCTGTTTGTGAAGCTTTTTCTCTTTTAAAAAAGACAACAGCAAATCACTTCCAAATTATAATTGCGGCAAGCAAATTGATAAGCAAACAACCCAATACTTAAAAATTGCATATCTAGTCTGTAGATTGTCATGACATTCTTGCATGATAATAGCAATGTCATACTTCAAAATTACATAATTACTAAAAGAACATTAAAAAAGAAAACCAAAACTCTAGAAAGCTAAATAACATATTCATAATAGCTCCTTAGATCTAATATCTTCAATTCTAGAACCAAGTATCAAAAGCTCCTTAAACACACACTAGCAAAACACTTTTAGAGTCCAAGAGAGGTACAAAAGTGATATCAAATCTTCAAGATGATATGTGTCTCTTCTTTTTCAACCTTCAAAACAAAAAAAAAATAGATATATATTGGTTATTAGACTTAAAAATACTATTAAAATAAATAAAAACAAAATGATAAAAATGAATAAATATTACTTAATAACATATCCAAATAAAAAGAATAACCTGTAATTTTTTCTTCACATTATACTTATGACGGAACCAATCCGCACCACATATTAGAGCTTCTACAGAATCTTCACTTAGTTTAGTGCGACGTTCATCAATAACTCTACCTCCAGCACTAAATGTGGACTCAGATGCCACAGTTGAGATTGGAATAGCTAGTATATCAACTGCCATCTTAGACAAAATCTTATATTTCATGCTGTTGTTCCTCCACCAGTCCAAAGCACAAAAGGAGGTACTGTTAGGAACGTAAAGACCTTCATCAAGATAATCTTGCAATTCTGATTTTTTTGGAGGAATGGCTTCATTTTCTTGAATAATACTCATAATTTCATCAAACCCGGTTCTGACAACTGCAGCATTAGCTTGGGAGGATGATGGATTACTAGTACTATCCAAGTTAGCCGTAGCTGAAGACTCTTCCAAACTTAGAGCCACATACTCATCATATAATTGTTCCAATGAACACTTGACCTTCTTTATATTCGCGTCAGCAACTTCTTTTGATTTATATAATGTGGGAAAACATATACGCACCATATGAAATTTGCACCTAGGATCCAAAACACTAGCAATAGACATCAACAGATTACACTCCCCCCAATATTTGTCGAACTTTATTTTCATTGGGTTTGCCATTTCTCTCATAAATAGATCTGCATCTTCATCCGCATTATCAAGTATTTGTTTGACCTTCCAAACTTCTGACAAATACAAATTTGCAGTCGGATACTCACTACCTACATTTAAAATAGTAGTTATATTAAACAATTATAAGAATAATAAAGTACAAAAAATAAATAGGTGATAAATTACCTGAGATCACATGAGTAGCACGATTAAATACTTCTAAAAGTTTACAAACTTTCTCAACTTTGTTCCATTCTTCAGGTGAAGGAGCCAAATCATAATGAGGCTCTCTTTCTTTGTAGGCTGCAAATGCAATCTTAAATTTCAAAGCAATTGACAACATATTAAAGGTAGAATTCCATCTCGTTGGACAATCAATGATGAGTTTCCTTTCTTTTAAACCTCTCTGCTCAACCACATCACAAAATGCCTTCAGTCTTGCATCATTGTGGTTAATATATTTGACACTTTCACGGACATTGAAAATGATGTCTTTGATTTTACTAAGGCCATCTTGCACTAACAAATTTAATATATGTGCGCAGCACCTTACATGAAACAAAGAGCCGTCAAGGATTAATTTACTACTTAGAGATAAATAATCTTTAAGATACCTTAAGCATGAATCATTATAAGAAGCATTATCAACAGATACTGAAAAAACCTTATTCTCAATCCCCCAACTTTTCAAACATTTATATATAGCATCGGCCACATCAATACCACGCCTTGGTGCAGGCACTTTCACAAAACTCAAAACTCTTTTTTGAAGATTCCATCCAGCATCAATGAAATGTCCTGTGATAACCATATACTCAACTACTTGATGACTTGATTTCCACATATCTGTGGTTAAACTTATCTTGCTCACACTTTCTAAAAGCTTCTTCAACTCTTTCTTCTCATTCTCAAATAATGCCATACAATCACTACTTGTTGTTTTACGAGAAAATTTACGAAAATCTGGGTTTGCATATTCGAAAGCCCACATCAAAATATCATCTTCTACAACACTAAAAGGATATTCATGAACCATTATAGCAGTTGCAAGTATTTCTCGCATCTTTTCATTTGAATATCTGGCACCAGGAGTAATAAAGGGGTTACCTCCTGATTTCGAAGGTTGAAATGGAATGGTGGCTTGTTTCTTTTGAGTAGACTCATGCATCTTCTTTTTCAGGCAAGCCGCGATGTGTCTTCTCATATGACTAGTGCTAGCTCCCGATCCCCCAGTAGCATATTCTGACTTGCAATATTTGCAAACGGCTTTCTTCACACCTTCCTTAGTTTCTTCATCAAAATCTTCCCAAATAGTTGATGTTTTTTTCCTCTTTCTCCCAACAACTGTATTTGGTTGTTCATTATTTTGATTTGTGTCTGTTTCTGGTTGTTGATTATTTTGGTTTGTGCCAGTTTCTGGTTGTTTGTCACTTCTGTCTGAAGGTGAAGCCATTTGCTGGACAAAGTAAAAACCATGACTTAAAATATGTTATAGTAAGTAAAAATATTGGAATAAGCCTAAATTAGTAACAAAAATACAGTCACCCTTTTGTAGAAATAATAATAATAATAATAATAATAATAATAATAATAGTGATCATGTCCCTTCAAAATATAATCAACTCTCAAACAAGAAGTACAAGAGAAGAAGCAAAAAGAAGGAAAAGAAAGTAGCCAAAGGGAACAAAGGAGTCTCCCAATACCTAAACATCCAAAGAAAATTTACAACAGAAAAACAAAAGAAAAAAAAAACGCCAACAGGGAGAGAAACACCAAAGCTTTCTAAAGTATAACAATTGATTATCGACTTACCGAATCGTTGTAGTTTCTTCAATGAAAATTTTTTCTTTTGCCGTTCTGCTTGAGTGAGCGAGTTAGGGTTTTCTTAGAGTAGATTTTGAAAAAGTCCCTTCAGTTTCTATTTTACGTGACCTGAATGAATTTTGGAAAATACAATTAAATCATCATTAAAATAAAAAGCAAATCTTTCCAACTTCCAAGGATTTGTTTATTTTTTCGTCAAAAAAAAAAAAAAGGATTTGTTTTTTGTGTAAGGTCTTCCAACTTCCAAGGATATAAAAAATAAAAATAAAAAATATATTTGATAAATATACATAGATATAGGCCGGCCTATCAGGCTTTGTAGGCTTTTTTATTAGCCTGGGCCTGGCCTATTTAATTAAATAGGCTTTTTAAAAAGCCTAAGCCTAGCCTTTTTATTAAATAGGCCAGGCCAGGCCAGGCTTAAATAGGCCAGGCCATAGGCTTATGTAGGCCGGCCTGGCCTCTTCCCACCTCTAGTTGCAATCAATATGTCCCAATGGCGGACTTAATGCCACCCTCGCCAATTTGGACCCAACCACTCCAGATGCATTCGACTCAAACTACTACTCCAATCTCCAAAATGGTAACGACTTGTTTGAGAGTGACCAAGTGCTTTTTTTCAACAAGTGGTGCTGATACTATTTCTATTGTCAACAATTTCATCAATAATCAAACTCTCTTCTTTGAAAATTTTGTAGCCTCAATGATAAAAATGGGAAATATTAGCGTTTTAACTGGATTATGCTGTGAATGGGAATTCCAACAAGAAATCATCATGTAATATATTAGCTCAGTGACTGTTTTCAAAGGTCGCACGCACGCAACGCACACATATATACACATATTTTTTTATACCTAAGAGTGCAACTAGATAAGTAGTGTTGAAACCTTGAGTAGCAAATGCGGATTTTAGACTAGTAAGGTTGAAAGAGGGACCTGTAAGGTTTTCTACTGCGGTTTTGATTCGATTTACAACGTTTAAACATCTTGTTGAATTGTTATTTGGCGCAACTCCTTGCTCACTCACAATTGTAGAAGTGTTATTCAGCAAGATTGACGCATCACAACCTTTTCATTATAATAGATATAAAATTTATGAGCAACAAATTCCAAAATTAAGCTAGGCTATGTTTAATCATCGAGTTGACTATGAAACGTCAAATTAATTTTGTGCATATAAGTCACAAAATTGTTTTTCTCCAACTGAATTTTATTCACACGCAAGAGACAAAGATCAAACTTGTTTGTCTCACTTGTTTAAGGAGTCCAAAAGATTAAAACAACGAATTCATCTTTGACTTTATATAAGACACTCTCAAATAAATATTAATATTTCAAAAATATCTTTGTTTATGTCAAATTTTACTTATAATAGTCCTTATATTAAGTAATGCATGTAGACCAACTTATATTACTGGTAATGCATGTAGGCCAACTTGATTGAATAGCATGAGTTTCAAATCAAAACTTAAATTTATGTACCAACAAATCTCTTACCACAATATAAACAATTTAGGAAAATGTTAAACAGTGCTCCCAAAGTACTCTTTAAGCACCCTGAATAACAAAAATTAGATGATCGATGCTAATTTTTTTATAAAAATAACAAATATCTAATTTTGTTGTTGAGGTATTAAAGATAAAACAACAATTTATATTGTTGAAAAAAATAACTAATTTTTCGGCGACTTTAGTTGTTGACAAAAATACATTTTTGCAGCGACTTTAGTTGTCAACAAAAATACATTTTGCAGCGACAATAGTCATCATACGGCAAAAATCTTTGTTATTGCGAAACACTAGTTATGGCAGCGACATTGGTTGTCCTTGCAAAACTTAAGAGACCAAAGAGCAACCATCATTTATTACATGCCACAATATTGATTGGCCTCATATGTCACTCCTACATATATTTTTGTCAACAAGTTCTGAAATGTTGTACATCTCATGTCAATAAAATAATTTTTAAACCCTCACATCACCATATGCTTTGTGAAAAGCATTTTCTCCACAGAGTATAATTTATGTTTTTGTACCCAAAAAAAAATCATCTTTGTTTATACCAAAAATAATAAAATACTTCATGTTTCAAGAGGCCATGACAAAAAAAATTGACAATAGGCCAAGACAAATTTAAATATTTATATTGTCCAATAAGAAAAGAGGAAAAGAAAATTTATTCCATAGTTGTTTAAACAAGTTGTTCAAATAATATCCCTCTTTTCTAAGTTCTCCAAACTATCAAGAATTCAGCGTATGTTTTGTTATTTTTTGATTTTTCTAAATTTTTACTTTTAGCCATTAAAAATTAGTCAATCAATAAAGAGTCAATTAATATTTTACAAGACATGGAAAATCAATTATTTATAAACAGCGTAAATTTGTTGTTGAAATATAATGTATAAATAAATATTTAGTGTTTTTAAAATTTAGAGGTCGTTCGGACTTTGATGCACTACAAAAAATTTGGCCTTTATCCACGGTCTAACCATGACTAATTGATGAATACCCATGGTTGTAAAAATGATACCACGCTTTATATATGTCAAATATATACCAAATTTATCCATGACTAAATTTTGCATTGTCCCAATAAGCCACCCGAGATAATCTTTTTAGCCAGTGTCTATGGTAGTTTTAGCAACAGTTTTGACCGTAGCTAAAGAGCTTGTTTTTTGTAGTGATGAATGATCAAAGTTCAATTATCTAAATTTTTATTAAAAAATAAACTCAACTTTGATTATTGTCTTTAAAAAATATGACACATTTATAACTAGTACATCAAATAAAATGCTTATTCAAATTTTGCAGTTTTTTCTTTGGATTATGAGATTTTAGTTTTCGGCACAACTTGCGCAAATAGTATAAGGTAAATTATTTTAAAGAAATTCACATCATAATTTTTAAAATCAAATAGTTTAATTACCAAATCAACAAATTTTAAATATAAAGAAGTATAAAATTTCAGACTACTACACTCAAATCCTACACTTTTCCTTTGACATATAAAATTAATTTATTACTATCAACCAAGGTGTCCTTATCAAGCCAACAATAAAATTAATTTGACATATTGAAAAAGAATTATAGGAAAGGTCATATATATAGGACATGGTCATAGTATATAAATAATTCAAGGGAGATAAATAAATAAATAAATAAATGAAATGTTTTGGAGATTTCAAGGGAGATAAATATATTGCAAGGCAGTTCATAGTTTTTATGTGCATTTGTTTATAGAACTGTAGTACAAATGAATATAAGTTATAACTAGTACTATAAGCTTGTGGTTGCAACTTGCAGTCAATTGTGTGAACATTTATTTATAGAACTACAAATGAATATAACTAGTACTATAGGCTTGTGGTTGCATCAATTGTGTGAATATTGTCCAGTAATTTATTAAGATGTAAATATTTACAATAAAACTAAGGTCACATCTCTTATTTACGGATCACGTACAATACAATCACAATCATCTGTAACTTCTATTTTAACCGGCGAAAATATCAAAATTATTAGGAAATGAATTTTATGATTGGAGGTTCAAACCACAGTCCATCAACCCTGTATGTGTTGAGTTTTCAATGGTTTGTCATTTCGTCTATCTACTGAAAAAAAAATCACAATCAAAATTTATAATTTTCAATCATAAAATTCATTTTATAGCACAACAAAGACATTAAACTCAAGTGATTAATGAATTTTTTCTAATATGAATAGTTCGAGAGAATCCAAATTAAATTCAATTTATGATGGGAACAATTCTTGACCAAACGATTTATAAAAAGATAAATTACTTTATAGTTTAACCTAAATCAGATAATACTGTGGTGGGTTGAGTTGTTCAATCGACTTGAACAAAAGGGTTACAAATGTGAGAGATTGAGAGTTCAAACCATCATAAAGGGAGAAAAAAGATCTAATAAGTAACTATTAATTTTATCCATTTTAAAAAGATAGTTTTGCCCACAAGTTTGTTCAGACTGAGAATATATCACCACTTAAAAAATATGATGGTTGATTTAATTTCAAAGAAACTAGAAGAAAAGATGTGGAGAAAAAATAGGAGGAACCTTCCGCTTTCCATTATTTTTTCCAAATAAAACAAGATGAAAAGAAAGTTTTTGGTGGACCCACAAATAAGTGTTCCTCTTTTTTTTTTATAAGCAAAAAATGAATTATAAGGAGTACAATGGGTACTCAACCCTTACAATTCAGAATAGATCACTTTAGATGCGTTGAAAACTATCTAAAGGATTATTATGTTATTTAGAAAAAACTAAATTAACATTGTTCCTTGTTCGGCCTATAAACCAAAACCAAGAAAAATAAACAATTTGCTCCACTAAAGATGATATGTTGATACAGTCTCCTCTAAAAATAATATTATTATGCGTACGCCAGATACTCCATGTCGTCACCGGCCAAATTATATGACGAATTCGCTTACTATGATTGCATTTTGCTAATTCACCAAACAAAGTGAAATGGCTTGTGTTGTGACGTCCTCAAATAAGTGTTCCTCTTAAAAATGGAACAAAAGTTGGAGGGAATATTAATTTAATGAAATGACCAAAAATACTATTACCTCCATTTATATATGCAAGATCTTATAGGTCAATATACAAGAATAAATCAAATGAATAGTTTTACATTATATTTATAAATTGAAATTATTAAATATTTGACTTGAGTATTGAACCATCTCTTTAAAAAAATTAGTTTCATTACGAATAAAAGGATGTAAGCAAAGTTGGGCCCAAAAAGAAATGGATGCAAGCAAATAATTTTTATTTTGTATCCAATGTACTTTAAACACACTTAATCATTTGTGTATTAATTTGCACATAAATAATAACTTGTGTAACCCATTAATTTATGTCAAAGAAAATCTGAAACAAGAAATAGAAAATTGAAATCACCATAACATTACCAAAAATTATACTGTACGTTAAAGTTTTAGTAAAATCAATGTATCACCTGTAATTTATCAAACGCAGTAGGGGGCGGACTGCTCTACATTCAGCCACAGTGACCCCCATGCGATCTTCTTTTTGCTGCGGGACGAAATCCGATAAACCGCGGGCTCTGAATAATTAACGAGCCCGATTCAGACGCCAAATAGAACGGTCCCCAAAAATATCGTTACTTACATATACAAATTTACTTTTTTTTTTATAAACCATTAGCTTGCATAATTTCCATATTTTTGGCGAATGTTTATTTTTATTTGGTAATTTGAGTGTATTTTTCTTCTCTTTATCGGTTCAAAAAATCATACAAAATTATGATTTGAATTAAAAAATCAACAGTAATACAAAATCTTCAAACATGTCAAAATGTACAAGATTCAAAATGAAAAAAGAAAAAGTATCTATTCATTAATTTCAACATGTACCTGCTCATGATAGACAGCGACTTGCACATATTTTTGCCCTCATATGAACTATTTTATCATTTTTGGTACAAAGAAAGATGAATTATATATGTGGAGAACACATGATTTTCACAAAGCATATGGTGATGTGAGGGGTAAACAACAACAACAACAACAAAATCTTTGTTTCTATTCTTAAAAGTAGATGCAAAGTTGAAAAGAAAGTCAATGACGAAAACTAAAAATGGATTGCATGAACGTGGATATTGAATATTTCTAACGTACGCATTTATTTATTGAATTTATTGAAAAGGATGCACAACTTGTTGACAAAAGTATATGGTAGTATATGTATCCAATTATGCATGTCACAACTTTACATTTTTTTCTTCTATATAACACACAACCTTATCTGAAATACACTACTCATTCATGGAAAATTTTTGGTTGATCATAAGTATCTCGACTCCTTATTTAGGAGCGCTCCACGCATACTCAATTGTTTATTTTTAATATTAATCCTCTGATTTATAAAGGAAAATGTCTGATAATTCAGAGTTTAGCCGCACATACTCATTTAAGAAAAGAATAAAGAGAAAAAAACCAATATACTAGGAGTGACATATGAGGCCAATGAATATTATAGCATGTAATGAAAGATGGTTGCTCTTTGGCCCCTTAGATTATCCAGACTAAAAAAACCATTGTTGGGAGATATCTTCTCGTAAGATTTACACAGTCGCGATGATTTTTTTGCTAAAATTTGTATATCAAGTGATAACTTCCAATAAAATTTGCACGATATTTTGTAATAGATGGGATCATGGGAATGACATAGGGAATATTGATCAGGGAGAACAACTATATATCCAAATTGCTTAAAAAAAAAAAAAAACTATATGTCCATATTGCGTCAAAAAAAAACTATACTCCTAATATCCTAATCCTAATAAATTAAGATCACAACCAACCGATAAAAAATAGCATTTATTTTAGCCTGTCAATTTCCTTTTCACCTTTGGAGAAGTTCTGGGAAATTTCGTGAGCTACTGAGCTATGTACTAGTCCTATTTATCTTAGCCTCCCAAATTAATTTTGTTGTTAGCGTTTACTTTCGAAGAAATAAATGTTGGTGTCCATCACCAACGATAAATTGTTTAAAATGATAAAGAAATTTGGAATAGTGTAAAATCACCAAATTAATTCATCTATGATTTTGTAGAGCTCTTTTAAAGTTATGAATATTTTAAAAGGTCACAAACTCTATTAAATTGTTAAAAAAAAATTTGTTGAATTATTAAATTGTTAAATTACTTCTTATATTTAACCACTTATATCAATTAAGTTATTACTTCATCTTCTTAAATTTTTGCACATGTATTAAGAAAAAAAAAATAAATATAATTTAATTATGTTTTAGCCTTTTAAAGTTCGATTCTTGGGTGAAAGACCAGATTTTACTTACTTCGCGGTCGAACTCTAGATTATTGTGGTTTGTGGGTCATTTCCTGGGAACCATAGGATTATTAATAAGAAAATATCACTAATCTGATTTCTTAAAAAATCAAAGTTTTGGGTCAAAAATAAAAAATTAAAAGAATCAAAAAGTATATTGTAATAACTTACTGTTAATTTATTAATCCATAAATTTATCCATTTGCAATCAATTTAATTATTTCCTAGCATACTCTAATGTGAACTATTATAACTTTATAAGTAAAATTCGGCAGAATTAGAGACATTTTAAAATAGTCAGAATCAAAATTAGAGATATATTTGAGCGTTCTATAAAGTCAAGGACAAATTTGTTGATTTACTTGTTTGGACTCATTAAAAAATGTCACGAGTTTGATATTCATAATTAAGTCGTAGTTTGAAAGATCTCTCGAAGGATATTTTTCCCTCGTCGTTGCGAGTAAAATTCAAGAGCACGAGCCATTCTTCCTAAGTAGTATTTTGTATTCAATTGATTGCTGAAAACAAATATAAAATCCAAATACGAAAAAGATTTTCTCTCACAAAGCACAGCAAATAACTATCTGACATATGCCATGATATGCCTAGTTACATCTTCTTAATTATTAGTGCTTTTTCATTCACTACATTTCAAGTGTAGAACCCTAATCTAATTAAAAAGAGCTAGACATGCCCTCTTCTGATTCTCCAGAAGCCACAGTGATAAGACCAAGTTTTGCAAATTCTTTGTTAACAAAATTACAATGTTTTCTAATCTCTCCATTGTTCCCAGTAATGACACCAATATTGCCCATTTTAATCATTGCAGCTGCAAAGTTCTCATAGAAAGCTTTTTGGTCAGCACTGAATTTGTTGACGATGCTAATGGTGTCGGCACCAGATGTAGAGAAAAGCTCTTGGTCACTTTGAAGCAAACCATTTTTACTTTGAAGATTTGAATAGTACTTATTATCAAATGTATCTTGAGTAATAGGATCTAAACTAGCAAGGGTTGTGCCAGGTCCACCATTGGGACACACCTTGCGCAACTCTTGTAAATATGTGGTGTTAAGGGTTGGATCGGGACTTCCAGTGCCGTTGAAATTGTACAACCGACTAACAAATAAACCGCAGCGAGCTCTTCCAAATGTGTGAGCACCTAAAATCAAAATATATACACAAATCTTGAATATTAGAGCCTGGTGAATTGAGATGTAATAATTCTCATTGTTAAGTAAAAACTCAATTTATTACAATTAGAGTTGCTATTAATTTATATACAAAGTAATAAAAATTTGAAGTACAGTAACAAATGTAAACTAATAAATAGGAAAAACTAAAAAACTTCCAAACTATAAATGAAATGAAATAACATCTTTATCGTGTAATATAAATTAATAATTAACATCAGTAACATTAACATCATCACTAAAACTACCATGTGGGAATTTTTATAACATTAACATCATTTCTTTTTACTGTAAAAAAAAAAAAAATACCAGAGAGTGCTACTAAATCGGTTGTATCGAGGCCTTGTTTAGCAAATGCTGATTTCAGTTTCTCCAATACGTCGAAAGGAGCAGGAAGATTAAGATTGGCAAGGGTTTTGTTGGCAGTTAAACCGTCTCTTCGTCCTAATGGAACTATCCAACTAGGACCTTGAGCCTGTATTTTTCATCATAGGTAAAATAAAATCAGTGTTTAATATTTAATATTGTAAGAATGAAAATGTAAAATATATCATAGAAAGAGATTATATACCAGAACAGAAGAGGATTGAGCAGCTAGGGTAAGAATATCCGAACAGGAAACTGTGTTTTGACAAGAAATTTCAACAGCAAATTTTATCTGGTTAATAACATCTAATCCTCTGATTGAGTTGATGTTTGGAAGAGCATCTTGTTCACTTATGATGGTTTCAGTAGTGTTTAGTAGAATTGAGGCATCACATCCCTGTGAGAAAAAAAGTAAGATGGAATTAGTAGTAAAACAAAAAGTAAGAAATTATACACACTTAAGCTGAATATGAAGAAGAGAAATTATACATACTTGAACAAAGCAGTCATGGAAGTGAAGCCTAACGAGACTAGCAAGCATTCGAGGATCTGTCTTAGAAACATTGCTCACGACTTCATGAACAATGGAACTAACATTAGGACAAGTTTTGCTGTAAAAAGATGGAGTAAGTTGTGCATCTGAGGAAGAAGGTAACATTCCAAACACAACCACATAGCATAAAGCTATTGCTAAAACACGAAGAGAGATCATTGTTGTTGTGAGAGTTTTTTTTCTTGAAACTTGTTGTGAGAGTTGTTAGAGTGAGAATGTGTATATAAAATGGATTAGAGTCATAAATGGATTAGACTCAAATCCTACACATGAGTGTGTATTTATTTATTACTATCAACCAAGTTGTCCTTATCAAGCCAACAATAAAATAAATTTGACATTTAAAAAAAGAGTTATAGGACTTATAGGTCATAGTAGCCGTAGAAATTATCTGATGCATAATTAATAAAGTAACTATTTGCACATTCTCACAGAGCCTATAGTACTAGTTATATAAAATGAATTAGAGTCATAAATGGTTCCTAGTATAAAGGATGTGTGGTTAATTGGGGTGAGAACACTATTACTCCCTCCGTCCCAAAAAGAATGACCCATTTTGAATATATGCACTATTCATATATATTGTTTTGACCATATTTTTCTACTAATAAATAAAAATAAATATTAACATATAAGATGTTGTTAGATTCGTCTCGATGAGTATTTTCAAAATATCAATTTTTTATAATTTTTACTATTATACAATTAAAGATATTAGTCGCCAAAGTTATGCATTGGCATGCGTGTTTCGGTCAACTGGGTCATTCTTTTTGGGACGGAGGGAGTACTAATTACTATACACATTTACTCCCTCCAACCATAAGAATATTTTTGGCTACAGATAAGGTGGAGAATAAAAGAGAGGGGTACATGTTCCACATTCTTATGTATCTTATGTCTTAGTATAGTACATGAGTTTTTTTTGAAAAAGCTAAGAGAATTTATTCCACAATAAAGACCCATAAAGCATAAGCCATGCTTTAAAGATCAAGAATTACAACACCATGTCTCCAAATGATATATACCAGACTTATAGTACATGAGTTACTCATATATTTCCTCTCAATGTAAGTAACCCGTTCTTATATTGATGTATGGCTGAATAAAAAATCAAATTAATTAACTGCTCTTATGGTCTCTGACATGTACTAGTCACAGTTTTAAAAATTTGACCGAACCGGCCGATCGACAAGGAAATCGGTTATACTTGAAAACCGGTGTGAGTTGGAAGGACCGGTTGTCGGATTGGGGAACCGAAAGAACCGACATTAAACAGCATCAGTCTGTAGTTTGGATTAATTTTTTTTCGGAAAAAATGCCAAATTACACCGGCATAGAATCAAACAAAGGACCTTTTTATACAATAAACAAATCTAACCACTACACTAGGCCAAATCATGATGTTTGAAAACAATGCATCTACATTATATATACATATATATATATATATATATATAGACATATCGATAGTCATGTTGTCCGACCAGTGATCCACGGGTCCAACCAACTCAGTGATTTGATTAGGTCGATCATCTATTCAAATTTTAAAATAGTGGTACTTATAATGTTAAGTCACTAAAATATATATTAGCTAGGGGGCTCTTATAAGAAGGACAAATGACATGTTGTTGTGTTCTCATTGACCAATTTAACAAACGAGACATGAGAAAAAAAACCCTATTTCTTTTTAGGCTCTCATTCTACTTGTCATTATACCAATTTAACAAACGAGACTTGGTAGATGATGATGGAAGTTGGTACACCATAACATAGCTTATAAAAAAAATAATTATTTTAGAGAGAAAGTCTGAGATATATTGGTGTTTATTTCTCATGTATTATAGCCTCGACATATTTATCGTCCAGAAGAATCGGTTGTAAAAATTGTGCAATATTTACGAATAATTTTTTAGTTCAGTGACTACACGCCTTCGATTATATACTTTCTAGTCATCCGCACCAACAAACAAATCTATACTATATAAGGGAAAATTAAGTTTTTTATATGTAGCTTTTTTTTTTTAATTCTCATCATACCCTTAACAATATATTTTTAACCTCTTCTTAACTTCTATTTTAATAATTTTATCTTAATAACTTCTACCCTCAAACAAAAAATAACTTCAATATTTTTTGTTTTCATCAAATCATTCACGTTTTTGTTTTCATCAAATTGGATCACACAGACAAACACGAAACGTGCCTGTGTGGCCACTAATAATAATATTTCATTTTCTACTCTATCTCTTTCTTGAGTTCTCTTTACTTTCTTTTATTATCCAAACAAAGTGCAAACACTACAAGAAAAAGGGGATATATAGCTACAAGCATTCTACGACAGTCATTCTGCAAATTGTCTCTACTTTCGCATTCTACACTGCTCCTTGATAATTCGAGAATATTTGCCATCAACCAATGAGAATATGTCACCTGCATATTATCACGAAATATTGTAGATGTCACCCTATTAAAAATAAGCTCACTAATCGTGTGTTGGGCGAGGTTACGAATACCAACGAGATATTAGTGAGGAGTACCCCACTCCATGAGCCCTCATTCCCCACTCAATTCACGTTTTCCATTCGGGAGTTTTCCCTTGTCCCCATCGAGAGCAGATCCTCTCCGTTACTTAAGGAATCAAGTAAAAACCTGACCTTTGATTCAAAAATTAAAAAATGGATAAATTGAATTTTAAGGGTGTAGATCCCTACTGCTCTCCGGTAAAATTTAAAATTGAGGGAATCGTCTCTCGTACCCGTCCATACTAAGACCCAATCATTCATCTTAAAAAAATCAAACAAATAAATATTAAAATATTATCGTGGGTCTTATAACATCAATAAGCATCACATATATAAAATAAAGGGTTAAATAATTTATTTTTTATCCTAAAAATAATAAAGGGATATTTCCGTGCCCCTAAATTTTTTTGTTTTTTGTTTTTTATATTTTATTTTTTGACATTTTTTTTAGCAACAACAACCCTAGAAATATATTAGATAAAAACCAATAAGAAAGCCGTATACTTTGTTCCTAGAAAAGTCTAAAATTCATGAAGTGACAATATGGGTGACAATGGAATGATTTTCTTCCCAAAAATATGGGTGACAATAAAGTGCATAATATTAAGCCAAACGATTCCTGATTTTCCAAGGCACCATAGCAGGATTGGCGAAGGTTTTGATAACAAGCTTAGAGTCAAACTCTAGCCAAAGATATAAGACCAGTTTTTAGAGGCTGCATTCTCAATGTGACATTCCTTGACACTTTTTATACATAATATAGTGATACAAAGTTTTGACATAATAAATGAATATAACATGGACATGTCTTGAACATGGATTATATATTGATATTAACATGTACATAATTTGGTTATTAAGGACCAAAAATGGAAAATTTTGGAATGACAAAAACATCGCTTTTTATTTTTACAGACTAAAATCAAAATTCGCTATATTTTTTAGAGATAGAAAACTTATTTTATCCCAAAATAAATTTATACACATTACTGTCCAAAAAAATGAATATATACAAGATTGAAAACTCATTTTGATACCTCACAAATTTTTGACGGAACAATTTAGTCTCTAACAAAAATAAAATCTAAATTAATCTCTGATATTTTTATACTAGGGACATATTAGTCCCTCTGTTATAACGAACTAGAGACTAATTTGTTATAAGTATATTAAAATAGAAGGAATTAATTTGAGTTTTTTTTTTTAGAAATTGAATTGACCTGCAAAAAATTTGTCAGAAATTAAAATGGCTCTTCATGCCAAATACTATAAAATATTTATATACTCACGAATATTAGAATATTTTGGCAAAATGTTATGGACGGAAGTCCTTGTAGAGATGATTTAATTGTAGAAAGGAAATGAGAGAGGGTTTATTTTTCATTTTTAAATTAAGAACACTAAAAAAAAATAAAAATTTAAGTACGTTTAAAATTTAAGGAAATGAGAGAGGCTTTTAATGGGGGATTTTAATGAAATTATTGCTCCAGGGGAACAAAGAGGAGGCAACTTTCATCAAAATAGAGCTGATGGGTTAATTTCAGTGATGGACAATTGCAACCTCATTGACTTGAACTGTGTAGGCGGAAAATTCACTTGGCACCGAAATTGCAGAGGGCAAAGGAGCATTGCTAAAAAACTAGACAGAGGGATGGCTAATTTATCGTGGAGGCTTAGTTTTCCAGAGGCTTTCTTGGAGACTTTGTGCAGGTCAAATTCTGATCACAATCCTATTTTATTACGTTGTGGAGGGCTTCCTATTGCTAGAGGGGCGAAGCCTTTTAGATTTGAAGCAGCATGGATGAGTCATTCTGAGTATGAGCAAGTGATTAAAAATGCGTGGTCTAAAGAGAGGGGAGCTCCGGTGGCTGCCCTTAATGCTATTAAAGAAGATTCCATTATTTTTAACAAAGAAGTGTTTGGTAACATCTTTCAAAGAAAGCGTAATTTGGAGAATAGACTAAGGGGTATTCAAAGATCCATGGAGAAGGTGGATTCAGCCAGACTTATTATGCTTGAGCATCAACTTCAGGAAGAGCTAGACAAGGTTTTGTATCAAGAGGAATTATTGTGGTACCAAAAGTCGAGAGAAAAATGGGTTAAATTTGGGGATAAAAACACTAAATTTTTCCATGCTCAAACGATCATTAGAAGGAAAAGAAATAAAATTCATGGTCTCACTTTACCTTGTGGTGCTTGGTGCACAGATGATATTATTCTGCAAGAGGAGGCCAATAATTTTTTCAAGAACTTGTTTGCTCCTATATCTAACAATCAAACTATTGTGTTTGATATTGATCATGTTCCCAAGCTGAATGAAGATCAAGCCTCGACCTTACTTCAACAAATCTCTAAAGAAGAAGTCCTTGCTGCTCTCAATCAAATGCATCCGCTCAAGGCTCCCGGTCCGGATGGGTTCCAAGGGATCTTCTTCCGTCGTTATTGGCATATTATTGGTGAGGACATTTATAACCTTGTTAGTCAAGCTTTTAACACAGGTTATTTTAATCCCTCATTAGCAGAGACTCTTATTTGTTTAATTCCAAAAATTGATTGTCCTAAGCACTTCAAGGACTTCAGACCCATTAGCCTTTGTAATACTTTATATAAACTCATTACTAAGGTCCTCGTGAATAGATTGAGACCTATGCTTGATAGTATCATTGGCCCTTTTCAGAGCAGCTTTCTTCCTGGTAGGGGAACTTGTGACAATGCAATTATTCTCCAAGAAATTATTCATCATATGAATAAATCTAAATCGAAGAAAGGGGATGTTGCCTTCAAAATTGACCTTGAGAAAACTTATGATAATGTGAATTGGAACTATTTGAGATCTTGCTTGCTAGACTTTGGCTTTCCTCCGATAATTATCAAACTTATTATGCATTGTGTGAGTTCTTCATCTTTATCCTTGATTTGGAATGGGAAAAGACTACCGAATTTCACTCCGACTAGAGGCTTGAGACAAGGGGATCCTCTCTCCCCTTATCTTTTTGTGATTTGTATGGAGAAGCTTTCTCTTGCTATCTCTGAAGCTGTGCAGAAGAATTCTTGGAGCCCCGTTCAGATTTCTAAGAATGGACCTAGATTTTCTCATTTATTTTTTGCAGATGATGTCCTTCTTTTTTCAAAAGCCACTTGTGCTCAAGGGAGAACCATCGCCAATTTATTTAATAGCTTCAGCATTGCTTCTGGGCTGAAGATTAATTGTGTAAAGTCTAGAGTTCTTTTTTCCAAAGGTGTGCCCCGCAGCAAAAGGGACAAGATAACTAATCTCTCCTCCATCCGCAGTACAAATTCTTTAGGTAATTATCTTGGTTTCCCTATGGTTACCGGAAGAGTCAAGAAAGCTGACTTTGCCTTTATCATCGATAAATTAAATAGTAGGTTGGCTTCTTGGAAAAATAAGCTGCTCTCTAAGCCTGGTCGGGTCACATTAGCGAAGTCGGTGATGAATTCGATTCCTACTTACTATATGCAAATTAGTTGGCTCCCTTCATCTATTTGCTCTCAAATTGACATGATGACTAGAAAATTCATATGGAAGGGCAACTCCAACAAAGGGATTCATTTAGTTGGGTGGAATGTGGTCACTAAATCTAAGGAAGATGGCGGCCTTGGTGTACGTCTTGCAAGAGAAGCAAACACAGCAATGTTGGGTAAATTGGTTTGGGGGTTGCAACAACAATCTGATAAGCCTTGGGTTCACATGCTTCAAGACAAGTATCTACACAATAGGCCTCTTCTCAATAGCAAAAGGAAATTTGGCTCCCCTATTTGGAATTCAATTTCTAAGGCTAAATTAGCCCTCCTTGACGGGTTTTATTACAGGATTGGTGATGGAAACTCATCTTTTTGGTACACTCCTTGGATGTCTAAGGATCCTCTCTGCAAATCATTAGATTATGTGGCAATTCAGGATAGTCAGTTACGCCTTAAGGATGTATTTTTTAATGATTCTTGGCACTTAAAGCAGCTTTACACTCCTTTGACGATTGACATAAAGAATCTCATCTCAAATTTTCATCCTATGTTGAACGTTGGTGTACCCGATTGTTTTACTTGGAATGGTAGTCTGGATGGTGTTTATACTGCATCTTCTGGTTATAGCTGGTTGTTGAAAAAGAAGCAAGAAAATCCTAACAATAAGTCTTGGAAATGGATTTGGAATCTTCGAGCACCGGAAAAAATTAAATTTTTTATATGGTGTATTTGTCATAATTCCATTCCAACTCTTGATATGTTGCATCATCGACATCTTGCCCAAAGTAATATTTGTTCCAGATGTTTAGCAAATGTAGAAACTACTCTGCATTGCCTTAGAGATTGTCCAGATGCTGCTCGTATTTGGGATGCTATTGGCTTTCGAAATGGTGAATTCTATAGTCAAATGAATCTTGATCTTTGGCTGAATAATAATGTGAAAGGTTCAGGTGCTCAGTTATTTGTAGCAGCGTTGTGGTGGAATTGGAGAGCGAGGAATATTGTCTGTGTTGGTAAAGAAAACATCAGTTTGTACAAAATTGTGTTGGAAGTGCACAAACTTGCTGATATTATTCATTCTTGCTTTCCTGGTTCAATTCAGACTAATGATTCCATGAGATGGATTTCATGGCATCCTTCTCGACAAGAGGGATATGTTTTAAATGTGGATGGTAGTTGTTTGGGCACCTCGGGCAGAACCGGTTTTGGAGGTTTAATCCGTAGAAGCGATGGTAGCTGGATCATTGGTTTCAGTGGCTACTTGGGCTTAAAAGACAATACTTTTGCGGAACTTATGGCAATTTACCATGGCTTGAAGATTGCGAGAGACTTGGGTTTTTCGAGCATTGTGTTATTCGGATTCCCAAACAGTCTTGGATCTTATTTTGAAGGGACATAACATCTATCATTGCTACGCTGTTGTTATTACTAACATCCAGGATATGTTGAAGTTGAATTGGGACATTACTTTATCTCATTCTCTCAGGGAAGGAAACTTCAGTGCTGATTGGCTTGCTAAGTTGGGTTCGGCGAATGATACCAAGATAAAAATTTGGGAGTCCCCTCCTGAAGCTTTAAAGAGCATTCTTCTGTCTGATGCTTTAAGGGTACTCCACCCTAGAGCTTAGTTTTCTTTTTGTCTTTTTCTTTTTAGCCAATGTACCAAAAAAAAATACTGTGTTCATTAATTATATTATTCTTTTAATTATTTTAAAAATATCTTATAGTATTCTTAATTTAACAAGATAAATAAATGAAAGATTTTAAGTTTGGTTTGAATATGTGGTAATATAATCTTATGGCTTATTTGAGATGTAGATATGAATAATGGAGAGTACGTGTTTTTATGTTGTTCTTTTTAAACTCTTGTATTTTCTATTATATTATGCACATTTTTTGTTTGATTTTGTGTTAATATATATATTTAATTTCATTTAACTTCTTTAAAACAAAGTAAAGAAAAATAAACCCACCCCTCACATAATTCACTCCAAAATTCAAATGAGATAGTCCCAACTAGTGTTTTAAAAACCGGACCGGCCATCGAACCGGCGAGGCACTGGGTCATTGGTTTATTGGTCGAACCACTGGCTCATTGGTCGAACCGCATGACAAACAGGATTAAACCGTATTAAATCGGTAGAATGAACCGGTCTCTATATAGTTATTAAACCGATCTATATATATATATATATATATATATATATAGCTAAAAAAATTCATAAACTCATAATGTCACATGTTTTTAAATTCAAATCCTAAACATCGTCGTCATACACATTAAAATAGTACAAAATACAAATCCAAATAAGTTTTAAACAATGTGTAATTGTTACATAAAACATAAACGGAATAACAAAGCATGTAATAAAATAATAAAGTGTCTAATATATATATTGAACCGAGTCGGTTGTACAATTTCGTCTCTATAAAAAATTAAAATTAAAATATAAATTAAACTGTATAAATATTATTTATGATATCATCCCATCTATCATTAATCAATTAAAAAAATTAACTTGTCAAAGACATAAAATAATGTTTAGTTTTTTATTTTAGAAAACTTTTAAAAGAGTTGAAATTTTACACAAAAGAAAGAAAAAAACTTAAGTGACGGAACCCGTTTGGAATCGTCATATTTTATCCTCAAATAAAATCATACATTCTATTTTCTTGAAAGAAAAAAAAAAAGAAAGGAAAAAAAAAAGTGAGTGAAGTAAATGGTTGGTAAATTTGTTCAAAAGCAACAGTTTGATTATATATATATTTGAATGCAATTTAAGAATCAACAATTTCTACTGGCGTAGTGGTTGAAAGCCTGATCCAAGCTTCTTGTTGGTGGGCCGCGTGTGTTCGATTTCCAACCTAGGCAAATATTGAATTTTTTTTCCAAATAAAGCTGCACGTGTTTAACCGGTTTAATTAAATATTGACCGGTTCAATTGCATGAGTGGTTCAATTGCAGACCGAACTAGTGACATGTCCGGTTGCCGGTCGGACCGGCCGGTCTGGTCCGATTTTTGAAACATTGGTCCCAACACAATTCTCACTTGGATATGCAAATCAACATCGTCCTAATGTGATGTGAGGTGGGGTTGGCAGTGTTGCACTAAAGTAATGAGTGCCTTACAACTTCGGACACCATGTTGATGTTGTTTTGATCTAATAATCTTTATTGACTATAGTCTTCATTTTTGAAACCGTTCTGGTTTTTCTATGTGCACATATATATCTTTACCATTATTATTAGTTCAACTGTTTTCTTTATGGTACAATTATTATTGCCACCTATAAACAATAGGTAAACAAAGTACCTATATTTTAATTATAAAAAAATAAAAAATAGAATAGATTTTTCCCTTCAATCTTATCTAATTCTAAGATTGTGTTTGAGAGTTTAGAGAAAAAGTGGAGGAAAAATAGATAGAATTTTTGTAACTTTTTTGTGAGAAAAAAAACTTAAAGGCTTAAAGTAGTGTTTTAAAAACCGGACCGGATCGGCCGGTCCGACCGGCAACCGGACATATCACTGATTCGGTTTGCAATTGAACCGGTCAACATTTAATTAAACCGGTCAAACACGTGCAGCTTTATTTGGAAAAAAATTCAATATTTGCCTAGGATGGGAATCGTACACGCGCGGCCCACCAACAAGAAGCTTGGATCAGGCTTTCAACCACGACGCCAGTAGAAATTGTTGATTCTTAAATTGCCTTCAAATATATATATAATCAAACTATTGCTTTTGAACAAATTTACCAACCTTTTACTTCGCTCACGTTTTTTTTTTTCCTTTCTTTTTTTTCTTTTCAAGAAAATAGAATCTATGGTTTTATTTGAGGATAAAATATGACGATTCCAAACGGGTTCCTTCACTTAAGTTTTTTTCTTTCTTTTGTGTTAAATTTCAACTCTTTTAAAAGTTTTCTAAAAGAAAAAACTAAACATTCTTTTATGTCTTTGACAAGTTAATTTTTTTAATTGATTAATGATAGATGGGATGATATCATAAATAATATTTATACAGTTTAATTTATATTTAAATTTTAATTTTTTATAGAGACGAAATTGTACAACCGACTCGGTTCAATATATATTAGACACTTTATTATTTTATTACATACTTTGTTATTCCGTTTATGTTTTATGTTACAATTACACATTGTTTAAAACTTATTTGTGTTTGATGTTTAAAACTTATTTTGATTTGTATTTTGTACTATTTTAATGTGTATGACGACGATGTTTAGGATTTGAATTTAAGAACATGTGACATTATGAGTTTATGAATTTTTTTAACTATATATATATATATATATATATATATATATAGATCGGTTCAATAACTATATAGAGACCGGTTCATTCTACCGATTTAATACGATTTAATCTAGTTTGTCATGTGGTTCGACCAGTGACCCAGTGGTTCGACCAATAAACCAATGACCTAGTGCCTCGCCGGTTCGATGGCCGGTCCGGTTTTTAAAACACTGGCTCAAAGTGAACGAGAAATTTTATAGTAAAATAAATGCAAGTTGGATCTCAAGATTGGAAGAGACAAAATATTCGAAACAACGTCAAAAGTAAATCTCCTTAACCAGTTTTGGATAAAAATCCATAATTTTTATGTCAATGGGGCAGGGAAGGGAATGTGCGAAGGATGCTTCTCCGCTTCTCGCTCCACCTTCAAATTTGTTCCTGTCCTCGATCTTTTTTATGGGAGAATTTTTTTCTCCATCGCCATCCCCACAGATCTCCATGGTACCCACGGAGGTCCATGAACATCAAAAATAAAAAAATAAAAACTTTACTTTTCGATCAAAAGCATGACATCAGTAACTTTTAAAAAAATAAAAACATTTTTTCCATCAATAACAGAAAAAATAAGAGGAGTAGATAGTGTGTAAATTGTATATGTACTTGGTGCACTTTTCTAAGGTTAGTTGTGTAGTGAAACAAGAAAATAAGATGATCACCCTACTGATAGACTCTTTGTTTTTTAACATACTAACTATTTTTTTATAAAAAGTAATTAGAAAAAATGTAAAGTTGTATAATTATATATAACTTAAATAATACGGTTGGGTCGGGAAATCCGCGGTGGCGAAAACTACTTCCTCGATCCCCGGCCCAAAATGTCTTCGGAGCAACTTTTCCCATCATTTCTGTTTCTGTGGGGGGAAAATCTCCAATTTCGGAGCTACAAATAGATAGTTCTCACGGAAAATTTCATTAACATATGCAAATTGACATCTCTTTACTGTGTATTATTTTATAAGGATGAAGTCATTTTTATTTTGCATCCAAATTTATTTATTTATTTTATCCATAAATAATTAGTGATGTAAATCGTATCAATGTAAAACAAGTCTGAAAATAAGAAAGAAAAAGGTTAAATTAGTTATGAAATACAACTCAAAGAGAAAGACTCCAAATACAAATAGATTTTTGTTCACAAAGCACCTAATAACTATCTAACACATACCATATGAATGTGTTTAGTTATGGCTTATTTATTAGTTGCCTCTAATCACTACATTTATATTGAGCTAACCATACCCTCTTCTGATGAATCTGTTTCAGCCACATTAGCTAGACCTAATTCAACAGATTTTGAGTTAATAAAATTACATTGTTTTCTAATCTCTCCTTTGTTCCCAGTTAACACACCAATATTTCCCATTTTAATCATTGCAGCCGCAAAGCTCTCATAGAAAGCTTTTTGGTCAGCACTAAATTTGTTGACAATGCTAATGGTATCAGCACCCGATGTTGAGAACAACTCTTGATCACTTTGAAGCAATCCCTTTTTAAGTTGAAGATTGGAGTAATAGTTTTTGTCAAATTTATCAGGAGTTGTAGGATCAAAATTAGCGAGGGGAGTGCCAGGTCCACCGTTGGGACATATATTGCGCAATTGTTGTAAGTAAGTTGTGTTAAGAGTTGGATCAGGATTTCCAGTATTACTGAAGTTGTATAATCGGCTAACAAATAAAGAACAATGAGATCTTCCAATTGTATGGGCGCCTAAAAATCGAAACATATATAGATCAATAATCATATACTATTGTTTCAACATTCACATCATCACTATAATAGCCACATAGAATTTTTTTTAATCAAAAACTTAATGGATCAATTTAAGTTTCGTTAAAATAACTTAAAAGACTGTCAGGGCAATTTCATATATATTTTATTAAAAACCAAATGTTACATACCCGAGAGAGCAACTAGATCAGTAGTGTTGAGGCCTTGAACGGCAAATGCAGCTTTAAGTTGATCCAATGAGTTGAAAGGAGCCGGAAGGTTTTGATTAGCAAGTGATTGGTTGGCGGTTAAACTATCCCTTCGTCCTAAAGGAACTTTCCAATCAGGACCTTGAGCCTGTATTATTTCATCATAGAACAACAACAGAATTCATTGAAAAGCAAAGATACTATACTTCTTTTATGGATAAATGAAAATACTATACTTCTTTTGGTCTCATATATATATATATATATATATATATATATATATATATATATATATATATATATATATATATATATATATATATATATATATATATATAAGCAAAGATTTCTTTTTCAGATTCATTGAATATAAGACATGGTATATATATGAGTCTGAAAAAGAATTTTTTGATTATATATAAAACATGAGGGAGTATAATATAAGATAGGGTATACATACCAGAGTAGATGATAATTCAGCAGCAAGTGCAAGAATATCAGCACAAGAAACTGTGTTAGGACAAGCTTTTTCCACTGCTGTTTTGATTTGGTTCACAACATCCAAACCTCTTAAAGAGTTGATATTTGGGAAAGCATCTTGTTCTGTCACAATGGTATCAGTTTTGTTCAGCAAAACTGAGGCATCACAACCCTGTTATAGTAATGGATCAAATAATTAGACAATATTTTTATAAAAAAAGCCTAATCAAAATTATCTACTTTACAAGTAATAAACAAAACTCAGTTTGCAATATTTTGATTACTTAATTGTTTCATGTATTAGAATTAGAAAACAAGTTCAATTGGTTTGAACTTTGAGCTAAGGATGAAAAGAATTAAAGGTTTCAAGTTCAAGTTTCGGTGAAGATAAAAAATAATAACATTAACAATTAATTATTAATTACGGTATGTATAAAAAAAATTACAAAGCACATTAGATAACATAGTTTTAAATTTTAAACAATGTCCAAAAAAACAGAGTTTTGAATGACTGATGTTTGAGGTGGGAAATTGCTTTCCTAAAATAGTAACAAATTTTGATCCTTTTGTTTCTACATGTTGCCTTCAACTAATATAATTAGAGTGCTTCCACACAATTTTTAACACACTCTGAAAAATACATTCTTTATTGATTAAAATTTAATTAGATGTCACTAAATTATGTAGGCTCCACAAAAGATCAACATATCTACATAAATTTCAATCAATAAAATCTTGACCAAAAACAAAAGCACTAGGACACTAACCGTGAACACCTCAACATAAAAATTTAAAGCATGACTCACCATGTCATGAAAGTCTAAACCCTTAAGAAAATAAAATCATATCGAAGACCAGTCATTTTACCTAGATCTAATCTAATAATAGTTTCATTAGTCGTATTATTTGAACATCAAAATACATATACATCATATATAATGGTAGAGTATGACTCTAGTCTAGAGGTTCAAACTTGAGTTCTTAAATCTTTTGGGCTAGTTGTGCAAAAAAATTAATTCAAGAGGTTCAAAATGCCAAATATATAAGATTATATTTACATTAATTTTAAAATTGAAACTTCAGTTAAACTCCCTCAAATTAATACTTTGCCTCGGTCTCTAATCTAATCGCGTATGTTTATTTTTATCTTTATATTTCTTCTAATTTTTATCTTCTACAACTTATCCGCGTAAAATTTATAGCATATATATCCAATTCACTAACCAAAAACACAAAACATGGTGGTGAATGAGTGAATCAAATGAATATGAATTAAGAAGAAAGTGTACATACTTGAACAAAGCAATCATGGAAGTGAAGTCTAATAAGACTAGCAAGCATTCTTGGATCTGTCTTAGAAACATTTCTTACGACTTCACGAACAATGGAACTAACATTAGGACAAGTTTTGCTGTAAAAGGAGGGACTAAGTTGTGCATTTGAGGAAAAAGGTAACACTCCAAACACAACCACAACATAGCACAAAGCTATTGCTATAACATGAAGAGAGTTCATTGTTGTTATGAGAGAGTGAGAATGTGCATATTGATTATATTATAAGCTTTTATTTATAGACACATAAAATGGGTATGAGTCATGAATGGCTCCTAGTAAAGGCGTGTGGTTGCAGTGAGAACATTATTATTAGTTTATTACTACACATTGAGGTGCAAATATTGACCGAATAAAACAAAGGTCCAAATAGTACCACTAGCATATTGTGCTATACTTTCAATTTCAAAGATTTAACCTATCTCTAATATTATTATACTATACCATGATTCACCGTAATTTTCTAAAATATAGACTTAATTTACTGATAAATAGATAGGTCTACGATACAAATTTTGAATTTGAGTTTTATTTTGTACAAGTTTTAGATTGGACTAAGATCAATTTAACGTTGGGTCCACCCGATTTATCATTATGAAATCTCTATCCTCTATTTTATCCACTTCAGAAAAAATCTAAATTTTATTCTGTTAATATTATTATCGGAGAATTCTAAATACTCTCTAAGATTCAGGGACGGACCCAAGGGGGGCAAGCAGGGGCTCCAACCCCCCCTCCCCCATGCATATATGTTTAATATATATAATTTTTAATGTATATGAGTTGCTAATGACACCTTTTAATTTACTCACTCTTATTTTAGGTGCTTCTAAATAAATTATTGTGATTTTATCTTATAATTTTGAGTTAAATATATTTTTTGTCTTTATAAAATTAAGAGTTTTTAAATTTTATCCTTCAAAAAATTTACTTTTAGTTCATATTTATATTTTATAGCAATTATTTTGAGGACTAAAAGTATCAATTTTTTGTAAAAATATTTGAAAATAGGGATTATTCTTATCAAACTACAAGATTTTAGAGGATATTTTCAGTTAAAATTTAATAGGACTAAACATCAAAACTCGTTATTTTATAAGGACAAAAAATATATTTACCTCAATTATTTATTATTAAAAAGAAATTCAACCCTCCGTGTGATTGATTTCTGAATCCGTCGCTGCTAAGATTGCATTATCTTCTCTTCTCGTCCTAAATTTAAATTTGTAAAATATATATAATTAGTGTGCTACTCTCATGATGTGTGGGGACCAAGACAATCGCACGATCGATGTAACTCATTGTCACTCAATGAAATCCACTGTATCTTAACCAAAACTAATGGTTCCGCATTTTTTTCTGGACTGCGTCACGCGGGTAGCACGGATTTGTTTTGAATTTAGTCTATGAAAGTAAATACATGTCAAAAAATTATTTTTTATTTGATTAAAAGTTAAAATAAAAAACTTGAACAAATTGACAAAAATTTTAAAATTATTAAAGGGTGGATTAAAGTTAATTGTTATAATAAAAAATAGTTATTTATGATTTTTACAATATTTTTTGTGTTGGAATGAGTTAAAATTTACTTTATAATAAAATATATTTTATTTTTGTGAGCATAACTCTGTTGGTAGATGTTTTGGACTGAACCTTGAGATCCAACTTACAAGGATTGCAACCATCTGACAGTCGAACTCAGTCCAACCCACTAGAGGCCCAAGAACGCGTCTCTTTCTCCAATGGTCAAGGAAGTCAGCCTTCCGTGACGGGGTCGACATCAGAATAATTGACATTTATTGTCAATCATGACTTCTCAATCGTTATTCCGACAGCCGTTAATGGCGAGGACATTGTATTTGTCTTCACATTAATGGTCTTGGCAATTCGTTGGAATATAAATTTTCTCATGCAAAAATAGGTTACTTTACATTCTATCTCTAAAATATTCATTTCACGCATAAACTAAATTGAGTGTTGGAGTGTCTTCAGGTACAACCCTCCCTTCACCACAACTGTGATGCGGAGGACATTCATAGGCTACGTCGATTCCGATCAGGTAAAATTAGTAGGGACTAAAGTTCGAACTCAAGTGGTGAATCTTTAATCATTAAGCTACTTGATAAATATAAAATAAAATTTATTACCTTATTTAATTATTTAAGGGAGAAGATTTAAAGTTTAGAATATCTAAAATGAAAAAAAAATAAATAATAAATTATTACTCTACATATTTACTTCTCAAAAGAGAAAATTGTATATTTTAATAATATAGAAAAAAAAAAGAGTATAAAATTCAAATTCTTTTAGAAAAGAGAATATATGTTGATAGAAATAGTGACAATTGTTTGTCCCCACAATACATATAAATGTTGCACCCCCACTTGTTTCTGATAAACCGTTTAAAATATTTTTTAAAAGATATTTTAATAACAAAAAAAAATTAATTGGTATTAGGATTTTTAAATAAGTATTCGAATTTTTTGTTTTTCAACGGTCAGTTTGTGCCTTGTGCCCTTCACCGGTACAAAATATATCTGGTATTGAAAATTAAAGTGTTTTAATTTCTGAAATAAATAGATAAAATTTTTAAATAAAATTCTTAAAGAGTGTTTAGACCATCTCCAATGATAGTACTAATATTTTTAAGTATTAATACCTAATAGGTACTCCCATCAGAGCAAAAACATAATGATACCTAATAAGTATTGGTTCTGCAATAAGACATAGTATCTATATAATTTTTGTGGAACTCATTTATAATGATGTAAAGTTATTGAAGAGATGTGTTATTAGTGAGACAAATTTAGAACTTTTTAAGAGGTTTTGGGATGGAGGAATTGAATACTTATTAAGTACTATTATTAAAAAATTATAAATTAGTGATTTGTACACGTATGACTCACTTAAGTACTAAAAAATGAGTAGCTCCGTTGTGGATGCTCTTAGGAACACTCGTTAGTTAGACCTATGATTTGTTTCTTCTAAATCCACATCCTGGTTTTAAATAAGAACAGCAAAATTCGAAAAATTGATCTTTGTAATTGCGCACATATATACTCGATTTAAAAAATAAAATAAAAAATAGCACCGGCTTATGTGCAAATTGATATCCTCAAGTGGTGAGATAGGGTTGGAAAGTAGTGGTGCATTAAAGGAAGCAGTAATGGTTTCCAATCTCTGTCCACCAAGTTGTTGGTCTGTAAAGAGCTCTCCTTTTCATTTTTCTACACCTTCATTTTGATTTTTCTATGTAGACTTATCTTTTCATTATTACCACAACGTTCTGTTATGGTACAATCATTATTGCCACCTTTAAAGTTTAAACATTAGGTACAAAAGCATTTTAGTATACTAGTAACACAAAAGTAGATTTTGCCTATATCATGATTATTCATGAATATCTAATACTATATTCTACTAGTAAGTGAAAGTATAATTCATGTGTTACTTAGGATTGAGGGCTTAAGGAATAATGTTTGTAAAAGGGGTAACCAAAAAGTTTGTAAAATTTTATTTTGTTATGAAAAGAAGGAATTTATTAAGAAATTAATCAAGTTAAAGAAACACCTCTATTATCATCATTACAATAGAAACAATTGAAAAAAAGTTAAACTTAATTAAATCATTAAAAAATTACTCCCTCCGTCCCAAAAAGAATGACCCAGTTGACCGAAACACGCATGTCAATGCATAACTTTGGCGACTAATATCTTTAATTGTATAATAGTAAAAATTATAAAAAATTGATATTTTGAAAATACTCATCGAGACGAATCTAACAACATCTTATATGTTAATATTTATTTTTATTTATTAGTAGAAAAATATGGTCAAAACAATATATATGAATAGTGCATATATTCAAAATGGGTCATTCTTTTTGGGACGGAGGGAGTACATTCTTTATTGGTAAGAAAGTTTGCGCAATAATTAGTTTTGCGACACACATGCGTAATAGATGTTCTCCGATCAAAAGATGACGGAGAAGAGATACCGTCTCTTGGAGGAGAAGAACTGAAGAAGGAGAGGAAGACCTTTTTTGAAGTCTTCGAGTCCGTTTCAAATTGAACTATTTTAAATTCAAATTTTTAATTACATGGAAACTAGCTAATACAAAGAGCTCGTAACAAAATTACAAAGATAAGTTTTTTTTTTTTTTACGAACACAGAGATAAGTTTGTTGTTGTAAAACCCATAAACAAGGTTATCATTAGGAAATCTCTTATCAAGTCTATTTAGTTAAAAAAAAACCCGCTATATGTCAACAAACTAATCTGTGTTTTTCTTTTATAGAGCAATCAACTTGCTCTTTGGCGAAAATTAAACATAACACATGTGGATTGTGGTGGAATTGATCAATCATATCACTGTTCACGAAGTTTTTGTTCGTGACAACCAACATTTCTTTAGTTAAAAATGTCTAATTACAATATTTCGTGGAAAATATCTTGACCTTTGTTTAGGATTGGAGTGTTAATTGCAAAGTGGAATCTCTCATCTTATTCATCATAGGCAATGCCTTATATAGGCTTATTTACAACTCAATTGTTTAGACTAGCAAATTGGCCAAGCCAAACCCAAGCCCAACAGCAGGCCAGGCCAGCCTTGCGCGCGCGCCTGCAACATGCTGCTTGCTGCACAAGCCAAGCCACACACCACTAAGCCTAAGCACATAAGCCTATTCCTAACATACCCTCCCTTAAATTGAATCCCCAACAGATACAATTTACTTTACAAAATCATTCAGATCACAAATTCCAAGTCCCTCCCTCAATTTGCAAAAACTGTCAAACTTCAAAGGCTTGGTGAGGATGTCTGCCAATTGTTCTTCTGACCTGCAATGCACCAGCTCAATAACATTGTCCTTAGTGAGATCTCTAAGGAAATGATACCTGACATCAATATGTTTACTTCTACCATGCATAATAGGATTCTTAGAAAGCTTAATGGAAGAACTATTATCACAGTAGATCATAGTGCATTCAGGTTGCTTCACTCTCAAGTAACTCAAAATATTCCTAAGCCATATTCCTTGACAAGCACATGATGCTGCTGATACAAACTCTGCTTCAGTTGTGGAAAGAGTCACTATAGGTTGTTTCTTAGAGGACCAGGAGATGGCACATGAACCAAGCATAAACACAAACCCACTAGTACTTTTCCTGTCATCTAGATCACCAGCATAGTCTGAATCACTCCAGCCAATGAGCTTCAGATCCTCACTTGAACCAGCTCTGTACAAAATTCCTAATCCCAGTGTTCCTTTTAGATACCTTATGATCCTTTTTACAGCAATCACATGCATCTCAGTAGGCCTGTCCATGAATCTAGCTACCAAACATACAGAATAAGCAATGTCAGGTCTTGAAGCCAGCAAATACATCAAACACCCTACCATTTGCTTATATGTAGTACCATCAGCTATTCTTTCATTTGCATCTTTGACAAGCTTACACCCAGGCACTATTGGATTAGTAACTTTGTTGCAGCTCTCCATTCCAAATCTAACCAAAATCTCAGCAATGTATCTCTGTTGATGCATAAAAATACCATCACTGCTTTGAATTACTTCAACTCCAAGGAAATATCTCATCTTGCCCAAATCTGTCATAGCAAATCTACCTTTCATGGAGCTTTTGAAGTCTTCTATTAGATTGACATCATTTCCAGTGAAAATTAAGTCATCTACATAGAGACTAACAATGAGTATCTCATCCTTCTTTCCATATTTAACAAACAAAGTGTGCTCATAGGGACATTTCACAAATTTTTCAGAACTGAAATAAGCTTCAATCTTACTATACCAAGCTCTAGGGGCTTGCTTCAATCCATACAGAGCCTTTTTCAATTTGTACACCATGTTCTTGCTGCCATTACTATACCCCTCAGGTTGAACCACATATATGTCCTCAGTCAAATCTCCATGCAAAAAAGCACTCTTCACATCTAACTGAAACACATTCCATCTGTTGTTAGCTGCAAGAGCCAGTATAGCTCTGATTGTATCCCATCTAGCCACAGGTGCAAACACCTCATTGTAGTCAATGCCTTGTTTCTGAGTGTAGCCTTTAGCCACCAACCTTGCTTTGTACTTTTCAATCTCACCCTTTTCATTAAATTTTGTTTTAAAGATCCATTTCACACCAATGGCATTGCATCCATCTGGTAACAAAGTGAGCTCCCAGGTGTTGTTTCTTTTGATTGAATCCATCTCAGCATCCATAGCAGCCCTCCAAACATCAAGTTTCATTGCTTCAGCATAAGTGTTGGGATCTTTACCAGTGCTATAGATGGCTAGATTATGAAGTTCTCTTTCTTCTTCTGCATCTCTTCAGTTACATATATGTCAAGACTCCTTGGTGGTTTTCTGATTCTAGGAGGAAGCTGTGTTACTCCATCACTATTATCTTCACTATCACTGGTGTTATTACTTATAATCATGTCATCATCTTCACTGTTGCCTGCTGCATTTACATCACCTTCATTGACTGGCTCAATTGGAATATCTTCATGAACTGAATCATCTTCTGCATCATCATTGGACCAGTCATCATTATATGTACTTTGTGTCTGTGATAGCTTGTTCCATTCCCATCCTTTTGACTCTTCAAACACAACATCTCTGCTAGTGATTATTTTCTTGTCAATTGGATCATAGAGTTTATAGGCCTTGGATACATCACTTACTCCCAGCAAAACACATTTCTTGCTTTTGCTGTCAAGCTTCTTTCTCTGACTGTCAGGTATGTGAACATGAGCTAGACAACCAAACACTCTAAAGTGATTTACTGATGGTTTTCTACCACTCCAAGCCTCTTCAGGTGTCATGTCTTTAACACTAAAAGTAGGGCTCCTGTTCATAAGATATGTTGCCCAGTTGACTGCTTCAGGCCAAAATGACTTAGGTACCTTTCTAGCACTGATCATACTTCTTACAATATTCAGAATGGTCCTATTCTTTCTTTCAGACACACCATTTTGCTGTGGTGTGTATGCAGCAGTCAATTGCCTCTTTATCCCTTCATTGCTGCAGAAATCATTGAATTCATTAGAGGTGTATTCTCCTCCTCTATCAGATCTAAGGCATAAGATAGGACAACCAGCTTCTTTTTCTACCAATGCTTTAAAACTTTTGAAAACTTCAAATGCAGCAGATTTCTCTTTTAACATGTAACACCAAGTCTTTCTACTAAAGTCATCTGTGAATGTCATAAAATACCTGCATCCACCATTGGATTGAGGTGATATAGGCCCACAGATGTCAGAGTGAATGAGCTCAAGCTTCACACTAGCTCTCCAATTGGCTTGTTTAGGGATGATATCTCTGTGTTGCTTACCAGTCAAGCAATCACTACAATTCTCATCAGAGTCTTCTAGCTCAGGTAGACCTCTCACCATTTGCTTCTTAGACAAGGTATTGAGCCCTTTAAAACTCAAGTGGCCATATCTATCATGCCATAGCTGGGTGCTTTCTTGCTTGGCAGTTTGCAGACACATAGGCATTATAACAGGTGCAGAGATCACATACATTCTATTCTTAGACATGTGTGAAGTGAACAATAAGCCTCTATCATCATGATACACCTTACATTCATCATTCTTAAACACCACTGAAACTTGTTTTTGCTGTATCTGACCAATACTCAGAAGATTGGTCTTCAAACCAGGCACATAATATACATTGCTAATCACATGAACAATGTTATTAATGCTGAGTTTGATGTTGCCTTTCCCTTTCACAGGCATCTTTGAATCATCCCCCAACTTCACAGAGTCACTATAACTATCATCAAAATTAAACAGCCATTCTTTGTGTCCTATCATATGATTACTACAACCAGAATCTAGAAACCAATTTTCAGATTTTCCAATTGTATCAGAGAATTGCTGTTCAGTTTTAGCCATAAGCAATAATTCTTCATTACCATCATAAAATTCAGCATAGTTGGCATTACCTTCCCAATCTGGACATTCAGATTGATAGTGACCTAGCTTGTGACAGTTGTAGCATTCAACCATCTCTTTGCTTTGTCTACCTCTTCCTCGACCTCTATTGGAATGGATCTCAGGATCTTTTCAACAATTGCAACTTCTTGCAATCTTTCACCTTGTGCAGACATTCTATTTGCAATAGCTAGGGTTCTTGAAAAGTAATCTTCCACAGATTCTCCTTCCTTCATTTCAAGAACCTCAAACTCTCTCTTCAGAGCTTGCAGCTGAGCTCTCTTTACCTTTGTAGAACCTTGATACTTTCTTCTCATCGCATCCCAAATACTTTTGGAGGAATTACGATCAAGAATCGTATCAAGAATGGAACGATCGATCGATTGAAACAAGTAATTCTTCACCTTCAAATCCTTCAGCTTGCTAGCATTAGCAGCTTGAATTTCTTCAGCTGTGGCGTTTGCAGGTGCCACCGTGACTCCATCTTCAATTGAGGACCAAAGTTCTTTGGAACGAATGAGATTCTCCATGAGCATTGACCAATGGTCATAATGTCCATCAAACTTTGGAACACGAGACTGTGAGTGTTTGGATTCATCCATTAATTGATCAAGGAAGAAGCTTGAAGAAGAAGCTTGAAGATGAAGAAGAAGCTCGCGCGAAAAAAAAACGGTTATAACGGTTTTCTTGAGAAAACTGCAGTTTTCTCTCTTTTCTCAGGTTTGAGATCTTTTAGGCTCTAGATACCACTTGTTAATTGCAAAGTGGAATCTCTCATCTTATTCATCATAGGCAATGCCTTATATAGGCTTATTTACAACTCAATTGTTTAGACTAGCAAATTGGCCAAGCCAAGCCCAAGCCCAACAGCAGGCCAGGCCAGCCTTGCGCGCGCGCCTGCAACATGCTGCTTGCTGCACAAGCCAAGCCACACACCACTAAGCCTAAGCACATAAGCCTATTCCTAACATGGAGTACTCCTTTATAAGCAATGTTTATAAAATAAATAAAAAATTTAAACACACTCAATCATTTGTGGATTAATTTGCACATAAATAATTACTTATGTAACCCATTAATTTATGCCAAAGAAAGTCTGAAACAAGAAATAGAAAATTGAATATAAACACAACTTAAAAAAAGACTTCATGCATATTTAAATTAATGATGATATTGATGAAATTAGCACTTTAAAGTTTCAATAAAATCAATGTATGACCGTGATTTTATCAAACTTTATCGTTAATTCAAATATACAAATAGTTTCACTCACAAAGCACCACACCTAATAACTATATGACACATGCCATGAATATGCCTAGTTATATCTTCTTTATTAGTACTTTTTCATTCACTACATTTCAAGTGTAGGGACCCCTAATATAATTAAAACGAGCTAGACATGCCCTCTTCTGATTCTCCAGAAGCCACAGTGATAAGACCAAGTTTAGCAAATTCTTTGTTGACAAAGTTGCAATGTTTTCTAATCTCTCCATTGTTCCCAGTAATGACACCAATGTTTCCCATTTTAATAATTGCAGTCTCAAAGCTCTCAAAGAAAGCATTTTTATCGGCACTAAACTTGTTGACAATGCTAATGGTATCAGCACCAGATGTTGAGAAAAGCTCTTGGTCACTTTGAAGCAAACCCTTTTTACCTTGAAGATTTGAGTAGTAGTTCTTGTCAAATTTATCGGGAGTGGTTGGGTCAAAATTGGCGAGGTTGTTTGTTGATCCACCGTTAGGACATATTTTGCGCAATTCTTGTAAATAAGTTGTGTTAAGAGTTGGATCAGGCTTTCCTGTACTGCTAAAGTTGTACAATCGATCAACGAATAAAGAGCAGTGAGATCTTCCAAATGTATGAGCACCTATAGTTGAAACATATTTATTATAATGGTCAACACATAACACATGCAGAACGGAAAAGTGTGGAAACCCGTAGGTGATCCAACTTGGATACACACATAAAATGTTCTCACAGTCGAACTACTAGGTTGTAACAACAAAGACAGTCATATTTATTAAACATTTTATACCTGAAAGAGCCACTAGATCAGTTGTGTCGAGGCCTTGATCTTTAAATTTAGATTTAAGTATATCCAATGAGTGGAAAGGAGCTGGAAGAGCTGTATTAGCAAGTGATTGGTTAGCTGTTAAACCATCCCTTCTTCCTAAGGGAACTTTCCAATTAGGACCATCTGCCTGTCAATACATACTAGCATTAATTACATAATCACTTATCAAAATGAAAGATTTTCATAATAGAGATTGAGGTGTACCAGAATAGATGATATTTGTGCAGAAAGGGCAAGAATATCAGCACAAGAAACTGTGTCTGGACATTCTTTTTCCACTGCTGTTTTGATTCTGTTCACAACATCCAAACCTCTTAAGGAATTGATATTTGGAAAAGCTTCTTGCTCTGTTATGACAGTGTCACTTTTGTTCAGCAAAACAGATGCATCACAACCCTGTTACGAACATAGATTAATTACATAATGTAAATATTAAATTAGTAGGGACATCACATTTTTATGCAGAAGTTGGGGTTTCAACTCTAAACACTCCACTTATTCACTTTTAAAAGGTAAAATTCTAGTCATAGATCACTTGACAAAAAAAAAAAACATAACTTAAAGAAAATAAAATGATCAACAAAAATTAGTGACTGAAAAATTAAATTTCTCTAACAAAATTTAGCTACAAAATCATAGTCAAATTCGTTTTTACTCACTAAATTTTTCTAATTAATATTTGTGTTATTTTTTTTTTGGTACATATATTTGTATTATGGGTAAATGATCATTTACCCCCCTGCAAAATAAGCAAATTTTCGTTTACCCCCCTATGCAGATTTTTTTTTTGTTTACCCCCCTGCAAAAAATAGATTCACTCATTTTGCCCCCCGTGTGTACAGCAGGACATGTGAATGTGCAAATCTGCTGACATGGCTTGTACACGTGGAAAAAATAATTAATATTTATTTTTTAAATTCCACGTCAGATAATATATTTTTTTAAAAAAAAATTCCTACAAAATAAAAAAACGGATTTTCTTTTTTTTTCCCAAAAAAATCCTACAAATAAATTTTTTTTCCTACAAAATTTTTTAAAACATTTCCTGCAAAAAAGTAATTTTTTTTCCTACAAAGAATTTAAAAAAATTTGCAACAAAAAAAATGAATTTTCTTATTTTGCTCCCAAAATAAATATTTACTCCAAAATAAAGTTTATTTTCAAAATAAAAACTTTAAAGATTTATTTTCAAATCTTTTTGAATTAAAAAAACATGATCTTTATTTTTTAAAAACAAAACATTATTCGTATTTTCCTCTTATACCAAAATCATTTGTCCTAAAACTAGAAAAATAGAAGGAAGCAGAAGACAATAACGAAGTAGAAGACGATTCCGGTGATTGAAGAAGATGACGACGAATATGATAACGACGGTGGAAGCAAACCGGCGAAGATTCTGTTTTTTTTAAATAAAAAAGATTTGAAAATAATTTTTTAATATCTTTATTTTGAAAATAAACTTTATTTGGGAGAAAAATATGAAAATTCGTTTTTTTTATTTTAGGAAAAAAATAATAATTTTGTACGAAAAAAACTATTTGTAGGGAAAAAAAAATTATTTGTAGGATTTTCTTTTTATTTTGGAAAAAAAATTCGTTTTATTAATTTTGTAGGAAAAAACATTTAAATTTTTTTTTTGAAAAAAATATTATCTGACGTGGAAGTTAAAAATAAATATAAATGTTTTTTCCACGTGTACAAGCCACGTCAGCAAATTTGCACAATCACATGTCCTGCTGTACACACAGGGGGCAAAATGAGTGAATCTATTTTTTGCAGGGAGGTAAACAGAAAAAAAATCTGCATAGGGGGGTAAACGAAAATTTACTTATTTTGCAGGGGGGTAAATGATCATTTACCCTTGTATTATTTTAGCAGTGTGTTGTTTGAACTTTAAAATAATAAGTAGAAGAAACCAAAAACCAAAAAGACTTTACGATAGAATTTGAGAAATATTTTCGTTGATGCGTTTATCTGATGGTATGTTAGACACTCATCATAATCAAGTGATTGAATTCAAGTGGATAATAAACTTTTTAGGATAAATTGTTCAGCTCCAGTTCAATTTTAAGAAGAAATATTTATATAGGTCATTCTTTATTTATTTTGCAATCGAATATTAAATTATTAATTAGAACCCTTTTCTCAAAAAATAAAAATAAAAATGACACGCATCATAACATATATTTATGGACTACAGCTGTGCTTGTGAGTAAACATATTTACCCCTTTAGGTGTGGCCCAATTCAAATGAATGATTTTTTATTTATTTATTTATTTATTTATTGACCGGAAATGAATGATTTTTTATATAGTAGCCTCTCACTCAATAGCAATATCTTGTACTTGACATTACATTATGAACTAATTTGATTTTGTCAATGAAATTTTCTATATTTAAACATCAAAAAACATATCTAACCTTATAAATTAATCCTAATTAGATATGTTAAGTTGAAGTACTCGACTAAAGAACACAGACACTAAACCTAACACTAACATGTCAATACCAATATAACTATTATATATTTGTGAGTGCCAGTGGTGTTATTGTCAGATCGAACATATCTTCGATCCAAAATGTTACTAATGGAGAAAGAATGAATATAGAGAGTATATTATATATACATACCAAAACAAAGCAGTCATGGAAGTGAAGTCTAACAAGACTAGCAAGCATACGAGGATCAGTCTTAGAAACGTTTCTTATGACTTCACGAACAATGGAATGGACTTTAGGACAAGTGTTTTTGTAAAAGGAAGGGTCAAGCTGTGCATCTGAGGAGAAGGGTAACCCTCCAAGCACAACAACTATGCAGCATAGAGCTGTTAATGTTAGACCAAAGGAGTTCATTTTGATGTTGTTTGTGAGTGTGACTAAGCATAAACCAAGCCTTTATTTATAGGCTATAAAATTATATTTTAATGGCCATGACTTGTAAAGTTTGAGTTTGCAAATTGCAATAGTATGGCAACAATCTTTTTTTTTTGTCTGCGCTCAATTTTGTCATCTCATCCAAATTATGTTAAGTTTTTGTGAACTTAATTTGAGTTCCATATATAAACTCTGAAAATATAGCAAAGTTCAAATGTATGAGAAGAATTCTTTGCAATCTTATCTAAGTTACTTCCTTTGTTTCATTTTTTCTTTTGGTAAAATTCCTCTGTTTCGTATTATAACTTTATAAGTATTATGTTTAGAGCATTTATTTGTTTCATCATATTATTTGACATTTGATATACATATATTACTAAAGTATTAATCATTTATTTTAATAATATATACCTTATTATTATATCTCAATTATTAATAAATGAAACTTCTTTTATCATAGTAAAAATGGGAGAGGTAAATAAAAAATAAGTTATATTTGGAGACACTCGATAAAAGCTATGTTTGGTTAAAGCGAGAGGGAAAGGGAAAAAAGAAAAGGAAATTTTTTAAAATCTTTGCATTTGTGTTTAGGAGGAGATGTGTTTTTGTTTTCCGTGAGATAAAAGAAAGATTTAAATGGAGAAAAAAATATATAAAATTACCTTTCTTTTTTTACATTTGTTATATTTAAGATCACATTGAATAATATGATATTTATGTCGTAAAAATTAAGAAATTGAATTTAAGTGGTTGATGAGCTCTCATATGATGAATTGTTTGGAATAATTCAAATTTAATTTTTGGTGAGAATAAATTTTTAACTAAATTTTATTTATCTCGTGGCTGAACTTTAAATTAATAGGACATTTTTTTACATTAAAAACATGATGGTTAATAAAAACAAATTTTTGAATAAGTTAAATTAGTTCATCCAAATTGACACAAAAAAGAATCGAACCCAAAACTTTAAGGAGAAGCATACTCTCAGATCTCAATCTAATACCACCAAACCAACTGAAGTGGATTGTGGTTAATAAAAAATTAAAACACATATCATCTCCATTTAAAATCCCTCCTCTTTTAGATTGAGGGACAATTTCCGATTTTGTTTCATTCATTTTCTTACTCTCTCTTCTCCAAATAATCCAACCAAACAACTCAAATTTAATAAAATCATTTAAACCAAAGACACCCAAAAAGATAAATCTGAAAACGATTTCAATTTTAAACTACAAAATTATAACTTCAAGTTACAGCTAACTTATATACAAAATCTATGTATATCTATTAACAAAATCATCAATATTATATTAAAAATTGAAATTGAAATTCAATAAAACAAATTTTTTTAAATCCATTGGAGCCAAGTGAAATTAAATTTTATTTAAATTAATTAATTAAATAATGTATTTCATACCCTTTAAATTGCAAGTGCCAAGTGGTATGTGTGGACCCATATTAAAGTTTAGCCAACCACAATTGACAATTGACATCGACATAATTGTCCTCCGATGAAATCCATTGTATCAAAATTCAAAACCAAAAAAAAAAAAAAAGTAAGTTGAACCTACACGTGGGCGGCACGACCCAAATTTGTACGTAATTTTTTTTAAAAAATTTACATTTTAAAAGTAGTCGTAATTTATTTACTTTAAATGGCATGGTGGGAAGTATAAAATTTAACAAAGCATACGTGTTGCTTTAGAATAAGACGTTCTTTCCAAAGCTCGGACACAAAGTTGCAAGTTGCATTGGTCCCTTGTTAGAGATAATATTAGTATACTTTTAGAAAATAATGAACATAGTATTAATTAGGATGAATTGAAAATGTTATTTATTTTAAGACAATTATTTTTGTTATGGTGACATTTTTATTTAAAAAATGACGAAGCTATAATTTCTCGAGATATTCTTTTTTAGTACTTTCTCCGACATTATTTATAAGCAAAAATCAACAAAATATTTTGCTCTTAAATATAAGCAAAAGTTACTAAAATCAATTTCTTTTAATGCAATTCTTTCAAAAGTACCCGTTCTATTTTTTAACATGATTTTAGAGTCCCGATTCATATTTAATATTATATTGTTATGTTATTTTAAGAATTTCAATAAAAATATCATATAAAATTAAGATAAAAATAATACTCTTTAATAAATGTCCAAAAAAGAATTTTTACTTACAAACGAGACCGGAGTAATATGGGATATCTTCTTTTTTGCCATTATTTGTTCAACTGTTTGAAGCCATCATTGTCGATCACCTTTAAAGATTAGGTAGAGTCATCTAAACAAAGTCAAGTCAAGCATATCTTGGTGATATAACCATTTAAAACAAAGCATATTTCGGTGACACAACCGTCCAAATAAAGTAAAACAAGCTAAGCACCGTGTGGTAAAATGTGTCAGTAAATTTATCTCAATCATTAGAAATATTATATGGGTCTTGCTAACTAGTGCCTTCGGGACACTCTTTAAGTATTCTATTAAAAGAAATTTTTTATTTAAAAAATTAAACACTCTAATTTCCAATGTGTTGACTTTACGTATTTCCATAAAAATTCTATAAAAAACTTACTATTTAAGGACTTAAAGAGTGCCCCGGAGGCACTATTTAGCATTTGCCATATTATATTATATATATGTTGGAATTTAAGTTCGAATTTTGGACATACCACTTTTTTATTTTAAGGATAAAATTTTTAACCACCATATTATATACTTCACACAAAAAAATATATAGATGTATCTATTGAACCAACTAATATAAATTCTAAACTAACTTAAATTTTAAATTATTTATTTAATATATTTCTATCTTTTATTAGTGATTGTTATGAAGTTCTACATCGAATGTGAATTGGTGTGAACATGAGTTTATAAATAAAAAACAATTTTCACCTTACAAGCCGGTTTTGTAAGGATTGAATTATGTCCAACTCTCAATAATACTAAATTGGTATCAGAGTTTCTTCAAGATCCGCTGGGTCACCCACTATTGAGCCACCCACCATTTACCCACCGAGCCCAATATGTAGTGCTAGACGTGCAGAGGTGTGTCAAGAAATTTCACATCGGATGTGAGTTGAGCTGACTATGCATTTATAAGTAAGAGACAATTTTCACCTTACAAACTGATTTTATAGGGTTGAGTTAGACTCAACTACTGATTCTAAAAGAAATTATCCATATCTATATATATAAATCCTAGATAGTTGTGGAATTGCATATCTAAACCCTAATTCATAAACTAATCAAAACCTTTTATTTAGCCACATCATCCACTTACATCCATTTAATGTGGGGTACTAATTGTAATTATTATTATTATTATTATTATTATTATTATTATTATTATTATTATTATTATTATTATTATTATTATTATTATTATTATTATTATTATTATTATTATTATTATTATTGTTGTTGTTTTGGGTTATTATTCATTTTAATTTTTTTTCATTTTATTATTTTGTGTATTTTATTGTTTTTTTCCAAAATAGTTAATGTTTTTGCTAATAATCTTTTGTCCAATCTTTGTGTATATAAGGAGTTGGTCGATTGTCAGGACTACTTCCTAATGTTAGTAAAAAATTAGATAAAATAAAATTTACTAATGGATGTTATGCCCTGTATGATTTTTATGATATTCGATTTTTGAGTATGAGTTAAGTTGATTTATCTTTGCTCCAATAAGTTTCAAATTAATATAAATGTCAAATTCGATAATGAAGTAGTTTTCTGGTAAGGGATAATGAAGTAGTTTATCCAACTCAGAATCCTCCAATGAAATTTATAATATAAAAAAACTTATGTTACAACATCAATTATTTTCCAAGGTTAATTATATGTTGTCATTTCCATAGTTAAAGAATGGATTAAAGATATTGCTAACCAATGTTAACGAAGAAGATACCAAAGTAACTTCAAATGTTATGTATAAATAAGTTTTTTAAATGTATAAACACATATTTAACATCTATATCACATTTAGATAACTTCTATTGTTACTATTATTTTGATAATACCTGTTGTTTCAATTTTAAATTTACTACTTATACAAATATTTTTTTGATAAAACAGCGCATAAGACCCGTGCATCGCAGGGTAAGTGTCTAGCTAGACTCCACTAATCTAACCCTAATCCACGTCAGCCACTTATATCCAATTAAACCACTCAGTAATGCCACATCACTTCTACTTACATCATTGTCATCTCTATACATGCCTACATTTATATACCTATGACTTTTCATTATACACCCGGTCAACTAATAATAATAGTTTTTATTAAATTATACGCACTAATTAATCTTATATATATATATATATATATATATATATATATATATATATATATATATATATATATATATAGTGTCCAATTAAGAATCAAATACACAATGTATGCGTATGACCACAAACCGTTCTCATAGTGACATTTTATGGATTACCAACTTATTTTGGTAGATGCAATAAGATCCATTGTAATCTTTTCGAAATGCATAAACACATCTTTAATATTTATCTTATATTTACATAACTTTTTTTTTATTATTATTATTATTTTATTGTTGTTGATGTTATTATTATAATTTTCATAATAATACTTATTGTTTCAATTTATTATACGAATGATTTTTCAACATTATAATATAAAATACCGCATAACATCCGTGCATCGCACGGGTGTGGGACTAGTCTGCTATAGTCTTAATTATCAAATGAATTGTGATTTTGAACTTTACCATTTAAATTTATTAGAGGGTGATAAAGTCACGACCCTCCTTTCCCCAATTTTTTTTATAGATGAAATTATAAAATCATTATAAACTCACATACGTATGTGAGAGATTCGAAGTTCGAATTCTAAACATGACGTCTGATCTTATAATTTCAACTTTTTTTAATCAGTTGAATTAGAATTCATGGATCTCCAAATATGCTTTCTAGCTAAAAAAATTAAATCCCTCAAAAAATTAAACAAAATATATCAAGTAGCACGATACCTAAACAACCTATAAAATTTATCTACTAAAGATTAAAGTAACAACTAAAGTCCGTTTTATTAATCTTCAACCACTGCGATGCAATAATTTCAACCTGTTATCTACCAATTGCTCGAATGTTTCCACCTTATTTTCAAACAAGTTGTTGTTCCTTATCTTTCATATTTACCAACAAGTTAATCATAGAACCTTTAAACCCTTACTAATATCTTTGCTAAATGAATGAGAGTCGTCAAATTGAATAGCACGAGCCTTAACCAAACAAGGATATATCGCATTCCACAAATACCAAAATATTCGCAATCAATAAGCAAATTATTTCATCACTACCACGTACTACCACTTGTCTATAACAAAGAATTCATGTTTAATATGTCGCACCGATACAGATTATCCTTTGATGAAAATTTATTGTCGATAAGTCTCCAGACGAAGAAAGAAACATTCAAAGGAACAAACTTATTCCATATAATATCTTTGTGCACCAAGATAGTCTCCTGAGTGACGTGAGTTAAGAAGCAATAAACTCCTATCGCTGAATAGACTTCAATCGAGAATAAACGGTCATTTTAGTCCCTGAAAATGTCGCTCACTGTCTCCTAAGGTTCATTTCTAAGTATCATAATCATCAACCTGCAAAAATACGATTTTCCAACAAAGTACGTACAACACTCATGAACTTTTTTTCAAAGCCAAACAATTGTCGGTGCCATCTGATCAACCCAACCTATGCATCTCAGCCAATGATATTGTTACTAAATGAAAATAATTCAAATGACGTCTAAATCTAGAACAATACCACAATACACAAGATGGGCTTTAAGCTCCTTTGATTTTAAAATGTATTTTGAATTAGTTAATTTAGTTCTTAAAAATATATTTTATGGTGATTAATTTTGTCTATAAAATTACATTCAAACGAGACATTTAAGATATTTTTTAATTTTGATATATTTAAATATTATAATGACAGTGTCTCACACATTTAAAAATCAAAATTATTGTTTATCCATGCTATTTGGATGGTGGTGACAATATAAAATTCGAGATCAACTTTATTATTCATTTCATTAATATATTTTTTCATCTTATCATCAAATTAATCTTATAATTCTCGATAAAAATATTGTGCATGATGTCGCATTCATTGACTCTGTTTTATTTTTATTTTTTATGAATTTTTGCAATATTTATTTTAATATTCATCCTTTTTTAATGTTTTTGGGTTAAAGAAGCCATACGCCAATTGTAATTGGGTTTATCATATTCATATTATAAGAAGGAGCACAAAATAGGGTGTCAACAAGGCTATTTTAATTTCTTTTAATATTGATAGTATTAATAGGTGGCAAACTGATCTAAAGGTAGACTTAAAAAAATAAATTATAGTTAAAAATACTTTTGTTTTCTCTTGATAGTGAAGTTGTTGAAATATTTTAGCACCTAATTAAAGGATTATTTTATTTAATGTGGAATTTCTGTTGGCAACACACTCTCCCTAATATCCCTTGAAATAGTCTTTTAGTAGTTGAGTTGATTTTGAGGTATAGTATAATTGAGTTGTTATTTAAGTAACATTTGCATTAGATATTTTTTATTGAACAACATTTGCATTAGATATTGTAACACAAAAAGTGGGTATTATTAAGAACATTACATGAAAGAAGATTATCTTACACACATAAAGCACAAAACACACAACAAACAACTCTTGGCACGAATGTACCAAGCTATCACTTCTTTATTAGTGATTTCCAATCACCATATTTCAACTAAAGTAACCAACATTCATTTAAATTGAACTAACCATATCCTCCCCCTCTAATAATTCTATGGCAAGATCCAATTCAGAAGATTTCTTGTTAACAAAGTTACATTGTTTTCTAATTTCTCCTTTCTTTCCCGTAAGCACACCAATATTACCCATTTTAATCATTGAATTCACAAAGTTTTGAAAGAAAACGTTTTGGTTGTTGGCGAAACTATTGACGATGCTAATGGTATCTGCACCTGGTGTTGAGAACAATTCTTGATCACTTTGAAGTAAACCCTTTTTAACTTGAAGATTGTTGTAGAAGTTCTTGTCCAATTTATCAGGAGTAGTTGGGTCAAAATTGACACGGTTATTTCCATCTCCATTCTGAGGACATTGTTTTTGCAATTCTTTTAAGTATGTTTTATCAAGTGTTGGATCGGGTTTACCAGTATTGTCGAAGTTATATAATCGATCAGTGATGAAAAGGCAACGAGCTTTCCCAATTGTATGGGCACCTGAAATTATAAGTAAATATATATAAGTCTCACCCAACACAATTTTCAGGCATAGCAACAAACTTTTAAGTGAGGCTTGCATGCCTAAAAATTAAATTTTTAAAACCGTAACTTTTATTTGAATTTGCAAATTCAAATAAAAAATAACAATTATTGAGTTTTCAAGGACGGAATTCAAATAAAACTTTTACATAAACTAAAATATAAAAAATTCATGACTATATTTAAAATTTAATTTTTTGAATCCAATTAATTTTTGTTTAAAAAAACATCTAGTTTTTATATTGGAGTAACCCATACTTGCATAATCTAATTCGTATAAAGTCCCATGAAAGTGGTGGCCGAAAATGTCTCAGTTTCAATATCGCTGAAATTCATAATTAGATTTGAATTTGAGAATTGATATTATATTGAAAGAGATTCGTGTTATTTTACTTATATATTATTATTCAATAAAAAATTCTATTATTGCAATTATAGACAACTTATTTAGAAAACATTGCAAGTATATATACCTGAGAGTGATACTAGATCAACTGTATTGAGGCCTTGAGCAGCAAATGCAGATTTTAGTCCATCAAGGGAATTAGAGGGACCTGGAAGGTTTTGATTAGCAAGATCTTTATTTGCTGTTAGACTATCCTTTCTTCCAAGTGGAACCAGCCAACCTGGACCTCCGGTCTGTGAACATAAATAGATTTGTATTCTTAACTAATTAAAATGTATAACAAACTTAGACATTGAACTAGTCTGAAATGGAATAATTAATTTTAAAATACGATGGACTTGGATTTTTTATTCTGTTAAGAGTTTTACATTCGTTGCGAGATGACCTGAATATTTATTTTTAAGTGAGGGCAATATTAATCTTACAAACCGATATTGTATGGTTGAGTTAGACTCAATCTCAATTCTAAGATGGTACAAAAGTCTCCTCCACAATACAGCGGATAACACACTATCAGGTTTTTTTTTATCAGAACACCCACCATTTATATTCGCGCAACAAACTCCTTAGTATTGGGCTTGAGGGGCCAGGGTTTGTTAAGAGTTCCACATCCTTTACGAGATGACCTAAATATATGTTTATAAGTGAAGACAATCTTAACCTTATCAACCGATTTTGTAGGGTTGAGTTGGGTCTAACTCTGGATCTTAAGATATTCAATATATTTCTTGTCAATTTGTAACTATTTGATAGGTGCAACCATTATGTTAATACCAATATTATGATTTTATTTATTTCTTGAAACTAAAAATAATTAGCTAATTATATGTACCAGAACAGAAGATATTCCAGCAGCAAGTGTAAGTATATCTGCACACGAAACTGTATTAGGACAAGCTTTTTCCACTGCAGTCTTAATGTTATTGATAACATCCAATCCTCTTAAGGAGTTGCTATTTGGAGCAGCATCTTGTTCGCTGTCAATAGTAGAAGTCTTGTTCAACAAAACCGATGCATCACAACCCTGTTTTAATCGTATATATTAATATCAAGTTATTTAGTGATCCCTCTCAAAAATTACATAGATTAATTATTATATATATATATAAAAAAAACTACATAGAATTTATCTACTTCATTCTCATGGATATAAGGTTGAAAATAATAAGTTATGAATATAATTATTAACCAGGAAGTAGTACAATAGAAAAAGAAATCAATTAAAATAATATTGAAAATTCATGTTGCATGCTCTAAGTGACTTTTTTTGGCAAAGCAAATACGACAGTTATTATAGTACCGTTAAAGTAGAATTTAGAGTGTAATTTGAAAATGTATCAAAAAAAAAAAAGAATGTAATTTGAAAAATGTGTGTGTTAGAGAATATATTTTTAGCACTATATTATTATATATGCTTTGTGTGTGTGTATATAATTTATTTTATCATTCATTCCCAAATTATTATTTGTTTGCATGTGCTGAAAGAAACATAAAGTTGCTAAAATTGTATAAGAGCATCTTCGATGATTGTGTAAAAATCCTATTTTTTTATCAACTAAGGAACTACTGTACTTTAGTCAAAAAAAAAGAAAGAAAGAACTATTGTACGAGTTAAGATCCTCTTCATTTCTCATTCTTTCCATTTCCTTCATTATTATATAGTTTTGGGAATATAAATGCAAAAATGTGATATTAAGTGGGTCCAAATATGTTTTATACACCAAAAATCATTTAAAAACTTTGATAATGGAAAAAATGGAAATGATAGAAAATAGAGAGGATCTCGACTCGACAAAAATCAAACTCTAAATTAAATGATTAAGAGATCTAAATATTTACCTTTTGTACTATATGGTGTGTAAAATTACTATTTGTGCTATACAGACCAACAAAAAAAATATTGATTTTTTTAACAGAATATAATACTTATTGACTGGAGTTAGAATAGTTGATACATACTTGAACAAAACAATCATGAAAGTGAAGTCTGATGATACTTGCAGGCATTCTTGTATCCGTCCTAGAAACATCCCCTAAGACTTTTTGAACAATGGACTGTAATTGAGGACATGTTTTGCTGTAAAACAATGGATCAAGTTGTGCATTTGAGGAGAAAGGTAACCCTCCAAACACAACCACTACACAACAAAGAGCAATGAGACTAAGAGAGTTCATTTTTACTCCTTACTATATGTGATTAGGCATACAATGTGCCTTTATTTATAGGACTATGGTCGGCATGTGGTTGCCATGAATGACATTTGATTAAGAATATAATATCAATATATTTAAGGTACACTTGTAAATTAAAATCATGTTCTTTAATCTACTACTATCAAGTCTTCAAAAAATTAATAAACAAATCATTCCTAAATGAAATAATTCTTGTTCAGATTTTATTTACCTCTTGATTGAGTTTCAGATTACTAGAAAATATTTTTAGAAATCGAAAAATTAACACCAAAATAAATAAATCATAATATTTTCTTATATTAATTATATTTGGTATCTTTAGAGGGAATAGAGTATATATATACTATGTTAATCTATTCCCCTTGCCTCCATAATTATAATAGAGTACATACTCTGTCTTCTATAAAAAAAGACTATACTCTCTCATTCTCATATTAATTATATTTGGTATCTTTAGAATAGAATAAACTATCAAATTGATGTTTAATTTAATTGGTAGGATGTTCTTAAATAGATCCCGAACATTATGAATATTTTAAAAAGGATGTTCTAAGAATATGTTAAGAATTAAGTTGATAGTAAGTTAATTTAAAAATAGGTCACAGTTGAAAATGAACCGAGTCAACTCGAACAAAGTTTGAGACTCGATTCGATAATTGATTCGTTGAATTTGTTTCATGAATCAAATGAGCCGAACTCGAGGTGAAAATTAAGTTAACTAAATGACTTGAACTTGAGCTATATATAGTTCAGCTCTTTAAATTAATACTCGGTAAATTAATAAACTCTCTAAAATAATAATTTTGTCCAGTCCCGACTTGGGCCAATGTAAAAAATTGAAAAACTTAATAAAATAATAAGATAATAATTTTTCGGGAAATCCCCTTTATAATTTTCGATCCCAAGAAAATCATAAATTAATAATTCATAGAAATTGAAAAAAATATATTGAACACATTTGTTCCTCTTGTTTACATTTACCGTACTTCAAAAGTCATTATTGATTTCCAATGCATAGGAACACGGTAGTTACTAATTTACGTTGAGTCCCAAGGTTCGCTGTAACGTAATTCTAAGAGACATAGACTAATTTGCCTTTTTGTTTGGTATGTAAAGTATAATTACTTAAAAACTCTTTAAATTAATAATTATTAATTTATCGATAAATTAATAACTCTCTAAATTAATAAATTTCTCTGATCCTGACATTATTAATTTAAAGAGTTTCTACTGTAATACTTTAAAAAACTAAGACAAACACCTAACAATTATAAGATAAATGAGTAACATTAAAATTGATAAACAACGTCATGTCATGTATAACGATGTAGTTTTTACAAATTTGAAAAATAAATAGTCTTAGTGTAGTGTATATAAAAAAATGGAGAATAAATAGAAGGAAAAAAATCATGTTGAACTCTTGAGTTGAATTTCAGGTTGAAAACAAACTGAATCTCACGAGGAGAACCAAACTGATCGTGAACTCTAAACGATCCTAAATCGAGCTGAAACAAGAGTTTGTGTCAAACTCGAGCTGAGTTTTGAGTCAAACCAATTCTTATCAAGATAAGTCGGACTCAGAAAGGTTCGACTCAACTCTTTTTCAATCCTAAAATAAATATTAAATTTATAGTAAGAATCTAAATACAAAGACTAACTTAATATATTAATAAAATTAAAAATATTTTTGAAATATTCATAAAATCAAATACTGTTTTAGAGTACTTTACAAAGTTAGGATTAAAATATTTTATGATGAAGCGTATACACTTTAGCACATTTGAAAAGGAAGGATTAACTTAATGTAGTTGTTATTTTTGTAATTATATTATCGAAAACATAAAATTTAGTCTATGTATAGATTTTGTTTATATTCTACAAATGGTACGTGTTGCATTAAAATATACTATATAGTCGTTTTTTTTTTTTTTGACTAAATACTATATAGTCGTGTTAGTCTATGTATAGATGCATTTTTAATTTTTCCCCTCACTCATTTTTTGTTTATTTTTAGCATTGGCTTTTCTCTCTTTGTCATATCTATGCATTGTTAATTTATTCAACTGGGCCTAATTTTTGGTACAGCCTCCAAACATGTTTTATCTATTAAGACACATCGTACTAAGTGTGTTTTATCTATTCTTAAAACATGTTTAGCTTTTAACTTTTAAATTTATGTTTGTTGTGAGTAACCCATGCCTAAAATATGCTTTACATCAAGTAATATTTTTTGTAATAAAATTATTTGCTTAATTGAAACATAGTTAGTTAGTATGTTTGCTATTTGTTGGTATAAGTTTGTTACCTCACTTGAGAAAGAAACAATAACAGTTAGTTGCAATCAATAAAAGAAAAAAATTAGTAATTTCAACAAATATGAGATATTAATGTACTTTTCACTACACTACCACAAATAAAAAGTGAATACTTATTACTTTGAGAATGATTTTAACAAAGCATTTGGTTCAAGTGGTTATAATAAACTTCCTCTAGGATAAATTGTTCGGAGAACTCGAATTCGATTCATGTTATATGAACAATTATTAGTCAGATTTTACTTAACTTACGGATGAATTTTGAATTGCTAACCAAAGTATTAAAGACAAAAAAAACGTAATATTACATATTGAAAATGGTACTAGCTATTCATTTTTGAAGAAATCTATGTTATAGTGACATTTATTTTGGCCTTCCTTTTATAGTATGGGCTGCTTATCTTCTTTTTTGCTATTAATTGTTCAATCGTTTGCAACCATCCTTGTCACCATTAAAGATTAGGTATAGTCTTCTAAACAAAGTCAAGTTAAGCATATCTTGGTGATATAACCATCTAACAAATCATATATCGATGAATTAACCATCCAATCAAAATAAAACAAGTGGGGAGGGTGGGTGGTAAAATAGGTGAGTCACTTGCTAAAGTATAGGACAAATTGAGATTTTGAACTCATCATCAAAATTGATTTATTGTGTTTAATTTGAAACACTTATAGTTTATTGGTTAGGGATGTTAATGGTTAGGGTAGTATAGTATATTGATAGCGTATAATGACACTAATCTTTATATTTACGGTTTAAAAAAAAAATTATCTAAATTTATATATGTGTGGTTAACAACTTTAAGTTTATATTATGCTCATATTCGTTATCTACATTTTAACTATAGAAAAAAATTTCGTTTGTGGTTATTTATCTTATTTTCTGTAGCAGTTTAGTCTTTCTTTTTTTTCGTTTGAGTAATTTATCTTTTTAATTTGCTCAATAATTTATTTTTCTAGTTTTTGTACAAAAACATTTTATATTAATTACAATTCAAATGTTATGCTAATTCAAATAATATTAGACAATATTCTATTGCTTGCGTATTTGTATAATTTTTGTTATGAAATATAGTGTTGGTTAGTACTCTTTGATAAGTCCTTTCACGAGTGGGGCATCACCTATTTTATGCTGGAACTGGTAGAGTTTGTTTGGGTGTCATGTTGGGTGTCGATTGGTCAGGGAAATTAGAGGTCATCTTGTTGCTTTGTCCTACTTGTGATTGTTCCTTGCCTCTCTCTTTCTGATGAATGTTCTTTCTCGTGGTGGTGCTTTTTAAGGATTCTAATTTTTTTGGTGGTGTGTCTCATTGTTTCCTTGTATCGTTTTTTCGTTTGTTTTCCTTTGAGAATGTTAGGTTTGGGTGGAGTGTACTACTGATACCTCTTGATTTTATGAACTTTCTCTTGTATTTTTCTCGTTATTATATTTATAAATATATTTTATTTGCCAAAAAAAAAGTACTCTTTGATAAGTTTCTTTATGTTACATCCTAATTTTTCAATAAAAAGGAAATGAAATGCAACTCAACAATGTAGAAAGAACCCGGCAAATTGAAGAAAAAACTTCATAACTTCATTGCAATGTAGATGAAAACAATAGAAACTAGAGCACTATATTTTTTTACATTTTTATTTACCCGTGTGTGCCAAAACATTACTAGATAATAGTGTGATGATATTTTATATAATTATATGTATAAATTAATCAAATATAAATTAGGTTAGTTTAATTTAATGTAATTTATTATTTAAAAAAATATTTGTAATTAAATATATATTTTTAATATGCGAGTTATTAAAAAAAAAATATCATAGGTATTTTTTACATCATACCCATCAAATATGAGTTCAATTATAGTCTACACTTGAAGTGGGTGATAAAGTCTTGACCCCCACCTCCCAAAATATGCTTTGCTAGCTAAAAGACATGCTACTATTTTCTCTTTTCTACGAAAGTACATATTATATTTTTATTTTAATTGATATGTTCCAAAAGTTTAAAGATTTGTTACATTTTTATAAGAAACTAGAAAGAAAGAAAAAACTAAACTAAGAAGAAAAACTATTAACAAAAAAAGAAGGTTATTCTTATTACGACATTTCTAAGAAGATCACAAACACCTTGTGGAGGAAAAAAATTACTTACATTGTTAATACTTCGGTATCAATTATAAAAAAAAATTAAAAAAACCTTTTTATTATAATTTTTTTTCATTTATATGAAAAATGAATTTCTTCTTATATCAAAAGGCTGAAGGGATAAATAATCATTAAATCGTGCAATTGTTTGAGTATATAATTTATACGTTGATATTTAAGAGTATTACACATTCAAGTTCTATGATGTGAAATCTATTTTGAATTCTAGAGAACTCTTTTTTTGAAAGGGGATTCTAGAAAACTTTAAACATGTTTTTACTAAGATAGTTAGGTTTTCTTAAGTTGTTTACATTGTTTCAGATATTAATGTTCCTTATTGTGGTGACGCGATATAATGAAGATTGGGGGAGTTGTGAATGGAGATTGGTTAAAAAAAAAACGTGAGCAATGTGTTGGGTGATGGTCTTTCTTTGAGATTTTGGCATGATGTTTGGTTGGGACCAGTTTGTTTTAAGAGTTTATTCCTTATTTTGTTCAATAAAGCTTTGTATCCAAATATAGTGGTAGGTGCTAGTGGTATGTGGCAAGATCACACTTGAGTGTGGAAGATGGAATGGAGTTCGGTCTTATCTACAGCTGAGCAGGAATTAGCGCAAGAGTTAGACACTTTGTTGACAGGATTTTTCCCTTACCCGAATGACAAAGATAGCGTTAGATGGAACATACATCAAACCGGCCAGTTCTCGGTCCATTCGACGTATGTGTTCTTACTATCTCGTGTTGTTACTTTGGCAATTGAAAAGAACGAGGTGGAAGCTTTGAATCAATTTTGGACAAATGACATGTCATCTAAAGTGAGTATATTTGGATGGAGATTATTATTATCTAGACTACCAACTCGTATGGCGTTGGCGAAAAAAGGTGTTATTGTTAATCCGCGTGAGTTGTGTTGTGCTTTTTGTTTCAGAGAAGAGGAAGATATTGACCATGTGTTTTTCAATTGTTCTTTTTCGCAATAAATTTGGAAGAGAATTTTCGTCTGGCTGAATGTGGATTTTATCCCCTTTGAAGTTTGTTGGAAGCACTTTATCTCCTTTGGTGCTTTGGTGAAGAATAAGTCATATGCAAAAGCTCGACATGTAATTTGACTGGCAACCACATGAAGTTTGTGGCGAGCCCGTAATAATATAATGTTTAGAGGAGATGTCATTAACTTGCAATCATTAGTGGATCAAATTATTTATATCTCCTGGTTTTGGTTTGTTGGGAGAATAGCTTCTAAGTCTTCTCTTGTATTTTCAGATTGGTGTAAAGATCTATTATCTTGCATTTTTAGCATCTAATGGCTTCTTTTAGAATTGTAAGGGTTGGGTACCCCTTGTACTCCTTATAATTCATTCTTTGCTTATATAAAGAAAAAAAGATATTAATGTTCCTTGTGATTCTCCCGCGCCAATGAAAAGTCAGACAAGGTCTAAAATTGAAAATTATGTTATTTTAAAATTGTTGATCATTCCAGTGATAGAACTAGAATTATCTCAATAAAAAATATGTTTCAAGTTCTAGATGTTGAACATATAAAAATATGATATTTCAGATATGTATAAGACTGGAACAATATTTAGCTAGAGACCGACTCAATGTTGGTGCCGCTAGCTTTCAAAAACATAAACTCAAATGTTTCTTGGATTCTAAGAAATAGATGGCACAATGCGAAAATGATTGATTCTCTCGCTAATTTTGGCTGTTCTATTCCCACTTTAACCTCTTAGCAAGTTGTACCTATGTTTGTTAATGATAGTTTTGTCAAAAACAAGTTAGAAATTCCTAGTTTTAGATTTTGTAACTCTTGAAGGAGTTTTGGTCTATGTCCCCTCATTTTGTTTTGTTGATCCTTGCTCGTTTTCATAACATATTTTGGGTTGGTTAGCTCTCTACTACCAACCTTCTTTTGGCTTAAAAAAAGTATAAGAGGCATTTTCATTCTAAATTTGAATGTAAAAATTATAAAATTCGAGCATGTAAAATCTTTATATATATATATATATATATATATATATATATATATATGCTATTGGAGGTGCTCAAATTTTAGAACTCAAGCAAAGTATTTCTTAAAATTCAGAGTATATTGTTATACCGTTTTGGAATCTGATTCCGTTTTCAAATATTTAGCATAAGCCCAAATTTTTTCAAATATTCCAACCATATATTTAGCATAAGCCCAATTGAAAGGGGGTGTTTTACGTATTGAATTTTTATTTAATGGTCTAAGTTAAAATTCATCGTCCAAAATGTTTAAACCAATTGAACTTCAACTTGCATTGCTTAGAAACTCTTTTAGTCTCACTATTTTAGTTAACCAATTACTATTTTCAATGGAACTAATTAATCACCATCCTAATTATAAATTTATACAATTTTTTGTTTCATAATTGAAATATTTAATTATTATTTTCTACACATTTTCTATTCACTTGACCGTCTTGAATTATTCCAACCATATACCATGGCAATTTAACTCTACTTCCTATCATAGTCGATAATAGGGAACAAATACAAACAAATTGTGATAGAAAGATTGGGTATTATTAAGAACATTACATGAAAGAAGATTATCTTACACACACAAAGCACATAACACACAATAGCTCATGGCACAAATGTACCTAGATAGCCATCACTTCTTTATTAGTGACTTCCAATCACCATATTTCAACTAAAGTAACCAACATTCATTTAGATTGAACTAACCATATCCTCCCCCTCTAATAATTCTATGGCAAGATCCAATTCAGAAGATTTCTTGTTAACAAAGTTACATTGTTTTCTAATTTCTCCTTTGTTTCCGGTAAGCACACCAATATTACCCATTTTAATCATTGAATTCACAAAATTCTGAAAGAAAACATTTTGGTTAGCGGCGAAACTATTGACAGTGCTAATGGTATCTGCACCGGGCGTTGAGAACAATTCTTGGTCACTTTGAAGTAAACCCTTTTTAACTTGAAGATTGTTGTAGAAGTTCTTGTCCAATTTATCAGGAGTAGTTGGGTCAAAATTGACACGGTTATTTCCATCTCCATTTCTTGGACATTGTGTTTGCAATTCTTTTAGGTATGTTGTATCAAGAGTTGGATCGGGTTTACCAGTATTGCTAAAGTTATATAATCGATCAACAATGAAAAGGCAACGTGCTCTTCCAAATGTATGAGCACCTGAAATTGAAGTGTATACATATAAGTCTCACCCAACAAAACTTTTAGGCCTAAAAGAAAAATTTAAAGTGAGGTTTATTTTTGGTACTTAATTAAGCAAGATATGAAATTTTTTATAAATCACAATACACTGTAAAGACCCGGATTTAAACTTGGGTGAAAACGCCATTCAAAAAACAAAAAAAAAAACTTGGGTGAAAACGTGGAATAAATATTTTACTGCTTTGATAAAACCAACTATTTGTGTGTGAATACCTTGATCAATGGGATGCTACCATATTTGTCTTAAAAAATATATAAAGTCAAAGCAAGTTAGTTTCAATGATAAATTAAAAATTATTATTTTTGAATACAATTGATTTTTGTTTTTAAAACAAAACATTTCTATTTTATATTTGAGTAAACCGTACTTGCATAGGCTAAATTCATTAAGTGGTGGAAAAGTCTCCTTCTCGGTTTAAGTTTCAACATAACATAACTATAATTTACGATTATATTTAAATTTGACATATTAATTATATTGAAAGAGACTTCTGTTATTTTATCTAAATATTATAGTCGGACATAAAATTTTATTTTTGTCATTTTAGATAACTTATCTAGAAAATATTGCATGTATATTTACCTGAGAGTGCTACTAGATCAACCGTGTTGAGGCCTTGATCAGCAAATGCTTTTTTTAGTTGAGTAAGATTGAAATTGGGACCTGGAAGGTTAATATTAGCAGCGGTTTGGTTTGCCGTAAGACTATCCCTTCTTCCGAGTGGAACCCACCAACCTGGACCTCCAGTCTGTGAATATATATAGATTTGTATTCAGTTAATTTAAAAAGATGAAATGTCTCTTATAATATAAAACACATTTCTTGAAACTAAAAATAATCGTCTAAACATATGTACCAAAACAGAAGATATTCCAGCAGCGAGTGTAAGAATATCAGCACAAGAAACTTTATTAGGACAAGCTTTTTCCACCGCAGTCTTAAGGTCGTTTATAACATTAATTCCTCTTAAAGAGTTGATATTTGGAAAAGCATCCTGTTCACTCACAACAGTCGAAGTCTTGTTCAACAAAACTGATGCATCACAACCCTATTTCATTCATAATTTCATAAATATATTAGCTCTTTCAACTTATGCAAATTAAATAATTAACTTAGGGATGGATGATAAATACAAAGCAAGAATTAATACATACTTGAACAAAACAATCATGAAAGTGAAGTCTGATGATACTCGCTGGCATTCGAGTATCCGTCCTAGAAATGTCGAATAAGATTTTATACACAATAGAATGCAATTGGGGACAAGTTTTGATGTAAAAGAATGGATCAAGTTGTGCATTTGAGGAGAAGGGTAATCCTCCAAACACAACTATGCAGCAGAGTGTTGTTGCTATGAGACTAAGGGAATTCATTTTTACCCCTTACAGAACTATATGTATGTGTTTGAAGTTGATGTGTTTTGAGAGCCAGAAATGTGCCTTTATTTATAGGACTATGGAGGTGGCTTGTGCTTGCCATGAAAGACATTTGATGAGAATATAATATTAATATTTAAGACACACTTGTAATTTAGTAATCATTTTTGTAAATACTATATCAAGTCTTTAAAAAATAATAAATAGTATATAATATATATACACCAATTTAGGGAGACGTAAGTAAAAATTGTCACCTTGAATTTCAACACCACACACTTGTAATATACTAGTAATCTTTTTTTTTTCCTTTGAAATCTATACTACTACGTCCCTAATTATAAGATCTTGTTTGACCACTGCACATACGCCAATGCACAATTTTGATCACTAATATCTTTAATGGTCTATTAGTAAAAAATATAAAAATTTAATATTTTGAAATACTCATCAAAACAAATTGAACAAGATCTTATATGCTAATATTTATATTTATATATTATTAAAAAAAAAATACGGTCAAAACAAGGAAAATAAATAGTACATGTTTGTCAAACAGGATCTTATAATTAGGGACGAAGGTAATATATATATTCTATTCTATATCTATATCTATACTATGTATAAAGAGGATACACGAGTTTTGGTGTGGACTTTTTATAATACCAAAAATACCCTTGATTTTTTTAGTAGCAATAAAAATCTTTTATTAACAAACTCACCATAATAAAGGCACATCTATATTCTTAGCAGTAAAAATATTTTATTAACAAACTCATCGTATATAAGATAAGGCATATCTTTTTTAATTGGACATAAGTTAGACACAGGCAAGCACGGAACGCTTCCGTGCTTGCCTGACCCGCTAGTAACTTTAAAAGTGATTAGGGGATATGGATTCTTTTCATTTGAGTTTTCTAAACTCTCCTATATATTTAACCAAAAATTATTAAGAAAGAGAAAATGTTGCATGTTAAATGTATTTATGTCTGCCGTAAAGATAAAAATATCTGAAAATTTTGTCTAAATATAAAAAATGTAAAAAGTATTGACTTTAAGAAATCTAAATTATCTGTGATTAAGATTTTAAATCATATATTGTTGTATATGTAAAGGGCATGCATATATCTTCTTTTTTTTCTTTTTCTTTTTTTAAAAAAAAGAGTTAAGTCCGAAAGAGAAATAATTACAAAGTAAACAATTTAAGGGCCGCAATCCCTAAAACACCCGCTAATAAAATATGATTAATGTCAATAGGACACATAAAAAAAGACAACCATCCGACATGCTACTCCCAATGTTTGATTGTTGGTTGAGCATATGCGCATTGATTTGCTTCACGGTACGAATGTTTTATCATAACTTCTCAATCCAAATCAATTAAACGATGAATCTTCTAAACTAAGGATCTTTCGCTCATACTTCCACCACCATTTGAAGTAATAGCTCTCACGAATCAATATGCAGCTCTATACAATGAAAATTTAATCTTTTAGCATACTTAAAACCTTCAAAAACTCCTCACAATTTCGCTAAATATATGCTACGTGTCCGGTACAAATACTCTGTCTAAAATGGAGTACACGTACATCATAGAACCCACATAACCATTCACCTTCACTATCCCTAATAATATCACCACATCCAATATATCCATTATCCTGGCAGGAACCATTCGTATTCAACCTTACTTACCCATCCCACCAGTGGCGATTAGGGGTGTTCGCGGTGCGGTTTGGTTCGGTTTTGAGCATAAAAGTCATCCTAACCGCAGGATAAAATGTATGCGGTTCAGTTTGGTTCGGTTGGTTTTTAAAAAGTCATCCAAACCAAACCAAACCAATGCGGTTAGGATTCGTTCAGTTTGTGCGGTTTATCACGATATAAAAAATATGACAATATTTTTCAACTTGTTACAAAATAAACATAGGAAATTTTAATTTATTTTATTGTTTACATGATACAATATGCATATACAGAAATTGCATATACGTAGTAACTTATTCTTAATACCAACAATATAGTTCTAGATCTCGTGAAATGATATGTTTTGACGGCCTATTGTTTTATGGACTCGATTTGGGTTGATTGCTAATAGTTGATAGAGCTAAGTTAAGTATTGCGGTTTGGTTTGGTTTTGTGAAATGAAAACCGCAAACTAAACCATGCGGTTTAGAAGAAAAATGATCTGTGCGATTAAAACTAAATGCGGTTTTTTGCGGTTTCGATTTGAATTGGTTCGGATTGCGATTTTACTTTTGAATTGGTTCAGATACGATCACCCCTAATGGCGACTCCCAACTAATAAAACTTTCAACCTTTCACTCTTCACTGCCAATGCATAATGCCTTGTCTGTTAAAAGATGAATTTTTTTATACAGACTCTTCAAATTATTTAGAAGTGAATAACTTGATTGGGTTTATAATTCGGAGGATATAACAAAAACTTTTGATAATAAGGGGTTTTTGAGTCCCCTAACTAGCATTTTTGACCACATTATAAGAACAAATTTTTCACCAATTAGTCTCCATCGAAAACTTATGAAATATTGGGTTCTCCGCTTCAAACCAAATTTTTCTTTTATATATAAGTTAAAAATCGAAACTCTGATAATTTGTTTGATGGGTTTTAGACCATTAATATCACTTAGACTAATTCCTTTCTTTATATCCCAACTAACATTTCTAATAATCAAATATTAATGTTTGTCATTTTTAATGGTGTTCATTAATCATTACCTTTTCTAATAAAACATATATTTATCTTCTTTATATTTTTTTTTATGCATATATAAACTCATTTTGTCATTTTTTCACATATACATTAAGAAAATACAATTCTCTACCAACGACATATGGTACACATCAAAGGGAGCCCGTTGAGTATGAATTTATCATCTAATTATGGAATGTCTTGTGTTTTTTGGACTAATAATGTCTTTGTGTTTTTTATAGTCAATGACTTGTTTTTCACTCAAAAAAAAAGGTCAATGGGGTTGTTGAACAGAACAAGGGCGTCTCAACTCTCCCGGGATTTTTTCGTAGAGTCTAAATTTCCCGGCATATACGTTGTTATTATCCTTCGATGTTTCCTTTGTCCAAAAAAAAATATAATTATCCGTTGATGTTGTAGTGGGAATATCTTATTGAATTTTTATTTGTCAAGTAGCCTGGTGGATACACTTTCATGTATTTAAATATGGAGAAATGTGGAATTCGGGGTTCGAACACCGGTCACTCCAATAATATCTCTGATAGGCTGATAACTACAATTTGAGTTATACTTATGGGACACTTATTGAATTTATTTATTTTGTTGTTATTATATTATTGAAAACATAAAATTTAGATCAGGGGATGCTGTTTTTCTTTAAGATGGGGGGATGAGTTGTTGCTTGTTACATTATTTTTTTTTAATTAATTGGGATGAGTTGTTACATTTTACAAATGGTGCGTGTTGCATTAATTAATGGTGCTTGTGTTAGTCTAAGTGTCTAACTATGGATGTATTTTTAAAAATTTTCCACTCACTCATTTTTTATTTTTAGCACTGGCTTTTCTCTCTTGGTCATATCGATTTATTATTAATTTAATCAATTGGGATTACTTTTTGGTACAGCCTCCCAAAGAGACTAAGTATTGAAGTGTGTGTATATATATAATATTAGTCTCTTTTATTTGTTTAATTCATTATTTCCTAACAATTTATGAATGGATAAATATTAGGAGTATCATATACTTTTTTGAAGAAAAGTAAATAAAAACAAGAAATTTGAAATTAAAGTAAACGCCTCTAAAATTTCTTTGTTGTAATAATTAGTGTATTTTCTATTTTGTACATTTTTTTCATCAAACTCTTACAGAAATTGATGACCTCTGCAACCTTTCATTTCATAGAATGTATGTATTGTAGAGTGTTCTCATTGTAATCCTGGGTTAGACAATATTGTTAATAATAAATTATAGTTATATAAAAAAAATACTCTTACCGAAATTGATTTATGTTTTTTCACAATTTTAGATAGAAACATGTACGCATCTAAAGTTGTGACACAACACATTTAAGACAGGTTTGAATGTATTTTTTTTTTTTTTTTTCATTAGCATTCGATTCACTGTTTAATTATACATAAATTATACATATTTAAATGTATGTAGACACAAATCAAACATATCAAGTGATTTCAACTCCTTTCGATCGACATAAATTATACATATTTAAATGTACGTAGACACTTTCCATAAAAAAAAAATAAATGTATGTAGACACAAATCAAACATATTTAAATGTAAATAATATACTCTAGTACTTGATAGTTTATAGTTTATGTTAATTGGTATTGGAATCTAAGAATATCCCAGGCATCATAGAAGGGTTGAGGTTGTTATTCAACTATACTTTCCCTTCTAAGATCAGAACACTTGATACATGTGTACATCGGATTTGGATTCTGTGCAGCTGATTGCAAGTAGTCAGTGAATTTGGACCGTCCGATCAAGATTAGACGGCTCGAATTTTAAGATCAGATTTTAATTAAATTCGATCTTAAACTTTGGACTGTCTGAACTTGATCAGACGGACTGAATGTGGCCGACTGCACTGCAGTCACTAAATTCCTGACTGCACTGAACCCAAATCATGTATACATCATATTCTATCTTATCCATGGCACATCTATCCTCAATAAGCCTTTGGAAGTCTTTGATTAATTATAATCTAGCTAGACGACTTTTTTTTTTAGCTAAAACAAATATAAATTGTTAAAAGAGTTGTTAAACTGAGATGCTATGATATAAATAATATATGACATATTTGGTAATTCTTGTCCTTTCAAGATCCCATCTACATCTCATTCAATATAGAAATAACGAAAGTAATTTAAAACAATATTGTATAAAAAGTTGAATTACAACTGAAATTAGGGAAAAAAAAAATTTGAAAATAATCTCTAATTTTGACATTTTTAAAACCTAATGACAAAATTAGAGATGTATTTTTTTTTTGTCAATTATTTACATCTATAATTCAACTATTCTAGTAATTGTTGAATATTTAATTAAATTAACTTTTTTAAAATACAAATGAATTCCAAAACTAACAAGTTAATGGGAACAACGCAATGGAAACCAACTAGTTTTCGTTTTAGTTTATTGTTTTCTTTTCTTTTTAGCTTCCTAACCAAAAGAAATAAAACTAACTAGTTAATTATCTAACTTTAATTGGTCCAATTGTTATCTCTGATTTCTAAGAGAATGGACCCTTAATTATAAAAAGAAAGAAAAAAGAATATATCCTAAAATTCAAAATTCGATTGCAAGATAACTAAAATTTGACAAAAAATTGTTTCATTTAATAATTGAATTCGAATTATTCTAAATAATTCTTTTTTAAATTAAACCTGTTAACTACTTCAGTCAAATGTTTCAGTTATTTTTTTTTTAGATATACACTATCATATTAAAGGAAAGAGATAGCTTTTTATTGGTAAAGAGAAAGAGATAGCTTTATATATTATATACAAGATGTGTCTAACAAGTTTAGGATTTTATGAAAATATCCCTTCAAACCTTTAGCTCCATTATAAAAAAAAAAATTAAAAAAAAAAAAAAAAACCTTCCCAATAATACCGTACTTTTTACAAAATATTTGTATTTATATTAAATATAAACATGTCAGGTCGACCTATTAGACTTTGCAGGCTTTTTAATAGCTTAAGTCTGACCTATTTAAGTAAATAGACTATTTTCAAAGTCTAACCTTTTTAATAAACAGGTTAGGAAAAAAAAATGTATACCCCAACAATTATCCCTCTACCTCCAACAAATAATAAAAAATACAGCTTATAAAAAAAATAAAAAATACCAATTTTAACCCTTTTAAAATTACACCTAATTCATCTTCACGAGTTTTCAGGTGTTTAAAGATTTGTGGAAAAAGTACCAAACCGGAAAGCTTCAGGAAAGTTTATGGCAAGCTTGTTGCTTTAAAACTTTCTCACAACATATTCAATCAACTTGAAATCCCAATTTGCAAAACATAAGATTGGAATATAACTATTGCGGAAGGAAAAAAGAGATGAAGAATTGGTCAACCTATGTTCGAAGAAAAATGCTAGCAACACACTCTTTAACAAACACACTCCAACATACTCTCTTTTATTGGTTGAAATTCACATGGGTCCCATAAAAAAATGTGGACCCATATAACTTTTATGGGACCCATATAAATTTTAACCAATAGAAGAAAGTGTGTTAGAGTGTGTTTGTTAAAGAATGTGTTGCTAGCACTCCTCATGTTCGAAACATAAGATTGGAATATAACTATATATTGTTTCATCATTCCTTGATTTATGCGTGTTTCAAATTTCTTCCTTTTTCCACTTTAATTGTATTTTGCAATTCAATTTCAACCCAAAATACAATTATTGTATTGTGATTTGCCACTAAGGTGGATGAACAACAAAGGGAAAATGGCCAACCCTCATGCAAACCGACTCCCTTTTGACAAGTGATCCGGTAAAGGATTGTGAACCGGAAAAGTTTTCCGTGAATTTTTGTATACCGGAAAGGTTAAAATAAGTGTTCAGGTTTGAAAAACGGTGTAATTTTTTATAAAAAGAAAAAAAAAAAAAAAAAAAAAGGGAGTAATTTTAAAAGGGTTAAAATTGATATTTTTTATTATTTGTTGGGATAGAAAGATAATTGTAGGGATAAAAAAAAATATTCACTGGTCAGACCAGACCAGATCCAAGGCCCTTATAGGCCGACATGACCTATTCCCAACCCAAATAAAAAGGCAATTTGTGGTTATATTCTATATACATCACAAAAGGCAATTCTGTGAATTTCACCATCGTGACTTAGTAGGGAGAAGATTGTCTCCCATGTCAAGTTTCTGTAGTAAAATCCTTACCCTTATTTGTTTTTGTTTGCTAGTGGTTTAATTAAAAAAAAATAAAAGTGAAAGGTTGAGATCCACACTTTATTCTCTGCAGTGGAATTGTCACTGGAGACAATACACTCCCGACTTAGTATGACATTTTTTTAAAATAAATATATAATATTAATATTTGACAACAAAAAAAAACATAGGTGGTAGTAACAGTGTTATTCTTAGTTTTCGTTAATTAGTCCTTCGTGATGTTTTTGGAATATTTTAATATTGATTTTTTTAAAATGTTTTTGGGACAGAGAGAAATCATAGGCATATTGTAATTGGGTCTATCATCATCATATATATTATAAGAAGTGTCAACAGCTATTTCAACTTCTTTTAATATTTTTTTTAAGTTAAATTAGTCCACTCAAATTGACACCGGAGATGATCGAACCTAAGACCTTAAGGAGGAACACACTTTCAGGTCCCAAGTCAATATCATTAAGTCAAGTGGATTAACTTCTTTTAATATTGATCTCATTAATTGGTGGCATACTAATATAAAGGTAGACTTATAAATTATAAAAACTAGTCGGCTCCCCGTGCGTTGCACGGGGTTTTGTGGAACGTCATTTATATGTCAATGTCAAGTCGTTTTATCAAGTTCTATTAGAAAATAGTCAGATAATTGTTTTGGATTCTAATGTGTTGACAACTATCAAACAACTTTGGAGGAATGATGCCCCGTCCAAACTTTTGGTTTTCGGTTGGCGGTTATTTCTGGATAGGTTACCTACGAGGTCAGCGCTTAACCGCAGAGGTATTTTGCTTAACCCGTGTGAGTGTGTGACTTGCCTTGCATATTTTGTTTTTTATCTCATGAGGATAGTGTCAACTTATTCTTCCATTGTCCTTTTAGTATAAGAATGTGGGATTTGGTGTGTAGTTGGATAGGAAAGAGTATTATAGCAGGGGCTGATGGATGGAATCATTTTAAGTTGTTTGGCGAGATGGTTAAGATGAAAAATAGTGAACGAATTAGTCATTTGATTTGGTTGGCTACAACGTGGAATATTTGGAAGCTTAGAAACGTGATTTTTCATGGAGCCATTCCAAATGCTTCTTCACTTTTAGATGACATCAAAGCTTTTTCATGGGCGTGGGTGAATGGTCGGTATGGGCATAAGTCTTGTATCTCTTTTTCTTTTTGGTGCCTAAATCCTTTGGCTTGTATTCAAAACATTTGATTACTTGTTTTGCTCTGTAAGGGATTGAGTACCCCATATACTCCCTTTCATCAATGTTAATCTTTGCTTATAAAAAAAAAAAACTTTTGTTTTAGGAAAAATGTATAACAAACTTAGACATTAAATTAGGTTGAAAGTAATAATTATTCAAGATTAGTATATTATCTCATCTGTAATTAAAAAGAGAAGCCATAAATTTGTAATTATTGTATGCAACCCTTATTATGCTAGTACAAAACTTATGATTTTATGTAAAACTTGTGCATATAAAATTTCTTTAACAATGGAGTGCAATTGTGGACAAGTTTTGCTATAAAACAATGGATCAAGTTGTGCATTTGAGGAGAAGGGTAATCCTCCAAACACAACCACTACCCAACAGAGAGCTATGAGACTAAGGGAGTTCATTTTTAGTGTTTGAAACTGTTGCTTGACTTAGGCACAAGATGTGCCTTTATTTATAGGGTCATAACATGCAGACTATGAGCTGGTAGTGATTTTTTTTTCATCACCGGTATCTGAGTTATCAGATCATCTAATTTGATTCGGAAGTCAGATTTGACATCAAATAATTTTAGTTTTTTCTGATTGCAGTTGCAGGAGATCGAACCATTCTTCTCCCTACCAAATCTATTGCCAAATCTAGCATCAATCGTCACAGTACTAACTAGCTGGTCGTGACATTTGATAATAATATAACATCGATAGTACTTTTTGGTAATTTTTTTTATATAATTAGTATAACATCAATATTTAAGATAGACTTGTAGATTAATAATCATTAATCTAAATACTATGTCAAGTCTTCGAAAAATAATAAATAAATCACTTGTATTTTTATTTTATAAGCAAATAAATCACTTGTATAATTTAAGGTGACGTTATCGGCACGCAAGTGAAAGTCGTCAATTTAGTATATATTCTGAAGATTCAAAAAACAAAGCATAGATTCTGAATTTTGTCAAAAAAAAATTTCTGAATTCAAATCCTATAATGGGTGACTTTTTTTTAAAAGAAAACTCAATACCCGACTCAAGTACGGATTGATTCAAGGAACCAAACCCAACGTTCACTTGTGAAGGTTCATTTAAAAGTAGAAGTTTTTTTCTCTGTATGAATTGGCCCACAAAAATTTACACTAGAGAGTCGAACCTGAAACATTAAAATGAGCACACTCCAAAATCTCAAACTAACAGCACTAGATTAACCCAAGTGAGTTAGGGGCATTATAACTTGATGAACGCTAACAACAATTTTTCTATTTTGGATTTATTTTTAAAGTTTGAGACTCACATTAATTTCAAAAAATTAGAGAGTAAGTATTAAAGACCGTGTCAAAAAGAGTGTTTCTCACGCTCCTTCAAATGCTATAAATTATGCTTCTAAAAATTATTCGAATTTATATTTTGAGGTAATTATTTTTATTTATTTTAAACGTTCAATATATAAAAAAAAATTAAATTTACAAAAATTAGTCTAAAAATTGGCCGCCCGAGCAAGAGTATGAGCAACAATATATCTAATCTACTTTTAATATTTTATCCATGAAGTCTTTGATTATTACTAAGTAAAAGTCTAGCTAGACGACTTTTTTGTTTAAGCTAGAAGACAAAAAGAAATAGTTAAAAGAGCTGTTAAACTGAGATGCTACGACATAAATAATATTTATCATAGAAGTTTAATAATTTCCTTCTAAAATAGCTCGTTATCTTGTCCTTTCAAGATCCCATCTGCATCTCATTGAATAGAAATAAGGAAAGGATATACAATGTACAATGTATGATGAATTAATATTTAATTGAATTAATACAATTCATCAATTTTAACTACCATTTGTTTTTTCTCCATCTCAATAATTCAATTTAAAAGTTTAATTTCTCCTTTTTATCAAAACCTAACACAAATTTTTAAAAATAAAAATAGAAAATATTTTCACAAATACTAAGTAAATCAATATGGTTAAGACTTAAAACTATATATGTTAATATTGTTATCATTCTTTAAAAAATGTTGATATTATTGCTAATTTTGTTTGTTTTTTGAGAATATTATCATGAAAAAATTAGTTAGTTGATTAATCAAAAAAATATGTATTGGGCTTGCCAAATTACTAACATAAAGCGCAATCCAAATTCTCTTCCTACAAAAATCTATTGGGCTCTCTTATTTTCCAAAGAATTTTTCTCTTCTCACACCCCGTGTTTCTTTTCTATCCTCCATTTTTTCATTTTTGCGCTTGTATAAAAACTTTGGAACACATTTTTCGAAGTTTTTATAGTTCAAATTCGGGAAAAATTCAAAAAACACATTCCGAAGTTTTTTTTTCAAAATGGGTGTAGAAAAGAAACACGGGAGGGTGGGGAAAGAAATCTTCTTTTACAAATCTGATATGCTTTACCCAATTAAAGTGAAAAAAAAAACAAAAAAAAATAAATGAAAAATAAAACAGAGAAATTGAGTCTAACCCTAAATGGGATTAACAAACAGCCCACAAGATGGAGAAATCTATTTTACTTATTGATGTAATATAATATGAATTAAATAAAAAATAAGACATGTCTATCATTCTAAAAATACTCTTTACATCAAGATTCATCTTACAAACTTTGTATATGAAATGGTATACATGTTGAACTTAGAAATTATGTTACATAGAGAGATTGAGATTTAAAAGTAAAATGACCATAGGTAAGAGGTACATGACATAATCATATTGACATGCACACTCTTGTTTTATTTTAGTAAAGTAAGTAGCTTACAATATTAATTTACCCTCTTTTTTTTTACAATATTAATTTACCCTTTTAATCACATCCAAATTAACTTATTTAGAGTGAGCTTAAGAAAGCCCATCTTTTGAACCTTTTGATGCACCACCAACTAATTGAGAGTAATCACCATTCACAAAATTACAATGTTTCCTAATTTCCCCTTTATTACCAGTTAACACACCAATATATCCCATTTTAATCATTGAAACCCTAAAATTTTCAAAGAAAAAAGCTTGGTTATTACTAAAGCTATTGACAATATTAATTGTATCTGCATTAGGAGTAGAGAATAGCTCTTGGTCAGTTTGAAGTAAGCCTTTGTGGTTTTGAAGATTGGAATAATATCTGTTGTCAAATTGATTTGGTGTGGTAAGGTCTAAATTGTTGAGATTGTTCAATGTTGTATTTCGGGGACATAATCGTCGCAATGTTTGTAAGTAATTTGTGTTTAGTGTTGGATCAGGATTTCCAGTGTTGCTAAAATTGTATAGACGTTGAATGAATGTGTTGCAATGAGCTCTTCCAAATGTATGAGCACCTGTATACAAAATATTATTGTAGGATTCAAATTAGGTTACATGATATGTAATATTTCGACGAGTTTAACTATTTCAACAAAAATTATTGAAGGATTCAAATTAGGTAAATATGAAATTGATTATACCTGAGAGTGTAACTAAATCTCTAGTGTTAAGACCTTGAACACGAAATGAAGCTTTAAGTTGATTCAATGTTAAGGTTGGTGCCGGAAGGTTTCGATTTGCAAGGGCTCGATTTGCCGTTAAACTATCCCTTCTTCCCAAAGGAATTGGCCATGAGGGACCTCCTCCCTGTTCATAGACAAATATATACATTACAACTTTAAGATGAATATTTGTGAAGGAAATATAAAAGTGACATTATAAATGCTGCAATTTTTCGGGGGATAGCAAATAGTTCAATTTTTTTCATTCTATCATAACAACTGTCAGATCTATTTAAGGGGTTGATCTCTCCTAATAACTGTTTTTCGGCTAGGGGTTGAACCCAGAAGCAAATGGTTAATGGCCGAAATACTTGACTAAAAAAAGTTCATATTAAAAATAAATAAGATATACCAGAACAGAAGCAACTTCAGCTGCGATAGCAAGAATATCGGCACAAGAGACGGTAGCAGGACATGCATGTTCCACTGCTGTCTTGATGTTATTGACAACATCCAAACCTCTTATTGAGTTTATATTTGGACGTGCTTGTTGCTCACTTACTATTCTACGAGTGTTGTTCAATAAAACTGATCCATCGCAACCCTGTAATCACAAACATAAATAATATGCAAAGATTTCTATACTTCAATATATTTTGTTAGCAAATAAGACTAATTACACAGAGTATTAATCTTGACAATTCACTGCTAAAAAATATGAATTAGCGCGAGAGAAATTTAGAGAGGAAAAACGTGAAATTCTTTTCTAATTTTGTCATAAAATTATCCCTTATTATAAGTTTATTTTTCAAAATTTTCAACTAAATAAATTATTTTATTACCAACATATCATTAATTATTTTGTCGCTAAATATACGCCATTATATGCAAAAATAAATAAAAAATTGTCAGGTAAACTAGTGGCTAAAGGTGGAAAGTGGGGTGTCCGGATTCGAACCTCAGTCCCTGTATATAAAATATGATGAAGTTTATGTTTTCCAGTCATTTTAGATACCGTCGTTTGTGGTTATTTATCATTCAATGAATGATTGAAAAAATGATTCACGGATCCTATTCTAAATATTTTTTTTGTATATATATATATATATATATATATATATATATATATATATATATATAAGCTAAACATTCAAAATGGAACTTATTCTTTTTCGTTCTACTCGTATTCTTTCTATATTCTAGGTGAATTTTTTTTCTTTCAAATGTACCCAATAATTTATATTGGAAGTTGAAAAGTTAGAGTTAAATTATTTTTTTTTATCAAATTTTCTAGTGGTTAGAAATTTCACCTCTTAGAGTCGGATCCTATATATATTTTAAAAGTTTGAGGAATTATGTGAACATATTTAAGAGGCTAAAGAGCAGTTTTCAATCTTCATTTATAAGCATTTATAAGGATTCATCAACATATAAGAAGAAAAAGAAGAAGAAAAAAAGTGAATTATATATGGATGAACAAAAGTAATAATTAATAATAACATACTTGAACAAAGCAATCATGAAAATGGAGTCTGATGAGACTTGCACCTATACGTGGATCAGTGAGGGAAGCATCAAATATAACTCTAAGCACAATAGTGTACAAATATGGACATGTTTCCCTATAGAACCAAGGATTAAGCTGAGCATACCCTACATGTATCACAATTGCACACCAAAATGCCACACCTATAACATGCATGGGACTCATCTTTTGCATTGTGATCTTAATAAACTCTAATTAAGTTTGTTTTAATTAAGAACTTATCATCAAGAGTCTTTATTTATAGTCACAAATTGAGGTGGTTAACTTAATTTCTTGTCAAAATTGGAGATCCTGTAAATATTTTGGCCGGATTAACTTTTTATAACAAAATTGTATACCATTAAAAACAATCTTATTTTAACTAACAACTATATTTTTTTGTGTAAGGTTAGTTATACAAGAAAACAAAAATATCAATTCATAAATCAATGTGTTAATTTATGAATCGGTTGATATCTATATATATGGTCTGATTCCCATTAATGCGATTTTAGAGAAAGATAAATATAAATTTCTTTATGGATGTGTTTTACGTCTTAAAGTCTTCTATGTCTTAGATTAATTAGACGAAATGGCAAACAATTAGAAACTCTCTCACACACACACAAAATGGAGAGACTGAGGTTCGAATTCCGGTCATGACATTTGTTTCGGTAGACCTACAAAGTTCCACATTGCTTGGGAATTGAGGCTAAGGGAAGTTTATATATAATTAACACTCACACACCTTAAAGGCGCCATTTACAAGAGACAAAACCGTGAGGGCTCATATGCGGCTCAAAGCGGACAATATACCTCAGAACGTGGTGTGGCGCACTTGAGGGTGGAATGGAACATTGGCGCTAGAAGGAGGGGGTAGATGCCACATGCCCTCTAGCCCCTTAGTCTTTACTAGGATGCAATTGTTCTGGTACAACTAAAAAGTCTCACATCGCTTGGAAATCGAGGTTAAAGATAGTTTATATACAACACACACATCTTAAACCACTGAGGCACCTTTTACAAGACAAAACTGTGAGGGCTTACATGCGGTCCAAAATGGACAATACCTCGGAACGTAGTACGTGTAGTGCACTTGAAGGTGGAACGGAACAACGTCCAACCTAACAATTTCAATATTTCTACTAGTTGAGCTACGATTTATGGATTTGAGAAAAAAAATGTCAAATAATTTACTTATGAAATGAGTATCTATTATGCCATATTAATGAAAGTCACTTACAAATTATTTTAAGAAAATGTGGTATGCTTATAATACTTTATGTTTTCTATTGTATTCTTTGTGGTGATCGAGTTCATGTGTTTTCTATCTAAATTAAGATCCTTGGGCGTATGGAGTTAATCTTTGGCATGTGTTTATTGCCCAACACATAAAGAGTAAATTTCCATGTCCATCCTTAAAAATTATACACACATTATCACTATATTTAGTCTTTTTAAAAGAGCTGGCCGGTCACTAAAATAATCACTCAAATATTTAAAATATCAACTTGTTAATTTTTTAAAAGAATTAAAAGAAAATTAATTCTGCAAAAAATTAGTTATCATGAAGCCTGTCTTTCTTAAAAGAAAATGAGTGGGCAATATTAAATAGTTTTATTGATTAATTAATTTAGTTTTAATTTTTTTTATAAGTAATAGTGATAATATTTGTTTTGAATAAACTAAAATATATACTACTAATATTAAAAAATATATTAACACAGTATATACCAGCATAATTTTAAAGTATAAATTTGAAGGTTTATATATAACTTCATATTATTATAGTAGAATGTAACAAAAAATAAATATTAGTATAGTAGGAAGACAAGATTAGGAATAAGTTTGTTGAATTGTCCTTATGCTCATTTATAAAATATAGTTTAGCGTGTGGTTAACATTATTCTTCAACAAAATTAAGCTTGTTAGATTTCTTCACATAAAAACAAAATATTATGATGATAAAAATTGAAGACGTATTGGACAAGTTCATACATGTACACCAAGTTTTATCTGAGTGTTGAAAATTTAAAGTTTCACATTGATTAATCCTTTAATGGGATTTATCTCTAGATTTTGTATAACAATCGTTTGACCGACATTATCAATAATTTTTTATCGTGGCAATGATATAGATGTTTCATAGTTGAAAAATAATATTGTATTTGGTACGTTCTTCAAAATTAGTGGCTTTATAATAATTTATTCTATGACAATTGTAGTGTGGATTTTATTCAACTTAAGAAATAGAAAGAAGTGTGGATTTTTAATTAGGCTAGACCTTGTTCACACAAACCCAAATATATTTGGGAGGGGGAACCAAGTTGTGTATAAAAAAAATGGCATACCTACTAGACACTCTTTTACTTCAAGTGGCAATATATTCTAAACCCCTATAAATTTATGTTTACTTTTCTAGTTTTTTTATTAGTTATGGATTTCTTTTGTAACTATGTTTTTCAGTTTTTGGTGCAAATTAAAATATCCACTAGTTATATTATGATCAATCTCCGTTGGAGAATTTGGTTGACCACTTTTAGTAAAACCTCTCTTACCGACTAAAATTCTTCATCTTTAAAACTTGAACTCAAGACATTGTTTGAAGAATACGAATTCAATTCCACTTATACCAATGCAATGTTGGTTGGTTTGTTATGAATAAGACTTTTTTTTGGTTACGTGTAAGAAAGAAAAAACTACACCCATATAAAGGAAACACCTAACACACTAGTCGAAAAGGTTGAGGTTAAACTAGGTTGAGACCTGAAGTACTCACTCCGCATCTTTGCAAGATTTCCGTAGGCGTCTACTTGGTCAAAATATTAGTTATGTTTTAAAGATATATAGAATAGCTATCGGTTATCGAGACAACAATTAGACCTTAATCAGTGCCATAAACAATATTCATTGTAAAGTAAAAAATATATCACCTTTTTCATTTAGGACTCTAATGTTACAATCACTTTACAAATACATTAGTATACATTCGTGAAGCCTACTAATTTTCATTTTGATCTCAATACATAACAATAAATGTGCAATGATGGTAAATTACAATACCAATGAACAGAATCTCAATTTCCTTTCATGTAGCACCCAATCCCCAAGTCTCTTCTAAAAGAAAAAAAAATGAACTCATACAAACCGATCTAATTATCTTATTATCATTTTGATAGGAAATAACATTGAAAACAGGCCATACTGGTTAGTGGATCATCATTATGTTGTGCTTGGTGAAAGCACATGCTCTAGTTATTAGAATTTGTGTTGTACATCTTCTAAGCTTCGCCTTTTCGTTTTTTTCCCTCTCCGTGTCTTGACCGCCTAGGTGCCTCATCTTCACTTTCACTATCGTCGTTCCTTTCATCCTGCTGTGACTTATATCCTTGTTGATACTGCATGTCATCATCAGGACCCCCACTTTGACTGAGCATGTCTTGACTCTTACCTTGATCTGGTCCTGAACCGAACCTATCATTCCGGTCACTTGTTCTTTGATCTCTTTTAGGGCGGTTCATATTTTGTGGTGGAGGCGGAGGTGGTGGAAACATCGGAGGCATATTGACTGGCCTACCACCTCTTGGTCCGTTCGGACCTGGAACCCCCATTCCCCCCATAAAGGGACCGCGTCCAGGATTCATCATCATCCCAAATCCACCACCTGGAAACATCCCAGGTTGTGAGGGTCGTCCTCGGAACATCATGGCAGCTGGGGGGCCTCCAAAATCACCAGAGAACCTAGGACCATATGGACCAAAACCTCGGGGACCCATGCCAAAAAGATCTGGCATACCAAAACCATCAGGCCCACCAGGCCCGTAGGATAATCCATCGCCCATCATTACAGGGTTAAAACCTTGCATTCCATGCATGGGTCTGGCTCCACGCCCCATATGCATGTGGGGAGGCCACATCATTCCTCTTCCCCTACCTCTTCCTTGGACAGCTGGTCCTACAGCTTGACCAAAGCTCTCATCCTCTTCATCACTTTCTTCCTCTTCCTCTTCTTCGTTGTCTTCAAATGGGACAATGTCTGGATTTTCTCCTCCATTATCTGGATTCACTCCCTTTGCTTTCTCTTCTTCTCGTTTAGACTCTGCTGCAATTGAGATAGCCTGTAAAGACGAGAAAGAAAACCGAGATTAATCTGATTCTTGAAAGATTACATTGCAATGATTTTATGTGTCCAAACAAATCTATTCATTAAAATAGGCAACTATTAACAGATAATTGACACATGCATGAAACCAAATATTGGCTGTTGGTTTGAACATGGTTTAACACATAATCCAATGAAACATTAAACAAAAGATACTCAGAGAAAAACATTATTCAAGCCTTGCGGAATACTCTAAAGGAGATTGAATCATCTACATTGGACTTGGAACACATATTTATGTAAAAGATAATGACGATGACTCAAAGGAGAACATACCATAAGTTCGCTATCCGGCTCAGTATACAGCAAGGATGCCAACTGCTCACCGATTGAAGGTTCCAGCTCCTGACAATCTCTGCTTATCTGCAATTACATAACCAACAGAATATTTAGTAATTACTAATTGTCAAGAACCTACTTTTTCAAATAATAGAATTTATACCATGTTGTGAATCAACAAACTAGGTTCACAACTACAGAAGTTTGTCTTTCAGTTTGAGCAAACCTTTTTCTGTTTTTAGTTTTTGTTTTCACTTTTAATTGCAAAACTGTTTCATGTCTTCACTTTGGTTCTTGTTTTCAAAGACTTGTACTAGAAATGGTGAAAATAGAAGTGCTCATTGTTTCCAGAGTAATCATTGAGTGCAGGAAACAGTTATACGGTTAAAAATGAAAAGAAAAGTTGTTTTCCCAAACCAAGAAAACCCTAAAGTTGTTGGATTAAGACTAAAACTGTTCGATAAAGACAAATGATTTCATATCTAACTGAGTAAAAATAGGAAACAGTAAAAATAGAAACAGTTATAATATCATGCATTCACTGTTAAGCTAGAAATAAACACTATGCCCCAACATTAGAAAACCAGTGGATTTCGCTGACTGAAAGCTGTTACCAGATTTATATCAACTCTCAGCATGTTAAATGTCAACCAGTTAATATTGATCACTACCAATGGTCACAACTCACAAGTGACAAAAGACCACACATGTTTATATGGTATGCTTTTTTAGAAAACTGGTGATGTAGAAAAGCCTCCCGAAAGAACCAAGCAGTAACAGATTGAACATTACCAAGAAAGTCGGGTAAAAGTCAAAGTACAGCTATAGGTAAAGGTGGATCCAACAACAATTTTCAAAGCACAGCTATAGGTAAAGGTGGATCCAACAACAATTTTATAAGCATCACATCAACACCCAGATGGATTCAATCCTTGCTATAATCAACATGGAAGGGACATCAAATAACAATTTTAGTGTATAAGAAACCACTAAACAGCGAGAGTAAATGGAAAAGGTAATACCTTCACTGGTAAGTTCTCATTGTATGGATTTCTCAAATGGCGTGTTTTGTGGAATGAAAGTTCACATAACTGCAAATAAGAAACACAATTAGACAGATTATTATTGTTATGTAAAAAATAAATCACACATCACTATCCAGTTTTCGATAATGGTTCATGGAGAAATTTATCCCCGTTACCAACACTAAGACACACAAGCATTAATAAAGCTAAACAACTTAAAAAACACGCTATTACTTAAACAGCAGTTTGGGTTCAATGAGATACTATAAAAATATATATATTTCTTCCTGTTGCAATCAAATAAGAAGAAATACAAAAACTGAAACCACCGAAACAAAAATTAAAACACTAAGCTTCTTTTTGTTCTTTTTAGATGAAAAGTTGAACCTTATTTCTCAACCAAACTAATGAACAGAGCACATTTGTTTCGTCTTCGCAAAATGTCAAAGTCAAATGAAACTTGCAATCAAACATCACTCTTAAAATTACTACTTTCATAATATGGATAGCTATGGGCCACAAAAAGATAAAAAAAATAAATAAATAAATAAATAAAAAACTGAATGACAAAGTAATGGGGCCATACTAGATTCTACGACATTCTCCTTATAAAAAAATGTAATAACAAGATGTGACCATACTAGATTGAAGATTCTATGACATTGTAATTGTAAGAAATTGTAGTAGTAACAAGTTGCCAAAAGAGAGATTGGAAAAGAATAGAGAAGTGAGATTTTTGTTGCAAAATTGTTGACCAAGGTCCCGACAGAATAAAGTAGTTTCTGATGATATTAAGTATTAACCAGAGATAAAGGCAGTTATTGTATGACCATTTTGTGATATAGAGAATGGTTGATATGGGATTATTGATTTGGTAGAGGTTTGAACTATGAATGGGGGAGGGGGATCTGAAAGCAGTTATGAGAATCAATTGCAACATCTGGATATAAGAGGAAAATAGCAATTGCTAGATGTCAGTAAAGCAGCTTTCTCAATAAAAAAATTCTTCAAAGATAACATTGAGCATCTTTAGAAAGTCAATTGGAAATCAAAGTTCAAAAAAAGTAGACCCTCCAAATATTATATCGCAACCAAAATGAATAACGTAATTAATTTAATAGTTTCTGAAGCATAGCAATTTGTAATTTTAGTTTTAGTTTTCCTTTTCCTACAGTCTATGCTTTTGCAGTATGTTTAGCTTCAACTTGGGGATTCTCGCTATCCCTGAGATAAATAAACTAGGGTAGTTAATGGAAGAGTTTTTGTACCTTCAACCATTTAACAGAGAAATTCCGCCCATAATGTGCCGTTCCATGAGCATATTTCCAGTTTCCCCCAGCAACAGAACCACCAATTCTGGATGTCATCTTTGCACAGCCCTGCCAAAAAATAGAAAGGTTTAAGTCCACTGGCTTTGCCACAGCAAAAGAAAAGTCGCCCAATAGTTCTTTTTCACTTGAAAAATACTAACTCCTCAAATCATTAAGTGTTAAATGCCGGTGGGGCAGAGCATCTTAGTGAAACATAAGATGTTCGTAAATTATTCAAGTAACCTATTAAGTACATATAATGAATATTTGAAAATTCTATGGTATCCCTCTTGTCTTGTTAAACTATCACCAAAAGATCATTTAACAAACAAGCAACAATACATAATTAATCGGGTTGATGCATTTCTTCTCATGCATAATAAAACACCAGGTTTAAACATCACAACAAAATGAAAGAAGCAAAATCAATTACTTCCACTTCTCCCACTAATCATTATGATTAACTTATCTCAAATATTAGCATGTTACTAAGTTCCACTTCTTATAAGAAACTGTTATGAAAAGCTTCAATTTAATAATAATATAATGATGACAATAAATTAAAGAACGCGACATGAACATTTGGGTCAATTGATGTTGAAACACTACTAGAAACAGCAATACAGGTCACTAAAAGATGAAGGAATTTTATATTTCATTGTAAGCCGATATGCCCATTAGTCAGGTAGAGCGTAGAAAAGATATTGGGCCGAACATAAGCAAGGTAAAATACTCAGGATTTATATAGAAAATACTACTGGTGTTAGTAAATACAAAAACTAAATAATTGAGTTGCTCCTAAAAGGCTCCAAATCTAAACAAAAGCAACTTTTGAGATTTATTGCATGTTCTATCAGCAGAGAGACCTTGATATGCCATTGAATATTTAGAGAGAGAGAGAGAGAGAGAGAGAGAGAGAGAGAAGGACAATAACAACTCTTGATAAGGAATGTCAAAGAACCCATAACTAAAGTCAAATAATTGAGGTTTCTGACAATAATAAACAGTACCAACTAGCTTTCATGGATGTACATTACACTAAAAGGCAGTGCAGTGCAAAGATCTAAAACATAAGCTCCAGAAAGGCAACATGGTTTAGTCGTGATATTAAATATGAAAGTTTGTCAAATCATTTATAATTACTGACCTAGAAAATTAATTAAAGATGACAATGGAATGGGGTTCCTTGGTCAAGAATCAAGCTAATAGTAAGTCCCCAAGACTCGTCTATCCATTAATTTTCCCACCTTAATAATCAAATCAAACAAGTCTAGATGCATCCTACATTTTAAGGAGGTGCTGAATATTTTCATTTCCACAGTCCATTGGATAGCAAAGAAATCATTGGCTTAAACTTAAATCCATAAAATTTAACATGTGTAGCCAAGAGGGAGGGAAAATTCCAAACATACCTGGAAGTGTCGAGTACGGTTGACTGAGAAAACCAATATCACATTTTCCACAGAGTCAAATGCTTCATTTAGTTTTGATTCATTGCTCCTTTGAGTTGCCCATACTCCTTGTTGAACAGATAACTCCAAATTTTCACGATTGCAACTCTTAACAATAAAATACCTAAGGTTTTTAGAAAAGTTTATAAGTTTCATAAATATGGGAAAGAAAGTTGTAACTAAAATTTGAACACAAAGCACTCATGACAACTTATCCATCTTTAAAATTCTAGACCTCATCATAGTGTACTAATATCATTTAGTAATCGTCACCTAATTAGAATCATGCAGCAGGTAATACTAAAGCACAGTCAAACATAAGATCAATACCAAGTCTTTATTTGTGTGAGTAAGTGAAGAGAACTTGATCACAAACAAGAAAGCAGAGAAAAGTTATAATTTTAATAACAAAGAAAAGAATTAATATCTAAGTTAAGAAGATATTCCCACATTTTCTTCTTTTAATGTTCAAAACAGTTCGATTTAATAAAAAGAAAAGAAATTCTTCTCACTTGATTCAAGTCAAAAACTTATTTCTACTTTTCTTTTCTTTTTTTGATAATTCTTCAAGTCAAACTTTAAATCTTCATTTTGTACGTTATGGACTGTAAAAGCTGCCTGACAATTCTTAATAATAATAAGAAGAACTTGACGATCGGCTTATCCAGGAACCATATTTCTAAGATGAATTAGATACCACACTAAAGATTTTGTATAGGTCTTCTAATTAAGCTCAAGTGTCATTTAAGTGTATGTTTGTTTGCAAGGAAAAACCGCATCCCAAGGACTTCACCATAGTAAGTTAGGTCCTCGACCTTCAACTTGGCCACGCGATGGATGGGTTTCGACCTTGATTTCAAACACGGTTTTAATTTTTCAAAGTCAAAATTAGCGGTGCAAAATACGCAAAAAAACGGGTAATTTTAACAGCCAACATCATATAACATTAAATATATGTGTAGACTGCCAAGAGGACAGACGCATTCTTAAGATAAAGTAATTACATAAGGCAAATGTTGGTATCATATCCCAAACATAAGATACTTAAATGTGTGATTTGCTTGTATTATTTAATATTTATGTAACTATAAGCATACTGAAAACATAATTTATCAAGGCCAACTGAAAACTACAAGACTCCAACACACCTAGATACTCCTTGAGGTAAAGGGGTTGACGTTCGATTGGCTTGAATGGGTTGGCCATTAGCAAGATTTTGCACTTGGTTCTGGCTAACCTGCGGCTGAGACTGTTGTTGAACTTGTTGCTGCTGCTGGACATTTCCAGACTCTGAAGCTAATGGTTTTGCAACCGCACCTTGGTTTGCAGAATTAATTCCTTGAGGAAACTGAGGCTTATCAGCTTGTTGAGTATTATAATTAGAACCCCTTTGTTGGATAAATTTGTGAGAATTGTTATAGTTGTAAGAATATAAATGTTGGATCTTTTGAAGGACCTCTTCAATCGGAGGCGGAGGTCCAGGAGATTTTGCATGCCTGTATCGACAATCAGGCCCATTAGGACAAAATCCTAACTTGTACCTGCAGAAGAAGAAATATCAAAATTATAATCGTACAACTCGATAATCTCATTTTATATATTGTGAAGAAATTAAAGACAGATATAACTGATCAAACATGGAACAAGAGCATTTATCTTTGATAAAACGAAAACTGTTCACAGAAGAGTGCATGAGTATTACATAAATGAAACAAAAGTAGAATAGTGAACCCTCTTAGACAACACTGACAAGCATAAAATATAAGAGGATACATAATCCAAGCATATTAAACAAAGAAGTCATTCCAATCTCTTAGAATATCAACAAAAATGACACCTCCCTATAAATCATTACCAGAACATCATTATGATGCCAAGATGTGATGCTATACCATTAACAGATAAGGTAGAAACTTCTTTGCAACAACTCACTCCCTCCGGTGAAATTCACCAATCCAAACTATCACACACATCCACAGAATCTTACCCATATTTCATCTCCCAAAACCCCTGAAATGCCTCAGGAAGCTCTGCCAACTGTTATGAGTCAACTCGCTGCTCAGAAAATATGCCAAAGAGATCATTTCAAATAGTCCAGTAGATGTTTGATCAAGAAAAAGAACAGAAGTGCTGAACATTTTGATCTCTCGGTATATTCACTATTTTTTGAGACCCCGTTGATCAGTCCAAACTTACAAAACTATCAGGCAGTGAAAATATTACACTTTCTACAGACCATGATGACCACCTATTTCCAGTTGTGATCTATCAACACGGGAGGTGAAAACAACTTTTATGGACAGAGAAAACAACTTAGCTCTATTTAAATAATGACTTAACTCGCCAGCAAGCTTGCAGTATAGCTTAGTTGTCACTAGGGGGCGTGTGAGAATGTCGTCAAATGAGATCATCCACCAGACTATTTCCCACCTCACTTACTTAAGTTCTTCAGCAAAAAAAGACATAGACGGAGGTTATTAATTGATATCTATCATTTATCCAATCACCAGCATACATTTTACTTCTCTGTTAGTATTCAAAATTCAATTCACCAGCATATGTAGAAAGTACAATAGAAAATAAAAAGTAGAACTTGGTTTTGGAATATCCAATTGGAAAATATTAACATTTTTTTCTCAAAAATTAGATGATTGTAATTATACAGAGAATGGTGACAGTCATCTAGTGATCAAATTGCCAATAATTTGGGAAGAACAAAATGAATGGATATAAAAAGGTTAGTAGGCTAGCCAGATGAGCAAGTTCGGTAGAATATATAATCAACAAATTATTGGACAGCAAGCTACGACCCTCGGAACATCTTAATAGTGGTACCGTACCCTACCTTCTTTTTCGGTACACTCAGAGCATCTTACTATCCTTCTTTTCACTATCCTCTTTCTATGATGCCAACTTTCACCGATCTAACCCTACCTTTCTAGATACATAAGTTGAATACTAGCATCAACTTAAAACCCCAACACTATAATTTAACAATTTCATAACCCGGAGAAAAAAAAGGACCAGAACCAACTCAAAAACAAAGCAAAAATGCAAAATAAGATTCAATCCAACATCCAATACCATCCTTTCATCTAAATCGAAAAGCCCTAGTGTATATCACAAGAAATATATAATTGTGCAAAATAAAACATTATAGAAATTTGAAACATCATTGCACATATCCCTTAAAGAGCATGGAATCCTTTATCACATAACCTATAACCATGACAACTAATCACTAATCCACCGGACCTGTTTGGATCGGCTTATTTGAGCTTATCTACTGGCATAAATTTTTTGAGACTATTTGAGAGAACTTATAAAAACAGCTTATTGCAATTTTCATAAGTTTTTTTTCAACTTATTTCCATAAGTTCTCTACTATAACTTGTGAAAATAGCCCATAGCATATATAAAAACAATTTATCTTCATGTTATCTTTTGCCATAAAAATGCTTATATAACCTTATTACATAAATAAGCGCTTGTGTTATAAGCTGTTTATCCAAACAGACCCTAAACTCAATCAAAAGCAACATCACAAACAAACAATCTTCAATAACACATCAAAAACACACACACACAAACACAATCAAATCTCAATTTATGCAACAAAAACAAAAAAGACCAAGAATTAATCATCACATAATCCACACCCTAAATTGGAAGGTATCACATATATATACACATATACATACAATATACATACATACATATATACATACAATATACAATAAAAATATACAAAAAATACATACATGTTACACTCCTTGATATCTTCATTAGTATGCTTATAAACACAATCTTGCTCACGACACTCTCCATACAATCGAAAAAACCGACACACCGGCATCCGAGCCTTATCATACTGATGCAAGAATCCACACGCTTCACCTTTCATACACAAACTACGAAGCCAGTGACGACAAACCGTTTGCCGGAAGCTTCGTCTTCCAGGAACATTACCAGAAACCGGTTCAGTAACGGAAGGAGCATTGGTAGCACCATTGGGAGCATTAGAAGGTTGTGGTAAGTATGAATCGGGTTGGATAATAGGACCGGAAGGTGCGGCGGGAACGGAGGCGGATGCGATGGCGGCGGGAGGTTGTTGTGCGTCGAGTCCGCCTTCGAAATCGAAGTTGAGGACTCCTTCGGAATCCTCCATTTGGATGGGAGGAAAAAGGGGGGAAAGGGATTAGGGATTTGAAGGGAAAATGTTGGGAAGAAATTTGTTGGGATTTTGAAGGGGAAAAGAAAGGTTAACGGCGGGATTCAGAGAGAGTTAAGTGAAAGTCGGCACAAAACCAAAATAGAACGATGGAACTGAAAGTGAAACACTTGTTTGTGTTTTTCCAGTTTTTTTACTTTTTATGTTTTTTTTTTTATTTCATTATATTTATCTTTTTTTTTTTGGACTAATTGTTCTTTTACTTTTTTTTTTGGTACAAATTATTTTTATTGGATTTTTTTGGGATTTTTTTATTAGGATTTTTTTTTTATTGGATTGGGATTTTAAAAGATTTTTTTATGACAAAAAAATCTTGAGGTATTCAATCAAAGACTTTTACAAAAGTTAAATAAATCTTGTGGTATTCAGTTAAGACAAACAAGATTTTTTTTCAGGGCAACAAAATTTTTTGGTATTCAATTGGGATTTGGTACTACTTTTGAAATGTCTATCGGTATTCAAAAGTCTACCGATTTTGATGGATTGATTTTTTTTCAGGGCAACAAAATCTTATGGTATTCAATTGGGATTTGGTACTACTTTTAAAATGTCTATTGATATTCAAAAGTCTACCGATTTTGATGGATTCTTCTTTGGAATGGATTTTGAGAGACTTTTTAGTTGAAAATACACTTGATAGACTTTTTCAACAATCTCACCAAAAGCCTTGAGACTTTTTTGAACTCTTCAAGACTTTTTATTTTCATCATCACTGTATCATTTTTTTTGTAGTGCACTGTATCAAATTTCTTCTTCTTCTTTATTAGTACTTTCACAGTACATCATCACTGCACCCCTTCTTATTTTCTTTGTTCACTTTTTCAAGAATCTCACCAAAAGACTTTAGACTTTTTCAAACTCTCCAAGATTTTTTTTTTTCATCATCATTATATCAGTTCTTCTTCTTATTCTTTACCTATCAAATATGTTTTTTTGCAAAATAATATTTTAACAAATTCTATATTTTTTTTACAAACTTTTGATTCATTACAACTTTTTACAACAAAAGTTTTTTCGTTACATTCATCTGCTTCTTTTCACATCAATGGTGGTAGTGGTTTTTTCTTTATTAGAAATATATACGTAAAAAAATGTAAATTTTTTTTTAAAAAAAAAAATTGGATTCCCAAAAAATATATTTTCTTTTATTAAAATTTATTGATTCTTTTAAAATTTTCCTAATATACAAAAGTTTCCTAATATATAAAGTATTATGAAATCTTGATTGTAAAAAGTCTTTTGAAAAAAAATCTCTCAAAATCCATTCAAATCATGTGTTAAAAATCTTGATTGTAAAAAAGTCTCTAAAATCTCACAAAATTAATATAGTCCAACAAAATCTCATAAAATCACCAAGATTTTTTTTTTGCAAAAATTGTCTCATAAAATCTCAATCCAATACACCCCCCTAAATTTGTTTATTCATCGGTTTTTTACTATAGGTAATCATTACATCTGGACACGACACCTCTTTTGATCATTGATTCTAAGTTTCGATTGATTTTATCATTCAAAAAGAATTTGTGATGCAGTTTATTATCCATTTACCTTTAATTCATATATGTAATTATCCTATATTTATTAATATATATCATGACTCTAAAAGTCATATTTAATAGATAAAAAATTGGGGAAAGTGTATTAAAGAGTCATGCATATAATAGTCGGTTGATATATGGTGTTCATATATATGTAATTCGTCGTTGATGTTCTTTAGTAATTAGAATGAATGATTATAATAGTCATATTTAAGGGATGTACATGGATTTGGTAAATCCGGTCAATCAGATTAAACTCACCCAATCCAACCCAAAAAAAAGTGGGTTGGGTCGGATAATTGGATGGATATGAATTTTAAAAATGAAAAACCCATAAAAAGATCGGGTTTCGAGTAAAACCAAACTCAACCCAAAAAATCCACTGACGTTAGTGCTTTAATTTTTCGAATATTTTTTATGAAAATACTAATGATTTTTTTCATTTAATCGTTAAATATTTTTTATAGTGAAAATAAGTTATACTATTTTTAAGAAAATAAAAAGATTGAATAATTTTTTCAAACAAATATGATGGTTCATCGCACTATTTAAAAAATAAATAAAAAGATTTAATAATTTTTATAACAAATATGATGATTCATCGTTTAGTTTTTTTTTGCAATGAGAAGGGGCTAGGCCCAAAAAGGAATTACACTAAAATAATGCGGGGAGTAGAAACTCCCGAAGAATCAAAGGAACACAATTGATCTACTCCTAACGGAGGTGCATCAAATAAAGTAAACGCATCTTGCTGACAACCCAAAGCAGCTAAGGCATCTGCAACTCTATTTGTCTCTCGATATACATGCCGGATTCTAACATTCCACCCCTCTTGAAATAAACTACGTATTCGACGAACTAAACACCTTCCTCCACTACTACCAAGTCTATCACCACCGAGATTCCTCACCACTATCATAGAATCAATTTGAAGCTCTATATTATTGAACCCGTTTTGTTTCGCAAGGCATATCCCTTCATGTACTCCCCATAATTCAGCGTTAAAGGCAGAAGTGATACCTATATATTTGGAAAATCCTGTAATCCAAGTTCCACAATGATCTCACAAGACACCACCACACCCGGCTATTCCATGTTGCATAGCTCCATCCGTGTTTAAGCAAATCCAATCAGTTGTCAGGGCTTCCCATTTAACATTTATAGTAATTCTAGGCTTATCCATAATGACCGAGATGCTCCGTTTGGCATTATTATAATTTCCTACATACCTGCAAAATGTAATGAGCAGCATGTCTTGGTCTCACAAATTCTGGATCAAAAGTCTCCTTATTTCTCCATAGCCATAAATGGTAACAAGTCACAGCCCAAACCACACGCCACTCAATTCCTCCTTCTAGCTTGTCATGAATAAGCATATTATTTTGTGAGACAACTCATTTGTACTTGCTAACAGCTCACATTTTTTTGACTCTTGTGAATCAAAGCAAAACTCAGATCAAGAATGATTCAAGAATGAGCAGAGAATCTGGTTTTTGTGCAAAAGTTGTCTGCTGCATATTTGGCATTGAGTAATGGCTATATTTTGATCTCCAACTGATATACTTGAAGGCCAAGACTCACACATAAGGTTACATCTATAAAAGGCAAGCAGATACAAGAGAAAGAGTAAGAGTTCAAGCTACAAATCATCAATTACTTGTTTTTGTCTACAAGTCATAAAACTCTTCTTTCATCACTCAAACTCAGACTCTTCATTCACGTCATACTTATGAGTTTACCGAGTGTTTCTATTTACTTCTCAAACAACCTTTGAGTTTCTACAAGCAAATTTCTCAAGAGACCACTTTTCAACATAACCCACTTTAAAGTGGTTGTATCTTTGTCTCTCAATTTTACTACTCACACTCCAGCTCTTTATCAACCTATTGGATCATAATATTACCGAGTGTATTGAGTGTATTTTGTATAAGCTTCTCAAACTAGTTTTGAGTTTGTGTGTAAGCTTAGATTCGGAACAATTCCCTCTGTAAAAAGAAGATTGACTCAAGTCAATACGTAACTATTGATTGAGTGACACCTCTGTATAGTTTGTAAGGCCGAGGTAGATCAAGCTTGTAGGGATTGAAGGTTTTTGATCTTGGTTTAGATCAAAGAAGATTTGTATTTAAGATCGGTAGTATCTCGAGATCATAGTGAAAACTCACAGGCGTGGGGACTGGACTAGCCCAGGATTTGGGTGAACCAGTATAATCTTTGTGTGTGAATCTCTGTAACCTTTAACTCTTTATTTTCTGTAAACACGCATCACACGAAACACTTCATTTACAGTTACTTTGAAATTCTCACGCAGCTGAGATTGTTCTTAGAACAATCTGATTTTTAATTCACTAACATTTATCCAAGTATACACTTGAGATCAATTTAGTAGACTGCAGAATTAATTTTTAAAAGGGTCACAATTCAAAATAATAAATATATCCTGATTTACAATAATATATTAATAAAAAAATTCAAAGTATGTTGACCTTCATCTACATAATAATATAGAATTTAAATAGTCATTTTTTTTTCATGTTGATAAAATAACATGTGGGTTGGGAGCGGAGAGTGGAGTATCACTCTCCATTCTATCATTTCTCCTTCAAATCTCAAAAATTTAGATCATTTATCATATTTAAATAAATTATTGCCTTAAATAAAAAATTAATTTTACAAATATTTAAAAAATCACGAAATATTAAAATTTTAATAATCCATATTTTTCATGTGTCAAAAAAAATTATCTATATTTTACGTTGAACATTAACCCATGCGATAGTACGGGTAAGTTATACTAGTGCTTACATAAAAAGGTTTTCATAATTTGTACTACCAAAAAAAAAGTTCTTCATAATTAAATACCATTTTCCAAAACGAAGTAACTTCTACCGTGCATTGGAAAAATGTTGGCATAATTAGTATTGGAAGTTGAAACAGTACACACCAATTAGTACAAAACAACTACAACAACCGAAGAGACGCTTCAGTTTTCCAAAACAGCAACTTTATCATCTCAAACTCAACTACTCTGTCTTCATATCTTCCTTTTGAATATCAAAACAAGAGCAAATTCCTCAAACTGTACTCATTTCTTCCCAGTTCTGTTTTGAGCTTATTTCAATTACTTGAAAAAACATGGTCAAAAAATGTGAAGGACTTGCTGTTGGAATAGACCTTGGCACAACGTATTCATGTGTTGCAGTATGGCAGGAGCAACACTATCGAGTTGAGATCATTCACAACGATCAAGGAAACAAAATAACACCGTCGTGTGTTGCTTTCACTGAAGATCAAAGGTTGATTGGTGATGCTGCTAAGAATCAAGCTGCTTTCAACCCTCAAAACACTGTCTTTGGTAATTTAAATTTTTTACTTCCTTTATATACTTTTTTTTCCCGGGTACATCACTTCCTTTATATACTTATTATTATTATTATTGTTCTACTATGATTAAAAAATGAAAACGTGCTGAACAAATTAATCACGTGAGTTAGTAATGTTATATTTTCAGATGCTAAGAGGTTAATTGGTAGGAAGTTTAGTGATCAAGTGGTTCAAGATGATATAATGTTGTGGCCATTTAAGGTCACTGCCGGTGTCAATGACAAACCCATGATTACAGTTAAGTACAAGGATCAGGAGAAATATATGTGTGCCGAAGAAGTATCATCTATGGTACTCACAAAGATGCGAGAAATTGCTGAGTCATATTTAGAATCCCCGGTTAAAAATGCAGTTGTTACTGTGCCAGCATATTTCAATGACTCTCAGCGAAAAGCAACTATAGATGCAGGTGCTATTGCTGGCCTCAATGTTATGAGGGTAGTGAACGAACCTACTGCCGCAGCTGTTGCTTATGGCCTTGACAAGAGAACTGATTGCGCTGAAGAGAGAAATATTTTTGTCTTTGATCTTGGTGGTGGCACTTTTGATGTGTCTCTACTAACGATTAAAAATAACAACTTCCGAGTTATTGCAACTGCAGGAAACACTCACCTTGGTGGAGAAGACTTTGATAATAGAATGGTGAACTACTTTGTACAAGAGTTCAAGAAAAAGAACAAACTAGACATAAGTGGAAATCCAAAAGCTTTGAGGAGGTTGAGAACAGCTTGCGAGAGAGCTAAAAGATCACTTTCGTTCCTTGTTGTCTCCACTATTGAAATAGATTCTTTATTTGAAGGCATTGATTTTTGTTCCCCAATCAATCGTGCCAAGTTTGAGGAAATAAATATGGATCTTTTCGATGAGTGTATGAAAACTGTTGAGAGTTGTCTTACAGATGCTAACATGGACAAGAGTAATGTAGATGATGTCGTCCTTGTTGGGGGGTCTTCTAGGATTCCCAAAGTGCAGCAGCTATTACAAGACTTTTTCAATGGGAAAGAGCTGTGCAAAAACATTAACCCTGATGAGGCTGTAGCTTATGGGGCAGCTGTTCAGGCTGCTTTGTTGAGTGAAGACGTTAAGAATGTTCCCAAGTTGGTGCTGCAGGATGTTACACCTTTGTCTCTAGGTAGGAAGGTGGTAGGAGATATCATGGCTGTGGTGATTCCTAGGAACACTTCCATTCCTGTCAAGAAAACCGGACAATTTTGTACAGGTGTAGATAACCAAACCAGATCCTTGATAGAGGTTTATGAGGGTGAGAGAACAAGAGCAAGTGACAACAATTTGCTTGGTTCCTTTTATCTTTCTGGTCATACCGCTGCCCCTCGTGGCCACCCTGTCGATGTTTGTTTCGCTATTGATGAAAATGGTATTTTGACAGTTTCTGCTACAAATAATGCTTCTGGAAATTCGAATCAGATTACCATAACCAATTACAAAGAAAGGTTGTCAAGTGAAGAAATAAAAAAGTTAATTAAAGAAGCTGAGAATTATCATATTGAAGACAAGAAATTCCTAAGGAAGGCCAAAGCAGTGAATGCATTGGATGAGTACATTTACAAAATGAAAATTTCTTTACAGAAGGAGGATGTTAATATGAAGCTCTCGTCCGAGGAAATTGGGAATATTGAATCTGCAATAACAGTGGCAACAAATTTGCTTAGTGTGAATCACCAGCAGGTGGAAGCAGATGTTCTGGAGGATCATCTTAAAGGGCTCGAGAGTAGGATGGAACAAATTATAGTCAAGACTATTTAGTTTTTTATTTATTTTTTCTGTATTGATATTTTAACCATGGTCTTTCTGTTTAGCAGCATTATCTAATACTAGTAGTTAAGTAAGTTTTGTTGAAGTTTAAAGTGGAAATTGTTACTTTCAGTCAGCTATATAAACTAGCATCAACTTGCTGAAACTGTGATGTAGGTACTCCTGTTTCCGTTGCAGTTATTTTATATTTTATATTTTATTTTATTAGTTTACAAAGCAAACCAAATATGAAAGGCTTTTACTTTAGTCTTCTTCAATGGCTGTAATCAGTTGGTTGATATATTGAAGTTTTAAAGTTTTAAGCTAAGGTCTCAGAAGTTAGAAATTGTGATGAAAAATGGATTATGTCTTTCCAATGTAAAAATACTTGACAGCTTCTTGACAAGTCCTAAAATTGAAATGGAGGATGATAATACAAGCATCAATACTATTTAAAGTATACATGCTACTTAAATTGCTGCTGTCATTTATTCATTAACAGTATGCTAAAACCATGATGTTGATACTTCTGTTTTCATTGCAGTTTTTTTTTTTCAAAAGAAAACTTGATTAGTTTACTTAAAGGCTTCCTTTGCTTGATCTGCTGGTTATTATCCAAGTGCTTAATCTGCTGCATAATCAGTTGGTTGATTTGTTTTGCTCGAGTACTGAATAGCAGAATTTGACTAATAAAATGGAAAAGTTGCCACCACCCATCACCACCATTGATGAGAAACAGAAGCAGATGAATGTGAGGGTTAAGCTCTATGTTGATGTTGAAAATAGAAGCAGATGAATGTGAAGAAACGCGTTGTTGTTGTTGTTGTTGTTGCATATGACACTTTAATATCAATCCTATATGAATGATTCTTAAAAAAACCATATCCTATGATGAATCGTGTTGCCATTCCATGTACCCTTAGTCACTCATCACTCCTAATTGCTAGCTCTATTACATTGGTAATGAGACTTTTATAAACAATCTATTCAATATGAAATTTATGTTAGTTTTGGTAAAAATTTGTAGTAAAATACTATTGCAAAAAGCCATGTTTTGAGTTTGAATACATGGCAAAATACTAAAAAATCTGACATTTCTAACTTCCAGTAATAATTGAGTGATTACATTATAATTTTGTTTCGGCTACAATCTCGTCTCAAACAGACTTTGTCTTAGTTCAATCAGAGAGCATCGGATTTGTTCAGATCTATGGATACATTAGAGTCAGAAGAATGATTCAATATAAAAATCTAGGATTGGATATGAGTATAATTTGTACTATTAATATTTGTATTTTATATACATCGTCCCTCATTGTCCATCTAGATTCCCTCCAATCAGAATTAGCCCATATTTACACACAACCGTACAATTTCAGCTATTCAATCTTAACCGAACAACTTCTATTTTAACTCAACGAAATGGATACAAAACATGCAGTTAAAGTATAGACCAATCGATCAAAGATTGTACTCGTACAGTCTAGATTCACAACAGCATGAATGTGTCTGCATCGAATCCATTTCCCTCATTTGTATACATGCTACTGAATGATCTACTGTTATTTAAGAAGGTTCATAGTTCAAGTTTATTCTTAAACATCTATTGCAATATAGACAAATTCTATAAGAAATGAATACTAATAAATACATGAAAAATCTCATACAACTTCCTAATACAAAATCACATTGTACACAATCTGAAAACAATCCAAGGTTCACCAATCTGTTCCCAAGTTTCTGGAAACATAGAGTTTATCAATGTATTGGATTACAGCTTCTGATGATGAGACATAAATTTGCATTTGTTCTTTCGCTGACGCCACTGAAGTATATTTGCCAACAACAAAACGAAAAGAAAAATGAGCATCATGAATGCATTATTTACCATACAAGTTTTGAACAACACATAGCACTTTGAGGTTAAACCAATGACATGCAAATTCTGACTTAGATAAGTAAATCTACACTTACCATCCTCGTTGAGTTTCTTCAAAAGCTGTTCCTTTGTAGGAAGAACGTACAGCCCAGCAGAAACAGCCTTCCTGATAGCCCAACCGTGATAAGGTGCAAGGGCTTGTTCGTAAGCCTTTGAAGCTGGATCCCTAAGAGAATTTCCCCTGCCATAAGATATACAGGAACCCAGCTTATTTACTGCAATCATTATGCTATTATGCCATAAGCTTAATATTAAAAATTTAAGAAACAACTCCATTAATTCAAATATATATAACACATTTTAGTTAATACTCTAAGAAAGGTAGCTCGTGGGGTGAGGATTGTTGAAGTATACACTTTAGTTTATCATATCTCTAATTGATGTCCTCACATCCAAGACTGTACATCTCGAGTGCAAACAAATCTAAGATAGACTCTAATACTCGATACCGTCTTGGAATTTGAGTTAGGCTTAATTCAACCCCAAAAGCTAGCTAAAAAGGCGAGGATTGTCAAAGGGAAATGTAAGATGTCCTTCCCCAAGATTTGACTAAGAGATACTTCACTGATACATTATGAAACAATGACATAGGTCAAAGTGTTAGGTGCCATTAGCTTTACTGTGCAATTGTAATATGGCTCTTCCAGGCATAATTGACCGACAACCTTTCCTCCAATATTCAATGGGGGAAACTATTATAACTCTATTAAGACATTTATGATTTTTGTTCCTATCATATAAATTAATGAGTATGATGAGCAATATTGTAATCTTGCTGATCATACGCATAAAATTAAAAGTAACCAAAACCAATCATAACATAAAGTACAAAACTTTCAATGGTTGCACAATAAGACAAAAGTTTGTTTGCAATAGTATTGGTACTTAATTCATTGTTATTTTAATTTTGAACATTTTGTGTATGCTATTGTGCAGCCGTTGAAAGTTATGTACTTTATGTTATGATTGATTTTGGTTCCTTTTAATTTGATGTGTATGATTAGCAAGATTACAATATTGCTCATCATACGCAGTAATTTATACGACAGGAACATGAAAGCATAAATGTCATAATAGAGTTAGCATAATTTCCCCTATTGAACATTAGAGAAAAGATTGTCGGTCTCAACTATGACTAGAAGAGCCACATTACAAGTGCAAGTTCTTCAAAAGCACAATATTCAATGCCCTGGAAGTCATCGCCATCAAGGAACATTTCACTAAATTATTTACTCATTTAAGTTATTCCATTCACTTCCTGCGTATTATACCAGCTAGTGACCAACTAACCATCATTAGTGCAGACTGAATCTTCTAACAACTTTCATTTTCAAGCTGATATCAAACAGAAAAGCAGGAACAACAAAAAGTGATAGAAAATGAACATTGAACTGGTACTGAAAACAAAACTTGAGAGCTAAACCTAATTGTGATACAGAACTTGAAACATCCACTACCATGCTATTATAATGTGCATGCAAACTTTACTTGGCTCGAAACTGGTTAATAAAAATAGAAGAAAAAAGAAAAATAACATGAAACATTTTTATTCATTGTGGTTTTATTCAAGCCACGAGCAAAAGGGGAAGAAATAATTCTGAGCCTCCTTTTTGCAACTTGACTACCCGGCACTCATGGATGAAAAGTGGAAGCTAGCTATCCCTTCCATCCAATTTTACACTCCCACTTGAGTTTCACGGCACTCTATTTCCCACTCTTCCATCCTAGTATAATCTAAAAATTGTTCAAAGCATAGCAGACACGTAGCAATTTAAAGATAGAATAAACTAGAAAGAAACAAATTGCAAAACAGTAACCAATGTACATACTCAGTGACTATCATTTGTTCAAAGAGTACTCTGACCATGTCGAGTCCACGCCTTACTCTCAACAGATTTCTAGTATGGCTGCCTGCATTCCTGACAGACTTGGCTTGTACATCCTGATCAATCAACGAATGTAAAGTCTGAATGGACTTTGATGCCTCGGCTAGATCATTAACCTAAACCACAAAACAATCACTTAATATATCCTTGAAGCCTTGACTTAACAAATAACATGAAGTATACACACTAAGCACCAAAGAGAAAGTGCTCAAAGCACACATATACATAATAAACAAACACTTGATTTCTTGAAATTATTGTAAATTATACACAAAAGAACTTCACTACTAGTAATCCCAAAGATATATTTTCTCTTCCTTTCTAATAACCAGTCCTTTCTAATAACCAGCAAATAAAAAACTAACATGATTTAAGTCAGTGCCTCTTTGGATTAGCTTATTTGAACTTATCTACTGGCATAAAAATTTGTAAGACTGTTTAGAAGAACTTATAGAAACAAAATGTCCATAAGCTGTTTTAAGCTTATTTTCATAACCTCTTCGCGATATCTAAGATGATTGTAAAGCACGCGTATACTTAAACACTTGATTTCTTGAGATCAATGTAAAATATTCACAAAAGAACTACAATGCCACTAATCCAAAATGCCAAAAATACTTTTTTTTTCCCCTTCTTTTCTAATCATATAAACTACAAATAAAATAATATAAAAAAACATGATTTAAATCAAGGGTTATAACTTCTCAGCAACCAAAAACAAACAAAAATCAAAAATCGATAATGACAGTGGAACAAAGTTCCCTTGAGCATAACTCATTAATATGGACATTGCAATATACACGGGCCAAACCGGGATTCAAAGACGAGATTCCCCACTTATTCAACTTAAGTGTTGAAATTAAAATGGCATTGCAATATCAGGTGTCGGGCCGAGGTTTGAACATGAGATTCCTCACTTATTCACCTTAAAAGGCTGAGATTCTGGCCACTAAGCTACATCATCAGAAAAAAATGCCATTGGAATTTGGAACTAAGAAATAAATAAAAATACAAACTTTACATTACCCTTTTAAGAATTACAATAAACCCAATTAAAAAGTAAAAAAATTGATGAAACCCATGATGAAGAATCTCATCTCAGTGAGATAGATTAAAGAATAAGCGATTAAAGATACCTTGGCAACGAAATCCATCTCAGCGAACTTGAAAGCGATACCTAAGCAACCAAAGAGAGGGGAGATGTGAGAACAAGCACGAGAGAAAGGAGCAACTTCAACATCAGCGTTTTGAGAATCGGAAACAGTGTTAGCGAGGTCTTTGAATGCGACTGCGATTTGATGAAGTGTTTTATCGCCGGTGATTGGTTCTGCCATTGAAAGCGATGAAAGGGGAGATATTTTACAGTTGTGAATGGTGTGAAGAGATTGTTGGTGATGAAATGGAGTTTTGGGTCGGCAAATGAATAACTCGATGCATGATTCGATGCCACGTTACTTTTAAAAGTGCGAAAATAAATAGTAATTTTTTTTCTTGTGTTATAATGGTAAAATATATTTTTGATTCTTATAAAATTAGCTAATTTTTATTTTTATCCCTATAAAAAAATACCAAAAAGTTTTTTATTTTATATTTTATTTCTAACGACAAATTTATGCTCATTTAATATCAATTAATAATTCTTTTATGTTGAATATTATATTATATTTGTATATTATGTTAAACCTATATAAATTTATTGTGTTAAAAAATGTAACACATATTGTCTATTAGGAATAAAAAAATTGTAGGGAAGAAAAATGTGTTTCTTAGAGAGGAATGAAAACTAAAATTCACTAATTTTGTAGATACGAAAAAATCATTTTATCCCATTTATTATTATTGAGTTTAAATTCACTAATTTTTATTATAAATAATTATAAAAAATTTAGTTTAACGACAATTAAAAACCATATAAAATAACAATTGTCATTTGAAACTTACACATAAATAAAAATGTTGAAATTCAAACTCTAATCATTACATTCAATCTAATAATTTCAATTTGTTTATTATTTGAACTAAAATTTGTAGATGAGCAAGTCAGTTATTACTTAGTGTGTTAGTGGAATTGAAATAATTAAAAAAAATACTATTATATTGGATATTAATTTACTATGGTATTTAAAATATTTTTTTATAAGCATATATTATACAAGGGGTGGCGATCACTATACATATGTTGGGTAGTATAGTGCTCCATGGTTTAAGGGTGGCTAACTACCCTAATTGATGTAAACCTGGGTTCGTCCCTGGCGCCAGATTTGGGTCAAAGGCGAGAAAAGGTATGTTTGCCATTTGGAATGCGGTCATGTGGTCTTTAAGGCGAAGGCGCAACTAAGGTATTTTTGAGACGCGCAATGGTGATCATAACAAACGTTTAGAAGAGATTAAAATGATGTCGTGAGTTGTGACGATAGTTGTTGAGTAAAGAGAATTAGAATATTTGTCTTTTATATGAGTGGTTGATTGAACCCTTATTATGCATGACAAGGTGATTGTTTGGGCTATGTGTTTGTTTGATGAGGTGCCTCAGTAGCAGAGCCAGAAATTTAGGCAAAATTTTAGTCTAACAAAAAATTTCAATTTTGTTTTAAGTTGACCCCTAAAAATTTCGGTTTATCTCTGCTGGTTTTTGCTGCGCCTGGTCTGTGATCTGCTGCGTTTTAGTTGTTATTGCAATGCTGGTTTTCTGGTTTTACTGCGGGTGGAGATAGCAGTCTGGTTGCTTTTGGGCCTGAGTGATTTTCTCCTTGTTTTGACTTCTGTTCTCCTGGTAGCAGGCCTCTCTATTTTGGCCTTTTAGTTTGTTCTTTTATTTTATTTTTTTCCTTGTAGGATAACAACTACCGGAAAATATCTTTTGATAATACAAATTTTATCGAAAGATATCTTTTGGTAGTGCAAATCTTTCCAGAGATGAGATGATCATGGTAATTTTGTTTTTAGTTAAACAAAATGATTTTATCTTCTTTATTCAATTGAGCAAGGAGAAGATAGCATTCACCTAATTACATTAAAATGGATGAAATATTTTTACATAGTTAATTTTGAATTGGATTCAAAAAGTATGGTGGATAAATTCCAAGGTCAAAAGTAGGAGTAGAATGTTTATGAGTTCAATTCTATTATCGGTAGAATATCTTCACACAACATTCTTTTTATAATTATTTTCATGTTAAATTTATTAAGACACAAGTCGATAAGAAAGTTCAACTTCTTACAAAAGCGGCTATATTCGTAGGTCATCCATTGTTCATTTTATTTGCTATTTAAAAGGCTGCATGTATCGATCAAGCATCAATTTTTTAGAATTTAGTCCCAATAACAATCAAATCATATCAGACATTTTGACTGAAGATTACAATCTAATTCTCACAAATCAACCACAACTCTAACCTTGTACTTGTACAAAATTCATCCTTTGACAATACCCATATTAACAAAATCACTATCACTAAAAAACAAGTAATATATACTCCAAAAATAAAATAAAAAAAACTAAATAAAATAATGAAATACTCCTTCTAGGATTCATCACTGCACAGCCCAGATCAATTTTCCTTAATTAATCAATCTTAAGCGGCAGCTAATCCAAAACCACGCCTTTTAAGTTTTAATAACTCACAAATATGAAAATCAATTAACCCCACAACAATATCTAATTTAGATTATCTTCCCTCTAATCATCCTCTTTCTTTCTTCTCTTCAATCACCTAAGAGCTTGAAGACAAACTTGACAAAGTAGTAGCAGATGAAGTCCTAGGTGAAGGAGAAGCATTCTTCAACACCACAGTTGGCAAAATACTAGTTTTTCTCCTCTCTTCTTCCTTAATCAATTCTCCACCAAATAACTCTAATTTATCCAAATTTGTATTTTCCACAACCTTCCTTCCTTTAAACAATACAGACTCCACATTCTTCTGTGCCAACATCTCCTCCGAAACCGCCAACAAATCCGACGCCGTTTTCACAATCTTCCCTTTGTTTGCCTTTGCCATTACCCCATTTGATTGAATCCTCACATAATTGTTCAATCTACACTCTCCAAATGCCATTGATACAGCTTGATCAACCTACATTATAACATTCATTCGTTTAGTCACATTATTCATATAAGAATAATAAAAATGTTCGCTTTAACACTTATTGAATAATTAATGTATTTGATATAAACCAGACAAATTAGAATATAAAAAATAATTTTTTTTCATTATAACATAAACCCTATACAATAATCAAACCTACTTATGACAACTTTTAATATTTAAATTAAATACAATAATAAGTCAAAAAATAAATAAAATTAAATACAATAAAAAATATAAAAGAAATGTGTTTATTTTTGTTAGGTGCCACATTCATTACTCTTAGCCTAACTAGTAACCACCAATTCAATTAAAATTATTTTTAATTAATTAAATAATTAAAAAAATACCAAACATGATTCGTATCTTTATTTTCTTTGTCGTTTTCGATTTATTTAAATATTATAAAAAATAATTGATAATTTTTTAATAATAAACATTTAAGATTTATTTTCTTACCATATCGGAAGCTCCTTCACCAGCAATTCTCACGAAACCTGACGGAGACTTAACGGCGTTAAAGTCCAACTCTCCGTTCCCAAGAGAAAGAACCAACAAGTCAGAAACACCGTTACAGAACGGAAACTCGTGTTTATTGTTAAGCACGTGTGTGACAGCAGTAGCCGTTGGATTGTTCATAGCAATACCACCATCAACGGCTAAAATCTTCGTTTTCCCGTCAATGGACCTCATTTCAATAGAAGCCGCTGGATCAGCTGACGTGGCAGCACACACATCACGAATCTTGAAATCATAACCGTCAATTTCAAGCGCGTCGGCGCGGGAGAAAACGAACGGAGCGCGTGTGACGAGATCGTAGCAAGGGATTAGAATCGGTTTCAGTGTATCTTTCAGAGTACACTCACCGAACGTTTTTCTAAAAAGCTTCTCCGATTTCGTTTCCGATTGAAGAACTCGCCGGAGAATCCCCGATCGCCGCGAAATTCTGTTACGGTTGTTGATCAGAAACCTCAACGCCTCATCAGCAGTAAACATAGGTAGTCCGTCTTTTCCGCGTGTGAAAAGCAGTGCGGCGAGGACTCCGCCGACACCAGTTCCGGCAACGGCGTCAAAGAAACCTGCGATGTTCGCGTTATTGTTACCGGATTTTCTTTTCAGGCAGGATTCAAGGTGAGCGAGAGATTTAGCAGCGAGAATGCCGTCGGTGTAACCGGCGCCGTCAATGCAGAGAATTCTGACTTTACCGGCGGCGTTTTTGGACGATTTAACGTCTTTTGGTTGATTTTGAAGAGAATTTTTGGGATTTTCAGTGTCGGTGTAACCGAAGAGAAATTTGTTCTCCAGAATGGAGAAGATTTCATAGGTGAGTTTGTCAACTTCAAAGTTGGAGTCAATTGTGTTCAAGTTCATTGGTGATGTAGACAGTGCCGCCATTTTTCTGCAAATTGAGTGAATGTGAATGTGAATGTTTGTTTTTGTTATAGAGAGAGAAAGTTAGAGAGAGAGAGAGAGAGAGAAAGAGAGAGAATTTGTTGTTGAAAATGGTGAAATGTGATGATGAAGAATGGAAGAGGACGTGTGTTTATATAGTGAGTGAGGAATTAGAATGAGTGAATATGAATGTAACTATCTAAGAACATTCCTATAAGGTGCACCAATTAATTAATTGCATGCCATTTTTTATTTTTATTTTTATTTTTTCTTTATTGTTTTAGATTTAATTGAAACATGGGCATTTTGTATTTAAAAACATTCCTATAGAAGTAATAGTTTTATTTAATAAATGTGTGCATCAATTAAATTAACTTAAAATCTATTCATTGAATGTAAAAAAAAATTGAAGGAAATTCATTGAATCTTAATAACTAAAAATATTCATGGCCCGTTTTGATTCAACTTATTTTTAAGCTTATGAAAATAGTTTATGCAAATAAATAAATTTTAGTGTTACTTTATAAGTTTTCACCTACAAAAATTGTATATTTATAAGCTATTTTATCACAAACTGCATTTTTTTTTAAACTGAATTAAGAGTATAATGACATAAAAAAGTATAGAAAAAATCCCAACAAGGTTGGCACCACAAACTACATTAAAAATCTTATAATAATACTAGCGGGCCAGGCACGCGCGTTCCGCGCCTGCCTGTGTCTAACTTATGTAAAAAAAAATGCTTGATGTTATAATGAGTTTTTTAATAAAAGACTTTTGCTACTAAAAAAAAGTGTCTTATGTTATGGTTAGTTTGTTAATAAAAGATTTTTGTTGCTACTAAAAAAAATCAAGGGTATTATTGGTATTATTGTTAAGTGTTATTTCAAATGATAGTGAAGGGCAAAATGGACCAAGGAAAAATCCAGTCCAAACTCCCCTATCCCCTTTATATTGTTACTAGCGGGCCAGATAGGCACGTTCCGCGCCTGCACGTGTCTAACTTATGTCCAAAAAAAATGTCTTATGTTATGATGAATTTGTTAATAAAAGATTTTTTATTGCTAAAAAAATAAGGATATTGTTGGTATTATAAAAAATCGACACCAAAAATATTTGTATTCTCTTTTTATATAGTATAGATGTAGTATTAAGTTGGTAATCATTCATGTATAAGCAACTCATTTGCCACTTATTCACATTTTTATGATTTGAATTATTATTATTTTTTTAAATTAATTAGTTAATGGAAGTTGTGAAACTAAGTCAAGGGTAAAATAGGTATATTGAAAAGTTCATCCCAAACTCACTTATCCTTTTTATATATTACTAGCGGGCCAGACAGGCGCGTTCCGCGCCTGCCTGTGTCTAACTTATGTTAAAACAAAAACATGTTTTATGTTATGATGAATTTGTTAATAAAAAAATTTTATTGCTAAAAAATATAAGGGTATTGTTGGTATTATAAAAAATCAACACAAAAAATATTTGCATCCTCTTTATATATATTATAGATTATAGATTATAGATGTAGTATTAATTGGTAACCGTTCATGTATAGGCAACTAACTCAATTGCCACTTATTCACATTTTTATGATTTGATTTTTTATTTATTTAAAATAACTCATTAATTAATGGAAGTTGTGAAAATAAGTCAAGGGTAAAATAGGTATATTGAAAAGTCCATCCCAAACTCACCTATCCTTTTTATATATTGTTATAGATATAAAAGTTTATTTATTTACGTAAGTTGTTTTGGATAAACTTAAAAATAAGTCAATCCAAACGAACCCTAAATATAAAATTTGATCTTTTAATTGATTTCTTTTCTTACAAATATAACTGATGAATTGGTATAGCTACAAAGGGCATTATTGAAGGGAGTCGGAATTCGACCCCTAAATTTTTCACTTCTCCAAAATAATCCCACGACACTACTCAGTCTAACGAAATATCTTTTTCAAAAGACAAAATTGTGAAATGGATTTAGAATTTTGTGTTAAACATTTTAATATTTTTTTACGGAAAACATTTTCATTAATTTAAACATATTAAATTTTTATTATATACTTAAATATATTATTATAAAATATAATTTAAATAAGTCCTCATATAAATCTGTTGTGCTGCTCGAATTTCTGGTTCTGTTGCAGGATCATGTCCGACTGGCGGTTGATCGCGTTTACCAAAGCAGCCATAATGTCATGCATGGGAGCTCCCGGAGGAAGAGTCATCGCCGTAGTCGCCGGTGGCGGTGTAGCCACGGGGATCTGCGGTTCTTCAGGGTTGTAGGGCTCGTCATTCATACCCTGCCTCTCTTGGCTATCCTCCGTCATGGATACTATTTGCCCATCTTGAGGGTGGTATGGCGCGTAATCCATCGATTGGATGTTATTCTCCGCCATGTGCTCCGGAACCTGGTGGTTGTTAACGCCAGCCATTGATCGCGAATTGGTTGTTTTGATGGAAGCTTTTTGTTTTGGTTTGGAAAAACAGGGAAGCTAGTTTCCCACAGACGGCGCCACTGATCTTACCTGTTCAGAAGTGCGACCGTGCCGGCGTTTGTGTTGATGAAACCCCTGTTGAAACGGAAGGGGGTTGTGTACCTGCAGGCACTCCGACGCTCAAGTCAGTGAGGTGAAGTGTAGGTTTTATGTGCTAAAATAATGCGTACCTTACAAATGACAAAGAGTTGCGTATATATAGCCCCCCAGCGCTGGGCCAAGACCCTTGAAGGCATTAATGACCATCAAGTGGCTGCCGGAAAACGGCTATGAAGCCTTGATGTGCAGTAAATGCTCATCATTCCGGTTTACGGCCGTTACGATACGTGGAAGTATCAGACCGTTGGTGAATCGAGTAAGGCTCGTGAGGACCTCGCGATAGGCTAGCTCGGGATATATCTGTTCGTCATCCTTCGGTGCTCGAGCGTCTATGCTCGGCCCAGAACAAAATCCATACTCATTAAATATTAAATCTTAAAACATAAATTAATTTCATTAACCTATTATCTCATTGGTCTATTTAAATGTGCGTCAAATTATTTATTAAAAATTGTTAATATGATTTTTTTTAATATAGGCTTATGTTTTATTTATTTTTTGACACAAAGTAGGCTTATATTTTTTGACACAAAGTTTATTAGGAGTAAGTCCTAATAAACCTTCAACAAGCTCATACTTAAGTGTAAAAATAAGCTTACCACACATATAACAAGCTAAACATTAGTAACTAATTTAATGCCGCCACATTTTAAGATTTAAACTCAAATTAAAGATAGCTAGTTAAAATTAGAAAGAGATGTCTCACAAATCACATTATAGAATTCATGCCGCCTTGGTGGATGAATTGTTTGATGACCAATGTGAAAGATGAAAATGAATACTATAGTATTTAAATTAAAGAGAGAAAAGTATGCATTGTTTAAAGAAGAAAAAAATTAGGCAACAAACAAAGTTGCAATTCAACAAACTTTATATATTATGATGTTGATGTGTGGATGAAATTTAAATTTAAATTTGTGTTGGTGGGTATGTACAATCTTTAACATAATATATTTCCTTTTATGCTGCTGCACCTTTTCTCCCGTGGTGTTGCTTTATTCTGGTTACTTTTTTTTTCAGCTTATGAATTTTAAAATTTGGTGGTGGGAATGGGAATGTTATGGCTTAGCACAAGTTTGATCTTGATTATTTTAACAATTGATCAATATTCCTTTAAACAATACAATTTATTCAGCATCATAATTTTTTTGTCGTTTTATTAATAGGATAACTTAAAGTGATTTTGCACACTAATCCTAATAGTTTATTTTTGGTAAAATGACTACTATCTCAAAATATTATAGTGTGCTGTGATATTGAAAATGGAAAATCAATTTTGTCATAACCATTCACTGACTGACCGGTGAATAAATTTAAAGTCTGCGAAGTGCTAAAAATTTCACGAGTCAATGAAATGGATATTCTACTTTTATATTCAATGGATCTGGTTATGGTTTTTTATATTAAACTAAACCAAGTTATATACAGTATGCTATATTGCTTCTTAATTATTCTGACAAAATTTATTGGGAAAATTACATTTATCTTCTTTGAGATTTCATAAAAAAAACTTGTTAGTAAATATGATATCGTAGAGAGAAAATAGAAAAAAATAACTTGTTTTAATGAAGATGAATTTGATACAAAAGTAAAAAAATGAGTGAAAATGATTATATATAAGTCTTTATATAAGCTAACTAATTAGTAACTAACTAATTCTTAATCTATATCAATCTATATCTCTAATACCCTTCCGCAATAACACTTTAAGCTTGTGATGCATAATATAGAAACATATCAGAAATATAATGAGAGATGCGGAAAATGCATCGGCTGAAAACAAAGCCATAAGGCAAGATGTTTAACCATTAAGTAGAAGTCATAACTCAAGGCTTAACAACTTAACAAAAGCTAACATCAACAAAGCCAACAAATGGCACAAAGCTTAACCATCAAGAGCAGTTAACACTCATGACAAAAACAAAAAAGTGAATGTCAGAAAATTCGATGGCAACAAAGTGAAGCAACAATATTCAGGTTGTGCTAAAGGTAATTAGCACATCAGAGGACCAACAAATCAATGAGAATGAAATTAAAGAAAAATAGAGAAAAATGAACAATGAGAAAATTGAATTTTTTTCAAGAAAGTGAAGCTAGCAAAAAATATCTCATGGTGGATACCATATTTGCTCCGATACCATGTTAGTAAACGTGATATCCATGAAAGTAAAAGAGAAAATAGAGAGAAATAACTTGTATCGATGAAGATGAATTTGATACAAAAGTAAAGAGTGACCGAAAATGATTACACCAAAGCCTTTTGCCTTTATATAGCCTAACTAATTGGTAACCAACTAACACTTAATCTATCTATCTATCTAATAAAACTCACACTCGCTCTAGTTTCAAACATGACACTAACCTCTCTTAATTGTTTTATGAGTACGTAGACACTTCCCCTTAGGTTTGACGTCCGTTACATAACAGAAGGAAGTCTATCTCTTTTTTTTTTAATCATTGATTATTGAGACATTTGAAAGATAGAGACAGATGATAAAAAGACATGATTTTTCATGTTTCTAGCCATGGTTTTGTGAAAGAATTTTGAGAGAAGACATAGGGTTTCTCAAATAAAACGTCAACACTAGTTGATAGAGTTAACTCAAAGAAAAATAAATGTTTTTTCCAAACTAAAAGGGGTGTAAGTGTCTTTTAACGAAACCTCGGGGAAGGTAAATGCAATTTCCTCAAATTTATTTCTCATAAATATTTTTAAGTGAATAATTTCTTGAAGTTATTTTTGAGTCGGACGCTTCCCCTTGAAAATATTTCTCAATGCTTAATATTCTATGATTGTCAAAAAAAATGCTTAATATTCTATAATAAGTAAAATAATAATAAATTTTTTCTAAAGGGTAACCCTTCAAAATTTAATTTATCTATTTTAAACATTAATTCAAAATTAATTTAAAAATAAATTAATAATGTTGTTCATTATGGCTCATCTTATCCACCGTACGAAAATTGTACTTTCTATATATTCAATGAATGCCTACTAAGCAGTAAATATGTCAAACGCCCATTTGTATAATTCTATTCTCCACCGGATCATAAGAATCCAATTTATTTTGATGAAAGAAAAAAAAATAAAAATAGGTGTTATATTATTATTATCCCGTACATATAACTTTATTACTCTTCTTCAATAATTTACGTACTATATAGTAAATGTCCATATCTAAGCAAAATTTGGTTTATGACATTAAAATTTGCTAGCTAACACCAACAAAAGAAAAATAGTACTAAATGTATACGAACTAACCAAACCATGTACTACTCTTTGTGAATTTTCTTTTGATATTTTAGACATTAATATTATAGATGAGATTCTCTATCACATACCCTTATGTCACGTCTTGCTCAATGCCATTATATTGCTAAATTTCTTGCTTGTTCTCACTGTGAGGGTCAGAGGGAAAAAATCTCAGTAGGGCCTATTTCAAAGATGTGGTCTCTCCCTCAGATCTATTTACTACATAACTTTGTATCTCTCTCTCTCTCTCTACATATATTACAGCCTGTTTTTTTTTTTCTTTCTCTCTTAATAAAATGTTCGTGCATGCAAAATTGTACGGTAGTACCGACAATTTCAGCTACTGCCAAAGATTTTCTTTTTCATTTTTTACTTTTCTTTTTCTTCTTGTCTACTTGTTTTTAATTTTTCTAAGCAGCAATGTATGTGTACTTATTTTTATTTTATTCATTGGTGATAAATTGTAGATCTAGATTTAGATTTGCTTCTTGATTTGTGGGCAATGTAGATTGAGATTTACTACTGCAATTCTACCAGTTTTTAGTGTGTTTTACGCGTTTTCCGTTTTATCCTTCTGCTATTTAAATAGTGGACTCTATAAAAATGAGAATTTTTTGGAAAATGTCGTCTGTCACATAAGTAGCAGAAGAGGTATTTTGATAAATTCGTAGGCGTGTAAGAAAATGATCATATAAATCTCATGTAAATTTAGAGTTCTAAATTGGGTTAAGGTCTATGTTCGCCACTTTCATCTCATTTCGAAAGCACAAAATGGTAGAATAATATAAGTCCTAACTTCGGCTAGTAGAGAATCGTAACGTCTTGATGACATTAATGAATTTTAGAGAACGACATTAAATAGCCTTCTCTCATATAATAACCCACATTTTAAAGATGTTCAATGGTTCATCACCCTCTTATATAAAGTTGTCTTCCATGATTTGGATTCTCTCATCATGCATTTTTTGTTCGGGTGTATTTTATTTCTTGTGATCTAATAGTCAATTGACCCATAGAAAACATTGCAAGAGAGAGAGCAAAGATTGATGAGTGATTCAGATTATAGTTGAATGGGAAACATGAGAGAAATTACTTAATAGAATCTAAATTCCTCCTTTCATATGGACTTAAACTTCGAAGTGTTTACAAATATTTCCATCAAATTTCAATCGTAACAGTTTTTTGCTCGATGTCGCGATCACCGATCACTCAAGATCACTTAATTTTTTTTTCTTGCTCGACGTCACGATCATCGATCACTCAAGACCACTTAGTTTGACAGAGTTATTTTTGTTCGATTTTTTGTCAGCAAGGGAGTGCGGCAGAAAGAGTGTTTGCCTTGTGTCGGAATGAGGATTACGCTACTATAGGTAGAGTGGCTACGCTGTTATGGAGAATATGGCATAACCGGAACGATAAAATTTGGAATGATAATGTTAGAAGTCCAAACCAAATTGGTCGGGCTGTGTTTGATCATTGGAACGAGTGGGTTGCATTCCATAAGCTGCGAAGTAATGATGATCCTGATGTTCCGCTTGTCAGCACCAATCGGTGGGAAAAGCCTCGTATATGATGGTTAAAGTGCAATGTAGATGCAGCATTTTTTGTCAGTGCAGGTAGGACTGCGATGGGTGCTTGCTTTCGTAATAATTCTGGTGGGTTTATGGCTGAAATTACGCGGTGGAAGCAATTGACTTTATCCACGGAAGAGGGTGAAGCATGGACATTATTGCAAGCTATGAATGAAGCTAAGAGTAGAGGTTTTGAAAACGTCCAATTTGAAAGTGATTCTCAAGAGTTGGTTGATGCTATTCGTACCAAACAGCGAGGGAACTCAGAATTTATTTCAATCGTTAATGAAATTATTCTTGTTATGTTATCATGCGTGAACTTTGAAGTTAAGTTTATTAGGAGACAAGTGAATTCGGTTGTTCATACTTTAGCTAGGGCGGCCAATTCTTGGACTAGTTTCCATAGATTTGAGATTATTCCTTCATGTATTGAACTTTTGATAAGTAATGAAATGCAGTAAGTTTGTTTGGTTCAAAAAAAAATAATTCTATAGTAAATATATGATTTTTTATGTCTAAAATATGTTAATTTTCACTTTGATCTCAGAAGAAAAATTAATCTCAATTTTAAGAATGTGCTAGCTTTAATTTATGTAGCTACCTAAAATTGGGTGGGTATTTTTTTCCATTGCTTCCCAAAAGAATTGAAGAGCTTGATTCGTATAAATTAGACACATATTTTTAATGTGACATATATTAAACATTTACCTAAAATTATACACAAACAAATTATAGTAATGAATTTTTAAATCTTTTATGAGAAACAAAAGAAGATATCAACTCGTACGTCTAAATTTGTTATGGTCACTGGTCAGTATGCCAACTCGTCTAAAAGTTGCTATTTGGATTGTTAATTAATACATTACTAAATTGAGAATACTTAGATATATACACATAACTAATCTTCTAATGACATCGATGAAAATATTTAAAGTGAATGAACATATAGGACCCGTTTGGTGCGCATGATAGGATAGTGACAAGATATGATATACAACAGGATAAGGATAAGATATGATATCAGTAGGATAACAATTATCCTTAGTTATCCTATCCTGTGTTTGGTGCACACAAGATAGCAAATATGATAATTATTATATAATGTTTTTAATACATACTAACTCATAATAATATGATAACATGTATAACATATTTAAATGACAAAATTACCCTTGTAAAAGAATTTTTATTTTGTAATACTTTGAATTTTATAAATAAAAAATATAATTAAGTAATCAAATACCTTTATATAATTTTAAATAAAAATCATGAGAAAATAATCAAGCTTAATTTTTTATATGAATCGTGATCAAATAAATAACTCAATGATATATACATGTTAGATAAGCTAAATAAATATATATCTCATACGTAAATAATAAAATTACCATTGCAAAATAATTATATTTAATTTGTTATAAAATTTAAATTAAGTAGAATTTTTTAATAATTATTTTAATTTAAAATATTGTAATTTTAGTAGAATTTCGATTTTTTAGATTATTTAAATTACATAATTGCCCTTGTGAGAAAATCACATTTTTTTATATTTAAAAATTAATTATTTTATTATTAATTTACTATCAAATTATTTTATTATTTATATTTTATTAATTTTCATTTTTTATTTTAAAATATATTTAATAGAATAAATCAGTAATTTTTTTTTTCTTATCCTATCCTGTTGGTAACCCAGCTCAAATTCATGATAAGAATTTTAACTAGAGAGACAGAATAGGATAAGCTTCAGGATTAACTTATCATATCCTGCTGTGTCACGAAACACTGGATTGAGACAAGATATGATCTAGTTATCCTATCCTGTTTCTTATCCTGTACACCAAACGGGCCCATACGGTAAAATAATCTTACACTATCAATTAATAATAACAATATTTTCTGCCACTTGACCCTATTTTTTTTATATGACATGATAAATCGAGAATTTTTTATTGAATGATCTAGTAAAACTATATATAAAACAGTCAGTGTATCTCTATTAAACTCATACTTTAAATATGATTATCTTAACAAGTTTATACTTCTCTCAACAACCGTCCACTCTCGAACCCTAATTTCCGTTGAGTTTTTTTTTCTTCTTGTTCACCACTAGAGAAGGGTGATTTAGGGTCAATTTTGATCCGGAATCACCTCCTATTGATTTTATTTTTTTATTATTCTAATAAGTGATTTCACATTTTTTTAGGTTAATTTGTTTGGATTTTTTGTGATTTCTTCGCCCGATGTTGTTTGTTTTGAAGTCTCATTTTGGTACGGTATTTGTTTTAATTTGTTCAGATTTGCTTCGATCAAAATTGAGTGTAGATTCAATGACTTTATCGTCATTAACGTTGCAGATCCGGAGGCATGACTATTTCGAACATTTGAATTTTGTCATATCAACTGTAGGTCGTGTAATTAGGTCGTTCTATGCTATTAACTCGGGTGTTGTGAACTTGTTCACAGATATATTCATCTTTTTTAGTTTTTACCAAATTTGAATATGTAATAATTTTGATTAATATACTTTACAAATTTAAATGAATAAATATCGTTATGTTTTAGTCAAAAATATGATTATCTTTAGTGTAGAGAATTTATCTTGTTTGTTAAAAAAAATGAAGTTTTTTATGAAGTTTTAAAATGAATTTTTTTTTTAACTAAATAACAGAATTACCCAATATATAAATTCAGCCATGCCAAATGTCCCACATTGGATAAACATACATATTCCATTTGAATCAATTAGGAAAACCGTACAAATAATTATTAAATTTCACGTACATACAATTCTCAATCATAATGATTTTATTTGTCCTCCACCAGTCCACACCCCATCTTCATCTTCCTAATTTCATTCATTCTTCCGAATTTTTTGTTCATATTTCTGAAAATGATATATCTACGATGAAAATTAATTGACACCTCCCCTCTAGCTATAATTAAATATAGTTGCTTGATCGAACAATGCTTCTAGCCAACCGTACCAACAAGTCCATAAATATGTACCATAGTACTAATTTCTAATTCTGCTTAGCTGTGGTGAATGGACTCATGCTTTAGGTATGACCCTCAATACCATAGGGAAACCGTACATGTTGCAACTACATATTCTAACTAGTAACTACCATATAAAATGGAAATTAATGAGAAAGATATCATATAGACAATTTGGGTAAGTGGTTGAAAGCTACAATGTAGCTAGAGTCTATAAGTTAGATGTGATATAATCCGAAAGTTGGAGATAACTGATGATCACTTTAAAATCAACAATAAATTGGTTCAAATGCTGAAAGTTTTGGACTTTTAAGTAGTGGTAAGAGATTTGTATCTATGAATGAACATAATTTGGTAGAAAGAGGAGAATCCACTTGTATGCCACATGTTTTCAACAAAGATTAGTCATCGCTGCATAGAAACTTTATACCTACATCAATCCCCCCAAAAAAACTCACCTTTATAATTAAATAGATTTTGTGGAGTACTTGAGCTCAAAATCTAAGATGATATCAGATATGTCAAATCACTCGTTATTACATATAAGTTATCCAATTTGTCTCTAGGTGTCGAGACTCGAGTATGGTAATCCATAAGACCCATCGGTGGATAAGATCACATCTTCATAACAAAAGGTGTGCACGTTGTTATGATGTACATAGAGGATCCAATTTGCTCGCATTTATACTTAACCATATATTTGTTTTGTTTAATCACCCATAAAAAATTGAACTAGTGAAGAAAAAAAACTATTTTTTAAAAAGATTTTTTCGTCCCAAAATTCATCGATTAAATTGGTTACGAATTTCATTTTTTCAATAATGATTTGATTATGTCTAATTGTCTATAGTAGGATGCGAGTGACTAACAAATCTAGCATATAATTATGTTCTTATTCAATCTTATATTTTAGGTCTAACGTAATGAATTGACCTCAAACATTAACAACTACATATTAATCGAAGTTTGATTCTTGATATAATAGTAGTTACAAAGTGCAGCAGTTGCAGAGCTATTAGATTCAAGTGATAGATCCTATTGCACTTAAATCTAATTGCTCTCCGGCCGCTGCAAATTAATTCATCTTTTAGGTCATATATCTTGTCAATTGATACTATAAACTTCGGTTTTTTTTTCTTTCCTTTTCATTAGTGTCACTGTCACACGTGAATTTGTTGTTACAGAAGCAATTACCATTTGATTTGTGGGCTTTCTGCTAGGTATAGATATTTTTTTGTCTTCATATCTTGCTATAGATTTTATGAAATGGAAATTATAGATGTGTACTTGTTTGAGAGACATGACAAGTAGTCACATGTACTTATAAATATGGGGTCGGTAATTTAAAAGGACAATGGCCACCAATACCATTTAAAGGCTCTGCATGTATGAGGCCCTAAGAAATAAAATACAGTTACAAATTATAATCATAGAAATGAAATTGAACTGTTTACACTGTCGGCGGCACATGAATTTGTTCATTATTTTTTTTGGCAATATATATATATATATATATATAGAGTCAGGATCCGTTGACACCAACTAGTTTGACACCAAATGTTACACCTCTCAATAACGTTTTAACCGATATAAATTTTATAAAATCCACCGTTGGATTGAAAGTTTACATCATATAGATCATTTGTGTAAAATTTCAGACAAATCCAAAATCATTCGATATGCTATTGAGACACGTAAAGATTAACGGCATTTAAAAAAATACAAAAACCGTTAATTTTGATGTATCTCAATAACATATCAAATGATTTTGGATTTATTTGAAATTTTACACAAATGATCTATATGATGTAAACTTTCAATCCAACGGTGGATTTTATAAAATTTATATCGGTTAAAACGTTATTGAGAGGTGTAAGATTTGGTGTCAAACTAGTTGGTGTCAACGGATCCTGACTCATATATATATATATATATCAGAGTATATTTCGTGTTTAACTGCGGAGACTAATTTTCTCAAGGTAATTGTTCTTGCTTGGTTAATGGCCGAATCACTAAGAAGATCCTCCTCTGGACCGTCGAGCAGGGCCCAACAGCTAAAGACGTACGAAGACTCAACTATATGGTCAACGTGCGACTGCTTCAGTACAATCGTAACATCTGACATTGGAATGATGAACATTTTGCTGCTCATCATGGATCCAGCCGTTTTCTAACGGCTTTTAATGGCATTAAACATGTCTTGGCCCAACGCTGGGGACTATATATACTCCTCTCATGCAGAGGAGTCAGATACATTCTAACCATCTCTTAATATTTTGCATCACATTCACACTGACTTGAGCGTCGCAACACCTGCAAGTATACAACTCTCTCCCATTCACTAGAACAGAAGAGGAGCACCACAAACGAGGTCATCTCTGTACCGACCTGAGATTAACCTTAGGATTGAATGATTAAGAGGTCCAAATATCTATGACCTTGTGTCGATGTTGATGCAATATGCATATTTGTATATAAGTGGCGGTGAATGAAAATTAATATTACAATTACAAACGTGGCTTGAACTTCTTTGAATGTTATATGAAATAATAAATTTATTGTTTTCACAAAGATGCTATATTTATTTAGTTGTAGACAGGGACATTGAGCTAGCTAGCTACATATATACTATATGCACGGTTGTTATTTTAATTAGTTTTAACATTTTGTCAAAACTAAATGGAAACTAATGCCAAAAATTATTTTGTGGTTGACATTTTTGAATGTCAAAGGACCAAAAAGTAAGAGTTGACTATTGTTCTTTCATCAAAAGCTATATATTAATTTCATTCCATCATCCTCCCCTTAATTTTGAAGAGATTATTTGAGTTCATATTTACTAATTGCCATGCATGTCTAAAACATCCAAGTTTCCAAGGAAATAGTATATATATACAAACTAAATATTAATTAGCTACATTTTTTCCCTCTCGAGTTTAATTTGAAATGTAGTTTGAATTTGAACGACTAATTAAAATAAATAATTAATTGATGCATATATATTTGTTCGCCAATGTCGGTTATTTTGGTGACTTCAACGACATGAAGATGCTGACTCTGGAGCTCGAATCCATGTATGATGTTTGCTTTCCATTTCGTCTAGGCCGACAACAAACAACAGATGAATCTTTAATCTCTTAACAAGTTTTAGGTCAAATAATTGTGATCGTAACTTAAATTGAATAAACTACTACTATTGTAAACATTTCCTTATACATGATTTTCAATTTATCATCTCAACTATATAAAGAGCGTTTAGATGAGACAGTTTATTTTTTTATTTAACCACCACCAAGTTAAAATTCAACTTCTATTTTTGTTGATTATTTGCTAAAATTCAAATTTAAAAATGCATGTTATTGTGATATGAGATCTCATCTTGATCGAAAAATTAAAATTTTCATTTAGTAAAATATTAAAACATAACATTAAAATTTCTACTTCTTGCCAAAACCAACATTATATTAATTGGAGTGAAAATAAACTCAAATCTCTTAGGGTGTGTTTTGTTTTGTGAAAATAAACTCAAATCTCGGGACCTAAGAGCATCCACAATGAGAATACTCATTTTTGAGTACTTAACTGAGCCTCACGTGTACAAATCACTCATTTATAATTTTTTTTAATAATAGTACCTAATAAGTACTCAATCCCTCTAACCCAACATCTCTTAAAAAGTTCTAAATAGATCATACCAATAACACATCTCACCAATAACTATACATCATTATAAATGGGACCCACGAAAACAAATAGTCATTTAAATTTCTAAGTTGACATTAATCATTGACAAAATTGATGAGTATTAATTCACATCAACAACATGCTTATAAAAAAATTACATGCAGGAGTTATCATAGATTATGGGAGTGATTTAACCAACTCAATGGGTCCTCAAATGTGACAGCAGAATCATAATCCAAAATATTCACTATACTTCAAAAGTGAAATGTTCCCCCTTTAATTTTCATCCTTCCTTAGATAGCGGGTAAAAAAAAAAAATCATAATATCTAGTTTTTTTTTTTGAGGTACAATCATAATATTTTGATTTAATATATGCATAATGTCATTGTTTTTACCTTTTCATAATCAGGACTTAATTAACACACCTTCAATATTTTTTTGCTTAATACACCTTAAAATTTCAATGGGTCCTCCTCCTTATCATACATACCGTCATGTTTGATTAAAATCCGTACCTTTCGTCATGTTTTCCTCATACATACACCGACGGCTAAATGCATTGTCTTTGAATCTTTGAATAAATAAATAAAATTTTTAACGGAGAATAACGGCGTTAACCAACAAGAAAAATCTTTCAAAATTGGACATGTACTATGTTAGTAGGGACACCGTCAAATTAAGTGTTAGGTGATAATATAATTTACAAGTCAAACTTGATTAGAAGCAAAACATTGTCACCACCAACTATGGTCGGGACACTATCACACATAATCCAATTAATTAGTATCATGCTTTTTCTTTCATCAGACAAATTGGTTTGTTTAAGGCTTGTTAATCATGGGTTTTAGCCTTTAATCATTTGGGTTTGTTAAGATTGATTAAAGAAAAACTAACGATGAATTAGTCTAAGTGATAAAGATCTTGGACTCCTTAAACAAGTTGTTAGAAATTTGATTCTTGACCTTGTGTACTCTATAAGTTCTTCGACAAAAATTAATCTTCACTTATGACGATGAAAATTTCGTATTTATATGACGAAAAAAAGAAGATTGATTAAAGAAAAATGTAAGCCTAAATAAAGTGTTGTTTGTAGACTAGCTAGAGTAGAAAAATTGGCTTCCTTTGCACGCTTGTATTCCATGTGGTCCATATCCTTTTTCTTGTACCTTCAAATTTTGAAACCTTTGACTCATTATTCAAATGTAAGACGTTATGGTAGTTAAGTTCTAGGATAAAATTTAGAATTGAAATGTTATATAGTCTTTCCTGTGATTAAATGTAATACTGATGGTGCTGCTGTCGGAGACTTTACCAGCCCTTCGACCTATTGAGTTATATCTTTCAAGACTGTAGTGTTGTTGTTACTCTTATGTTTTGCCTCTTATATTGGTGTTCATAATGCCTTCTACGCCGATCTTGGTTATTTAAATTACTTTTAAGAAAGGATGACATAATTTTTAGCTTGAATGTAATTCTAGCTAGGTTTAAAATTGCTTCTCTTAGGAAATGTTAGTCTTATGAAGATCGATAAATAGGTGGATGAACAAAAGCTATTACTCATGTAGTAACCATTTATTTCTATTTCATTTGGAAATCTAATAGCACAAAATGTTTATAGCTAACCTAGTTGAATTGATGAAATTATGTTGATTGAAATGGTACCAAATGTTACTATATTTCATTGTTTGTGTCAAATGGTTTATAAAAAAATTTGTGTGAAATGGAACAATTTGGAGGAGGAAATGTTTGGTTCGATTCTCGGCTGCATTTTAAATAAATAAAAAATTGATATTTCTTTTTCACAAATTCCGTCTAATTAATTTTAAAAATATATGAAACCATCATAGACATTTTGTATCATATTTCAAACAATTAGTAAATAATAACATTTTTAGTTAAAAAATTTATTTCATTTTTCACTTCATTTTGTTTTACCATTACTCCATGTGTTACATATTTTAGTTGAGGTGTTTTTAGTTGAGGATCAATCCTTTTCGAGAAGATATTTCTGACATCCATATATATCGTATGGTCAAAGGTTCCAAGATAATTAAATAATTTAAATGGAATGGAGGTGACAGTTTAATAACTAATTACCATGTTTGTTACCAATTTAATTAGTTACGGTACTACTTCATTACCGTTGTTAATTTTTTGTGTCATTGTGGTTGCATTTTAGGGTGTGTTTGGTTTGAGAGAGAAATAGAGAAGAAAGAAAAATATGGAAATTAATGGATGAATTTAGACTAACTTTAGTCTAAATTCATCCATTAATTTATGTATTTTTCTTTCTTTCTTATTTCTCTCTCAAACTAAACACACCCTTAATGATTTTTTTTTTCATAAAAAAATGATATATTTCTTGTTTTAGATGGGTGCCTTTTTAATGATAATATTTTATTTTTTTAGATAATTTAATGGCTAGAAATTTCAATGAATAAATGTATCTCCGAGATTTGAATCCCGACATTTGCATATAATATATATGATGTCCATTACCAACTAAGTTAAACTCATAAACATATTTTTGTTGCTAATGTTGTTGTTCTGTTATTTTTTATTTATCAAACACTAGCCGCCAAAGACGCGTTGCACGTCTGTCTATGTGATCCATATTTTTTATTATGCAAGTCTGTTTATGTAAATAAAAGGAAGAAACAAGAGTATCGTTAGTATTATGAAAAGTTCACACCAATTTTTTTTATATCCTCTTTAGATATAACTATCGATAAGATCCGTTAGCAATAGTGTAATTAATCAAAACAAAGCGTTACATCATTAGAATATTTGCAAAACATTATTAAAAAAAACAGAATATTTGCAAAACATTCACATGTTTTGATGTAGATGATTATAAAAAAAGACAAAAGTACTATTTTAAGAGTACTTCTTTCATGGTTGCGCTAATCCCACGTTTTCAGTGACATCCCAACGTTGACATGTTGTTGGTTGATGATGAAATTGTCAAAATAAAATTTCTTCTAATTAATTTTATTTTATGATACTTCTAAATATATATATATATATATATATATATATATATATATATATATATATGAGTCAGGATCCGTTGACACCAACTAGTTTGACACCAAATGTCACACCTTTCAATAACGTTTTAACCGATATAAATTTTATAAAATCCACCGTTGGATTGAAAGTTTACATCATATAGATCATTTGTGTAAAATTTCAAATAAATCCAAAATCATTTGATATGTTATTGAGATACATCAAAATTAACGGTTTTTGTATTTTTTTAAATGCCGTTAATCTTTTTGTGTCTCAATAGCATATAAAATGATTTTGGATTTGTCTGAAATTTTACACAAATGATCTATATGATGTAAACTTTCAATCCAACGGTGGATTTTATAAAATTTATATCGGTTAAAACGTTATTGAGAGGTGTAACATTTGGTGTCAAACTAGTTGGTGTCAACGGATCCTGACTCTATATATATATATATATATATATATATATATATATATATAAAGAGGTTAAGCTCAAATAAAAAAATTACACGGAAATGAAGACAATTGTGTTAGCTCTTGAAGATAAAATGTGAATAATGTCTAATCACTAGAATTTATCGTTAACAAGCACCGACATTGTACTATTGAAAATCCCATAAAAATTATCAAATCCCATACTCTTAGTTATGTATTCCAAATAAGTCCATTCATAGTATCATAAGCCCTTTAAAAATTCACAAAATTATCAAACTTAGATGCATATATGTGATTGGACGATCTATTAACTTTTGAGAGTGAAATCTAAATCAATTAAATTATCAAATTTGTCAATAAACGATGTCAAGAAATTATGCATAATTATGAATATGAATTTAGGTCCCAGTCTATATATTAAATAATAAATATTACATAATTATGAATAGAAAACTACCAAAAGCATACCTTTTCCTCCCAAGTTATACATGTTAGAGTTAGAGTATACGTTACATTTAGCTTTAAAATTTATTTATTAAATATTACTTTATTAGAGTGATGTATAAGAGAAAAAACAAAGTAATCAAACATTTAGCTCCATTCTTTTCTTCCTTACACACAACGACTACTAATGGTGCTACAACAGACAACAAGAGATTTATGTAATAAAACAAATGTGTTTGTTTGATGTGGGATAAAAAGATGGTAAAATATGGTTTAATTATAGTCTCACATGTCGGATGGTTCAGCTGCTTCAGCATAAGATGCTAATATGAGAATAATATACTATTCATCATGATCATAACCATAATCATACACATTGTATTATTACATCTTATCCTATACTTATCTAATTATACTAAAGCATGTTTATTATCAAACATCAATCATACCTATTTATAAATGAAGTCATACATTTAAGAAGCCCACTTTTCATAGACCAAAAATAGGCACACAAAAAAAAAAATTAAGTCATACATATATGAAGTTTACGTACACCATCGATTTAGAGATCTTTCGATCGTTAATTAATTATGATCGTCAGATCATTAAAATTTGACTTTCAATATAACTAATTTTAAATTGACGCGTCTCCTTAATTAATTTATTGATAGTATAATTTCTTTTATGTTGCATCACTAAAAGAAAGTCTCATTGAGTTGTATTAATATATTGATATATTGAACTAAGAACAATTGCATAAATTACTTTTAATACCATAATTTCACCCAAAACTTTTTTTAAAAAATATTTATTGTCATCTCACTCATATGTTGCTAAATCTCATACTTATATATCTTAACATTTTGCACTAATATTTTTTATTAAAAAAAACTAATTTTTTTGCATAAAAGATGGACAATAAATATGCACGTGTGGGAAGAGAAAAGGCTAAAAATATGACACGACTCAGAAAAAAACAAAATAGAGAAAGGTGACATACTTGGAATAATTAAGGAACCTTTCACAACCATAGAACACGTATATATAAAACTTAAAAAAAATAAAGTTAGCACAATTTTTATTGTTTTAATATTTTATTTTAATCATTGTTGATTTGTTGTCATTTTCTATTACTCTATTTTGGTTGGCCCAACAAAAAAAAGCTGAAATACATGAACCACAAAAATACACTATAAAAAACAAAGGGTCATATAAAAGGACAACAATGGTATGGTAAGAGATTCCTTACCGACAATACTGTTGAATGCTTGTTGATTTGAAGGGTTAAAATGGACATTTCATTATAGATATGAATTGTGCTGGCATGGGAGATAGCAGGAATTGTTACATTGTATGTAGGCTAGTGAATCTTGGAGCAAGATTTCATTGCATTGAAGGAGAAACTTCAAGAAAATCTTATAGTGGATTTTTTATAAAGGGCAAAACTATAGGGACCTGTTTCATTTTTTGTTTTTAGTTATTCATGTTGTTTCAATTATTTGATATATTGTCTGCTAACTGTAGATCATGTTTTTCTTGCATTATAAAACAAAATTTGTTAATATACATGTGAATTTGAATTTACTAATAAATATTCTCCATTACTATTCAATATTTGTAAGAATAATTCTTAGTTATAGTAGACTTAAATATATACAAATTCCAACTAATTTTATCATATTTAATATTATCATTTCAAAAACATATATCATTCAATTAACATACTCATAAAACATGTACACATAAAAAAGTAAACCTTTATTTTTTTTTTTAAGAAAAATTATATAGAAGTCGAATCATATTTCCCTATGGAGATATTTATGTTGGAGTTTAGAAAATAACATACTAAGGAGACAAACTCACACATTAATGGGGTTTTTCTCCTCCAATTATTAGTTTTATCTCTTCAGGCATACAAAGGACTAAAGCATAAAAAGAATGCTATAAGTGAATGATATTTTTGAACTTTTGCAACTTCATTATAGTTGGTTGAGGCCCCTACAAGTAGACGGTGTAACTTCTTCTTCAAAAAATAAATAAAATAAAATAGAACAATAGATTTGGGCTGCAGTTTTCCTCGCTTTGCCTAATTTTTCTCCAATTAATTTTACTTTTTTAGGCATACAAAAGATCAAAGCATAAAAAACATTCCAGTTAAAGTTGTGGATCATCATGTCAATATAAAGCTAGGCATTGCAGCAATTCTATCATCGAAATCATCTACAACTTTAGATGAAATGTCTGACTTCGTATCAACAGAAAGATTACAAACATCATGATCAATATCTGAAATAATGTAAACAACTTAAGAAACCATATTTGTCAAATTGAAAACATATTTTAGAATCCAAAACACGATGCTTAGGCTATAAAACTTGAGAAGACGGCTCGATTTCTCAAAAGCAAATCTCTTTTTATTTTTTATTTATTTTTAATTTACACCATTTGAGCATTCTTGCAAAAAAATTGAGATCTTCTTTTGCCTCCCTATTTACTTTTCGCGCGTCCTACCAATTTCCTTTTTTACTCTTCCGCTACTTAAGTAGCGGACGCTAGCTATAAAAATGAGAAATTTTTGAAAAATGTTGTCTGCTACTTAAGTAGTAGACGTTGTAAAAAATAAACCTAATAATAGGATGTTTTTAGGGTGTAGACGCACGAAAATATAGATAGGGTGACACAAGAAAATCTCTATCATAAATTTATGTTATTTTTAATTTAGGAAGTTTTCTCTCCCGACCCCCCTCATTTCTTTTCTACCCCCCAAAAATCTCATTTTGCCCCTTGCGGTATGAAAATTTTTTGCCAACAAACTTCGGTTTATATAAACCGAAGTTTTTAAACATGGGAAAAAAATTCGGTTTATATAAACCGAAATAACATATACCCCCCAAAAAGAAGGAAAATTTATGTGAAAATTCGTGTAGAGCTACCTGTGGTAAATTTAACATATCTCTCTGAATATAGGTCGTATGCTAATGATTTTTAATCCAGTGTAAAGAAGACAAAATTTACTACAAGATTGACACCGGAATTATTAAATTTATTAAGTATAGTATGAGAAAATCTACCTACAGGTTTGAGAAAAGTTTCTATAAAATGTTGTAGAGATACATGTGGTAAATTTATCATAGCTCTCTGAATATAAGTCGTATGCTAATGATTTTTGATCCAGTGTAAAGAAGACAAAATTTACTACAATATTGACACCGGAATTGTTAAATTTCATTAAGTATAGTATGATAAAATCTACCTACAAGTTTGAGAAAAGTTTATGCTCTGTTTCTGTACCAATACTCATTATTTGGTCAAACTGAACCAATTGGATAGTTAACCCTCAAAACAAAAATTATATTTGTATTCTTGACACCCTAAGCTTTCCAACGAGTGGTCGTTTACTCAAATCGGACATCGTTTAGTATTTCAAATAAATTGTGGAAGTTGAGGGTCTCATGCAGAATTTATGCAGGAAAGCTGAAAAAAAAATTTGGAACACAATATTTCGGTTTATATAAACCGAATTTTTTTAGAATGACAAAAAAATTCGGTTCGTATAAACCGAAGTACCCCTCAATGGCAAAAACGGAAATTCAGGAGGTAGAAAAGAAATGAGGGGGGTCGGGAGAGAAACCATCTTAATTTAGACCATATGAGCCCATTATTGCATAAATAAGCCCAATGAGTTTTCATTGTCCTCCTTTTTAATTATTGGGGTTTTTGAAGAGTACTTTTTTGAGAGGCATTTTTTTTTTGTTTTTCACCACCAGTTTAATCTGGTTCGGGGGTCAGTTCTGGCATCAAGTGGTTCCAGCCCCCTCCCGATCGCAGTTGCGGAGGATCGAACCGTGGTCCTCCCTACCAAGTTCAGCGCCAATCATCACCGAACCAACTAACGATTGGTGAGAGGCATTTTTTTAAAGAATAATAAAATCATTATAGACTCCTGAATTTATTTTTTAAAATAAAAGATATTGGGTCAACTAGTTCTTTATTATTTTTATTTTATAGTGCAGTTTTGAACAATTTCACACAAATTAAAAAATTAAGTTAGTATTTTATGAAATAGAGCAATTATGTGTTACTTTATAAAAACATCCTTCATCAATGGTATGTGAAAGACAGAATAAAAGAATTGAGAAAAGGGTAATGTAATAAATAATAAAAGACATGATACGAATGAACAAACATTAATGTTTTATTTATATTATAAAGTGACATATAATTTTAGAGAATGTCCGTTTGTTTCAGCTTTAAAAAAATAGATTTTTTTTTTGTATTTTTGAAAATAGATTTTCTAAAACCGTTTTAAAAAATATTACAAGTTTTTTATATTTGTTTTTTCTAAATTGAAATACTAATTTTGATATCATATAACATAGACACACATTACTGAAGATAAAAACATAGTCAAAATCACAATTTTATCAAAAAGTTGTATTTCAAAAATGATTTTTATGAAAATCTATTTGAAATAGCTTCAAAATTAAGTGATTTTTCGAAATTTTGATATCCAAAAAATGCTTCAATAAAATGATCAAATACATAAAATAACATTTTAAGAATAACTATTCAAATCAGATTTTCATTTGAAGCTTTTATAAAAAATTACTTTGTAAATTATTTTTACACAAAATTATGTAACATTATAAGAATCTATTTAAAAAAAATCTATAACAAATATGTCCATATTTTACTAGAATTACATATAATTTGGGGAAAGAGATAGTACTAAGTGGTTTCCTACTTTAGTCATGGTTCCAGCACATTTAACACTACCCATGTATCAAAATCTATAGTTGTCTTAACTCTGCTTGTAGGGCACATGGCTTGATACATGTAGTCGTGAGTTCGATTCTTATATATGGTGATTTAATCATGTTAATGTATTTACACTTTATCTCTACCTTAAAAAAATATCTAAAATAATTTACATAGATTAAATATTTATTGTTAAAAAAAGTATTGTTCATATATCAAACGATCTATTTGTTTAAGATTTTAAAAATGATTATTTCTATTTGTTTTAGTTATGTTTGTATATTAATTTTTTTACAAAAATATTTTGACATAAATAAATTTACATACAAACATAATTAAAAATTAAAATTTGACTTTCTTAAGAATTTTAAACAAACATATCCATAATTTGGATGAGCTTCCTTACTCATTAGGATTTCTCTTGCTCATGGTGTGTGTCAATTTGGACATTCTAAGTATTGCAACCTTAATTTGTGGATTTTGTTTCTTATTCTTATCATGGCTAAACATGTGTGTCAAATTCCAAAATAAAAGGCAAGCAAGTAAGAAAATAAAGTCAAATAACATCTCCTACACAACCATAAAATCATTCTAAAATTAACCAAAAAATAAAACTAGCCACACCTTAAATCTATTCTTAGATATATTCAATCTAAAATTCAGCACAAACCCACATACTTGAAAGTTCAAATACCCCTTCACATGTCCCATTCCAATCCCACTTACTCTCTCTTCTTTTTCATCATCACAATCTCCTCTTTCTTTCCCATTGAGGAGAACAAGGAGAAAAAAGAAAAGCCATTCAAAAAAAAAAAAAAACAATGGATTTCACAAAAACTCACCTTGTTCTCCTCATTGTCTCAACAACTTTGCTTTTTGCACCCACCACCGATGCTGTTCGTACCACCCAAGCTCGCGTTTGGACAATATGCAAACCAACAACAAACCCATTGCTATGTTACAAAACATTATTACCAAAAGCATTATCTACTCCTAAATTCAACATGTACAAAGCTGTTGATGTTGAGATTGAAGAAGCACAAGCTCAGGTCATTAAAACAGGTGCTAAAATTGCAAATTCAATCTTTACATCATCCGATAAAAACATCGCTAATGCACTCACAATTTGTAAGGAACAATATGGTAACATGGTAGATTCTTTAATCGAAGTCATTACACTAGTGTCCAAACGCAATGCTGTGGAAGCAAGGTTTAAATTTAGCGCGTTTATTTCTTACCATTCATCTTGTGAACAGGCGTTTGTTGAAAGTAAAAACGCTATTCCACCTTTTGCCGATGATGCTAAAGTTATTTATGATCTTGGTGCAAATATTCTTGATATATTGAAAGCCATTGAAGATAGAGAGACTAGGCTTGCACAACATTAATACAAGGGTGTACTTTGGAATATAATTGGGATTAAATTGAAAAACTTAATTATTATTACAATTACTATGTAACTAGACAATGTTATTCTTTGAACATTTATTTAATTGTCGTGTTTCATTGTAATTTTTTGGCATTGAGAGTATTTTCAATGTTATTCTTTTTATCGATTGGCATGTTTGTTACACAAAATCAAAATTCTTATAGAAATTAAAGAAGAGTTTATTTCTTAAATTTTTTACATGCAGTCTAGAGATTGGATTGATATATTTCATATTTTTTTTCTAATTGTCAATAAGAGAGCACTAGTTAGACATTAAAATTCTAAGACAATTACTAATATATAGTTTTTAAACAAAAATTGAAGACTATAACATCAATAGTTAGGAATAAATAAAGTAACAAATAGAGGTCAAATTCTTTGATCAAACATCAATAGTTTTCGAACCTGGAATTATTGAGATATGAAAAGGTTCTATACAGTAGTACTAAGGTTAAATATGAATAGCATTTTTCTTATTATATTATAAGTACTCGTTTGGAATAGATTATTTTTGAGTTTATGCAAAATAACTTATGCAAATAAAAAAGTTAAGTTTGTAAGGATTGTTTATGAATAACTAGCATATAAAAATGTAGTTTTTCACTACAAGAAAAACCTTATTTACCAACAAAATTTATTGAGGGTTTAAGCCCTCAGTAAATTTTGAGGGTCTAAACCCTCACTAAATAAGAAAAAGCCGCCAGTAAGTGTAACTACACAAAACCAGATACTTTGTGGCGGTTTTAACCGCCAGTAGATGTTCATGAATTAAAAAAACAAAAGCTGGACATTATGTGGCGGCTCAAACCGCCAATATGTGTTGTAGCAATTTCAGCATAAAGAAATCAACCAAAACTTGAAGTTAGAATTATTCCCCATCACACTACCGCAACAAACTTTCAGTTTCCATCTTCACCAATGAAACCAAACTTCCCCGAACAAAAAATAAACTATGGATTTTCAAACCCCCGCTTCTGCAAACCACCAACATAAGGAAGTGCGACATCAATTTGGCAACAATTTCCACCATCAGATCTGTCTCGCGTTTTTTCGCCGGCCAACCACCATGACATTCTTGGCAATTATGCCGTCAGAGATCTACAAAGTACCTTTTCTCGCGGCGGCTAAGTCAGCATCGGACAACGTTCATGCAATTCATGAAAACTCGTAGCGGTGCAAAGTCCCTTTTCTCTTGGAATTTTTCTAATACTTCTTCAAATCTGTCTTGTATTTTTTCGCCGGCAAAACCAAGACCGTTGCTCATTCATCTCCCTGTAAGGATGCAGATTCCATGCAGTCAGAAAAGCATGCATTCATGCAGTCAGTTCCTCATATACCATTTGATTGAAATTACAAAATATATCGATCTAATCTGATGACTATGATTCACCTGTAGTCACTTTTTGACAGCAGGGAATCCAAATCCCTGTATCTCATCTGATCTATCTTGAGTTTATTTTATTTTAAATTTATTTTTTATTTTGCTTCAATTATAACAATGAATTAATCATGTGGCTTCAAGGATAACAATGAATTGAATGATCGTGTGGCTTCAAGGATGACAATGAATTAATCAAGGGGCCAGGATAACAATGAATTAATGACATACTTCACACTCTGTGATGCTTTGGAAACATAAATATAGCTGGTGGCGGCTTGCACCACCAATAGTTTAAAAGTTGACACGTTATTATTTAGTGGCGGTCTAGGCCGCCAGTAACTTTCGTCACGCTACTTTTTGACGGTTCTGGCCGCCACAACACTTACCAATGCCTAATTTATTGGCGTTTTGAAGCCGCCAGCTGGCCGCCAGTAAATGGTAAGTTTGTGGCGGTTTTTGGCACTTATAGAGGGCTTTTGTCCCCCAATAAATTGATATTTTTTTGTAGTGTTTGTTAGTGTAAACTTATAAATTAACATAAAAATTTATTTATTTGCTTAAGTTGTTTTTGATAAAGTTGGAGATGATTTGTGAATTTGGGATTGTGAAATAAAAGAAAGAAGATAGAAGAAAAGAGTAATTGCATTGGATGAAAAAAATTTGTTTGATACAAGCTTATATATAGTGATTCCTTGGATCACAAGTAACTGTGGTTAATTAAACTAACTTTAGTAAACACTTGTAACAAACTCAACTAATCAAAGTAACTAATCGTAAAAACTAAATAACAAATATAAACCATTTGAATTACACACTTAACACATAAACTCAAAAATAAGTTATTTTAAAATGGACTCTAAATCTAGGAAAATGCTAAATCAAGAAAAAAAATCACGATAATATCACAAATGAGTTGCAAGCCGCAATATACATCACTTGGCAGCAGGCAACAACTTAATGAATGTGAATCTCAATGAATTATGTGAAATCTCTGTCCCATTAGTAATAGCTTAATCTTATATAAAATATATTTAGGCAATATTTCATAGAAGACATGTATAGTGTTTTCACAATAAAATAATGTTGAGTTTGGACCATATTATTAAGAAGTCTCACGTCAGTTGCCAGATGACCTGAATATATGTTATAAGTGACGATACTTCTCATCTTACAAATTGATTTTGTATGGATGAATTATGCCTAAAGCATTCTAAAATGATATTAAAGTCTCCTCCACAATTCAATCAAGTTTCTGCTATTGGATCACCTGGTCCCACATCAAATGTGAGATGATCTAAACAAGAGGTTTATAAGTACGTAAGAGACAATTTGTTAGACTTATAAGTCGATTTTGTAAGGATAAATTAGACTTAATATAAAAATTTAAAATGGTATCAGAGCCTCTCCACGAGTCGTTGGACCGCCTACCTAAGATCAAATATTGTAATAAACTATTAAATTTATGTTGCATAAATTTAAAGTGTTGAATCATAAATCGAAGGCCCGAGATCAACTACAGCGTGCAACTACACGAGCAGTCGATCCGAATCCAATAATTACAAGCACATCCCACACTTGAGTTTCTTTTTATTTAGCCAAACCTCTATTTCTAAACATGGCTATATTTACTTACCAAACAGTTGCTTTTATTGAAGAATCATCTCTTAATTCACTTTAACATTATTAAAACAAGTGTCATGTTAAATAGTGCACCCGATGTAGTAGTTAAGCATACCAAAAATAGAAATAAAACATAAAGTTAATGTTGATAAAAACAACTTTTTACACTTCAAATACATTGAATGCACGAATTTCAAAATAAAGTTTCTTTTTTGGTATACTTAACTAATGTACCGAATGCACTATTTAACATTTTTCTTAAAACAATAACGAAACTGCAATATAATTTCATATCATACTCTAAAATAATCTATATTTTTGTAAGTGAAAAACTAATATGTACTGCTTCACAGACTCATTATACTACAAGTAAATATAATTTGTAAGAGAAATAACCAAAAAAAATTAGAGAGAAATAAATAAAGAATCCATAAAATGAAACGTGGAAGTGTAGTTGAGGAGTTCAGGTTCCTCAATTTATTATCTCTCAATTTATTCTCTATTTAGAGAGATAGACACAAGAAAAAATTAGTGGAGTCCACAAATTAATGGAACCCACTTTTAATGGATCCCACTAATTTTTAATGTGTATATCTCTCTCCAAATGAAGACTAAATGAAGAGATAATAAATGGAGAGAACCCAAACTCGTAGTTGAGTACTGACCAATGGAAGCTAAGTAAACCACCATTTCCGTGTCAAAAAATGTACTAAGCTCATAGTCACATTGATCAATGAAGTTTTAAGTACATACATAAATATTTTTTTCATTAATTATTTTTATTCTCAATCCTACTTTTAAGTACATACATAAAAAATTTGATTGACACAATTAAATGTTTCATGCATGCCGATGCATAACTTTGAGGATTAATATTTTTAATTGTATAGTAGTAAAAATTATAAAAATTTGATATTTTGAAAGTACTCGTCGAGACGAATCAAACAACATCTTTAAAAACTTTCTTTTGGATTGAGAATGAAAATTGGGCCGTCAATTGAGCCAATTAAAATATTTTTACGGAACATTAGCTTTCCCATCGTTTCAAAAGACCTAAACTAGGTTTTCCAATTTTTATTACATTATTCCAAAACCTATTTTCCCAATTTGTGGTCAGATAACCAATGCCCTATTATTAAATACTCTCACCTCTCGTTTCCGTGAGTTTAGCTCAGTTAATAGAAACATCACATTATATACTCTCGCCTCTCGCCTCTCGCCTCTCGCCTCTCGCCTCTCGTTGCAGTGACTCATTCGAACTTTGAACATTCCCCTTATTTATTTATGTTAGAGATCTAAACAAATATGAACTTAAGATTTCTCATTTCTAAGTGAAAAATTTGATAATAAAGAAAAATTTCCATTATTTTTTAACTTTTGATTTACAAAAAGGAAAAAGAAATAAATTCAAATGTTATAACTACACTAGTATTATAAATAAATTATATTATACATAAACATTTAACTATTCATATTTCATCGTCTCAAAATAATAAAACTAATTTTTTAAATTTGTTTGTTACCACTGTGACGAGACGATGAAACATGACAAGATGTTTATATTGTAACATTAATATCACATGATTACTAAACTTAAACAAGAAATCTTAAATTTACATTTTCTAGTTCATGGTTCTAGGTATAGGAAAACCAACTAGTAAAACCGAAATATATATATAGTTTCAGCAAAAATGAAATAAAATTAACTAACTGGTCCAATTACGTTGTCAAATGGGGAAGGAGGTGATTCTGTCATTGGTAGATCAATTTGAGGTTCAGATTTTTCCAAATCAACAATCATGTCTAAGCAATTTCCTCCCAAATCAAAGATAGCTTTAGAATCAGTAGCAAATGTGAATTCGTTTTGTATCCCTTCAAATGAGTCACTGCAAGCTTGTTGGGATGATATAATAGAACCGAACTGCGATCTTGCTTCAACCCAATTGCGCGCTGCAATTGCATCACTAGTTTGTTTAATAGCATCTAATATCAAGCCGTATTGTTCCTTGCATATGTCAAGAGAATCCTTCAATGATTTTGAAATGTCGCTTTTCTTATATAAGTCGTTGATTATTGCCATAGCTTTTTGGGTTTGGGCAAGCGTCGCATCAACTTCGACCTTAAGAGCCTCCGAGGGGTCAAAATGCTTGAAGAAGTGTGATTGAATGGTGTTTTCACAAAGGGTAGGGTTGGAGGTTTTTTTGCAAAAATTCAAGAGATCGGGCTTGAAATCACGATTTACAACGTGTATAGGATCGGCGTTGCCAACAAAGAGGAGCGAGACAAGGGTTATAGTGAAGAGAATTAATTTACTTGTGATATCCATATTTTCAATTTCTTTTGGAACAATGCGTTGATTATTGAAGACTAGAAACAAATGGAAAAGTGTTTGAAACTATGAAAGAAAAATTATGTAGAAATGTATAGCTAGTTATGATTGGCATTTCATTATTTGGTAGTAGATGATTTTTTACTAATAATAATAATTGTGTACCATTTGGAGTGTTTGGTGTTCCTAATAATATGGATTTACCACTCATATAAAACTAGTTATAACCAATGGCATTCAAGAACCTTCAAGAGGGAATAGAAAATAAAATATTGCAAATTAAAACTAAGAATAAGTGATGGAGAGTAAATGATGGGGATTGTCTTTTGATAAGTTATATATTTTTTTTTTATATAACATTGAAGCAATTGAAAAGGTCAAAAATAGTTCCAGAAAAATAGAGTGAGAGAGAAGTGGAGACAATGCAAATTCTATGGCGAACTGAAAAATCACACCATACTATTTTTTTTGGTACCATTTATGTACAAAAATTATATTTTTTATCAAGTAGTTTAATGTCTAGAAAATTCACCTTAAAATGATTAATATTTTTAATTGTATAATAGTAAAAATTATAAAAATCTAATATTGTGAAAATACTCATCGAGATGAATCCAACAACATCTTATATGTTAATATTTGTTTTTATTTATTAATAAAAAAATAAGGTCAAAGTAAGATGTATGAATAATGTATATAGTCAAAATGACTTGCCCTTTAGGACGGAGGGAGTACTAAAAAGGAATACTATTGGGCTATTTTAACAGAATTCACTCGTGGCATTGGCTTTCACATTGAAGGATAGGATTTGTCAAATAACATTTCTAAGTCAAATAACATTTCTCAGGTACCGTTTGGTGTTATTATTGAGTCGTGTCGTAGATTATTAAATATGAGTCAAAACTGTAAGGTCAGTTATATTATGAGACAAGCCAATCGAGTAGCTCATGCTCTTGTGCAGGCAACTCGTTTTAATGCTAGTCCCCAAATTTTTGATTATTGTCCACCTTGTATTGAAACTATTATTATAAATGAAATGCACTAAGTTTGCTTGCTTAAAAAAAAAAACATTTCTCAGGTACCATAATCTTTAAATGTGGTTAAATCCAATTTTAAATTTTATGTTTTGTCTTAAGTTGGTTGGATTGATTTAATCCGCCTTTTATAAAGAGATGATGTAAGTTTTTTAAGTTTGACATTTGGTGTCGATGAATTCCAACTCATATATGTTATTTTTTTTTATCGGGTGAATGAAGAGTCTTTGAGGATGTCGTTCGGAAGGAAGATTTTATTACAAATGTTAACACTGGCAAGACGTTTGAGGTAAGTTTAAGTCTCCTTACTGTTCTAGTTTGATTGCATTGGCCTTGTGCACATGATGTTTTGTGTTGTGGATCTGAGTTGACTTCTTCCAACAAATATTTTTTCATACGTATCAGCCGATGATCGAACCCAAGACTAAATGGTTAAGGGACCAACCACTTGTGCCACACTAATGCTTCTCCATACGCACCACACCATGCTTTTTTTGTTGGATTATTATTTTATTTTAAATTTTTATATTAACCATCTTGTTTTAGTTAAAGGCGTATGGTAATCTAGAGTTCGGCTGCGATATAAGTAAAGTCCGACAAAAAAAATAAAAAATTATTTCCACTACAAGTCAAATTTAGATTCTGCCAAACGATTAGTTTTAGGGTAAACTCATTAACCACTTTAGCGCAATGTTTTGGTTTTGAATTATTTATTTTAGGATTACAAAGATTTTTTATTTATTTATTAAATAAATGAATTGACTCCTAATTTAAAATTTGAATCAAATCAATTTTGATATATCCTCTTATATATAACTTTTGCTTAAAAAAAAAAAAACAAAAAAAGTTACTCTTTTCAAATACGACTCACGTAGAACAAACGCACACTATATATGCGTGTGTTTGGTTTCTGTGTTTGTGTTAGGTTTCTTTGTTACCGTTTTCAATCTTTCCAATTCTGAATTCAATTTCTTTCAAATCGATCATCGAATCAACCCAATTTCTTCTCTGTTAGTTAGAAACCCAAACTGATTCATTCTTTCGTTAATCTTTCTCGTTCGACCCAATTTCTTCTCTGTTAGCGAAACTGATTGATTCTTTCGTTAATCTTTGATTACTCGAACCCTAAAAAAAATTCTGAACGATTCAACATCGTCATTTTAGGGTTTCATGTTTCTGAACCCTAAAATTCTTGATTCGATTTGAAAGAGATATGTAGAAATGGAAAAGAATTCTGCGTCCTTGCAACTTGTGACCAAACCATTAAACGACAACGTTGCTAAGGTGTGTGGATTCACTTCACCCTCAATTCGAATTGTAAAGGTTATTATTTTATTGCTTTTTCCTTAAATCCATGTTTAATTGTGTGTTGCTGGAATTGTAGGAACTTGTTACTCCGAGTTCTCATCCACAATTAAGTCGTAATGCTAGTAAGTTGCTATAACTTTACAGGTAATTGATTTGTGTCATTTTCTGTAATGTTGTTTTTATTTTATTTGATGTCCCTTGATGTCCCTATATTGAGTAAATGACCATTGATATCTCTAAATTGTATATATGTCCCTAAAATTGAGTATGTCCCTAAATTGACGGCTTTAATGGAATTTAAACGTGAATGCTTATTCATAACTTCAAATGCCTTTCATGTGAAATAGAGTTTATGTCCCTCGGCGTCCCTATATTGAGTAACTGTCCCTCGATGTCTCTAAATTGTATATATGTAGCTAAATTGAGAATATGTCCCTCAATGTCCCTAAGTTGATGGCTTTAATGGAATTTAAATGTGAATGCTTATTCATAGCTTCAAATGCCGAGTTTATGTCTCTCGATGTCCCTATATTGAGTGTCCCTCGATGTCAATAAAGTGTATATATGTCCCTCGATGTCCCTAAATTGAGAGTGTTCCTCAATGTCCCTAAATTGATGGCTTTAATGGAATTTAAATGTGAATGCTTATTCATAACGTCAAATGCCTTCGATGTGAAATAGAGTCTATGTCCCTCGATGTCCCTATATTGAGTAAATGTCCTTCGATGTCTCTAAATTGTATATATGTCCCTCGATGTTGCTAAATTGAGAATATGTCCCTCAATGTCCCTAAGTTGACGGCTTTAATGGAATTTAAATGTGAATGTTTATTCATAACTTCAAATGTAAGTGGAGATGACCTGTGGCTCCATAGATGTAAATAGTATAATATGTCCCTCGATGTCCCTAAATTGAATATATGTCCCTCGATGTCCCTAGATTGAAGGTCCGAGTGATTGCAATTTCAATGTGAATGCTTAGTCATAACTTGAAATTTAAGTGGAGATGACCCTTGATGCAATGACTATATTATGCTTTTGGTAACGGTAAATTAGGATGATGATTTTGTGCCGAGTGATCTTAGATGCAAAAATTGAGTATATGTCCCTTGATGACCGTAAATTGTTAGCCTAAATTCAATTTAATTATGAACTTTTATTCACAACTTGATATGCATATTGAGACGACCCATGATACAGTGACCTTATGTGCTTTTGGTTACCTTAGATGTGAAATTGAGTATATGTTACTTGATGACTGTGAATGCAAAATTCAATATTTGAGTCTTACAACCTCTGAATTGTTGGCTATTGATGTAGAAATGGAATTTTTTTTTAAGATTCTTGATTGGACCTTTTATGACTCTGTAAATCCTATCAGATTTAGTAGTGTTGCTTGTATCGATTTGATTTCTTGTGATTTTTATCACCTCTACATCTTTGTTTTCAATTTTTTATCCTTTATCTTTTGGAATGTTTTCTAATTGATTTGACTCAATTTTGTCTTTCGTGAAGTAACACAAATTCTCCGAAATATTGTTTGACAGAAATGTTGTTTTGGATAGTTTTTGTATGCATTGATTATCCAAGAGTCTGCTAACCAGTGAATCTTAATTTTTCATGCCTAATAAGGTTAATTTGGCCCCTAAGAAATTGCGTAGTTGCTTAAAGAATTCTTAAGAGAAGTCCTGGGATGCTGTATTTGGATGACCCAATAACATGAATTTTTTTTTACCAATTATGCGGCTTACAATATGAATTATATATTCATATGGAATCAAGATGGTATACATGAAAATTTTGATGGTCTAAATGCAAGCTGAAACTTCGCGAAGAAGGTTGTGTGACTTGGTAATTTTGATGTGAAATTGAGTATATCATATGTCCCTCAATGTCCCTTGATGTCCCTAAATTGATGGTCCGAATGGAACTTGAATGTGAATGCTTATTCATAACTTCAAATGTAAGTGGAGATGACACTTGGTGCTATAGATGCGAAATAGTATATATGTCCATCTATGTCCCTAAATTGAATATATGTCCCTCGATGTTCCTAAATTGAACATATGTCCCTCGATGTCCCTAACTTGAATGTATGTCCCTCGATGTCCCTAACTTGAATATATGTCCCTCGATGTCCCTAACTTGAATATATGTCCTTGATGTCCCTAAATTGAAGGTTTGAATGAATGCAATTTCAATGTGAATGCTTAGTCCTAACTTGAAATGTAAGTGGAGACGACCCTTGATGCAATGACTATACTATGTTTTTGGTAATGATAAATTGGGATGATGATTTTGTGCTGAGTGATCTTAGATGCAAAAATTGAATATATATATATATATATATCCTGTGATGACCGTAAATTGTTGGCCTAAATTCAATTTTATTCTGAATTTTTATTTATCACTTTGATATGCATATGGAGACGACCCATGATACAGTGACTCTATGATGCTTTTTTATTAATGATAAGTTGGCATGAATGCATGATGGTGGTGTGCTTTTGGTTACCTTAGATGTGAAATTGAGTATATGTTAATTGATGGCTTTGAATGCAAAATTCAATATTTGAGTCTTACAACCTCTAAATTGTTGGCTATTAATGTAGAAACAGAAAAGAATTTTAGCTTCTTGATTGGACCTTAAAGATGCTGCAAACCCTTTTGGACAAAATAAGATGTGTTTGGCACTTGTAGTCGATGAAACTGCTGCAGTTCATTTTCAGCTTTGGGGAGATGAATGTGATTATTTTGATTCAGGTGACATCATCATTTATATAACCAATGGTATCTTTTCCTATCAGCGTGGTAACCTTGTTCTAAGGGCAGGTAAGAGAGGGAAGCTTGAGAAGATAGGGGAATTTACTATGTCCTATGTTGAGACACCAAACATGAGTGAGATTCATTGGATTTCAGATCCAACTAATCCTAAAAAGTATATCCAAGAGTATGTCATATCTCCCTATTCCTGTATCTTTGGACTTGTATTTTCCTTTGGTTATCTGGTTGTTGGATTTTGGCCATTATTTGGTTTCAAGCATGTAATTTGAGGAGAAATAGCGGTGCACATTATTCTCTATTTTACTCAATATGGATAAAGCTTCTAGAGTAGCAGATTGGTTATGATGCTCATAGATTTAGCTTGTGTGGCTTACTAGTAATTTGGAACTTGTTACAATTGTCTATTTCGTTGAAACCCTGCAACAGTTTTTTTTGGATTGCCTCATAGATTTAATTGGTAGCGTGAAAATTAATAGTGAATTTGGCATTTGGATCTTTGTCAATGTGACAGCACAGATTGTGGAGTAATTTTGGATGGAAGTTAGTATTAGTGTTCCTTGAATGATGATTGTAGAGCATATTTAGTTCCATTTTTTAGTTGATATGTGTTGATGGCTTCAGACTTGTTTTAAGAAATCTCAGTTTGAGAATATGTTTGCTGATAGTTTGTCTACAACTGAAGATTGAAGACATGTTTCTTTACTACCACTGCAAGTATTTCTATGTTGGTGGCTCATTGGTGTGTTTGAAACTTATGGTTTGAAGACACATCTAAGTTGATATTTTTCTTTGTTGAACTGTTGGTCCTCTGATGTGCTAAGTCACCTTTAGCACAATTTGTGTATCGTTGTTTCACTTTGTAGTCATTAGACCTTCGGACATTCACTTATTGCGCTTCTGTCTTGTGTGATTGAGGGCTTTTGACAGTTAAGTTTTGTGCCTTAATTGGCTTTGTTGATTTATGTACATGTGTTGTCTTTAGATTTATTTATTTTCACGTGAATAACTTCTGTGAAGTTTTTACCAAGGTTTTTCTTTTTCCTGGATGTGATTTTAGGTTAATGCAGTTGGAAAAACCCCTTCGATGAGTGAGTTGAACGAAATTCATTCCGGGCTGGTATTTTATTTATGCAATTCTATGCTTCCAGAAATATTATGCATTGTGCTTATTATATTAATTATTAAGACAGTATAATAGAATTGAAACTTATGTACCAAGGGCATTTTACTCTTGCATGCTGTTTAAATCTTTAAAATGTGAAGAATTCAAATTCCATTTTTTTGAAATTAAAGATACTGTATATAATATAATAGTTATTCTGCTATTAGTGATTGTCCTTAGAGCCTATGAAAAACATTTCAGGATCTGGTTGCTGAGCATTTATGCTTCCATTAGTAAAACTTGCCATGCTAAATGCTTTATAATTGTTTGTGTTGCTGCAACTGGCTTGACAAATACAGATTTTTTTTAGGGCAAGTACCATGAAATTCTTTTTTATTTTATTTTTGGGTTCTTTTTATTTTTTATTTTTGGGTACATCAACTACCATGATTTTTTCTTTGGTCAGGAGTACCATGAAATTCTATTCTACCAAAAACCTATAAATTGTACTAAGTGGTTAATCAGTTCAAATAACCATTAGGCAGTGTTCCGCGCCGCATGTTGTCTCTTCATCGTCCACCGCCACTTTCCACCTCCGTCGGTTCTCGGAAAAGTCAGTGGAGCGAGTTCGCAATGTCTGGATATCGGGGCTGATCCACCCTAACAAGGTTACCGAGGATGAAAGGTCCATGTTATACACGGGTCAGATCGAAAAGATGCACCGAGCTAGGTGGAAGAATGAGAGGACTCTTATGGAGTTTGAGGATCATAGTGAGTCCATTCAGCGTAATTGGAATAAAATTATTCAGGCAGCTTTCACAGTTTCACTTTCTTCAGCCGGAAAAAGCATAATGTAGGTACTAGGTAGAACTAGTATATTAATTTTGAATTCATTCTTATCTATCTTTTTAGTTATTATGTCATACAATCCAACATTTGAGTTTTTGCTTATGGTTTATAACTTGTAGTTATGACTACAAGTTTAATTAGCTAGCTTATCTTCCATAAGCAGGGCGTACTGGTAAAAAAAAATTGGTATTTTAGGAGTTAGTTTAAGGCAAAACTAAGATTTTTAGGGGTTAATTTAGGGTAAAACTGAGATTTTTATGCTCGAAACTGAGACTTTTGTTTAAAATTGAGAAGTTGCCTAGACTATATAAATTTTCTGGCTCCGCCAGTGGCCATAAGCTATAAACTAGTTTAACAGCTATCCTCTATTTTTGCCAAACAGAGCCTATAGTCTGATCGAGGATTATTTCTCTCGGAATAGAAGTCGGATTTTTCCCGAATGATTTGCCTTAGGGAGTTAGTTCATTAACCACTTGAGCCCGATCACATGTTAAAATTTGAGTTTTTTAATGAATGAATATGAATGATAGTAAACTGATATTATTGTATTGATTCAGTTAATGCTTTTTCTTTAAAATATGTCCTTGTAGATTAACATACTTGATAGTGTTGATTAACAATGCTGCGGTTGAGAGTGCTTTGCGTGCCTTTGATGGTGCCATTCATGTTCTTTGTAAGACCCGAGTATTTTCTTTCTACTACTTTGATATTAAATAAAATTAATATTTAGTAATATGTGTGTGTTCTGATTATTATTACATTATAATACTCACAAATAAAGTCTTGGCTAACACGTGTTAGATAGAAGTCGGTCTTTTATAGGTAAAAATAAGATGACTGGTAGTAGCTAAAAATTAGGAGTAGTGGATTCAATAATAGCTGACTCGGCTTGGGAAGTAAAACGATAATCTTCCACTAGTCTCTATTATTTAGGAAGGAGTTATTATAGGAGTTATTAGTAACTGGTAAGTTCCCCGTTACTTCACGCTTTGGGGAAAAACAAATATTCATACAGAAAATACAGAGAGCATAGAAAGAAGGGGGTGGAATCAAGGAAAGATCAAATTGTAGGAGTCATCATCTAAGTTTCTCACCACAAGTAAGAACACAACTCATACTCTTAATGTCCCTTTTGATTTAGTGCTATTAAACCGATGGAGTTATATATTTAAATCAATGTAGGTTGATGTCAAACATACCTCCTAATTGTTGGTAACCTTTAATTTAGGAAATATAAATGTGCCGAGATAATTTTCTCTCGTCTGAACCAAATCCATGGCCAGGAATAATTGTTAGTGCAGGCTGATTTTAATGTTGAGCCTTGTCCTAGTTGGTGTTGGTATAAATCATGTTAGTGGTTGTGTTAACATTGAATCAGTGTTGTATCTCAGCTCATCAAATTGATCGGTTTGTGTTTTAAAATAAGGGAACAGTTGATTTATTGGCTAAACTACCTGCACTTAATTTTTCTTTGTTGAACTGTTGGTCCTCTGATGTGCTAAGTCACCTTTAGCACAATTTGTGTATTATTGTTTCACTTTGTAGTCATTAGACCTTCGGACATTCACTTATTGTTCTTCTGTCTTGAGTGATTGAGGGCTTTTGACAGTTAAGTTTTGTGCCTTAATTGGCTTTGTTGATTTATGTACATGTTTGTCTTTAGATTTATTTATTTTCACGTGAATAACTTCTGTGAATTTTTTACTAAGGTTTTTCTTTTTCCTGGATGTGATTTTAGGTTAATGCAGTTGGAAAAACCCCTTCGATGAGTGAGTTGAACGAAATTCATTCCGGGCAGGTATTTTATTTATGCAATTCTATGCTTCCAGAAATATTATGCATTGTGCTTATTATATTAATTATTAAGACAGTATAATAGAATTGAAACTTATGTACCAAGGGTAAATTCTATGCTTCAGGTGTGTGGGTAACCGTGTCACTATTTTCATCGGAGTTTTTCATGTTAATAATTTGGTTTTACATTTAGCAAAGATGTCATATGTTCTATTTTTGACAAATAGTCTTTGTGTGTTTTATTTAATTTTTCTGTTTTGTGTGTGTGTGTGAGATAAGATTTTTACTTTGGCCGACATGCTTCCACTATATACTGTTACACCATCTGCCATATGTTTATGGCGGATTTTTGGCTTGCCACCCTAATCTGCCATCGACAACACTGACTAGGCATATACACTAATAAGTGTTATCCCATGAGTTTTGTGATGAAATTGAAGAAAAATTCACGACTCAATTCAATTTTATGCATGTATTACATTCCAGGCTTAGATCTTTTGGAAAATCCACTCTTTGTCAATGCACCTCTGAAGGCAATTGTTACTTTGTGTGTGTAGGAAGCAATTCGTAGGGTCACCATAAGGTAACCATTGAATTACCCTGAATTCATATGTGCATTCTTTGTTGTATGGTCTTGATCTTTGTATTAAAACTATTGTTTTAAAAGCTAGCTAGTATTTTTTTAAGCTTTTCGATTCCATTACCATGTCTATGTAGGGTTGAGTAATATATTCAAGCCAACTCTTAATATTGTGCTTTGTCAGTCTTGTACTATTTTTTATTTTCTGTTGTTTCTGGTATAGGGGCTACAACTACTTTTGGATCGTGTACTTGATTATTTTCCGTGTCCAATTGAAGCTAGTAATTATTCTCTCGACCAATCTAAGAATGGGGAAAAGGTATCAAATTCAAAGAAACTTTATCCTTTGTTATCTTGATTGTTTGAAATTGCAATTTGAGTTTTTGATTTGGTGGCCAATTTTTTGAATCTTGAATATTTTCACTATTAAGATGGTGAAAATTGCATAGAATGTGTTGTGCTTAATAAAACATAATTGTTTCATTCAGAAACATGGAATATCGATATTAGACTTGTTAATATGTGTATGATAACATTATAAATTTCTACCTAATATAAGTAAATCATGATAATGATAATTGGCAAGTTATTTTAAAAGTTGAAAACATAAATCACATCTTATAATATGTTGAAATATAAATCATGGTCTTTGCTTTAAAATAGCCTTTTCATCTTGTATATTTTCTCCAACCAACTATGTCAGAGGGTCGTCCAGAAAGCATAGATGGTTTCTACTTTCTACCAAGGGTATCTCTACCTCCTTCCTAGGAATCCTAAGTTTCAGTTTGGTTCGGACTACATGGATGATCTTGCCACCTGCAGATCTATAGTTTGGTGCACCGAAGTATGTACTGTAACTAGACTAGACATTGGATATATGCTGTTAATAAACTGTGCAGTTTGTGGCTCAACCCCTGCAGAGTCACTCGATTGCAGTAAAGCGAATTTTGAGATAGAACACATGACATCTTTGCTAAATGTAAAACCAAATTTGTTTGGTTTTACATTTAGCAAAGATGACATCTTTGTTCAATTTGAAATAGGTCTTTGTCTCCCTCAAGTTTGCAGGCCTATTATGATGTTGATTGGGCCAGGGTCTCTGATGTAGATAATGTGAGGTCTACCTTTGGGGTATTCTTATGTCTTAGTTCTAACTTGGTGGTTCATAGCCCTAGCTACTTCCAAGGCATTATCTGTTAGAGATGCTGAAGTGGGCCTTGATGGAGAAATTGTGTGTCTCAAAGCTACTGAGATTGAAGGAGATGAGGAAGAAATCGAGGCAGAGTGTAAGCTTTTGGGTGTGCTGGGCAGTATGGGTGAATACCACACAATGAAAATTTGTGGTAAAATAGCTGGGATTGAAGTGGTGGTGTTGATTGATAGTGGTGCTAGCCACAACTTTATCTCCCCAGATGTCACTACTGCTTTGGGTTTACCTGTGACTCCAACTATTGCTAAATCCATTAAGCTTGGTGATGGTCATAGAGTTTTTTCTCAAGGAACTTGTGAAGGAGTTCAAATTGCTTTGGGATCAGAGTCTTTTGAAGTGGATGCATTGGTCTTGGATCTGGGTGGGTTAGATGTGGTCTTGGGTGTGTCTTGGGTGTGTCATGGCTGAGTACTTTGGGCAAGGTTGTCATGGATTGGAAAGATTTGTCTATGCAGTTTATACATGAGGGCAGAACAATCAGTTTGCAGGCTCAAAGTAAGATGCAAGATAAGCAGAGTTGTTTAAACTCTTTTCTGGAGGATAAGCACAGAGGTGGAAGTGACGAGTGGTGGTGGACTAATCATGTGGATGTAGCTGTGGAACAGGCAACTGGGCAGAAGGAAATGGCTAAATTGTTGAGTCAGTTTTCTGAAGTTTTTAAAGAGACCATTTCTTTACCACCCGAAAGAAGTCAAGTGCACCAAATCAAGCTAATCCCGGAACATGGACCTGTGAATGTTAGACCATATCGATATCCCCATCATCAGAAAGAAGAGATTGAGAAGCAAGTAACAGAGTTGCTAGCTGCTGGTGTGATAAGGCCAAGTATGAGCTCTTTTTCAAGTCCTGTGATTTTGGTTAAAAAGAAAGATGGCTCTTGGAGGATGTGTGTGGATTATAGAGCCTTAAACAAAGCCACTATACCAGATAAGTACCCTTTTCCTATTGTTGATGAATTATTAGATGAATTGTTTGGAGCTACAGTGTTCTCCAAGATAGATTTAAAGGCTGGGTATCATCAAATTAGGGTGCACCATGATGACATTCATAAAACTGCTTTTAAGACTCACAATGGACATTATGAGTACCTAGTCATGCCTTTTGGGCTGATGAATGCACCAGCTACTTTTCAAGCAACAATGAATGATATTTTTAGGCCGTATTTGAGACATTTTGTGCTGGTTTTCTTTGACGATATCTTGGTTTACAGCAAATCTGAAAAGGAACACTTGGGACATTTGAAAGTAGTGCTAGCAGTATTGAAGTCACATTGTTTTGTGGCAAATCAGAATAAATGTAAATTTGGTTGTACACAGGTGGATTATTTAGGGCATGTGATTTCTGGGGAAGGTGTGGCTGTAGACCCTGATAAAATTAAATGTGTGTTGGAATGGCCTGAACCAAAAAATGTCAAAGGAGTTCGTGGATTTTTAGGACTCACAGGGTATTATAGAAAATTCATTAAGGACTATGGCAAGATTGCAAAGCCCTTAACTGAGTTGACTAAGAAGAATAATTTTAAATGGGGACCTGAAGCCATGTCTGCTTTCAATCGCCTAAAGAAAATTATGACCACACCTCCAGTTTTAGTATTGCCTAATTTCGACATACCATTCGAGGTGGAGTGTGATGCTGCAGGCAGAGGCATCGGAGCAGTGTTAATGCAGCAAAAGCAGCCAATAGCTTTTTTCAGCAAAGCCTTATCTGAAGGGAATTTGACAAAGTCTGTGTATGAAAAAGAGCTTATGGCATTAGTGCTGGCAATTCAACACTGGAGACACTATCTTTTGGGCAAATCTTTTGTGGTCTATACAGATCATAAAAGTTTGAAACATTTTCTACAACAAAGAGTAACTTCTCCTGATCAACAATGCTGGTTAGCAAAGCTCCTGGGGTACCAATTTGAAGTGAAATACAAACCGGGCTTAGAGAACAAGGCAGCTGATGCCTTATCCAGATGCCATGGTGATGAGGAATTGAATGCACTGGTGTCTTATCCCACGTGGTTAGATGGAGAAAAACTATTGCAAGAAGTCAGAACAGATCCTCAATTACAAAAAATTGCAGAAACTGTATTGGCAAATCCAGGAGAGAAGTCAGGCTATAGTGTTCAACAAGGAGTATTATTTTATCATGGGCGTTTGGTGTTATCTGCTAACTCTCCTTCCATTCCTTTGTTGCTGAAGGAATTTCATGAAACACCAATGGGAGGACATTCTGGGTTTTTAAGGACTTATAGGAGGCTGGCAACAAATATTTACTGGCCTGGTATGCAGAGAAGGATCAGAGATTTTGTTAGAGCATGTGACATTTGCCAAAGACAAAAATATGCAGCTACGTCACCAGGTGGTCTCCTTCAACCTTTGCCTATTCCTAATGCCATTTGGGAGGATCTCTCTTTGGATTTTATTACTGGTTTGCCCAAATCTAAAGGCTTTGAAGCTATATTGGTGGTAGTTGATAGACTATCCAAGTATAGTCATTTCTTGTTATTAAAACATCCTTATACTGCAAAATCTGTGGCTGAACTGTTTGTGAAAGAAATTGTCAGGTTGCATGGTGTTCCTTTGTCTATCATTAGTGATAGGGATCCTTTATTTGTCAGTCACTTTTGGATGGAGCTTTTCAAATTACAGGGAACCCAGTTGAAAATGAGTTCAGCTTATCACCCAGAGACAGATGGACAAACTGAGGTCACTAACAGAGGGTTGGAGAGTTATTTGCGCTGTTTTGCCTCTGAACAGCCCAAAACATGGTCGCACTGGATCTCGTGGGCAGAATTTTGGTACAATTCCTGTTACCATATTTCCATTGGCAAAACTCCTTTTGAAGTGGTGTATGGCAGGACACCACCTACTATCATGCGTTTTCTGAGTAATGAAACTAAGGTTGCAGCAGTAGCTTTAGAACTTAGTGAAAGGGATGAAGCTTTAAATCAATTGAAAGCTCATTTGTTGAGGGCACAACAACAGATGAAGAAGTATGCAGACAAGAAGAGAAGAGAGGTTAAGTTTAACATAGGAGATTGGGTTTTTTTGAAGCTAAGACCTCATAGACAAGTGTCTGTGGCAAGAAGGATTAATCCTAAGTTGGCTGCCAGGTTTTATGGGCCTTTTCAAATCATTGCTAAGATGGGAGAAGTTGCTTACAAGTTACAATTACCTGCACAATCTCGTATACATCCAGTTTTCCATGTCTCCCTACTTAAAAAGGCCATTGGAGATTATTCTGTGCAGGGAGAACTCCCACAGGAGTTAGAAATTGGTCCTGATGATGATAATTATCCTGAAAAGGTTATTGGTGCTAGGACTATCACACGTGGGGGAGTATCTGTGTCTCAGAGTCTTATTAAATGGAAACACAAATCCAATGATGATGTTACTTGGGAGGACGATGTGTTTCTCAAAGGACAGTTCCCTGATTTCAGTCTTGAGGACAAGACTTTTATTGAGGAGGAGGGAATTGTTAGAGATGCTGAAGTGGGCCTTGATGTGAATGATAATAAGCCCAAAGTGTGGAGGTTTTATAGGAGGAAGCATAAAAGATGCTGAGGTGGCAGCTATGTGATGGATACAATCAGAGTTAGTTACTATATAAGGGGAGTAGGGGAGTTAGTTACTATATAAGGGGATTAGGGTCAGGTCTTTACGGAAGAAAAAAGAATTAAGATCACACTTTGTGATAGGGAAGCCGTTAGAGCTTTTTAGGGTTGACAGCCGTCGCTATCAACACATTCTATTTTCCTTTGCTTGTATTCCGTTCTTTTCACAGTAATACAAACCTCTTTATCGTTTATTATAATTTTATTCACACAAAACCCATCATTATCCTTACTTCATGAGCTGCAAATTCCAATCCCACGCCAATCATTTATTGCGGCAGTCAAAGCACTTTCACTTTGACTCTTTGAGTCATATTCTGATTCGGCATTCTAGTACCGAACATATGGACCTTGATTTGTTCTTGTTCGAGAAAAGTTCTTGCCAAATCTCTAGTCGTGACGTGTGTTCCTGCTCTGGATTGGATTGCTGACATTCTCACAAAGCCATTACCAGTGTTCAGTATTATAATCAGAGAGACAAACTTAGGCTTCTTACTTAATAAAAAAAAAACCTGCACAGTTCTACACTTAAATTTTTTCCGTCTAATCTTATGCACCACAAAATAACAAAGACTGCACTGTTCCACAAAATCTTGATAAACATGGTTGTTATGCTATTTGTTAATTTACTAAAAAATAATACTATTGGGCTATTTTAACAGCATTCACTCGTGGCATTGGCTTTCACATTGAAGGATAGGATTTGTCAAATAACATTTCTCAGGTACAATAACCTTTAAATGTGGTTAAATCCTATTTCAAATTTTATGTTTTGTCTTAAATTGGTTGGATTGATTTAATTCGCCTCCTATAAAGAGATGGTGTAAATTTTTTAAGTTTGAAATCTGGTGTCAACGAATCCTGACTCATATATTTTTTTATTGGGTGAAAAGTCTTTGAGGGTGTCGTTCGGAAGGGAGATTTTATTACAAATGCTAACACTGGCAAGACGTTTGAGGTAAGTTTAAGTGCCTCACTGTTCTAGTTTGATTGCATTGGTCTTGTGCACATGATTCATGTTTTGCGTTGTGGATCTGCTCTTATTTTATTTTTTTTGTTACCTAATCTTCGTATTTTGTTACACAGTTTGTTCATTTTTGATAAATGTATGACTCAATTCAAGATTGCATTTATACAATTTTTTTAGGAGGAACACTTCTTGACTAGGCTTTACTTACCTTAACTTGCGGCCGAAATCCGGATTACTAGGGCTCCCTTCTCCTAGGAACCAGATGGTTAATAACACCAAAAAATATATATACACAATTATGGGATCTTTCAATATTAATTTACCTCAGATCATCCATTTCTTACTAGTTCATGGATTCAAGTCTCTAACACAGTGCATGGAGTCAAAATCTTACTTGCTACTTCCCAATAGAAATATTGACTATTTTTTCAAGAAACTTATCCTACAGAAAAGTATCTATTTAAGCACACTGCATATTCAGGTCTTGTCGCCTCACTTTGTACTTTTTTCTAAAAATATTGCTACAACAAAGACTAGTACTAGTTTTAGCTCTTACTAGTATAATGAGGAATGAAACATGATTGAAAGCATTACGCAGTGGTGTGCACCACTCATAAGATCATTTTCATGTCTCTGCTTTCATTTATTACCGATTTGTGACTAGTGATTTTGTGGCTGAAGTCTTTCTTCTCTTAAAATGCAGGTTCCTTATGTAATCGGGGTGCTTAATAATATGCCTGAGGTTAGTTTTTAGATTTTCACCATAATATGTGCATCTTCTCATTAAATTGAATATCGTTGGAGAATTTTTGTATAATTGTTCTACAATATCCGTTTTTAAATTCTAATTGTGATTCTTCTCCCAAATCGACAGCGGTTTCCAGAGGTTCAAGAGGCTAATGCTGGAGAAATAGTCACTCTAGCTTTGCCAATGAATCGACAGGGCAGGCCCTTTGAAGGTAAAAAAATTAGTAAAATTAATATTTAATATTTTTTTATTTAAATATTTTTGGTAAGATTGAATTTTTCATGAATCTGTTGTTGGTGGTTTAAGTTGTTTGAAAATGTGGACTTTATATTTTTCATTTTAGAGTAAATTTCATTTTGAGGGATCAAAAATACCAAAAACTGCATAAGAAAAACTTAAAAAGAAGAAATGAGCCAAAATGGCTGAAACAAAATGCTAAACACTATGAAGTCTTTCTACATGTCACAATCCAATCTCATTGCCTTGTGAGTTGTGATCCATGAAGCCCGGATAGTAGGCATGGCAATAAAACTCATACTCGCGGGTACCCACCCAAACCATATCTGCTTTGACGGGGAAAACCCGAGTTGACTGGGTTTGGGTTCGGGTTTGGGTTTTCCCCGATTTTAAAAGATGGGTGTGGGGTGGGTAATGGGTACATTGATACCCACCCCGAACCCGTCCCCGAACCCGCCCCGCTTATACTAAAAATTAGATTTCACCTCTTTTAAATTAGAAACGTTTAAACAATCTCTTAGATTACGTTCATATATTTATTTTTTATTTTAATTTGAGTATTAAACAAACCATTTTCTCTATTTTTTTTTTTTATTTAAAAAATATTGTTGGGAGAAAATAATTTTGGACACACACCCTGGAAGTATCGGAAATCTGAATTATTTTTTGTAATTTTAAAATTACATTTATCGGATACATTCCCAGATACATGCGGGTACATATCCTAGAAAAGACGAAGTATAAACAATGTGAGACAGGGTTGTTAGAATTTAGTGGAGAGATACATGATTCAATTCAAGATGATGGTAGGCTTCATGATTCAATTTAGTGGAGACTGTAGCTGGAGCAGTCGTGTTTTTTTTATGGAAATTTTATCTCGAAATGCGTATATTCAATGCCTCAAAAGTACAAAAAGTTGTCTTTTCAATATAAATTTTATTTTTTATTTCCATTTTAGGTATGCTTAACAAGTGCCTCAGGGATACTGTTTAGCATACCCTTTTTTTATAGATGATGGTTATATTACAGTTGCTTCATGTTATTTTTTTTAATCGTGTTGCTGCATATCCTAATTTTGTTTGATTTGTGTGGCTATATAGCATAAACAATATAATATTGATTCAAGTTAGATGAGAGCAGTTCTCTACGTGGCCAATATACATAAAAAATCGATTGAAATTGTAAGAAAGAACGTGAGGGTAGTCCTGCAGGCAAAAGAAAAAAGTCTTGAAAGTCTTGAGGGTTTGATTGAGATTGTTAGATGAGTGTTTTATGTGTATTTTTAATCAAAAAGTCTCTCAAAATTCACTCCATAAAAGAATCCATCAAAATTTATGGATTTTTGAATACCAAGAGACATTTCATAAGTTTAGAGAAATCTCAATTAAATACCTACGGATTTTGTTGCCTTGAAAAAAATATTGATTGTCTCAGTTGAATACCATAAGACTTATTTAGATTTCATAAAAGTTTTGATTGAATATCACAAGATTTTTTAATCATAAAAAAATCTTTTAAAATCCATCCAAATCCCAATTGAATACACCCTCTAAAGTGTTTTACTTTTATTTTTACGTTTTTGTTTCTTTCTTTAAGATGATCCCAAGTATTCAATTATTAAAAGATAAAGAATAAATTTTTAGTTAATTTTGTAATAATTGATGTTAGACTTAATAGAGAGAACCACGATTATTAATAATTAGAGCTGTCAAAGGGGCCGGTCCGGTCCGGCCTGACCCGGCCTGCAGGGGCCGATCAAATAAAGGGGCTGACCCAGCCTTCATGGCTTGACCCGCTTAACCCGGCCCAATAAGCAAAAGCCTATATGGCCCGATGAGCCGACCCACTAATTTTCATAGTATTTTTTTTTTTGAAAAAAAAAACATTATACTAAATTTATATTATATTTCTCAACTAAATCTTTACGAAGGTAATTCGTATCCCTATATTTTCTCACATAATCTCCCAAACAACAATATCTTCCTCTTTATCCTCATCAAACAAACAAACAAACAAATCTCTAACAAATAATCTCATTCTAATCCATATAAAAAGATGATTTGCTTAAAAATAGGAATAAAACACAAATAATAACAATAAAATAACAAAAATAATAAAAAAAATTCTATATGAATTTATGCATAAAAATAGGACCAAAATATAACAATAAAGAGATTATAAAAAAGAATTAAATAATTTTTTAAATTCTTTAAGGGGCCGGCCCAAAAGCCTGTGGGCCGGCCCATGAAAAACCTGACCTGATAAGGTCCGGCCCGATAAGGCTCGGCCCCCTTTTTATGAAGCCCGACCCGTATAAAAGGATATGGCTAATGTACCGGCCCGATAGCCCAGTCTTTTTGACAGCTCTATTAATAATACGTAAGAATGTGAAACTCAAATGTAACTTTAATATACACATCATAGGGTGGTTCTGCCACAAATATAAAAAAGAAATTATAACTGGACATAAATTTCTAATAAAGATAGTGTACGGGGCTTTTGGCCCTTTTGTTAAAAATAAATAAAAATTATACAGTAATACAATGAATGGATAAATAAGCATAGCATCGTATCATTGAACAAGACAATTAATAATCTTTCTCAACTAACAAAAAACAAACCAAAAACAAAATTTTGAGGTCATTGCCACATGTTCCAAACCACTAACTAACCAAAACAAACTTTAAATTGAGTATAATTTTTTTTTAAAAAAAAAAAAAAACCTTAAATACAAAATTTTCTTTCCAATTACAACAGTATTATAATCACAAACTATTTTTAGACAAATCTATATTAGTTCGATATCTAGTTGAACAATTTTTAGCTATATATTCTATCGGAACTCTGAATTATCGCGATTCCTTCCCACGAAAACTTAATACTAAAAAATCTATAATATCTCTTTCTATCTTTAATACAATTGATAGCATCATAGCAATGAACAATACAATTAATAATCCTTAAAAGTGGCAGCATCGTATATATTATGTAGGATTCGGGGTTTAAACTCCGAATACTTCACTTATTCACCTTTAAGGTGAAATTTCTAACCACAGGACTGTTAGAAAAAAAATCCTTAAAAGTAAATTTTTCTTTTCAATGATAACAATTATAAATTTATAACCAACAAATTGTTTCTAGACAAATCTATAGTTCTATACTATCCCTTTCTATCTTTAAGAATTAAATCTGCATATTCCTGCACAACCTTCCAAGCCTTAACCACATGCATTTCCTCAGTTAAAGTTGCTCCAATAGCACACCTAATCACAAAAATTCCTTCAACCATAGCATGAGTCATGTACACATCGCCCGAACCATTAATAGAATCCAACAACTTACGATTAATTTCATTAGCAACAACATCTTCACTACTAATCAACTTAACACCTCCATTTTGTACTTTTCCATTAGCAACAAAATCTTCACCATTACTAATTAATTTAACACCTCCATTTTGTACTTTTCCATTAGCAACAATACCTTCACCATTACTAATTAATTTAACACCTCCATTTAGCACCTTTCCATTAGCAACTTTTTTACTATAAGGTAAAATTCTAAAACAAATAACAGAAAGTGTTCTAGGCACAAAAATTTCAAACCTTTTGTCCATTTTCACCAACCCTTCAAAAGTTTTAGCCATTTCAATATGACTTCTTAAAAAATTTCTAAGATTATCAACACCATAGCTTCTAAGAACAATCCATACCTTCAAAGCGCGAAATCTTCGGCTTAAAGTTACTTGCCAATCTTTGTAATCAACCACTTGTTTTGAATCCGAAGCACTATTTTCTAAATACTCCGAATTCGTCGTTGATAAACACTTAATCAAAGAATTTGGATCCTTTAACCAAAGACAACAACAATCTAAATTAGTCAAAAACCATTTATGAGCATTAAGACTAAAAGAATCGGCATCTTCAACGCCATCAATTAAGTATCTAAACTCCGGACAAATACAAGCACTACCGGCATAAGCAGCATCAACATGAACCCAAATTCCATAATTTTTCGCAACTTTACACAATAATCCTACCGGATCAATTGCGGTCGTTGAAGTTGTGCCAACGGTAACACAAAGATAACAAGGAACCAAACCATTTTTTAAATCATTTTCAATTGTTGATAACAACAATTCGGGCGACAAAGTGAATGAATTCAACTTACTTGTCTTAATAACCCGAAAATTTTTCGGGTTAATTCCTATTATATGCGCCGCTTTTTGAACTGCACAATGTGTTTGATCAGATCCATAAACAACAAGTTTACCAATATTTTCACTACCAATTTTGCTAAGAATTTTATCTCTAGCAACAACTAAAGTTCCCAAAATACCCTCACATGTTGTACCTAACAAAACCCCACCACCATTGCCTTTAAAAAGAAAACTTTTGGGTAAATTCAAAATTTCACCAAGCCAATCTATAACAACATTTTCTAGTTCTGTTGCGGCCGGTGATGAAATCCAATTAAATCCAACAACATTCAAACCGGTGCTTAACATTTCGCCTAAGAACCCTGCCGTGCTACCACTTGACGGAAAATAAGCAAAGTAATTAGGACTTTGCCAATGAGTTATGCCAGGGATTATGTGTTTTTGATAATCTTCGAGGATTGTTTCAATTGATTCGGGATTCGAAGGTGCACAAGAGGGTAAGAGTTTTTTGAGATAGTTTGGTTCTACTTGACTTAAAACTGGATAATTTGAAATGTTTTGGTAATAATCAGCTAGAAAATCAATGATCATGTGACCTTGTTTTCTAAATTCTTTAGGATCTAAAGGGTTCATGATGATGAATGTTGAAGAGCTAGATTTGAAGAATGTGAGATAATGTAGTAAAGAATTTATGAATGTTTACAAGAATGTATGGCTATGTGGTGTTTCATGTGTGTTATATAAAAAGAGAAGTTTTGTGACTTTAAATTATAAAATTAAAATATTAACTAGTAACTACTCCAACAGAATGATGTTATATGCATATTAATGCTATTTGTATATAGTACGTAGTATCTAGACCTAGTATGGTGATATTTAGCAGGATAGTATTTATTTTTGCATAGAAAAGTTGATGTTTAGTTTGTTGGATTGTCATAATTCTAATTAATGGTTATGTTATGCTAATAATATATACAAGTACTAATTAAGTGCATACTAGAAGAGCATTAGAAGAACACATATTTAAAATAGTTCGGTTTTCATCAAACAATTGTTCATAACTAACGATGAATTAGTTTAAGTAGTAAAAGTTTTAAGCATCACGATAAAAACTCTGTATCTAAGTTATAACATGATTAAAAAAATAATCATTTAACAATCACAGCCATGAAAAATATAAAGTTTTCTCAAAAAAAAAATGAAAAACATAAAGTTAGTAACAAAAATTAGTAAAAAAAAAAAGTACCTCAAAATTTTTAGTGAGTGTGATTTCACATTTTCATTTTTCTCATTAATTTTGTTACTAGTGAATTTTCATCTCCCATATTTTGTAGACAAAGTCAGTAATGAACTTATCTCCCATCAGTCCCATGCTACTCCACGTTTGATAATTCAATAATTTCTTGTGGGTCCCGTGCAACAAATAAGAATTAGATACGTTGTTGTGTTTGTACAACCTACTAGTATGGAGTAGGATTTTATTGTTGTGTTTCTAAGAAAGCTAATGCTAAAAATAAATTATGTTTGATTCCTAAAATATAAGTATTTGATAGAATAGTACATGATAGTATAAGATATATGATTAACGTTTAATATATTGAATAAACTTGAACAAACTTTGTGTTGTACGTTTTGTGGATAAAATGTTATTTTGTTATTTCAGATAATTTGTGCAGAGGATAAAAAGTTGTCCCATGATTCTGTGAGTGACAAGAATTTCAATTTTTGTTTTGTCCCTTCTTCCCAATTTATCCATTATCCGATACCAAAAAACAGTTTTAAAATCAAACACACTGAGCAGTTTAAATGTACACTAAAAATACATGTATAATTTTTACTCTTATTAACAAAATTTTGTAATATAGTTATTGCACCTACAATCATAAACCGACTTAATTTAAAGCTTCAATCCAAATCAAGGTCCACGGATAATTGCCTTTGGTACGAGTGGTCTTGTATTAGACACATGTACAAAAAAAAAAGACACACATTATCTCATAAGTAATTAATGATCACAATTTTGCAAGCAACAACGACCTAAAATTCGGTTGATGATCACTTTCTATTTTTCTAAGCATTCAAATAGGGATAGGTGCCACTATAAGTGTGATAACTTTCACAACAATAATAAGGTGATATCGAAAAATAAAGGGAAATAGTCATGTTGGTCTTTCAATGTGTAACTCGTTGTCATTTCGGTTCTTCACTGAGGAAAAATTACTAAATAATTCTTGAATCTGCATTCCGTTAGTCAGTTTAGTCCCTGCTGTTAAGTTGACCGTTAACTCAACAAAAAAGCTGACGTAACATTTTTTTGGACACACATCAGCTTGCTGAGTTGGCACTAGGGACTGGAAAATAACCATTTTGTATTTTTTCTTGAGTCAGGGACCATAATGACAGCGAGTTGCACATTCAGGGACCAAAATGATTGTTTCCCCGTCCCTCGTGCCAACTCAGCAAGCTGACATGTGTCCATAAAAATGTCACGTCAGCTTTTTTGTTAAGTTAACGGCCAAACATAACAGCAGGGACCAAACTGACTAACGGAATGTAGATTCAAGGACTACTCAATAGTTTTTCCTCAGTGAGGGATTAAAATGACAGCAAATTGCACATTGAAAGACTAAAATGACTATTTCCCAAAAATAAATTTTAACAAGGAAATACTAGTAGGACACAACAAAAATTATTATTTTTTTGACGAAAGGACACAACAAAATAATTATTGTTTCTTTAAAATCTTGCGGCCGGTAGAAACAATTTTTAACTTAAAATTTTTTTATCTCATAATCGAACTTTGAGATACATTGACATACGTGAAACAGTCAATTGACTCACTCATTTTGGGACGGAGAGAGTAGTACAAGCTTAATCAACTTAACTACATTCATTGGTTGGGATTTCGATAAGGCTTATTTGCGTGACCCTTTTTGCAGGCCCGACCATTAGGATGTGCAAGATGTGCTACCGGGTCGGATCTCATTTTTAAGGGGCCTCTTAAAAAAATTATGGTAGTAAGTTTTTTAAAAAAATATTAAAATTATGATTATTTTTTATATTATTAAGATTATTTTTTATGATTAGAATATAAGTATTGATTTCGTGAATATAATTCAGTTGGTAAGGACATCATATTATATATGCAGGGTTTGGGGTACGAAATCAGATTTTCTGATTTATTCACTTGAAAAGTTGAATTTCTATCTACTAAACTACTTGACAAAAAAATATTGTGTTTTTTTATGAAAAAATATTTTTTATGTTAGTTACATGAATGACTATTGTTTATTTTATTAAAGCTATTTATAGTTTAGATAAGATTATTCTTTTTAATTTTTTTACTAAAGGGTTAATTTTTAAAATTTTAGCTGAGTCTCAAATTAGTCGGACCGGCTCTGCCTTTTAGATAGATTTGGATTTACTGCATTTAATTTGTCTATACAGTCATCCAATCAACTTAATACATGTGGGTTGAACTTTGTGTTGTTTTTATGGAGATGTGAATATTATGTTGACGGCATAACTGCACAGCTCAATTGAATGCACTCAATTCTAAGGAGTCGAATTATGTGTAAGGAGTCGAATTAGAACTTCAAATATTGCGGTACTTATTACAAATTCAGACCAATATAAATGTGACTCATCAAGATTGAAAGTTTATATCGTATAGATCATCCATAAATTTTTTAAATTTTTTTGAAAATCATTTGATATGTTATTGAGACTCATCAAAATTTACGTTATTTAATAAACCGTTAATCTTGACGTGTCTCACTAACATATCAAATGATTTTGAATTTTTCTAAATTTTTCTATGGATGATCTATATGATATAAACTTTCAATCCAACGGTTGATTTTGTAAAATACGTATTCGTTATAATGTCATTCACGACTGGTCCACCATGAACCACTTGATGAAGTGATCCATATTAAAATTTACGTACAAATTCTCCATAACCAAGGTTCAATTTTCAATATTTGCATAATTTAATATTTTTAATATATTTTTATAAGCCTTGTATTTTTTTTAAATCTCACTAAGATTTTTATTTTAGACCTCTACTATGTTGGACCAGCCTTGGGACGATGAAAGTAATTAACTCTAGAAAAGGATCTTTACGTAAGAAAAATAAAAAATCTTTACGGTTTTTTTTTAGGCTTAAATGCAGTTTTGTCCCCTCTGTTTTGATTAAATTGGAATTTTACCCCCCCTTGTTTTAAAATGCTGACTTTTACCCCCCGTTTTATAATTTTTTGGATTTTGCCCCCCTAATATTCTGCTTTCGAGTCACAACTTCAAAGCTTCGCACACAACTCAATTTGGATGAATAATTCACCAAACGGATATCGAAATGACCGTAATCAAGTTATCTTTCCACAGAATCAAACCCCACTAAATTTGGAGTTACAAAGAGAAATTAATTACCGTTTTAGTGAAGGTATGTCCCTAAAATTCTGCAAAAATCTGCTTTCGAGTCACAACTTCAAAGTGGAGTTTGATTCTGTGAAAAGATAACTCGATTACGGTCATTTCGATATCCGTTTGATGAATTATGGATCCAAATGGAATTCTGTGCGAAGTTTTGAAGTTGTGACTCGAAAGCAGATTTTGTGCAGAATTTTTGGGGGACATACCTTCACTAAAATGGTAATTAATCTCTCTTTGTAACTCCAAATTTAGTGGGGTTTGATTCTGTGGAAAGATAACTCGATTACGGTCATTTCGATATCCATTTGGTGAATTATTGATCCAAATTGAGTTGTGTGCGAAGGTTTGAAGTTATGACTCGAAAACAGAATTTTAGGGGGGGCAAAATCCAAAAAATTATAAAACAGAGGGGGTAAAAGTCCGCGTTTTAAAACAGGGAGGGTAAAATTCTGATTTAATCAAAACAGGGGGCAAAACTGCATTTAAGTTTTTTTTTATAAGCAAAAAAAAAAAGGATCTTTACGGGATGAGATTCGAATCTTTACAATATTGTTGAAAAATTAACTAAGTTAATGTAATTTTTCTTTGAATTATAAAAGTTAAATGAGTTGTCATTTAATAAATTCAATATCCTTTTAAAAATTATAGTAACACTTGAAAATAATGTAAAACCATATAGAAAAACAAGTAAATATTGTTTTGGCTATTTTCAATGTAGCCTTTTTTTTTTTATCAAAAATATAATTTCAGTTTGCTAAGACATTAAAAATATGAAAAAGAAATGCTTCAAAAGTCAATTTTTCTTCTTCTTTTATTTCACATGAAAATGTCATAATTATTGTGTTATATTAGTTGAGTATTTATAAGCTCCCATAACAATCATTGAATTAGTTGAGTATTTATAAGTTCCCATAACCGTCACTTCGTTACTCTGACAAAATACTACCCATGATTTCATGTTGGCAGTTGCATGTTAAGTGTTGTTAATTAACAATACAGTTTACTCTTGATTTGAATACTATCTCCATATTAGTTTCATATATTTTTCTCTTGATGTTTGTTCAATTCCTTGATTTTTAGATATTTATATGTCGAGATTTAGTGTTTTTCCTAACTACATAGGTTACTAGTTCTTTTCTTTATGAGTGAATCTATTACTAAACTTTTATATGACCAATCTACAATTTAATCCTGATTTTACAATCTCTCTCTCTCCTCTCCATCTATTTTTTTTTATGCAAATTAAATTTCAGTCAATTTGCCTCCTGATTTTACAAATTTTAATCAATTACCTCCTTGACGCGGCGCCATGTTGGCAGCACGTATGCAATTAACTGTCACGTCATCAAAATAGACGGAGTAAACAGAGTAGGAGGCATTTTGATTGACATTTTACAATTTCATGAGAATATTTACTTATTTTCAATTTTTAATGGGATATTTAACGAATTTTAAAATTTCAAGAAGTATTTGACATTTCACTCCTTACTCTTCCTTCTGACCAAGAAAAAAGAATAACTTTTTTCACACCCCCACCCTCCACGCACACTATAAAGTTATACATGATTTCGAAAGTTTACTTTTAGATGATCTAATATATTCAAAAATATGTCTTTAAACTCACAAAATATATGTCCTTTTTTAGATATTTACCTCCAAGATCATATTGAGAGATGTGAAAAATGTCTCCCAAAATTAAAATTGTGTTTACATATTTGAGTTTCATTAATTTTTACTTTTGAGTGTAGTGTTTCTTTTAGACCGTACATAAACATATTTTTAAATATAAAGTTGTTGAATATGTATGTTCTTTCGTAAAAATTATTTTTAATTTCACATTAATTTAACCATTTGACTTCTCTGCATATGTCCTGCTTAATGCTTATTCATAAGTTTAGGTCTCCTTAGACGGTAATAAATTCTCTGCGGTGGAAAATCCATTCGATTATTTGAAGTGTTAATCCAAATAATCAAAAGTCGTCTCTCTCTTCAACTTTTTTCTATTTCTATTTTTATGGATAACTGTGATTTCATAGAAGAGTGATGTCACTTCAGACAATCCATTCTCCTCCTTAGACTTGCTATGAAATTAATTGAGTTAAGAATCAAATTTAAGTTGTGTTGCTTACTCTACGTCTCTGCCAACACCACATTAATAATGATAATCTACTCAATTCTATATAGTTTTCCATATAATGTCCATATAATGTTAAAATAACATTTTAATGACTAGCAAATTTCATAACCAAATGTGTGTCAAAACTTATGAAGCACGACATCTCTATTATTAAGCATATGATTAAGCATGCCGCATTGTCCGACATGTGTCGGTGTTCGACACTCGTATGACACTCGCACGACAAGTGTCGGAAAGCTCATATCGGTGTCCAAAAAACTCAATTTTTTCTTTACTTCGACACTCCTTTGATCGGTATCCGACACCTGTAAAACACTCGTACAACACGTGTCGGACAAGTGTCCCAAAAAAATTGTTTTTTTTTCTTTGCTAATACTCTCATTAGGCACATATCAGACATATCTACAAGTGTTAAAAATGTGTCGAAACAACAATATTGATCAATAAGGGATTAAAAACATTACATTTTGATTACAATATTTTTAATTTTTTCGATAGTAGATGAATAAATAAAGGTAAAATATTATCACATCTCTTTTTAAAACTTTTTTTAAGAAATAACTTGTTCAAACTTAAATTTATATGTATATATTTTGCCTCTCAATTTATATTTTTTATAACTATATCGCGTTGTCGCTGTCCTATATTTTTTATATTAACAATGTTGTTGTGTCCGTGTTGGTATCGTGTCACAGTATCTGTGTCGGAGTCCGTAGTTCATAACTCATAAGCTTTGGTTTGGCGGAGGAACATAGAAATTTGAGTGATGAAGAGATTACGGGTTCAAATCTCCCCTCTAGATTAAACAAAAAACAAATTTAGATTAAAATAGGTTTAATTAGTAAAATAGTCCCTTAAAGATATTTTTGGTTTCACATAGGTCCCTCAAAGAAAAAATAGATCGAATAGGTCCCTTAAAGAAAAAAAGGTCCGAATAGGTCTCTTAAAGACATCTCCGTTAATCAGTTTGGTCCTTTAAAGACATCTCTGACAATCAGTTTGGTCCTCAAAAAAATGGACGGAAAGGACCAAACTGATTAACCGAGATGTCTTTAAGGGACCTATTCGAACCTTTTTTTTTAAGGGACCTATTCAGACTTTTTTTCTTTAAGGGACCAATGTAAAACCAAAAATATCTTTAAGGGACCATTTTACTAATTAAGCTATTAAAATAATTGAAAATAATTGAAGGATTTTTGTGTTGCAATAAACACACTGCCAAATATTTAGACAATTGAATATGGTGCTGAACATCAAACTATATTATGAAATCATTCCAAATCCAGCAAATTTTTAATATGGATCACTTTATCAAGTGGTTCATGGTGGACCAGTCACGAATAACATTATAACGAATACGAATTTTACAAAATCTACCGTTGGATTGAAAGTTTAAATCATATAGATCATCCATAGAAAAATTTAGAAAAATTGAAAACCATTTGATATGTTATTGAGACACATCAAGATTAACGGTTTATTAAATAACGTAAATTTTTATGGGTCTCAATAACACATCAAATGATTTTAAAAAAAAATTAAAAAATTTATGGATGATCTATACAATATAAACTTTCAATCAAATTGTGAATTTTGTAAAATTTATATTCGGTAGATCATTTGTCCACAATAGACCACTTGTAAAAGTAGTCACCGTATCATTAGCCTCCAAATCCAACATAATGTTAACATAATTTTTTGTATCCCCTCACTTACATTTGCTCAATGCTCATATTTTCGGATGTAAGATTCTCACTCACTCTTGATGTTCCAATGGATTATAGAGACAATTATATTGAATTTTTAGTGTTTAATCAGCAAATTAATTCAACATGTGATCTTAGATTTGAGACATTCACACAATCACCATCAAGTTCACAAAACTAACTATATAAAATGTTGTATTGTCAATCTTTATTTATATTATATTAGTCATTATGAATCAAATTTACTCAAATTAGTCATTATAAGAGTTAATGACCAAATTCTATATCAAGAACTAAATTGATAATAAATGGTTTAAATATATAGAGAGTAAGTTTTTTTTTAAGAAGCTAAATTAGTCCATCCAAATTGACATTAGAGAGAATTGAACTTAAAACCTTAAGGAGGAGCACACTCCAAAGTCTCAAGCCAATATAGAGAGTAAGTTGATAATAAGTAGTCTCGTAAGAGTACTTCGGTTGGTAAGTACTAGAGATATTATTGGAGAAATTTAATTTCGAATTCTAGATTTTTGACTACTAAAAAAATTTGTCAAAATAAAAAAAAAATGTAATTTGTCAAAATATACAATTATTTAATTATAAAATTCAATATTTAAAAATTAAAAATTAACACTGTTTGATTTTTTTTTTTGTATTAATCCTCTAATTTTCGAGGAAGGGATCCGGTAATCCAAACTTCGAGATAAGTAAAGTTTGACCAACAATTGATCCAACTCAAAAACTTGAAATCTCCGAATGCACACAACAGACACAAACACAATTTCAACAAAATCTCAAATCTCTTATCCAACCCAATCACAAAATGTCCTAAACCCACAACCAATAACAACAATCCATCTCAGCAACCTTACTTCTCACACCTTATCCAAAATCCACTTTCCCACCACCAATTTCTCTCCACACAGAATCTAAAAACCTTCTCTTCTTCTCTTTCCCATAACAACACAAAATTCATATCCAAACACACCCTTCATTCTTTCTTGTTCTTCCTCACAAAAAACAATGTCTCTCACCATTCCCACTAATCTCTCCAAACCCACCACAACCCTAAGACCAAAACTCACCCAAAAACCAAAACTCATCATCCACTGCAGCACAAACCAAATTCAACACAACCAAGAAAAAACAAATGATCTTGTAAGTTCAAATCTTAAAGCATTCTCAGCTGCATTAGCACTCTCATCAATCCTTATCTCATCACCACTCCCCGCTGTCGCCGATATATCCGGCCTAACACCCTGCAAAGAATCAAAACAATTCGCAAAGCGCGAAAAACAATCAATCAAGAAACTTGAATCATCTTTAAAGCTTTATGCTCCTGATAGTGCACCAGCATTAGCTATTAAAGCAACTGTTGAGAAAACTAAGAGAAGATTCGATAATTATGCGAAACAAGGTTTGTTATGTGGTGCTGATGGATTACCACATTTGATTGTGAATGGTGATCAGAGACATTGGGGTGAGTTTATTACTCCAGGGATTTTGTTTTTGTATATTGCTGGGTGGATTGGATGGGTTGGAAGAAGCTATTTGATTGCTATTCGCGATGATAAGAAACCGACTCAGAAAGAGATTATTATTGATGTTCCACTTGCTTCTAGATTGGTTTTTAGAGGTTTCAGTTGGCCTATTGCTGCTTATAGAGAGTTGGTCAATGGTGAACTCATTGCTAAGGATGTTTAGTGTTCTTTTGTTTCCTACAAGGTTCAATTCAAACTCTTTGTTCTAATTTTTTTATTTTGTTTGTTTGAAATTTATATTATTGAATTGCTAATTTAGTCATTGAAATTAAGTAAATATCCAAATTGGTCAAATTTTAGTAGTGTATCAAATTGTAGTAGTAGTAGTAGTGTATCAATTTAATCCTTTACATTGTAGAAACTAGCTAAAATTGTAGTAGTAGTAGTAGTGTAGGAAATGCCAATATTGCAAGCTACTTGACAAAAAAAAATCATCTGACAAAGTAGACCGGATCTGTTAGATCGGACCGTTTAGCTCACTATTTTTGTGTAGAAGATCGCCCAGAAACTCACACAGACCCCTATGAGGTCACGAGTTCATTCCTTGACATCATAGGGGTGTGTATGAGTTTCTGGTGAACTTAACATAAACTAATGTGGGTGAGAATTTCTTAATTCAATGAAATTTTGTTATTTTTAGGAACCAAGTTAAAAATGTATTGCAATTTTAAGAACTAAATTGGTGATTGTGATGATATTGATTAATGACTTAATCTTGTTTATGGTGATTTTTCAGACAAGAGAGGATGGTGTTGATGATGGATGGAAGAAGGGTGAGATGAGAGGTTGATTCTATTGTTGACTGAATCAATGTTGATCTTGGGATATAATATTTATTTGCTCATATTGTAAATTTGAATTAGTTGATGTAATGTATGTGAACTACAATCAAACTGATCTGAGTTTTTGTTCTTTTGTGACTCCAATGTGGACCAAGTTAATAAGCTTGCCTTTAACTTTTTCATAAAAAGGGTTAATTTTTTTTGGTACTAATCCTCGGGTTCCCAGGAAAGGGGGTCCGATAATCTAGAATTCGGCTGTGAGGCAAGTAAAGTCTGACTAAGAATTGTTCTCACCAGAAATTGAACTCGAGTTAATTTAGCTAATAAAAAGTGAAGTATTTAAAGGAATGACTTAGGCCATAGGGTGTGTTTGCATTGGTTGCATAGAGTGACATGGAATGAAATATGATAACATTCATTAATCAAATTTAACTAAATTATTTTAGGCCATAGGATAATAAAGACATGGTTTGAAATGAAAAGGTTAGTAGCTAGTAAAGTTAGGTTAGTTTCCACAAGGTGCAAATTACCCTAATTGAACCAATCAAAGACTTTGATCTGATTGAATTGTTTGTAATACTAAGAAAATCACAAAGATTCTTCATGAACTAATGTACCAAGCTCTAAAAACTCATTCTACTTATAAACTTCACTAATAAGCTACTTATGATGATAGACATTTTTGGACCATTAAGAGATTATAAAAAAGGGTACTTATATCACCATGCTATTTTAAGCTTCACTAATACTGATGTGTCATCTTTAAACTTCACTTATGATGATGTGATACCTTACTAAAGTCTCCTATATTTTAACTTATTTTCTAAACCTCTATGTTGCTGATGCGGCATATCTAAAACACAACCAAAGCTTCTGTTCTAAAACACATTTTCTTATAGAAAAATAATGTATGAGTGCCACTAATTCTTACATCAATATATTGACACTGTTAGAAATATTGAATAGGACACAAATCTCAACACAATTGCAACAGATAAAATCTCTCTATTAGATAAAATCTCTCTTAAAATTTTAATTGAACTTTGTACTACAATAATAAAGACGGACGTGAGGTGCAGTCTCAATTACTTTAGTTTTTACACGAATTTGATTTAGTTCTTTACACCGTAAATCTTACGTTGGATCAAATCTTTTTTGTTATTTTAATTGAATTTTTTACAAAAATAATTAAGATGTTAGAACTAAGTTATAGTCTCAATTGCTTTAATTTTTACATGGGTTTGATTTAGTTCTTCACACCGTAATAGATTACACTCTTCCTTTAGATCGGATATCTTTGAATATTTTAATTTAACTTTTTACAAAAAAATAACATGCGAGACCTAAGCTTGTAGTCTCAATTGCTTTACTTTTTACATCGACTTGATTTAGTTCTTTACATCATAAGAGATTACTCTCTTCCATTAGACCAAATCCCTTTTGATATTTTAATTGAACTTTTTACATACAAAATAAAGATGCGAGGTATAATGTTATGGTCTTAGTTGCTTTACTTTTTACACAATCTTGATTAAGTTCTTTACCCTTTAATAGATTACTCTCTTCCGTTACAGCATATTCCTCTTGATAGTTTAATTAAACATTTTACAAAAGAAAAAAAATTCTTTCATCATATTTTTACAAAAAAAATAAAATAATTAGCAAGACAATAATAACATAAATATATTTATACATAAAGATATAAAATTATTTCTAACAAAAAGAAGTTTAATATTATTATATTTTTATAAATTAAAGCTAACTCGTGCATGTTCGAGGGGGATTCTAGAGTGTGAGATCATGATAGGTCTCTCACCAATGCACCACAAGTTTTATGGATTGAATTGAATATATACATTATAATATGGTGTACTGTCAGTATTATATATATATATATATATATATATATATATATATATATATATATATATATATATTTTGGAAAAAAAGTTTTTGATTTTTCCGGAAAAAAGTTTTCGATATTTTCTCGGGAAAAATTTTCTATTTTTTCTTCGGGATAAAAGTTCCCGATTTTTGGGGGAAAAAGTTTCGATTTCAGATAAAAACAATTCCGGAGTTTTTCTGAAAAAAAGTTTCCGTTCTTTTTTCGGGAAAAAAGTTTCGGATATTTTATGGAAAAAAGTTTTCGATTTTTTTATGGAAAAAGTTCCCAATTTTTTGGGGAAAATAGTTTTGAAATGTTCATCTGAAAAAATATTGCTGCTACAAAAAAGAGTAAAAAAACAGAAAATATTTGAAACTTTTTTTCCGAATAAAATATTGGAATTTTTCCAGAAAAATATCGGAAATTTTTTTTTCCGGAAAATATCCGAAATTTTTTTCCGAATAAAATATCGGAAGTTTTTCTCGAAAAAAGAACGGAAACATTTTTGTTCAGACAAAATCTCCGGAATTGTTTTTATCTAAAATCGAAACGTTTTCCCCCAAAAATCGGGAACCTGTTTTCGAAAAATAAAAATCAAAAAAAAATTTCCGAAAAAAATAAATAAAAGATAATATAATACTAACAGTACACCATAATATCATGTACACATTCAATCTGATCCACAAAACACGTGATGCATCGGTGAGAGACTTGTCATGGTCTCTCACCCTAAAATCGGCCCATGTTCGAACCCTCAATTTTCTACTTCTAAAATAATCATTAATTTCAAAATATATATACATGACAAGCATTTGTTATATTTATAAAAAACAAAAAATTCTAGCCCATAGCACGTGTGTTCATACTAGTTTATAAAATATACATAATAATTTGAAAAAAAATGTAATTGTTTCGCAAGAGTAATTTTATTATTTAAATATAATATATATTTTATTATATAAGATGTGTACAAAAAATATGATATGATAAAATAATATTATCATATTTGCTATCATATACGTCCCAAACACGTGCTAGAATAATGTCATATATTTCATATCCTATCATTATCTTATTTTATATTTTATCATATATCTATTATATCATGTGCATCAAACATTTTCAGATAATAGTTGATCGAAACAACGGATCATATATAAGAAGTCCTATGGAAACCAAGAAATATAGGCCTACTTGCCATCCACACCAGAATAAATAAGAAAAACCTCGTACCGGTAAGGATAAGAGACATAGGGTTAAAGAGAGAGCCAAGTAAGCCTAAACATGATAGATTGATATAAGCAAAAGACAAATTATTAACAAGAGAAAGAAAAAAAAAAGATTCTGTCAACATTCTCCAATTACATAATACCTTAACCATAAATATTCATGTATCTTTATTTTTATATTAGCATTAGTATTGTATAGATACCTTCATGAAGGCCTTCTTCTTTAGTTCCTTGATCAACCACCAATATCATGGAGCTCTACCACCCTTTTTCTAATATCATCATCTTCATAGTTTCCTTTCTATTCCTCTTGGTACTACTCAAAATAGTTAAAAGATGGAGTTATAACAATTTCATGATCAACTTACTACCACCTGGACCATGGACACTGCCTCTCATAGGAAATATACATCAAGTTATCAGTAGATCATTGCCCCATCATCGCTTCAAAATTTTGGCAGATAAATATGGACCCTTAATGCACCTAAAACTAGGAGAGGTACCATACCTAATAGTTACTTCACCAACAATGGCCAAAGAGATTATGAAAACACATGACCTCAACTTTTGTGATAGGCCAAACCTTCTTTTGTCCACAATATTTACGTATAATGCTACTGATATTGTTTTCTCTACATATGGAGAACATTGGAGGAAACTACGAAAGATATGTGTTGAACAACTATTAAGTGTAAAGCGTGTCGAATCATTTAGGTTTATAAGAGAAGAAGAAGTGTCAGATCTTGTTAAATCAATATTTGTAAGTGAAGGGTTGATTGTTAATCTCACTCAGAAGATTAGTTCATTGACATATGGGATAGTGGCTCGAACGGCTTTTGGGAAAAAGAGCAAACACCAACAAGCGTTCAAATCAGCAATAGAACAAGTATTGAGTTTATTAGGCGGAATTTGTATTTCTGATTTATATCCTTCTATTAAAATTCTTCCAAAGATGAGTAGGGCGAAAACCAAACTTGAAAAACTTCATAGACAGCTTGATATGATATTGCAAGACATCATTGATGGTCACAAAAGCAGTCACAGTGAAGTATGCAAGGATGAAGAAGATCTAGTTGATGCTCTTATCAAGATCCAACAAGAAAATGATTACTCACAATCACAAAATCCCTTGACAGATGATAATATAAAATCAATCATCCAGGTTAATTAGTCTACAATCCATGTCGCAATTTAAAGTCTAGTGTAACTAGTTTATAAATTTACATATATTTTCAAGTAAGATTTTCTAAAGACAAATTAAGATTATCTTGACTATTAATATTATTTTTGAGCGTACATCAAATTAATAACTTACTTTCGTGGTTGTTATGTGGATAAAGATGCATGCTGGTTTATATAATACTCCATCCGGTCTTATGTATAAGTAAAGATTCTTTTTTCAGGTTTATTGAATAACTGGTGTATCTGATGCATCGTTAATCCATTTGTAGGACATGTTTGCTGCTGGTAGTGAAACTTCGTCAGGGGTTGTGTTATGGGCGATATCTGAAATGATAAAGAATCCAAAGGTGATGGAAGCAGCACAAGTTGAGGTTAGAAGAGTTTTTGATAAAAAGGGGTATGTGGATGAAACAGAATTGCACCAATTGATATACTTAAAGAATGTCATAAAAGAAACACTCAGGTTGCACCCTAGTGTACCATTGTTGGTCCCAAGAGAAAGTAGGGAAAAATGCCAAGTCAATGGGTATGAGATCCCAGCTAAGACAAGGATTGTAGTCAATGTTTGGGCAATTGGAAGAGATCAAAGGTACTGGGTTGAAGCTGAGAGTTTCAAACCTAGTAGGTTTGTTAATAATCCAATTGATTTCAAAGGAACAAACTTTGAATACATACCATTTGGTGCTGGAAGAAGGATTTGTCCGGGCATTGCATTTGGTTTACCCAACATTGAGTTGCCTCTTGCGCAGTTACTTTACCACTTTGATTGGAAACTTCCCAATAAAATGAAGAATGAAGATCTGGATATGACCGAGTCGTTTGGGATTACTCTAAGAAGAAAAAACGACCTATGCTTGATTCCTTTTACTCGGCGTCCTTAATATAATTGTATAATTTTCTTCAACAATTACTTGCATGTTAATTTACTTGTATGTTCTTTTCACTTACATTATACTATCTCATATTAATTCTTCTACAATATTATTATTTGTGTATGCGTATTTGTTAGAACGCAATTATTACAAGTTGAATTTAGTGTCTTGAAATAAAGTGGGGATGCTTTCTCTGAACACTTTGTTATCTATTTATCTTTTAGTTTGAGAATGTTCACTCTGATAAATAATACTCTCTCTCTCAAAATAATTGTAATAATTTGACCATAAACATATTTTTTTTACTAATGTATAAATGTATAAAGACAAATATTACCTTATGAGATATTGTTAGATTTGTCTCGATGAGTAGTATTAAATATTACCATTTGGAGTAAACAATTATCTTGGTCTCCAAATGTGAGGTTGTCATTATAATATTACAATGATCAAAATTGTAAATATATTTATGGGTGTATTTTTTATTGGTCATTTTATTCATCAAATATTTTTTTAGGTAGTCAATTTGTCAAGTAGCCTAGTAGCTAGACTCACACATTTAAATGTGAAAAAAATGTGGAATCCGAAATTTGAACATCGACCACTCCAATAATATCCTTTTAGGCAGTATATTTAGTTGATAAAATTGTACCAAAAGATATTTTCAATACATTTCTGAAGACAAAAATCAAAAGGACTGTTTGCCCAGTAACAAAATAAGTAAATAATTCAACGCATAAGACTTGAAGAAAAATTTACAAAAGTAAGTGAAAAAAAGTCTATTGCAGTAAGTACTTATAACTAATAAGACTTGAAGAAAAATTTACTTGTAGTAGCTAAGTTGTAGTAGTAGCTGTTACCAATGGCAGCAACAACGCATTCAGTGACAGTGGCAACTTCTTGTTCAATTCTTTCTCCGCATATATCTCTTCTTCAACGCATTCGTATTCCAAACACATTCAACTATAACAACAACACGTGTCACTTTCCCATTGCATCTCCCGTAACCGTTTCCGTTTCACATCAATTTTCCCCTTTCGTTTTTCCCGGTAAATCTCCGCGCCACACCACCGCCGTCTTCTCCGCTTCATCCACCGATGACAGTCACATCGATTCTCAAGACCTCGCTGTTCTTCTCGAAGTCGACGGGTGAATTTCTCACTTCTATTCCTTATTCGAACAATCTCGTTTCAGTTTCGCTTTTGCTTAGCTTAATCGCGTTTTGTTTCGTTTCAACTGTTGCGTTTGTTAATTGCTTTTTGTTTGTTGATTTTTTAGGGTTCTTGTTGATGCATATCGTGTAGGGAATCGTTTAGCGTTTAATAAAGGTATATGAACAATTATACTGTGCACTATACTCACTGTTCATCAATAATTCGATATTCTATGTGCTTGTGAGTGTTATTCTGTGGTCATTGATTGTAACGCGTTGTGATTTTCAATTTTGATGTTGTGCTTGCAGCATTTGAGAAATTTGGCCTAGATTGTGCAAGCTGGAACGAACCTGTCTATTCAGATCTTTTGAGGTTTATTAACTTTTTTGATTGTTTATTACTTGCTTATGCATGTTTCTAATGGAGATTGTGATGCACAGTTAGATTTCATGAATTCATGTCAATCAATGCATTGAATTTCTTTGAAACCTTGTTTGGTAAGGATTTGGATTCTGTCATTCTGTGCAGTCACATAGTTGCAGATCTCGTTTGTAAGATTAAGATCAGACAGGTCTTTATGATTTCATCAAATCGGCTTCGACTTTAAAATATACATTTCGTAATAGAAGTTGTCTGATCTTCAACTAACAATCGAGATCTCTTTGTTGCATGTGTTTTCTGACTACTAGGAATCTAGAACTGGTAACATAAATTGGATATTGAAACATATGTGGTGTGGTATTGAATCAATGAGTGGTGGAAATTTATATGAAGGAATACATACATTGCTTCGCTTGTTTGTAAACCATTTTACAATAACGTTTCAGAAGAAGTGCTGCAGATGAGGAAAAGATGCTATACTTGTATTTTAATCGAGTAAGTTATTTATCTTTTGTGTGTAGTATGGGTGAGAAAGCAGGTTTATTGGTATTTTTGTTTGTTTTCTTCATTTCAAACATTACTTACTCCATGTTCTTCTGCTGTCATTGTTTCTAACATACAGATCGGGTGGCCTTCGTCATTGCCCACAAATGAGAAGGGACTCTTCACAAAAAGTGTTTTACAGGCAAAGGTAAATGTTCTTACACTTAATTTTGTAGAATTGTATACCTCTAATGATTAATGTGAGATTTTAATTTGGTATATGAGGACAGGGAGGCATATTACATGTATTTAATTAATGTGCTCTTACTAAGACTGAACGTTCTCTTTGTAATGCTTAATGAAAGATCCGTTATGGCTCTAGTTTAATACTTTGAGAAGACTAGAATATATTCCCTAATAGGACCTCTCCATCTCTTAAAAGAAATAGATATCTCCATTACTATATCTTTGGCATATAAATGAAGTATTTTGTTAGACAGAAGTATGTCCATTGTTGTCCAATATGATCAAAAGCATTGAAATTACTTTTTGTTTAAACATACCTTTTTACCTTGCAACAATTAATTAGAAAATATAGTGGTACTTAGATGATTAATCTGTTTGAAGCTTCTGTATAGAGAAGCAACATTTGGAGTTGGTAATATACGAAGACTTAGAAATTATCAAATTAAGAAAGCTACATCAACAGCAACCTAATCCTGAGTTTCCCTTTAATCTTCTTACGCATTTTCACAGAAAATTGCACCTTTTTTAAAGGCCAAACTAGTTTGATGCACCTCAGCAAACAAAGGAAGTGTTATGAGGGAGACTGTCTTAAGATTTATAGATCATCAATATGGGTATTAGAAGTAGAATCAACCTCTATGGTAAAAACCAAAACTAGTTGTATTTCATGATTCAGATTGTCTGGTTAATGTGAAAACAAAACACCATATTTTGAGCGTGGGACAGGTCAAATGAATTTGGAATAAATATAGACCTGTAATTGGGAATGAATCATTTCCATTAGACATCTCACATTGGTTTTCAAGATGAATCCTGATTGTGAGGGGGGAAATTCAGGCCCAAGAATTTTGATTTTGGATTCTTGTTTAGCTGCTTTTTGTTTTCTGTTTTTGTTTGGGTTAATTTGTCTATCGACAGGATGTGGCTCTTGTTGTGGTTTTTTTTTTCCTTTCTTAGGTGGTATGGCTGGGTTGTGTAGTGTTGTTTTTGCTTACTGTCACAGAGCTAAGCTTATTGGTGCCTAGGTGTTTTTGGTAGAGTCTCCCTCTTGCTGGTGTGTACTGGTGCTTGATCACTTTCTACGGCACGTCTTGTGCTTTGGTTTGTGGTTTTGTTCCTTAAAGTGTGCTGCCCCCCCCCCCCCCCCCCCCCCCCCCCCCCCCCCCCCCCCCCCCTAGTTTTCTGAGTGTGTAATTAAACACGCAATTTGTTTGTATACATTAAAAACAGTAAAGTTATTGTCTATTTGCAAATGTGGATGAAAGATAATTTAATCTAAAGTTTTCTATGATAACTTTTTTAAAAAATGGATTATTTCGCTAAAACATTGTATTTACGACTTTCCGTACATGGTATAGGTTGTCGATTCTCCAGAAAATATTGATTTTTCTACTTTCTCTATGAATTTTACACTGACTCTGCCATAAACCAAGATACCGGTATCATGAGCTATTTGAAGTGATTAGTTACTACTTGATATTGAACCGTTGAGGAATTAGATTTTATATCCCAATAACCTAAGGGCCCGATTGGTTCGAGGTAGATGGAGGGGAGATGAGGTGAGAGGGGTAATCTTGACAAAAAAAGATTTATTTTTATTAAAAAAAAAGCGTTTTTTATTCTTTAAAAACAAAAACAAAAAATCTCAATTATTAGAGAGATTTGATTGGTTAAAAAAACGTTTTAAATTGGCAAAAGAAATATTTAAAATTCATAGAACATTTTAAATTATGAGGGAACATTTTAAAAAATTTTGTTTTTAAATTTTGTTTCTTTTTTTCAAGAATAATTTTTTTTTTGTTTTTTTTTTTGAAAAAATGATTTAATAAAAAGAAATATTTTTTTGTCAAGATTACCCCTCCCCTCCATCTACCTCGAACCAATCGGGCCCTAAAAGGCTAAAATCCTTCCCCAAATGGTGAACTAGTTTTTCTGCTTACTCGTGTTGAGGATAAGATAGCTTGATAATAAGATGACAAGAACTTGTAAAGCATCCTATATAACTTTGCATCACATATTGTCAGGAAAAGGCTTTGGAAGAGTTTGTGACATCAACAAGTCTACCTTTACGACCTGGTGTTGAACAGTGAGTTATCTATCATTCATTGAATATGATTTTGTATAAATCGTGTGTTTAATTTGTTTTGTGTCGTTTAATATGAATCTACAATACACACCCATTACCTCCTATTCGTTGATGAACGCGTGACTAGAGGTTACAGGATTGAGTTGCAAACTCAGTTTATTGCAAATAGAATAGATCACTAATAGGCCGGGCTTTTCCATGGACCCCACCATAGTAGGAGCTTTATAGCACCAAGTTGTCCTTTATTTATGGGGAAGGAGCTACATTTTCTGGGCAAAGTTAGGGTAGCAAAATGCACATTAGTTAAACAGAGAAATTTCAAGGGTTAATGAAGGCATATCATCAAGACTTCTTCTGTGTCCCAAGGATCAACTGGTGCCATTTTTAGGAAATCCTTGTGGGGTCCTAGGATGGCATGCTTATGTAGCAAGAAGATGCAAATGGCATATACTCCACCTAGGAGAGTGTTGATTATAATTTATATATCTATGATTCTTTCCTACTTCCAGTTTATTTTTTAATGTGGTGGTTTCCATAGTTAGAGTAGATATCATGGTTATCATTTTCAACCTAAAGTTCAGGGATTCTTTGAATCTGTAAATTGTGTATGTAACTACATTTATGTACTGTACTGTTACCTCACATTAGTTAGTGAATAATATCAGAGTTTTGAATATTGATCTACATTTATGCTTCTTAATATTGATCTATGCTCCAATTGTGTGCATTAATTCTCTTTAAAAGTTTCATATGTCTCTTAGATACTTATAAGTTTTGAAACTTGGATGATTGTGGGACTTTAATCTGTTTTCTTTCTTAACATAGAGTAACATCTCCATTAACAGGTTTATTGATGATGCATACAATGAAGGAATTCCTGTGGTAATATTAACAGCCTACATTAAAAACGGTGATAATATTGCGAGGTACTTATATTTAGTTTTGAAACTTCACAATTGTATAGTACTAACTAGGACAATGTTATAGTGGCGGGGATGGTTGTGGTTGGGTTTGTTTTGCATAAACTTAGAACACATGATGAGTACACTCTAGCTTGTAAGAGGACTAATTGGTCTTCAGCTGTCATACTTGTCGAATACCTAAGTGAAGGTATGCTAGTCTTTGTAAATATATTGATACAGAAAAATGCACATAATTTGTACACCTTTCCATTCATTGTCTTCACTCTCTCTCTCTCCCCCCTCCTCTTTAGCCTCTTCTCTCTCCTTTTAACTCGGTATTTTCTTGTAGTTATATAAAATAATCTTTATCTGATGACTGAAGTAGGCTAAATGAAGTTGCATGGTTTATGGATTGAAATTTAATATAATGGATATTCTTTGAGCTCTATAAAAACTTCAATATTTGAGGGGATCTGAGGTTCACAATCCACTATTTTTATTTGTGCTCTTTGCTTGTTTAGCGTACATGTTTAGTTTCCCAGGGAGAACGTGAGCACACTAATACTTCCTTTGTTTTGCCTTGTGTTACCAAAAATTTTAGGACCATAATTGAAAAGCTCGGTAATGATCGAAGCAAAAAGGTGATTATTGTGGGGATTACAGAGGCTGAGAAAAGTTTACATGGCCAACTCGTCTCAGGTAAGGTGATTGCCTCTGGTTTGGATGAAGAGCTTTCCAAGGAAGCCACAAGAGCAGGTATATACTTCTTGAGTTGTACATTATGTATGTGTACCTCATGAAGGCATATAATTCACTTTGTTGTTTGCTGTGGTGCTTATTATTTCTGCCGTTTTGTCTAGCTGCTGCTGAGAGACAAAGACTAGCAAAAGAGGTAGCATCCGCACTAAAGTTGAGTGTTACGATTGATACCAGCTTATCCGAAAGGTTAGTTCATTTCACTAGACTTATTTTTGCACAAAATAATAATAAGATTTCATTAGTTCATTATTATTTTTGTTGTGTATACTGTTAAGATAAACACTCAATCCCCTAAGTTAGCTGAATTAATGCTCATTGTGTTGTACAAAGTGATAATGCCAAAGATTATTGGTAACAGCTTACAGTTGATCTTGGACAAGGGCAAGCCAAATAACTACGGCCAAGAAACTGAAAATCTTAAAAGAACTTTTTAGAGACAGTGGATAGAAAGTGTTCCTTCAGATTTATGTGATCCTTGTGCTCTGTCAGCTTCTATAAAATTCCATGTTTGATTTTAAATTAATTAATAACTTTGAATACCAATTAAAAAGTGTTTCCTTAAATCTGTGATTTATTTGCGTAGGCATATTGAATTATCTTTCTCTGTCAACTCAGCTATTCTAAAACACTATTTTTAAGCTAGCCAGAATAAGAGCTTATGAACATATATTAACATTTCAACGCTTATCAATTGGCAAATGAATGATTAATCTGGATCTCAATAACATAGTTAAATACTAATGTTATAGTCAAACTCAAATATCATTTAATTTGTTGATCATCTGTCCAGTTTAGATAAGATTGTGACTGCGCTACATGCGGGAGCTGAACGTGCAGGGATACCTATCTGCAACTGTGTCCTGATTGCAGGAAGCCAGTCTGGAGTAGCTGGAGCTGAACGGGCGGGTATGCCATGTGTTGTTCTACGGAGCAGGTGATTGCTTTATTCTTAGAAGTTCAGTGAAGGAATTCAGTGAACATGTATGGATAACTGTTGCAGATATAAACAGAAGTTCCTTAATTGTTGAAGAAAAAAAATTAAATGGTGTAACTGCTTCTTATTTGTAGCTGTTTCCTGATGGAGTAACTGCTTCTTATTTGTAATTGTTTCCTGCAGTTTAACATCTAGAGCTGAGTTCCCGTTAGCAATTGCCACTCTGGATGGGTTTGGGGGTGCAGATCTTACCATTTCAAAATTACGCAATCTATGCCAAAAGACACAACCAGAGGATTGAATGGTAATTTTTTTTAGCTGCAATTCCAATTGTTTAACATGATCGTTTGCATGAATCAAACTTGTGATGTTACTGAATAGTTTCCCTTACTAATTATCCTGTGCAGTTGTGCCAGAGTTTGTATTGATTACATTGCCCAAGAAATTGGCAAATAAGAACAAAAATATTCACCTTGTTCTGGATTTGAAGCTGGCAAGAAAAAGGAATGTGCATCTAGAAAGAGTTTAAGATAGGTGTCTTCAGAGACAATGTTTGCTGGTACGATAATTCCTATAATTTTGTGTTGAAATTTGGTTCTTCGTTAACAAATCCACCACAGTATAGGATGAGGGGCACTTTAGTTGTATGTGACTTTTGCTTTGGTAAGCTTTTAACAGCATAAGGAAATACCATTCTTATGAGTCATTGATGTTATCTGAACAGAATTTTGAGATACATGATGATTATGTATTTCTCAATTTAACACTTGAACTTGGCACGAGGGATGAGTCAAAAATGTCTCATGCAGCTTAGTGTGTTGACAAAATAATGAATATTTTCACGTAAAAGTATGTTACACAATAAGGTTAAAGTTAACAATCAAGTCTGGAGATAAATTTCTAATCAAAACTTAAGTTAGAGTTTATAAGTAATTATACTTACAAAACTCAAATATGTTAACATCAGTTTTTTGACTAGAATATGTTAGAATTTAATGACGCATGTTTAAAGACTAGAAAAATTAGATTTATTAATTTATGTTTTTATTTTATTCTTAACGAAATAAATCTGTTAGGAATCAGTCAAGTAATTGAATTGGTGAAGAAATATAGTAGCAAACTATAAAAGCTCAGAATATGCAATAGAATTTCTCAGTTTCATGCGCTCGGTGAGGATAAGATGATCAGAACGGAACCCAAATAGGGGTTCTTCATATTATCATATAAATTTACACGTTACAGTAAATAAGATAAGCAAAATATATAATAGCGGTAAATTACAAAACTGATCCCTCAAAGTAACTAACAAGTGCATATTATATTCTGATCCCGGCCTTCTTTGATGTAAGTTATCATGACAATTCAGCTTGAGGAATGTTTGTTCTTTGCCTCTGAGACAAGTTTGTGGTTGAGTATTCACTGTCACCATCAGATGAGCCAACACTAGATAGACCCGAATTGGAGATTGAGCTTGATACTGAGTCAGGTTTTTGCGTTTGATTTCTGAATGTCTGATCTGAATGATGTTGTTCTGTTCTTTCAGGTGCTGGATTGCCCTGAGCTTCTTCGGCGAGACGTTTAAGAAGATTCATAACTGTGGGAAAAACCTTTGACGAAATGGACAGTATCCCAGGCAGCTGTGAACAAAATATGCACAAGTAGAAAAAATAAGACAGTGAATAGCATTCAATCAATGTCCACAAGGCAAATTATTTAACTAGTAAATCCTACTTACCAAAGTACAATACTTATATATAGTGAATAACATAATTTTTTGCATTGTAAAATAGTCCTTTTTTAAAAAAATTACGACAAATGTGCCTCTGAAGGGGTGTCTGTGTGTGTGTGAAGAATGTGTTTGGACAGAAAAACCATCACAAGGAACTTTCAGCATCCAACTGCAAGAAAAAAGCAAGTTATGGGAGGAAAAAAAGGTCCGCTATACTCACAGTGCCATGTCGAAACTCTCCAGCTACGTCCAATTGTACCCAAAGGGCCTTACCGATTAAATAGGCAACAAATAGACCCAATATGAGGAGAGGATTTCTGTTTAAGAATCGGCAGATGTAATTAAACTGATGAAAAAAAAAGAGCATGATATAATGCAAAAATGAAATTATCTAAATTCAAAATTAAGATTGTAGAAAGTAATATTTACTTTAAAAGCATCATAAATTCGTTAAAACCAAATATGGCCATTGCCATTATTGTCCATGCAGGAGGTAACCAATTGTTATTCCGCTTGTAGGCCTCCTGAATTCAGAACAAAAAAAAAATCAAACAGCACCTTGTCAGTATGTCTCGAATCAGATTAGTTCCAAGTTTAAGAGAGGAGAATAATGCATTTTCATAGAATGTGTAGCTAACCAAAACAGAAAGTAAAAAAATAAAAGGCTAATAAACAGAAAAAAGCCGAAATCTAGTAGCATACACCATTGTCATATTACCAGCAAGAAATACTCCAACCAAACCGATTTTATCATGAAAATGGACAAGTGCAACAAGAACAGAAAATAACAGCAAAGGATGTTGAAGAATCAAAGCCATGAGACCAACGTTTTAAACACTAAACTGGATTGGTGCTTTAGTTTAATAATCCAATTCAATCACAGTTCAACCTAAAATTTAAAAATCTGACTAGTTAAACCAGTCAAATCAAAAACACGAAATTTTGCAAGTTCAACCTAAAATTTAAAATCCGACTAGTTTAATTTGTGGCTTAGTTTTCAAAACAGTGTTCAAGACAGACAAGACTAGTTTGTTATCTACAGAAAATATTAGTTAATCCAGTATGCAAGCTTGCATGGGTTATTGGACTTGCATGCGCATTGAATGATGCATTTATTGTATTTCTGTTATTGTATCTAAAAGTTCGTAAATAATGATTTCATTTGTATACATTGTCATGAACCAACTCTCCAAAACGTTAAAGTTTCTAACACTTCCCCACGCACAAGCTTTTTTCACTTGAAGTGTGGACAAGGCTTATGACCACTGTACTTTGAATTTAACTTTATTTTTGAAAAACAGTGGTGGTAAGCATCAAGCTTGCTAACAATTTGATCATAGAAGCTCTGTTACCAAATAATGGATATTCGAAGTGTTTATGCTTTTAGGCTAAAGCGTATAAATGGTTTTATATCTCAAACTACGGAGAAGTTAGCCAAAACTGCAGAAAAATTCAAATATTAAAGGGTAAGCGAAAAATGTAGACAAGAACGTGATCTAATGATTTTACCTGAGCTGCAATAGCCTGTGTAATTGTATACTCAGTTTCACCTTGGAATTGCCTCCACAAAGACTTGCACTGCACTGGAGAGATAAGTATATCTTCAGGAGAAACCTACATTTTACATAGATTCTCACATAAGAAAACTGCGACAACAACATTAGTAGAAGCACAAATATCACACACAATATAGTACCTCCTCCCACGTGCTTGAAGCCAGTGGATCCATGGAAACTTCTCTATCTGTATACTGGGAAGATGCTGCTGCACTGGTTTTGTTTATAAGCGACAGATCAAGTACTCTTTCAATATTATCTGGCTTCTCATCCAATCGTATAGCAGCCATATCTGATAGAAGCTTCATAGACTGTTACATGATAAAACACATTATACATGGTGATTAAAAAGAGGGTTGTTGACAAATATAATTTCAAGTATGAGCAAGTTGAGAGATTATCGTTGAACTAGTAGCTATCAATTACCGCAGAGCGAGCATCTCTTGTAATAGCTCTGATATCTTCATTCCCAGTCCAAACTCTAGGGAGTGAATCATTGTCATGATTAAACACTGTAGAGAACCTGAAAATTATTATACAGACCAGTAAGTCACAAAATTAAATCAGAAAATGAATAACATCCACCTCGAACAATGTAATTTATTTCATCATAATAGAAAAGGTACAGGTGCAGTAAAGGGCACCCTCCAAAATAAACAAATGGAAATAAATAAGAATAACAACCAAACCATATCTCATTTTGTGGATAAGCTAATATACCAAATTTTTTGTAAAACCATTATTATATTATTATTTAAAGCAAGGTATTTTTAATGTTTCAACAAATGCTTTGGCCCAATACATTTTTCGTGAGCGAAAGGATTTTGATGTATTTAGTTCAAAATTTGGACCAAATACATCAACTTTGTTTGATCCAGTTTTTCATATAATTAGGAATGGAGGGAAAATAGTGGACTATCATTACAACTCTCAAGTTCCAAGATTTTAAAATCGATCAAATTTTACTCCCTCTGTCCCAGTAATAAATGTAAGACCCTTTAGAGAAATTTCTTTGCCCCTTTTTACAAGCCCCTAATTAATTTACATTTTTTTGTAACCAACAATAAATACTATGATGGAAGCATTAACTAATTCTGTCTCTTTGAGGGTAAATTTGTAAAAACAGTAGATATATTTTTTTGTAACCAACAATAAATGAATTGTAAACAAAGTACTGTATAATACTACAGCTAACTATAGATATCTTTTCAACAACAGACATTACCTATCTTTCATGCGAATCAGAACCTTTCCAGCTTCTTCTCGTGCTTTATTCTCCACCAATTTTCTAGCGTAGTCTCTTAAGCTTTGTTGCATACTTTCAATAGTTTCTTCTTCCAGCTCAAAACCAGCTACGCGATCCAAAAATTCTGATACAGCAGCTTCAGTTTCACGTTTAAGAAGTTTTCTTACTGAAAGCCAGGTGTCCTTTCCTCCTGCTTCAAAGAGGGACTCCACAGGCTCAGCCAATGCCTTGGCCAGTTGTTTCTGCAAAATGATATATATAATTCAGTGGTTGACAAATATATTGCAGACACAGATTACTAAATAGAGAGTAGTCCAATTGTTAGAGGAGAGAAGATCAAGAAAAACCAAAGGTCAAACTACTAAGGCTTTGTTTGGTAACATCAAGAAGCTACCTTATAAGCTTGTTTAATAAAAAGAGAAGTGTTCAGTAAACAATCTTAACTCACTAGCCTATAGCTTTTTTCAGGTACTCCTTGAAGGACCATATAGCCTTTCTTTTTTCTTCTTCTCATTTTTACCCTATAGCCTATAGCTTAAAGTATAATATTATTAATGGTAAAAATTTATACCATAAACTATAAATGTGTTGTTTTATCTATTTAATTTAATAAATATACTTAAAAATGAGTAAAGTATTTATATAAACAAAAAAAAAACAGAGGGCAAAGTATTTATAAAAGAAAAAAAATAGACAAAGTCATTCCATGTCATGATGTTATTTATATTTATCAGTTAATTCAATAGTTAATTTTACTACGCACTTTAATTTCAATTGACTAACTTATAGCTTAGAGCCTGAGAGAGATTTAAAGTTATATGGTCAATTTGAGAAATTCATTCATAATGCCCATCATTTGATTTAAGTGCCGGACCCACATAGTCGAAAAAGACTTTGATGGTGATTGCACCAACAACAATATTACCTCAAAATTAGTCGTTATCTCCAATAATTTTGCATTGCGCACAGCTAAAGCATGTGAATCAATATCACGACGAAGCTTATCTCGCACTTTTGAAGCACCCCATTTAGCCTGTCTTACAGAAGCATCTGAAAAATGCAAATAATGATAAAACAAACAATAAGTAAGAAAGAGCATTTATATAAAACAGTTTACATAATGGCTGAGACGAATTAGCAACTCCATATGAAGTAAAACCATGCAAGAGAGAATAATATGTTCCTCTAAAGCAACCTTATGGAGACATATTAAGAATGAACCACTTATATGATGCACTTTGAGATGAATATGGACTGGTGTAAAGGTGTAAGTAATGTTCTTTCTTTCCTTTTATTTATATGACTATGAAAGAAAAAAAAAAATAGACCACCTACAAAAGCAAATCAGGAGCTGGACTTTCTATATCTATGGAATTGAAGAATGATATAAGTTCCTAAAGATTCTGTTTGAAGATTAAATAATGTATTTTATAACACACAACACAGCAAATGTACAAATAATGTGCAAATGTACAAATAATGTGCAAATGTAACAATAATGTCAGTTGGGAATGGCCAAATGAAAGCTGATGTAAATTTAAAAAGAAAATGTATATTACCATCAGATCCTTTATCAAACTCAAGCAGAATAGAGTGAGTCCACGTTTGAACCGATGCAGCAAATCCTTCTCCATTGTTTAGTGCTTGATCCAGCTTAGTCTTAAAATCGTCTAAAGCTTTAGAGCGTAGATGCCCTATCATTGTTGTATATGCGGGGTACACTATCTGAAAAGTTGAAGCAAAACCAAAATTTATATGAAAATTTAATGAGTTACGAAAGATCTAGGATACATTTTTTTAGGGTACATAATTATACTCTATCTTCAATATTGTGTTCTTTTAAGATGTCTTATTCTCCACCCAGCTATACTTCTGCACTTCTCTACACCCAAAATAATTGTTTTAATAAAATAGTAGTGGTTTGACTTAGCGTGATATTTTAAAAGAGGCTTGAGTTTATTTCAACAGTCCCTTTATCAAAATTCAGCCCAAATGGATCATAACCCAAAACTAAAATATAAATAAAGCCTTAAGAGGTAGCAGGCTGACTTACATCCAATGCATTTGATTCCAATTGCTTCCGTTTTGCATTTCTCACAGATTCATCAAAGAAGATCGTCTCCTCATCATATCTGTTGAAAGCATATATTATCACCATTTGGAAATAATTATAAAAAAAAAGAAAAATGAAACTTTTGGACACAATTAAACAATAAAAAACTAATATATGCCAAACATATACCCTCAACGTCAAATAGTTCTATAAGTTCTAATGACTAGTTACATCCATGTAAGCTTCCAGGACAAATGCGGATTAGAGTAACACATTCAACCAAATCTGTTTCTCTCTTTCCTTTTATAGGGAGTGTTGTTACTATTCACACATATATCTTTTGACACAACAGCAAGCAAAACTAGCCAAAACTCCAAACATGGTAAAGAAACTTGTCAAAAAAACCCTAATTCAATTCAATTCCAATAATTATTACACTTCTTCAATGACTCGTACACATACACGTGAGTTATTAGGGGTGGTGAAATTTTTATTTAACTCAGAAACTAAACATCAAACAAGTAGTAGTTATTGAACACATGTTTATTTTGAGATTGAATAATTAAGTCAACCAGCATCTGGAACTTACAGAGAAAAGTAGGTATCAATAATGGAGCTCAATTTTTCCCCAAAGCCTTGTACTGGACCTAATTGAACAGCTTCCTCCAACTCCAGCCAACCCTAAGCCAAATTCATTCAGATGGTGAGAGATTTTAAAATAACTGATGCTATTTAGATGGGTAAAGTAGAGGGGATATGGATCAACACCTTATCAGAACGTAGTTGACTAAGCTTTTCATAAGCAATCTCTTCACAACGCACAGTTGCAACCATTACCTGTTATAAAATGCAAATCCATAAGAAAAGCACACCACTATTGCACCTAAAATATCAAATTCTTGGGAAACTAAACCACTGTTATATCTGAAAAATGACAGATTGAAAACCTTATGAGCTGGGAGATCAAGATCCTTGTTCTCTCGTATGACTTTCCACATATGTTGTGCACTAAGAGAAAAAGCAGATGCGGGCACAACACCACGGCGATCACCAGCAAGACCTCCAGGAGCTATAGAATGGTAGAAACGTTGTCGTAATTGAGCAACCTGTATGAAAAGCGTAACAATGTGATCTACACCATAGCACATATAAGATAGAATTCAGGATGAAGAAGTTTTGATGCAAAAAATTTAAAAAATCATTATTTGCATGCATATTTATAGCCAAATAATTGTCCATCAAGAGACCAGTTTGGAAGCAATAGGAATTATAAATCATTCTAGAAATAAAGAGAAAAGTTGAACAAACTCCTTAAAGCAAAGTGATGACTAAAAGGGTACCTCCTCTTTGAATTTATCCTCTTTGTCCTCATAGCTTGACAAAGCAGTAACTTCCACCTTCAAAGGAAGTCATTAATCATAAGCCACATAATATACATAAACAATTAAATGTGCATGTGAAACAGGGAGATAGATAGATATTCTTACATTAAAAAATTCACCAAGAGGAGTGTGTACATGAGCTTGAGGTTTTGGAACTGAATCCCAAATCTGAAGAATTCATATCAGGTTTAAAATGATGTTAAATAATTTAAGAAACCAAATAAAAGAAAAAAACTAAGAAATGAAATAAATAAAAACACCTTTTGAATATCTTCTCTTAGAATAGGCTCCAAATTTTCCAGTGGAGTCTGTGTAGAAAGAAAGAAACAAACATGAGAAATCATAGAATAGAAGTACAGAACTGAATAGAAGTACAGAACTGAAGGACGCATTCTCAATAAAGGATAAAGTAGATAGACCTTTGTTTTATCACGTATAACAAAAAGCAATGTTGTCTTCCGGGGACTAAATAAACGCATCATGACCTAAAAATAAAAGAAAGGTCAGAGTGTATAAATTCTAAAATTGAATACCAAACAGAAGCAAATTCATGGATGCAAACTACCTGAAAAACTGTTTTTAAAAGAGGTTTATTGGCTGCTTGTTCACGACCAATATCATGACACCACCTGTCCATAAAATAAAGGACAAAACTTAGATATAGTGTCTTAGGCGCTGTTTTTACTTTGCTCTGATTACATTTCAGTGCATGGATTATGTATCCAATAATATCAATAGAACAACTTCGAATTTAAAGTCGAGTTAAAAATCAAATCCACATGGTACATTGTAATTAGCATCAACAGCACCTATACAACAATTCCCAAGTTTTATCCCAATATAAAATTCTCAATGGCTGTCGAAAATGGAATGGTCTGATATAAGTCTATTCTAAGCACATATAACCCAAGAAACAAAGCTTCTTTTAGTTTCTGATTAATTCTGACAACTAATTTGTCTCCAAAGAAAGGAAGCGGGGGGAAAAGGAAAATGTCATTATGTATATCATCTACTTCCACACCTTGCATTATGAAATATACTACATTACATTTTGTCCTACAACCACTAGTATACATACAATGTCAATGATCCAAGTGTCAAGTAGATAAGTTGCAAGCAAGAATATAACGAACATGAAATATACCAAGTTAAACAGAGAGATTTGTTTGATTCCACCTAGACTTATGTCAAGCTAGTTTCTAAGGACTGCAAAAAAAGAAGTTGCAATTTGAAAGTAAAGTTGCTTAAAAACTTATAATTTACCATCGTGCTTAAATTTAAGGATCACCCCAAAATTTCATTCATTTTAACAATTATAAAGCACCATTCTAGGCCTAAAAGCTTACATGTTTATCAGAACAATATCTGATACTGCCAAAGCAAAAAGAGCACTCTGCTTCTCAAAAGCGGTATCATCCTGAGAGATAAATTAAAATAAAACAATAGTGAGCTCTAATGTACAAGAAACAAAGAGACATAAAAGCTCGATAATATCAAATATGTACCCCATGCACATAACTACAAACAGACAAATATGCAAAAAGGCTTATCAGTAAAGTAAAGCTAGAACATCCATAAAAATGTTAACAAAATTGGGCTATACTGACATGTGTCAACACCAAACACATGAGAACTTCAGTATTTTCTTATACTGTCAAGTCGTTCTTATCAAATATCCTAAAGGCAATCTAAAATAACTAATAAACCAATGATCCAAAATAATTAATATTAGTGGATAAAACCATGGTTATCAATATCTTACGATGGATATTAGTTGTATCTCGATACGATACAAAACTAAATCAAATGGATAGAATTCTCTAGTGTGTATCAAGTTTGAACATGAATCTCATCTTGAATTATGATACATTAAGATGAATCGTGATCCATTCTAATGAATCACCACCTAAACTTATTGTAGCCACTAGCCAGCCACTTTTGTTTATCAATTTCGCATAGCCCTGAGCACTTTTATTTTGTCAATTGATTTATGATTTGAATCTCAAATTCTTTTGAGGTAAGTGGATGATATATTAGCCTATAGTTTTTCTATTTCACTTGTTTTCACTTGAAAACGTCATAGTTGTAATTGGTAATGCATCTTACGATTCGTAATAAGATTTGATTCACGATTCAGACAATAGGTCCTCCGATTCACGATTTGAATCTTGTTTGATAACCATGCATAAAGCAATATTTGTAACAGGGTATGAAGAAACATCTAGTACAGAATCTATTACCTCACCCCTCTCCCTTCCATCAGTACCCTCTAAATCCATAGCAATTGTGCACGGCTCAATTCCAGTACACTTAGCTATCCAAATACCTTTGGTTGTTTGAGATCTGCAACAACATGATATTGAATTACTCATTTATCATAAAAGAAACATAAATAACAACAAAAAATAAAATCAGTATTTCAGTTTTCATCTCTCTCCTTTATTAAATGTTAATTTCTCTACCCACAACAATAATATCTCAATCAATTCAAAAAACTAACCTTCCCCTAAAAGCATCCATCTCTCTGAAACTAGTGTGGAAAAGATGATTCATCAAGGTACTCTTCCCTGCTCACACAACAAAAACACATAAACCATTACAAACAAAAAAAATATTAACTTAAACTTAATTAGTTAACAATCCACTAAACCTCCATAAAAAAATAAGTAAATTTTTTTTTATAAAAAATTACTTTCACCATAGGTAACTTCAAAGTTCAATCAAGTCAAAAATCTAACCGGAAATTTCATTTCAGTTAAATCACCAACTTAAACCCTAGCAAAGCGCAAGCAAAACACAAATAAACTACTAACAAATACTAAACTCATCGATCATTCGATCCAACTCCATGTTCAACAAGTTCATAATTATAATTTATACATCAAGCAAAAATTTAAGTTCAAAAACCGCTAAATCCGAATCAGCAAATAACAGAAACTGAAAATTAAATGAAAAAAGAAACAAAAAAATCACCACAAGTCACTTCCAAAGTTCAAATAAATCAAAAACCTAACCGAAAATTTTCATTTCAGTTGAATCAACGTACTTAAGTATTAAACCCTAATTAATCTTAAACAAAACACATAAATAAACTACTAACAATTACTAAACTCGGCCATCATTCGATCCAATTTGAAGCACAAGTTCATAATCATACATCAAGCAAAAATTGAAGTAAAAAAAAAAAAAAAGCTAAATCCTAATAAGCAAATAACAGAAACTGAACATTAAACTGAAAATTGAATGAAAAAAGAAGAAGAAGAAGAAACTAACCGCTACTTTGAAAGTTCAATCAAATCAAAAACCTAACTAAAATTTTCATTTCAGTTAAATCACCAACTAGAACCCTAGTTAAACGCAATCAAAACATAAATAAACTACTAATAATCACTAAACTCATCGATCATTTGATCCAATTTCAAACTCAACAACTTCATAATCAACATCAAGCAAAAATTGAAGTTCGAAATAACTAAATCCAAATCAGCAAATAACATAAACTGAAAATTGAATAAAAGAAGAAAGAAGAAAAAACTAACCGCTACTTTGAGGTCCCATGATAGCAACAACGGCATAAGAAAGACCACAGGAAAACATATTTGAAGTTTTGATGAAGTTATCAAGACCGGTGACGTTGAAACCTCCGTCGCCGTCGATGAGTTGAGTGGCGCAGCAATCGACGGTTGTTGCCATGGTGATGATGATGGTTGAATTGTGAAGTTTGGATCTAAGAAATTGAGATTGGAAGTTATATAGTTATACTAGTACTGTAGATACTTTGATTGTGGTGTGACTATTTGTGTGTTGGTGCTGAAAAGAAAAATACAAAGAACACGCGAGTCTCTGTTGTGTTGTCTTCTATTTGACGAGTTTATAAACAACTACACGTGCCATTCACATTCTTTATCAACCAACCCACTCATTCCTTCATAATGACTAAAATATTACTAGTATATGTGGAGTAATTTTGATTTTGTAAAAAATTAAGCGGTAATTACCAAAAAAAATAAAAATTGTCCTTAAGAATTTAATTGTATATACTTTGAGTAAAAAATTACACATGTATTTTTTCTTCGCCGCTGCGAGTTTAGAAGTAACGTATTTTTTACCTCTATGATGTCGTTGAAAGTTGTTGTTAATGATGATGTTGGCGTTATTGTTCAACTGAATTGTGAACGCCGCTATTTGTACATTCAAAGTAGTTAGGGCCGTGGTAAAAATCGCGGTAAATCTCATAAGGTAGACCTGGTTATTGGTGGATTCCAAATGTCTGATGAATTTCAGAGCTTTTATCTGACAGGTTTGTCGCTTGCAAACTTGTGTTTCTATTTTAGGATTAGCGTTTGTTGATCCTACCAGCTTCCGACTCCGTCAACTTATTTGTTGAGAATGGTCATGAGACAAACGATATTTTTACGGCCGAAACAACAAACAAGAATACAGACGAGAGTGAGTTTTTATAAAAGGTGAAGTGGCGATAAAAATAAAAAGTACATCACTTTTATTTTTAGGATTAGTTTTATATCCAACTCAGGACTTATAACGTATTACCGAATATCTCACTACTAAACCAAACATAGTGGCTTAAGTACATCTTTTTTTGTTGTCAAATAGCATAATGGCTAGAAAATTCACTTTAAAAGTGAATAAGTAGAGTGTCCTGAATTCGAACCCGGACTCATGCATTATGCATATATAGTATGATGTTCATACTAACTGAGCTAAGCTCACGGGACACATCCCCATTTTTATCCTAAATGTAACTCCACTCTTTTCTTTTTTATTTATTATTATCTTTTGTTTTGGCCTTATCCATATTCCATATTTAATAACAATTTAACAACAATTGCCTACTTTTCTTGTTTTTTTTTTATATAGGAATACTTTTTTTTGTTAATATATTACTCGTATTTACTATATTCTAGTTCTAATAATAATACATCTTTTTAAATAAATATAAATATATTTAACATTAATAATATAAACCTATTATTTGTTCAAAAAAAAAAACTTATTATCAAGCTAAACACAGATAATTATCACACCCTATATAAAAATAATTATCACACCAAAACAAACTTACATTTTTATTTCTATTTTTTTACAAGAAAAAGCAAACGCATACAGTATATAGTATATAGACACACAATAAGCGATATACATACATGATTTGAGTTCAAATTTGGCCAGAACAATCATTATCTTATTTTTCTTACTTCTTCCGAAATATTGGAAATCAATAAATAGTTTATCCCATGGAAACATGCCATGTTTGCACGTGAGAGCTTTGTCTGCTTCTTCATTCGAATCAAATACAAGCATTTTCCTTTGAAGAATAGATAATGAAAGCACAAATCTTCCTCATATTTTTATTTAACATTTTTGCATTCCAGATGCATCAATTTTTGCCATGAACTCGCCATTATATATCATCCTTGGGACAAGCCGTTCCACTATAGCCTAGAAGTGTCAATTTGACGGCGAAGGTGCACCTAATATGGCAAGTGATATCATATTCAATGCAAGAAACCAAATTCTATCCTCCTTGCGGGCCTTCTGAATCCAGAACAAAAATAAGTGAACAACACAGTTGTTAGTATGCCTCGAATCAGATTAGTTCCAAGGCGAAGAGAAAGAAGAATACTGCATTTTCATAGAACGTGTAGCTAACTAAAACATAAAGTAAAAAAAAGGTTAATAAACAGAAAAAGGCCAGAATCTAGTAGAGCATACACCATTCTCATATTAGTACCAGCAAGAAATACTCCGACCAAACCGGTTCTATCATGAAAATGGACCAATGTTTTAAACACTAGTCAGGATTGGTGGTTTAGTTTAATAATACCATTCAATCACAGTTCAACCTAAAATTTAAAAATTCGACTAGTTAAACCAGTCGAATGAAAAACTCAAAATTTTGCAAGTTAAATTTATGGCTTGTTTTCAAAACGGGTGCTCAAGACAGACAAGACAATGATCACAATTCACAATTGATTATTTTCATCCACAGAAAAGTTCATAAATAGTTTATAAAACAAGGCCTTCAAAACAAGTTTCTTATATGTGGAAGATATTAGTTAATCAAGTATGTAAGCCTGCATGATTTTTTTTTTTTTGAAGAAGCTAAATTAGCCCACCCAAATTGGCACTAGAGAGAATCGAACCTGAGACCTTAAGGAGGAGCACACTCTCAGGTCCCAAGTCAATACCACCAGACCAACCCAAGTGGGTTAGCCTGCATGAGTTTTTGGACTTGTATACGCATCGAATGATGCATTTATTGTATTCTGTTTTTGTATCTAAAAGTTCTTAAAGAAAGATTGTGTTGTTGTTAGTCTGGCAATGAAGGAAAAATGCAACTCCGATCATTGTCGCTTTGTTGCAAATTCTTATACGTTTAGGTTTTAGAAAATGACAAAATTTAAAGGGCATTTCTTTAGGTGTTTTTAAATGGTTCTTAACTTCCCATGAATTCCTCAACTATATAAGTTATCAACTAACTTATAGCTTAGAGCCTAAGCGAGATAAAGTCAAATGATCAATCTGTATAATTCATTCATATAACAAGGCATCATAACCGCCATTTGACTCATGTACCCAACCCATATAGTGGGAAAAAAAAACTTTGATGGTGGTTGTACGACAACAATATTACCTTCTCTTTCTCCAATTTTGCAATGTGCACAGATGAAATATGTGAATTAATATCCTTGTGAAGCTCGTCTCGCACTTTTGAAGCATCCCAATTAGTTTGTCTTACAGACGCGTCTGAAAAATGCAAATAATGATAAAACAAAACAACAAATAAGAATGAGCATATATATATATAAAACAGTTTACATGATGACTGAGACGAATTAACAATTCCATATGAAGTAAAAGTGTAAAACCATGCAAGAGAGAATATGTTCCTCTAAAGCAAGCTTACGGAGACATATCAAGAATGAACGACTTATATGATGCATCCTAAGATTAAGACAGACTGGTGTAAAGGTACTGTAAGTAATGTTATTTCTTTCATTTTATGTATATGACCATGAAAAAAAATAGAGCAACTACAAAAGCCAATCTGGAGCCAGACTTTCTATATCTATGAAATTTAAGAATGATAAATTCCTAAAGACTCTGCTTCAAGATTAAATAATATATTTTATATAACACATAATGTATATATAAGGAGAATGGCCACATGACAACTAGTGTAAATTTAAAATAAATTTAAGAATAATGTATCTGATTATTACCGGTAGATCCTTTATCAAAGTCAAGCATAATATACCGAGTCCAGTAGTGAACAGATGAAGCAAACTCTTCTCCATTGCCTAGTGATCCATCCAGCGTAGTCTTAAAATCTTTTAAACCTTTAGAGTGTAGATGCCCTATCATAGTTTTATAAGCAGGGTGCACTGTCTAAAAAGTTGAAGCAAAAACAAAATTCATATGAAAAGTTTATGCTTTAAAAATGATATAGGATACAATTTTCTAGGAAATCTTAGGCCTTTTATTTAGATTCCGAGAATATTTTAAAATAATACATAATATTTTAAAATATCACCAATAGGACCTTCATGTACACACACTCTCCCGAACTGGATAAACACTAGAGCGGAAGAAAGACATTGGGAACTATAAAAGTTAAACTAATCCCACGTCACAGTTCAGTAATAGCTAAGAGAGAACTTAGCGTGGTGTTTTAATAAAGAGGCTTGAGTTTATATTTCAACCGTCCGGTCCATAGCAAAAACTAAAATAGAAACAAAGCCTTTAGAGATAGCAGGTGGCCTTACATCCAATACATTTGATTGAAATTGCTTCCGTTTTGCATTTCTCACAGCTTCATCAAAGAACATTGTTTCCTTGTCATATCTGTTGACAACATATATTATCACCATATGAAAAATAAAATTAAGAAAATGAAACTTTTGGAGACAAATAAATAATTAAAAAATCCCAATTCAATTCCAATAGTTCTTACACTTCTTCAATGACTCATAAACATACACATGAGTTATTAGGGGTGGGGAAATTTTATTTTTTTTTTGAAAAGGCTAAAATATTATATTATATATAAGTAAAAGGAAGGACAAAGTACAAGGTGTACCAAGTTCCCACAAGATACACAAACAGCAACCAAAAAGATAAAAAAAAATAGCAAGCCACTTGGCTAGAAAGCCTAAAGAACCTACAAACAGCACACAGGCCCAAGGAAATTTTGATTTAACATGGTAAAGAAATTTGTCAAAACAAAATAAAATTCAAATTCAATTCCAATAATTATTACACTTCTTCAATGACTCAAACATATACATGAGTTATTAGGGGTGGTGAAATTTTGATTTAACTCAGAAACTAAACATCAAAACAAGTAGTAGTTATGAACACATGTTTATTCTGAGATTGAATAATTAAATCAAGTAATCGACCAGCATCTGGAACTTACAGAGAAAGGTAGGTATCAATAATGGAGCTCAATTTTTTCCCAAAGCCTTGTACTGGACCTAAATGAACAGCTTTCTTCAACTCCAGCCAACCCTAAGCCAGATTCATTCAGATGGTGACTATTTTTAAAATAATTGATGCTACTTAGATGAGTAAAGTAGAGGGGATAAGGATCAACACCTTATCAGAACGTAGTTGACTATGCTTTTCATAAGCAATCTCTTCACAACGCACAGTTGCAACCATTACCTGTTATAAAATGCAAATCCATAAGAAACCGCACCACGGCTGCATCTAAAATATCAGATTATTGTGAAGCTAAACCACTGTTACATCTGAAAAATGAGATATTGAAAACCTTATGAGCTGGGAGATCGAGATCCTTGTTTTCTCGTATGACTTTCCATATATGTTGTGCACTAATAGAAAAAGCAGATGCAGGCACAACACCACGCCGATCACCAGCTAGACCTCCAGGTGCAATAGAATGAATGAAACGTTGTTGTAATTGGGCAACCTGTATGAAAAATGTAACAATGTGATCTATACCATAGCACATATAAGATAGAAGTCAGGATGAAGAAGTTTTGATGCAAAAAGTTTCAAAACAATCTGCATGCATATTTATAGCCAAACAATTGTCTATCAAGAGACCAGTATGAAAGCAAATAGGAATTAGAAATCGTTCTAGAATTAAAGAGAAAAGTTAACGAACTCCTTAAATAAAGCAAAGTGATAACGGAGAGGGTACCTCCTCTTTGAATTTATCCTCTTCGAGTTCATAGTTTGACAAAGCAGTAACTTCCACCTTCAAATGAAGAGTCGGTAATCATAAGCCACAAAATATACATAAACAATTAATCATGCATGTGAAAAGGGGAGATAGGTAGATCTTACATTAAAAAAATCACTAAGAGGAGTGTGTACATGATTGTGAGGTTTTGGAACTGCATCCCAAATCTGAGGAATTCATATCATGTTTAAAAATGATGGTGAATAAAATAAGAAATCAAATAAATGAAAAAACTAAGAAACGAAATAAATAATAACACCTTTTGAATATCTGCTCTTAGAATAGACTCCAATTTTTCCAGCGGAGTCTGTGTAGAGAGAAAGAAACATGATAAATCATTGAGTAGAAGTACAGAACTGAAGGACGCATTGTCAATAAAGGATAAAGTGTATAGACCTTTGATTTATCCCGTATAACAAAAAGCAATGTTGTCTTCTGGGGACTAAATAAACATAAATGCATCATGGCCTAAAAACAAAAAATAAATAAATCAAAGTGTATAATATTAAAACTGAATACCAAACAGAGGCAAATTCATGGCTACAAACTACCTGAAAAACTGTTCTTAAAAGAGGTTTATTGGCTGCTTGTTCACGACCAATATCATGACACCACCTGTCCATAAAATAAAGGACAAAACTTAGATATAGTTTCTGATGCGCAGTTTTTACTTTTCTCTGATTACAATTCAGTACATGGAGTACATGGATTATGTATCCAATAATATCGCTAGAACAACTTTGGATTTTAAGTCAAGGTAAAAATTTAATCCACATGGTACATTGTAATTAGCATAAACAGCACCTATACAATACAACAATTCCCAATATAAAATCTTCAATGGCTGTCGAAAATGGAATGGTCTGTATATAAGTCTATTCTAAGCATACAAAGCTTCTTTTAGTTTCTAGTTTCTGATAAATGCTGAAATACAGTATGAAATACAGTGTACTACATTATATTTCATCCTACAGTATACTACATTATAACATTTTATTTCATCTACTTTTATGTATATCATCTACTTCCATATCTTGCGTTATGAAATACAGTATACTACATTATATTTCATCCTACAATCACTAGTACACATACAATGTCAATGATCCCAAGTGTCAAATAGATAAGTTGCATACTAGAATATAACAAACATGAAATTTACCAAGTTCATTGCCATGGATTCCCCTCCCTACCATCACTATGATCCTATTCCTGCCATCATCAACACTCACACCTTGTTGAACTCTCAAGCTTATCAACAACCAACCTACTGCAACACTCCACCATCACAATCGAGCCAATACATTTTGCCACCATCCATACCATACATCAACAACCATATCTCACCACCACACTCATACCCAAATTTCATTGCCAATAATTCCCCTCACTACCTTCCTCGTCACATTGATTCTGTTACGCAATTTATTTCACCGTTCCCAAAGAGCTTGCATCCAAGCCATTTCCAATCTTGTCTCTGACATTTCAACAATCAACAAATACCACACACCTCCGTCCACCTACAACAACAACAACATCACTACCTCACCATCACCAATTTGGGGCTCCCAGAGAGTTTGCAACTCACTACAGAGAGCGTTTACTCCATTTCTGAGACTGTCAGCAACTCGCGAAGAGGTGACGCGTGAGCGTAACGCAGAACCACATGAAATTGTTATTGACGGAAACGATTTTTCCAACATTTCCGATTCAATCTCTGAAATTATGCACAATCTCTGAAAAGGTATTTGTTGTTGAGACCTTCAATTCTGATCTCGTTCCTGACTCTGTTCAAGAGCGAAAGCAACACGTCACTGAGGCATGTAAAGATCCGAACCAGTCACGTCTAGAACTCAATAGTTCTAACATCGTCTTTTCCGGCGCAACATTAATATAGTCAAAGTCGAAATCTCCAACGCAATGGATTGTTGTTTTTTAATTGATCGATGTATTTAGTCAATTTTTAAGAAGAAATATATCCATGAATATAAAAAATAAATGATCATTTATCACCGCGAAATAAGTAAATTTTCGTTTACTCCCCTATGCAGATTTTTTTTTGTTTACCCCCTGCAAAAAATAGATTCACTCATTTTGCCCCATGTGTGTACAGCAGACATGTGATTGTGCAAATTTGATGACGTGGCTTGTACACGTGGAAAAAAACATTTATATTTATTTTTAAATTTCACGTCAGATAATATTTTTTCAAAAAAAAAACTTTTCCTACAAAATTAATAAAACGAATTTTTTTTTCAAAATTAAAAGAAAATCCTACAAATAAAATTTTTTTCCCTACAAAATTTTAAAAAATTCCTACAAATAGTTTTTTTTCGTACAAAATTATTATTTTTTTCCTAAAATAAAAAAATGAATTTTCATATTTTTCTCTCAAATAAAGTTAATTTTCAAAATAAAGATTTTAAAAATTTATTTTCAAATCTTTTTGGTTTAAAAAAAACAGAATCTTCGCCGGTTTGCTTCCACCGTCATGATCATATTCGTTGTCGTCTTCTTCAATCACAGGAATCGTCTTCTACTTCGTTATTGTCTTCTGCTTCTTCTATTTTTCTAGTTCTAGGGCAAATGATTTTGGTATAAGAGGAAAACACAAATAAAACTTCTTTTTCTATTTTTTTTAATTCAAAGAGATTAACAAAAAAATAATGTTTTGTTTTTAAAAAATAAAGATCATGTTTTTTTTTTAATTCAAAAAGATTTGAAAATAAATCTTTAAAATTTTTGTTTTGAAAATAAACTTTATTTTGGAGTAAATATTTATTTTGGGAGCAAAATAAGAAAATTCATTTTTTTTTGTTGGAATTTTTTTTTAATTCTTTGTAGGAAAAAAAATTATTTTTTTTGCAGGAAATTTTTTAAAAAATTTTGTAGGAAAAGAAATTTATTTGTAGGATTTTTTTGGGAAAAAAAAAAAAAGAAAATCCATTTTTTTATTTTGTAGGAATTTTTTTTTTAAAAAATATATATTATCTGACGTGGAATTTAAAAAATAAATATTAATTATTTTTTCCACGTGTACAAGCCATGTCAGCAGATTTGCACAATCACATGTCCTGCTGTACACACGGGGGGTAAAATGAGTGAATCTATTTTTTGCAGGGGGTAAACAGAAAAAAAAATCTGCATAGGGGGGTAAACGAAAATTTGCTTATTTCGCAGGGGGGTAAATGATCATTTACCAAAAAATAAATTTTTTCTTATTTATAGGATCAGAGGGAGTAACATCGATTGCATAGGTCCTCCGAAGCACCATATTGTCGGTCATTTCACAGACCATGTCCTACTCGTCTGGTTAAAGGCGCTCAACATATTTATAACCTTGGAAATGTTGAGTCATTTTGTGATTTTGTTCCGTTGACAATATTCAAACTCCACTGTCCACTGCTCAACAAATAACTCTTCACTTCAAAGTTGTCATGTCTTCCCGTTCTTTGTGAACGTATTTCCGATATAAATCACCTCTTTGACATTTAAGTGTAACAAATCTCTTTCTACCATTCCACCATTATCAGACTTTGCAATCACAACAACAAATCCTAACTTATGTTAAATCACATAATTCATAAAATCATATGTTTGCGGTTATCAAACTTCCTTTCCGCTGTGAATTCGGTGCGGAAATCAACCTTAGGAGTCACAGCCTTAGGTGGTTCGTCGGGCGGCTTTACATCAACATTATGTTGTTCTTCGACCTTAGGTTGTTTGTCTAACTTAATATCAACCTTATGCCAATCCTCTTTACTTGCATTTGAATCATCCATAACAATTCCTAGTTTCAGTCCCAGAGTGGTTCGCTAACGAGGGTGCGAACTCTCCCATGCTAGTTCGCACACTAGGGAGCGAAATGTACCAGTGCAAGTTGCTTGACGTGACTGAAACGAAATGCTTAATAATTCGAACAAGGAATGTTTTAGAGTCACATTACCTTTGCATTCAACTCAATATAATGTATGTGGAGCTCCTTGATGCTTGTTTTGCGACTTGGAAACACGATTTCGCCTAAAATGACCTTTTTTTAAGGGTTTGGAGAGGGGGAAAACAGTTGGTGAAGTTGTGTACTGTTTATGTCTGAAGGTTCATGTATATATATATATATATATATATATATATACACACACACACAAACACACTATTCGCTGCGTAGAATGTGAACGTTTGAGAAAAGTTCGCATTTGACATATCGAACACTTTTTTTTTTAAATTCCCAGCGGGGTGATTGCATTTTGAGGGTGACCTAACGGTCACATCTTTGCCACACACGCTTTTTAGGATGCGAACAAAGGTGATTATGCAAGGCCAATGGAATGTAATGAATCAATACATGCCCTAGAGAATAGGGTAGACTCGAGTTGTATTAGGTATTTTTAGGTGATGAATCATGCTTTCTAGGAGGATCTAGAAGAATTCAATTAGATGAGTCATTGGTTACTTTGTTAGGACTTAATTAGGATTAACCAATGTAGTAAACAAAGGCTCATGTGATTAGGAAACAAAATGAATGAAAGAAATTAGTTATTTTAACTTAGTCTACTTTGTTAGTCTCTTTTAAAAAAATTATGAACAACTAAAAAGTTGTTTATAACAACTCGAGAGCTGTTATTTAGACATCAAAAGGTACAGACAAAAGATGGACATCTTCTTATTTATACATGTTGCATGCAAATCGAGGCCAGAAAAATATTAAAAAATTCCGAAACCGTATTTTTATCACCGTTTTGTCGGTATTTTGTGTTGAATTATCATTTCCGTATATAACTTAGTGTAGTTTCGTCAAAAAGAAAATTGTTCATAACAACTTATTTCAAGCTAGTTTCTAAGGAGCGCAATAAAAGAATGTTGCAATTTGGAAGTAAAGTTGCTTGAAAACGTCTAAGTTACCATGATGCTTAAATTTAAGGATCACCCCAAAATTTCATTCATTTTATCAATTATAAAGTACAAATCTAGGCCTAAAAGCTTACATGTTTATCAGAACAATATCTGAAGCTGCCAAAGCAAATAGAGCACTCTGCTTCTCAAAAGCGGTATCATCCTGAGAGATATAAATTAAAATAAAACAACAGTGAGCTCTAATGTACAAGAAACAAAGATATGGAACAACTCAATAATATCAAATATGTCCCCATGCGCATAATTACAAACAAACAAATATGCAAACAGGCATGTAAGTAAAGTGAAGCTAGAACATCCATAAAAAGCAATCCTTCGCTATTTTGAACGTGCTTCGGCCTTAAGGTTAATTTTCTTAGAGGTGTGTTATATAAACACAAAAAAGTTGGACAAAAATATAACACGTTTTTTCTCCACTCACAGCATGGATATCGAGGCATGCAACAAATATTAAAAAAAAGATAAAAAATGTAGTTTTGTTGTATTTTTGTTAAAAATTTGTGTTTAAATAACATTTTTCATTTTCTTAAAGAGTAATGTCATGAGTGTTAATGTTAGCAACGATTTTCTAGGTCTCGTAGAGAGATTCCTTCATTGTAGTGTGGGCTCCCTACCTTTTGTCTATCTTGGTTTATCGATGGGGGCAAATCCTCGGCGGGGGTTAGGGCTGGCGACGACTTGAGCCAACTCGTGAATAGTTCGAAGCTCGATTTGATAATTGACTCGTGAACTTGGTTCATGAACCAAATGAGCTGAACTTTAGTTAAAAATTAAGTTTGTTAAATAAATAAACTGAACATAAACTATATATAGTTCGACTCGTTTGCTTCACAGTTCTTCTTTTTGTTTCAGTGGTCTCTCTCTCAAAACTTATTATTCTCAGTTTTTAAATTTTCAATATGGTTGTCTTTTTCTCTTAATTCAATCGTACTCACTTTCTAGGCAGGAAATTGAACCCATTCGTGAAATGGAGCGGAATGAAATGGAACGGAGTGGAGCGGAACAAAGTGGAATGGAATATAGTTTCCATACCATTGTGACGGAGCGGAATGTTTCCATTTCATTGTTTAGAAAGTGGACGAAATCGAATGAATCATAACTTTTTTATTCCATTTTTATCCTTATTCAAAAAAGCATTATCATGTAAAATCAAAACATTATTCTTTAGGGTTAAATATATTTATAGTCCATTTAAAATTAGGTCCTTTCAAATTTAGTCCATATATTAAAGGGTGGAAGGAGAAATGTTTATCCAGGGCAGGGAAAGAGACTCTGATCAAAGCTGTCGCGCAAGCTATTCCTAATTACATTATGAGTTGTTACAAGATTCCTGAAGGCTGCTGCAACAATATTGAGTCTATGCTCTCCAAATTCTGGTGGGGGTCGTCAGAAAATCAGAGGAAAGTTCATTGGCTAAGCTGGGACCGTATGGGAAAATCTAAATCCAAAGGAGGACTGGGTTTTAGAGGTTTTAGTGATTTTAACAAGGCCTTATTAGGAAAACAATGCTGGAGAATCATCACTGACGAGACTTCTTTGCTATCCAGTGTTCTCAAAAGTAGATACTTCCCCAAAACCAACTTCATGTCGGCTAATACTGGACATCAACCAAGTTATGCGTGGAGGAGTTTAATGCACACAAGAGAAGTGATTGCGCTGGGTATGAGATGGTCTATTGGAAATGGTCAGCAGGTTAAAATTTGGTCGGACGCTTGGATCCCTAGCACCTCAAATTTCAAAGTGTGGAGCCCAATAAAAAACCTTGAGCCTAATGATCTAGTTTCAAAGTTAATCGATGTGGACACAAAGCAGTGGAAGCGTGATTTGGTGACTAACAGTTTCAACAATTATGAAGCCAATCAAATTCTTAGTATCCCCATCTCTTGGAGGTTGGCAGAGGATAAAAGGATCTGGAACTAGGAAAGAGATGGCAATTATTCAGTCAGGTCAGCCTACCACATTTTGAAAGAAGGTGCAAGTTTAAACACACCAGAACCCTCTACCGCTAGTAACCAAGCTTTTTGGAAGGCTCTTTGGAAAGTCCAGGTACCTCAATGTGCTAAAAATTTTCTATGGAGAGTGGCTAGACATATCCTACCTACTAGGGAAAGATTGGAATCAAAAGGGATCTATTTAGATCCAACTTGTCCTCTTTGTCATGTTGAGAAAGAATCTCAAGACCACTTGTTCATGCACTGCCAAGTGATTCAAAGGTTGTGGTTTGTTTCTCCGCTTGGTTTACATGTCCCTCCGTTAATGAGTCTGTCTGATTGGATGCATAAGTGGCTCACCAACTCCAACCTTCAAGCAGCTCAATTATTTAGCCTCACCCTCTGGCGCATTTGGAAAGGACGAAATGATGTTGTTTTTAATAAATCCCAATTCTGTCCTGTGAAAATTGCATCTGAAATTTCTGGTTTTGCAGCTGAGTTTAATGAAGCCTGCAATGTTTTTACAGGTGAGGGCAGCTCTGATCTAAGCACTACTGCAGTTGATGGTTGGGTTTCTCCTGCTGTGGGGGTCACAAAAATTAACATTGATGCTGGCTGTTTTGATGATAATTATACTTGTTGGGGACTGATTTCTAGGAACTCTGAAGGTGGTGTGTTAGCAGCGATTACAAAGAGAGAAACAATTAATTCTACACCTCTAGTGGCAGAAGCTTTGGGGTTGTGATGGTGTCTCAATTGGATTCTTGAACAAAAATTGCAGGATGTGGTTGTGGAATTAGACTCAGAAGTTGTAGTGAAGTGTGCTTATGGGTCTTTTTGTAATGCAGAAATTGATTTTATAATTGCTGACTGTCTTGACTTGTTAGGTAGATTGCTTAATGTTAGTATAGTTGTTGTTAAGAGGTGTAAGAATAGGGCTGCTCATGGCCTTGTAGGAATGGCTAGAAATGTAGGATCTATGTTGTGGTGGGGAAATGTCCCTGAACCTGTTGCCTCTATCATTTGTAATGACATTTTATTATTGCAATGAATGAGAAGTTTCATGTCAAAAAAAAAAAATGATAATTTTAGTCCTACATAAGCTTGTAAGATTTTTCAATTCGTCCATTCATACAGTAGGTCTTCCGATTCAGGATTTCATAATCATGCATAAAACGATATTTGTAACAAGGTATGAAGAAACATATGAAGAATTTAAAAAAAAAAAAAAGTAAAAAAGAAGAAGAAACATAGAATCCATCAATTATTACCTCACCCCTCTCACTTCCATCAGAACCCTCTAAATCCATAGCAATTGTGCACGGCTCAATTCCAGTACACTTAGCTATCCAAATACCTTTGGTTGTTTGAGATCTGCAAAAACATACTCATTTATCATAAAATAAAACATAAATAACATTAAAAAAAAAAATCCAATTTACATCTATCCACTTCAAATGTTAATTTCTATACCCACAAATAATATATCTCAATCAATCAATTCAAAAACCTAACCTTCCCCTAAAAGCATCCATCTCCTTGAATTTAGTGCCGAAAAGATGATTCATCAAGGTACTCTTCCCTGCTCAAGCAACAAAACCAAACAACAAGATTAGATCAAAACAACAAAAATACACATAACCATTACAAAAAAAAAATAAAAATTGTACTTAAACTTAATGAATAAAAAATAAAAAATAAAAAACTTCACTTTCACCATAAGCCACTTCTAAGTTCAATCAAAGTTCAAAGTTTTTTTGTTTGGCAAGAATTTTTTTTTTTAAGCAAGAACTTAAACCCTAGTCAAAAGACATAAATAAGTTACTAACGATTACTAAGAAAGACCGAAAACTAACCGCTACTTTGAGGTCCCATGATAGCAACGGTGACATAAGAAAGATCAGAGGAAGCCATCTTTGAAGTTTTGATGAAATTATCGAGACCGGTGACGTTGAAACTTCCGTCAGCGTCAATGAGTTGAGTGGCGCAGCAATCGATGGTTGTTCCCATGGTGATGAATATACTTTAGTTTAATTGTGAAGATTAATGAGTTTAATTGTAATCAACCCAATTTAAACTAATATGCAAGTTATACTAATTCAACCCAAGTAATTATACTAATACAAGTTGTACTGAAGGATGGTTCTTAGTAATTGTGAAGAAGACTTAATGACTATAATTCAACCCAAGTTATACTAATACTACTGAAGGATGGTGAGCGTGTAAAATGCGTGGTATAATCTTAGCGGGTGTTTGAGGATGGGAAAAAGTATGAGAATTCCTCACCATGCATGGGACATGTCACGTGTATTTTTTTGTAGGGTCATGCTAAACAGTGCCCCCGGGGCACTTGTTAAACATACCTAAAAAGGAAATAAAAAATAAAATTTATATTGAAAAGACAATTTTTTATACTTTTGAGGCATTGAATGCACGCATTTCGAGACAGAATTTCTATTTTAACATGCTTAACTAGTGCCCGGGGGCACTGTTTAGCATTTTCCTTTTTTGTATTATAATCCCAACGGCACACTTAAAAATTAAAATACATAGTTTCTGCGTTAACACATAAGACAAGGCCGTCGCCAAACACTTGACTTTGGAGGATAAGTATGTCCCATAAATGAACGAAGATGTTAACATTTGGAAACCCAGTTAAGTATAGAAAATTTATTCTTGTCTTCAAGGCCTCGTCTTATGTGATATTAAAAATGTAGTTCAGTTATACCTCTAATATAATTCAGGGCTAATGTTAAGTGGTTCACCGTGGACAAGTGATCTATGTATATCATATAGATCCTCCATAAATTTTTGAAATTTTTTTGAAAGTCATTTGATATGTTATTGAGACCCATCAATATTTACGTTATTTAATAAACCGTTAATCTTGATTTGCCTCAATAACATATCAAATGATTTTCAATTTTTCTATGGATGATCTATATGATAAAAACTTTCAATGCAACGATGTATTTTGTAAATTTCGTATTCGTTATAATGTTATTCATGACTGGTCCACCATGGACCACTTGATGCAGTAGTCCATATTAGAATTTACCATAATTCAGTTGATAAGAACATTAAATATAGGGCCGGTTTGTTTTGGCTTTTTTTAAAATTGAATTTTATAGTGTTACATAATTTTGTGTAAAAAATTTACAAAGAAATTTTTTTAAAAAAAACTTCAAATGAAAAATTGGTTTGAATAGTTATTTTTAAAATGTTATTTTAGGTATTAATTTCATCATTTTATTGAAACTTTTTTTGGATATCAAAATTTCAAAAAATCAATTAATTTTGAAGCTAAATTACGATTTTGACTATATTTTGATCTTCAATAATGTATGTGTATTATATGATGTCAAAATTAGTGTTTCAATATAACAAAACTTGAAATATTTTAAAAAATACAATAAAAAAAATCATTTTTTTAAAGCTGAAACAAACATGTCCATGTAAGATTGATATACGAACTCTATTATAACCTATTATAACCATTATTCATTTTAAAAAGGTTAAATTCGATCTAGTCATTAGTCTTCTTCACAAAAGTATACGGTAATAAAAATGTAGTTTGCCTATTTTTATTGCTTTGCGTGTTATACTCATTTGCCAAAACTACCTCCATCCCAAAATATAAGTCAAAAAAATTTAGGCTTAATTAGTATTTTGGTCCCTAAAAGAAATTTTTGGTTTCACATTAGTCCCTTATTGAATAAAAGTCCCGCTTAGGTCCTTCAAGATGTCACTGTTTGTCAAATTAGTCCTTTCCGTTAATTTATCAACCCCAAATATATTAGGTGAACCAACATTATAGGTGGTCCACCATATACCTCAATAATTTTTTTAATCTTAACCATCGGATCTTTTTGAAAAGAAAGAAACCATTAAATTTTGCATATCCACCGGATCTAACAGTACACCATCACCAACTAGTTTTTATTTCTATTTCTTCATCTTCTTCCTCATTCCTTCATAATCCCTTCATCATGTTCTTCATAACTTCATCCTTTAAACCCATAATTTCTAAACATATCCAGAAAAAATTAATCCAAAATTGCAAAAATCTTAAATTCTTTTTTTCTCTTCACTTCAAGGAAAAAGAAAATCAAGTTCTAGATCTAAAACATAACCACTCCCACCAAGCTTATTAATTAGATTCATACATATGTGATCTTTGTGGTTTTTAATTATGTGGTTTTGTTAGTTTTAAAAATCAAAGCTTTAGTCACCAAGCATGTTAGATTTATCCAGATTTATACCCTCGTATTATTCTTTTTCGATTTTTTTTTGAATTTTCAGGAGATGCCTTCCTGATGGAAACCTATTGTAAGTCCATTTTTTGTTTTGTTTTGCCATTTTACTTTGTGCGTATGTATTCAAGTAGGAACATGATAGTGACGATAATGAGTTAAGTTTTGTTTTCGGTAATGGCGTTATAACGAAATGATAAGAATTTTTAGGCTCTGATTGGGAGTTTGGAGTAGAGAAGGGGAGGAGGGTTTTGGGGGGAAGGGAGGAAATGTAAATTGAGATAGTCGATTTTGACGGTACATAGATAACTATCCAATGTATAATTTTCAGCATTCACTACAAGAAAAAAGGTATTTTGCAGCGACATATGTCGTTGAGAAAAATACAAAGTTGTTGTAAAATGTGTTTTTCCCAGCGAAAATATTGTCGTTGCATGTCGTTGGTATAAGTGCTGTTGCAAAAAGTTTTGTAAGGACAATTAATGTCGCTACCATAACTAGTGTTTTTACAACAACAATGATTGTTGCCTTATATAACATAAATAATGACTATTGTCGCTACGAAAAGGTATTTTTGTCAACAACTAAAGTCGTTACAATAAATTATTTTTTGCCAACGAAATAAATCGTTGTTATATCTTTCATATCTCAACAACAAAAATAGTTGGAATAAATTTCCAACAATAAATGTCATTTAATATAACTGAAATTATATATTTTTGTTAATTATATAAAGTACTAGCATCAATCACATTTCTAATTTAAACCGTCTTAACTATACCAAAAAAAAAATATTACATTGTAATTTTTTCTAGCAAGAAACATAAACACAAATTAATATAATATTAAAATATAAAATATTGTAAATTATCCTTGTCTACATCAAAAATGAAACAAATATAAATTATCTTGTTCTAATGAAAAGAAAAACTGAAACTGAATAGTCAAACAAGCCACACGCAGGTAGCGAAACACAAATAACATTGCTGACGGACAAAACCAAAGGCCCCAAAAACTAAAGCCAATGGAACACTAGACAAAATCTAAAAACTGCTAGCAAAACCAAAAAACAAAACGCAGACACGAACAAGAAGCAAACAACACCACTACAAATAAGAATTCCATGTCTTCCTCAAAGAAAGCAAACCATTGTAAGGCTAAGGGAACTGAACAACACAAGGGCCAAAATAGCAACAATCTCAATTCTTCTTTATATATTTGCTTCGAACTTTTCTTTGTGAAGTAGTTGAAACACCATTACTTGAACTGCAATTTCAACACAATCAAAAGTTATTAATTTAATATGTCATTTTTTACTTTTTTTTTTTTTTGCAAAGACAAAAAGGGCTAAAATATTAAAAACAAGAGAATGTCTAGTGAAATGTGATACATTCAGAAGCAATTCCAACTACAATCATTTTAGTACTAAATTTAGCTAAAATTATTCAATCCACCACACTCATTTCATATTAAAACAAGAAAATTTAACGTATATAATATGACAGTTTTAATAACATAAGCAAACATCTCCATTCCAAATAAAATATTAAGGACACAAATGTATGTCAAAAGTTAGGAAATTTTACTTACGGTTTGTCTGTAGTCATGTTATTAGCTCTGTGATTAGATTCAGACTCTATAGTCAGTGCACCGGAAGATTGTCCACCCTATATAAATATTCCAAATAGCACCCATAACATATTCAATATAATAAACTAATAGAATTCTATAATATGAACTACTAATTTATTATATTTTGTACCAAAAAGGACTATTTTTATACTTACTTGAAAATTCAGCATTTGGCGAAACATATTAGCCATTTTTGCTTCAACTTGTTTCTCCATTTCTTCTCCGATTTGTCTTTGACTCTCTTCAAACTTGGCTGTCATTTCTTCCCTCATTTTTCGTTCTTCTTGGAGTTGAGTCTCTACATCTTTTAGTTTCATTTCCATATCATGCCTCTTTTCACACTCCTTTTTCAATTCTTCATGTAAACCTGTAACAGCTTTTCTCTTTTGTGGTTTAATTCCAGCTCCTAACCCACGACTATAACCCGATCTCTCTCCTACAACTGATTTAAAAGCAATATTTGCAAGCATGTCTTTATCACAGTCAACATGTTCGGCTGTTGCAAGTTCTGAACAAGCTTCTTCAACCTTTGTCTATTAAAAATATTAATTATAATTAGAAATAACAAATTAATCACAATTATATATGTTCTACAAATCACTTAGCACTTAAACATGACATACATGAATTTCCTTAGAAGCATCATCTTTCCATTCTCCATTGCTATTTGTGTGAGTCATTCGCCACAAGTCTTGAAAGTTGGGCTCTTTTTGAGTTTCAGGATCTCTCTATAAACAAATTTACATTATCACCAATTATAATTATCTATTAGTCGGCAATTCGGTGAACAATATACACACACAAAAAAAAGTTCATAACTTTATAGATTACCGCATCATAGCTCACAGCTTGAAATGACTTCCTTCCACATCTATGTTTAATAACTTGTTTTGCTTTATTTACTTTGTTCCTTTCACTGATTGCCTGAAAATAATACATAGAGAAATATAGTAATTGTTTACATTTAAAAGTAAATTGTCTAAATTTATAGTAGATTTAGTACAAACATACCTTATAGTCAGGACTTGAGAAATAATCTACCAAGAACTTCCAATCTTCTTCACTTATATCTTCTGGTTTGTGTTTCAAAGCTATCTCATTTGTGTTATATTGGCTAAAATGTTGATGAAATCTACATCTATGATTACGATAGAGTCTTTTAGCGGTCTCAAGAATAACATCATTATTATGTGTTGTATTATCAATGTCAAAAGTATCCTGCACTCAACAAATTAAAATAACACTATTGTAAGTTCTCCAAAGAAGAAATCAAATAAAATAAAAATGTACAAGATTATAATTTACCAAAACTTTTGAAACTATCTTGTCAAGTTTAGCTTGTGGTATTTTTCCCCACTTTTTGACATTAAAAGGAGCATTCTTTAGGACAACGATTGAGACCTCAGTCACAAAATTTGCAGCTCCTGGTCCATTAGCTACCATTTTATCTGCTGGAATATCAACATGCAATTTTCCAGTAGCACTCTTCTTTTTCTTTTTTGAGACACCTAAGCCAATGGTTCTTCCTCTTCCATTTTTTCTTGTATTTGTACAATCTATTGCATTTTTACCCAAAAGAGAAATTTATGAGAAGTATAATGTGATATTTTAAGATACTAAAATATAAGAACAAATAGTATATGAATAAGAAAAATTAAAGTTAAGCAAATTAAATAAGTAAGTACCTTGTTGACTTATAATAGCATTTGAAGAATTTGGAAGCTGATAATCTGGATCATGATTTGAGGGTGCCATAACTAAATAAAGTAAATGACAAAACATATCAAAAATCTTTTAGAAAAAAGAAACCCATAAAATATATGGCTGTGATGCAGAGAAAAGAAATAAGAAAAAAAAAATAATAATAAACACGCAGAAAAAAAAAAGGACACAAGAAAACTGCACAGACATAATGAAATTCAAACTCAACTAGCCAATTCTTACTTAAACTCTTTCTTCAACCCTAGATTCGTTACTTAAATACCCAATTCTTCAACCCCTTTTATTGACAATCAAACAAAAAGAAACCCTATATTTTGATAGAGAGAAATCCAGCAGAAAAATTCCTAACAAACCCTATAAAGAAAATATGCATTCAATCAAACATTTTACCAAGATTGATCAAGAGAAAAACGCAGCAAATCAAAGCTTGTACCTGTCGAAGAACAAAATAATTTCTATTTCCACTGATTTAGAAAGAAATTGAAAGGGGTTAATGATCTGATTATGAAAGAAGAGGGCTTTGTTAAGTTTTTGATTTACATAGATACTACTGGAGCTAGGAGTTCCCATTATGAAGATAATGGAACAGTTATTGTAGAGAAACTGCCCACAAAAATATTTCAGCGCTAAGAAATACCGCCAATGTTTTGGTCTAATTTTTCAATGCCGCCATCTATTTAGTTTTTGGATTTTTATCTATGATTTTTTTTGTGGTGTTACCTAATTTTTTATTTTTTTTTGTGTTTTGACTTTTAACTATAATGTCGATATTTTTGGGCATATGTTTCAAATTTATTTAATTTATTTCTTTTAGAATGATTTTTTTTAGAGATAATCTACTACTAATATATTAAAATTAATTTAATGTACTAAAAAAAAGATGATATGCTTCAAAATAGGGATAAAACAACAAAATAGAACAATATATATGCATAAAAATAGCAACAAAAGAGTTGATTATGATCAACTCAACAATCACACTAGCTTGTTCAAAAAAAAAACTCAACAATCACACTAAAAAAAAAACGATAAATACAATAAAAAAATTATATTTTTTTTTAAGAGAAAAGAATTATTATATGCTTAATATATATCAGTGTTTTAAAAACCGGACCGAACCGGCCGGTTGAACCGGTCGAACCGTGAACCGGAGCCTGTCCGGTCTGGTTCATACGTTGGATCGTCCATGTTGTTGGACCGGCAAGAACCGAAAAAAACCGGAAAAAACCGGAAAAACCGGTGAACCGGCGGTTTACTCAAACCGCCGGTTGGATTGCACGCGTTTTCTTTTTTTGTTTTTTAGCCCAAAAGGACGTCATTTTGTTAATTTTTTTTTGTCATCAAATCGTTTTGTTATTATTAATATTAAAAAAAAAAACACACATACAGCATGCATAAGCATAGTTCATAACACAGAAGAAGCAAAAATTAGAAAGTTGAATTATGCATATATTTTGTATATTTTACACTTTGAATCCCCTGAAACTTTACCTTTGCACTCACCAAAGAGAAGAAGAAAACACATGACAAAGAAAGTAGAGAAAAGTAAGGTTGGTGAGAAGATGCAGGCAAAAAAAAAGAAAGAAAGAAAACAGAAGGAAGAAGGAAGGAAGCGCAAGAAGATACGGCAGCGGCGGCAGAAAGAAAGAACAATTGTTGGATTGTATTTAGGTTTTCCAACTCTTATTTAGTTTATTTTGGGCTTTTTCATGTGGCCCAGTTGCTATTTGTGTGCTTTTCCAACTCTTATCATGTGGCCCAATTGCTATTTGTGTGTGTGTTTTTTTTTCTATGTTTTTTTGTGTATTTAATAACTTTAATAATACGTTTTTTAGACAAGAAACATTTTCTAAAGCATCTTTTCTTGTATATTTATTTTTAGCATATAATATAACTATAGTCTATATATATATATATATACCGGTTCAATAACTATATAGAGACCGGTTTATTTCACTGGTTTAATCCGATTTAATCCGGTTTATCATGCGGTTCGACCAGTGACTTAGTGGTTCGACCAAAGAACCAGTGACCCAGTGTCCTCGCCGGTTCGACGACCGGTTCGGTTTTTAAAACACTGATATATATATATAAAGAAGGAATATAAGATAAAAAAAAAGATGATATGTTTCAAAATTGGAATAAAACAACAAAATAGACCAATATATATGCATAAAAATAGCAACAAAAGAGTTGATTATGATCAACTCAACAATCACACTAGCTTGTTCAAAAAAAAAAAAAACTCAACAATCACACTAAAAAAAAAAGATAAATACAATAAAAAAATTATATATTTTTTTAAAGAGAAAAGAATTATTATATGCTTAATATATATATATATATATATATATATATAAAGAAAGAATATAAGATAAAAAAGAATATAAGATAAAAAAAAAAGATGATATGTTTCAAAATAGGAATAAAACAACAAAATAGAACAATATATATGCATAAAAATAGCAACAAAAGAGTTGATTATGATCAACTCAACAATCACACTAAAAAAAAAAGAAGATAAATACAATAAAAAAATTATTTTTTTTTTAAGAGAAAAGAATTATTATATGCTTAATATATATATATATATATATATATATATATATATATATATATATATATATATATATATATATATATATATAGAACAATATATATGCATAAAAATAGCAACAAAAGAGTTGATTATGATCAACTCAACAATCACACTAAAAAAAAAAAAGAACATTAAAAAATTATATTTTTTTTAAGAGAAAAGAATTATTATATGCTTAAAAATAAGAATAAAATACGTCATAGGTAGGAATATATAAATGAGAATAAAATAGTCAATTCTATCCCAAAAAAAAAAGAACAAAATAGTCAATAAAAAATGATAGAAAAATAAGACGAATATATCTAATAAAAGTCAATGACCCGTGCGAATGCACGAGGGTTTAAACAAATTATATATGAATCTATTCTCATATTTGAAGAGAATTTTGTTCTTAGACTCTTTTCTGTGGATAGATTGTAATAGTAGTCACATCAGAAATCTAGTTTTGATGAAAATGTCGTGAAGTTTGAATAAAACTATCGATTTTGACTGAAAATTTTGAATTTAATCAATCTGACCGTTCAATATCATATAAATGATGTGAAAAATGAATGAGAAAAAATAATTTTGATGATCGGACTCCGAATGGATAGACAAATTATAGCATTCTCATCGAAAACCTAGTTTTAATGAAAGGAGCATGAAGTTTACCTAAAACTATCGATTTTGAGTGGAGATTTTGAATTTAATCAATCTGACCGTTCAATATCACCTAATTGGAAAGACAAACGAATGATAAAAAGAATTTTGATGATCGGACTCTGAATGGATACACAGATTGTTATATCAGTCTCATCGAAAACCTAGTTTTAATGAAAGGTTCATGAAGTTTACCTAAAACTATCGATTTTTATTGGAGATTTTGAATTTAATCAATCCGACCGATCAATATCACATAAATGGTGTGAAAAATGAACGAGAAAAGGAATTTGATGATCGGACTCTGAATGGATAGACAAATTGTTATAGCAGTCTCATCGAAAACCTAGTTTTAATGAAGGTTCATGAAGTTTACCTAAAACTATCGATTTTGAGTGGAGATTTTGAATTTAATCAATCCGACCGTTCAATATCACATAATTGGTGTGAAAAATGAACGAGAAAAAGAATTTTGATGATCGGACTTCGAATGGATAGACAGATTGTTATAACAGTCTTATCGGAAACCTAGTTTTAATGAAATGGTCATGAAGTTTACCTAAAACTATCGATTTTGAATGGAGATTTTGAATTTAATCAATCCGACCGTTCAATATCACCTAATTGGAAAGATAAAGGAACAAGAAAAAGAATTTTGATGATCGGACTCTGAATGGATAGACAGATTGTTTGAAATCTCATCGAAAACCTAGTTTTAAACTTTTAATGAAAGGGTCATCAACTTTACCTAAAACTACCGATTTTAATTTGAGATTTTGAATTTTATTAACCAGTTTTAACCATTTGATCTTTTTGTCTTAATGTAATTAATTACCACCAATGTCACTAACATAAATTTAAACTCTCAATATATAATTTTACTTTTGTCAAAAATAAATAAATAATAATTTTACTTAATTAAAGATAGGGTGCAGCTACTCTCTAATCAAATAAAATTTAATTAAGAATATTCAATTGCATAAACTAAACAATTACCAATTAATTTTAATGCACATAATTAAATGATTAAAAATTTAAATATAATGCATTAGTTGGTTACAGAAATTTACCATATAATAATAGTAATTAAATGCAGGAAACGAAATGAATAAGTTCATAGTCCAGTGGTTTGTGTTCATTTATGTTTGATGATGCTTGATAGAGGTCCCCAATTCGAACCTTTCCTTTGCCAAACTCTATTTTTTTTTTGTGTGTTTTTTTTTGGGTACATTTTTGTATATTTAATATATGCTGTTTAAAACAAAAAATTCCGAAGTTATCATCTAGGTCGTTGGATTCGAGGTTTGATTTCTGTTTAATTCTTGTGCGTTGATCTTTCCTCCAAATTATATAAATAAGTGGGAGTTTGTTAAGGAAGATTTTACTTTCCTTGTTTTTCAAATCCTTCTACTTCTCTTCCAAATTAGGTAAAAATGATGCAAGATATGCAAATGACATAGTTCCTCTCCGGATGATTTCGACCCTTCTCCCTTTGATTCTATGATAAAATTCAATTATGTAATTAGATAAAAAAAATAGAAATCAAGCAAAATATATTACATAAGCAATAGTACTAAAAAAATCTTTTTATTCTGGCTCAGAGTTTACATTCTCTACATAATCATCCTCATCTATAGAAGATTCATCTTCGTAATCATCATCAGTATCAAAGTCACTTGCATCGTCTGATTCTCCGAGCTCTTCTGCTTGACTAACAATATGTTCAGCTAAGTATGTTCCATCAATATCATATCTATTTAGAATCTCAGCTTGGTCCAATGATGAAGCTTCTCCTGCTATACGTGTATTGTTGAACTCATTCAATTGATATGGCTCTGAGTCATCTTCATCTTGTGGAAAATCAAAAACATTTCTTGCTTTGACTTTTACCGCAGTATACCAATTTGCACTGTCATTGTTCTTGACATAATAAACTAACCCAGCTTGAGAACCTAGGACAAATGGATCATTTTTGTAATACAACTTTGTAATATCTAGACTAATAAATCCATACTCGTCCTTTTTAGATCCTCTACCATGATTTCGAACTTGAGAAGGAGCCTCGAACCAATCACATTTAAATAATATGACAAAGTTATTTTCCAACTACCTTATTTCAATGATTTTTTGAAAACTAGATACTACTCTAGAAAGGTTTTCCTTAAAGCTTCTTTGGGCAGCAAACCTAGCTACACTTGGCAAACCATTCAACATGCTAACTGGATCCAAAAGAAAGATTGTTATTGGTTGGTGGGTTATGGAAATTCGATTAATATGTGGCAAGACAATTGGTTGCATTACCAAAATGGGTTTAAAGTCCTAACACATAAGACATTGGATGAGGGAACTAATAGTTGGAACCACAACATTATTGATAATATGTTCTACAACTTTGAGGTAGAGCAAATAAAACAAATTCATATTAGTAAGGAGGATAGTTTTTGCTGCAACGGAACCAAGGACGGTAGGTACACGGTTAGATCGGGCTACTATAACATGAAGCAGTGGAAAAGAGCTGAAAATCCAAGTGTTTCAAATAACAAACAAACAATACTGTGCGATTCTAGTTAGAGAAGAATTATGTAAAAGAGGGATTACTTGTCCTATTGTTTGTCCTAGATGCAGCAACAAAATAAAATCTATCAACCATAGTTTCATGAATTGTTATAGAGCGGCGAAAATCTGGTTTGGCTCATGTCTAAACATGAATTTTGCAAACTGGTTAGAGCACAAATTAAGAGTCTCTGATAGCCAAACCATGGAGTTACCGGTAGCTATCACTTACCAAATTTGGCTAGCTAGAAATGTACATACTTTCTAAGACAAAAACATACCCGATCAGCAAGTTATCACCATGGCCAGCCCCGAAAATCCGGAGGCCCGACTATGAATATTAAAACCAGACCCGTTAATAAAAGAAATATAAAAAATTTAAAACGAATAATACTCTTTTAAATTGTAAATAACATCAATAACTTATAAAAATAGTCATCCTTAGAACTAGCATATAAAATATTCATATGCTTATAACAACTGCAATTAGTCAACAAAAAAAAAAACAATAATAATAATATTATCAATCCATTATGCACTATACCAATAGAGTAGAAAAATCAGATTCTTCTAGTTTTAGACGGTGCAAGAAATTAAGAACCATAAAGTTGTAGGATGAAGGTTTAAACATGAAAGCTATAACAACTATATTTAACAAAAGTCCCATCATTCTAACTCTAACAAAAATAGATACAGTTATATCTATCTATCTCATTGAGGCATTTTCACAAACACCTTATGACTTCACCTATTAAACAATTGAAATTAGTGAAACAAATAATTGAAACAAACAAATATGATATCTCTCATTTCTAAGTTCATACAGGTTGTCCTGATTTTACTTGAACAGCTAATGCAAAAGTGGGTTACAACGAGAATTAGATAGCAAAAATAGTCAATGTTTGCGGTAACGGGAATAGTGGGTTTGGAATTGGATTCTGACTTTAATGCAGAGATCACAGAAAACAGTACAAATTAAAGAGTGAAAAGCCATTAACGTACCTGAATTCTGACGTAATCGAGTTGGTCGGCACGGTGGTAACGGTAAACGGTGGCTAAAGAGTTGGTCGGTGCGGTGGTAGCGGTGGCGCTTGGGCAACGTGTTGGGTTTAACGTGGTTACTATGTGTAAGTACGAGTTAACATAACATGGAAACCGTTCCTATTTTGGTGATTGTGCTTTTTTGTTTTTTTTACTATTGAGGTTTTCTTAGATAGGGTAATCAACTTTAGCGGTAGCGGGAAATGCTGTCTAAAATAAAAATAAAAAGCGGGAATTACAATAAAATATAATATAATATAAATTGGCACACGGGAATCGATGGAGAGACATGGAGAGTGAAACCTCCGTATGCATAAGTTGGGTTTAAAGTTTTTTTTTTTTTTTTATATTTTTAAGTTACTTATATATATATATTGTGTTTTCAACACTATACTTTTTTTTATTTGTCAAAAAAAAAAAAAACACTATACTTTTTATTTTAAGAAAAATATTGAGGGAAAAATATGTAATATGTCTATCTACGAGATTCAAACAACATCTATAGCCAAAAGCTCCGTGTTTTTTAAATTAAGTTGGTTTTGTTAACTTTTCAAATATCTTATTTTTAGTCAATTTTCTTCTATAAAATTAAGTTACGTATTAATTGTAGAACTTATTTAAAAGAGTGTTTAACTCTACTTCCTTTTAAGTGATGAGAAGTTTTAAGAAACTCAAGCCAAACAATAATAGGTTTGTCAAAAAAAGCCAAACAATAATAGCGGCAACAATGATGGTTGTTACAATAAGTAACTTTTTTCAGCGATGAGATTGTTGAAAAATAATAAAATTATTATAACAACTTAAATTAGTCATTGACATATGTATATCAAAAAGTTGTATTATTTTTAGCAACAATAGTTATTGTTGGGATAAGTGATTTTTAACAACGATAATGAGATTGTTGAGAAAAAACAACTTATTACAAGGACTTAAATTAATTGTTGCTATATGCACACTTAAAAATTACATTATTTCCAACAACAATAATTGTTATTGGGATAAGTCACTTTTCTCAACAATAATGAAATTGTTGAGAAAAAAAAAACTTATTACAACAACTTAAATTAGTTGCTGCTATATGCATTTTTTCTCAACAATTTAATTATCGCTGCAAAAAAGTCGCTGCTAAATATCTTATTTCTAGTAGTGATTCTAAATAGCACTTCTTCAGTCAAGTCTTCATTACAAACTACTTCATAGCTATACTTACTTTGAAGGGATTATTTATATTTGATGGATTGTAATGAGTAGTGTACGGTGCCTGTTAGATTGATTAATTTATTTCTCTTCAGGGTTGGCAAGCAGCAACTGAGAGAAGCAAAATTACAAGCAATCAACCGTCTCCTTTAATTTACTCTTTAGGAACTCTTACTAAAGTGAATGATGAAACAATTGTGTCCCTAGACTATGGATATACAATCATTTATGTTTGTAAGTTTGAAACCTTTCTATTTAATATAAGTATTTATATGTTGATATCATTAAACCAAACTTCATTGCTTTCTACAATGCTTCCAAGAAGATAGAGTTCAAAATTTTATCAGACAAGTATAGAGAGAACGTTTCCTAAATCATCCAGCTTTATAGATCCATGGCAGATAGACAAATTTCTTATGAACATCCTAGCCAGTTCTCCAAGTGTTCATTTAGTATTGATAGATCCATGGCAAATAGACAAATTTATTTTTTATTTTTCTTTCTTTTACTCTATTCAGTTTATTTTTTACAAAAAAAGTATAAAATTATGGGACTTGTGAGTGGTTTTGTTGTCTGAATTTTTTAGACCGTGTAGCATCTCTTTTTATATGCTTATACTTTGCATCTCTGAGACTACTGTTCGGGTAGTTTGAAAAACATCAAACTTACATATGTTGTTGGGCTTATAATTTTGAATGTTATTGGTAGAATGGTGATGCTGAAGACGGAAAGTCAAATAGGGTACAATATGAAGGTCATGTCCCTGAATTGGCCGAAATGCTTGAAAGGTATGTGTTAGAAACCTCTCCCAGAGTGAGATGGGATGATGTTATAACAGATCCTCTATGCAAGCCCTTAAGTATTGGCACGTTCATGTTATTCTTATTTTTATGAAATTTGAAGTTTATGCTGGCACATTTCCTAATTTAAATGAGGTTGACTGAAATTCCTTTAATAACATTTTTCATTTATGCAGGAATCTGATCTGTGTTTATTCGAAAAAGCATATGCTTGATGATCCAGAACTTATGGAGATCAAAAGAAAAGCAAATACACCAAGTCTGAAGGAAATGGTTACGCTTTTAAGGTATTAGATACATACTGATTTATAGCTAGATGACTGCTTTCATTTTTTTTATTCCAATTCAGACCACAATGCATCATTTCGAGTGCATTTGTTCTAGAAATATGAAAACAGATATGGTTGAATGTAATCTTAAAAGGGAATAGCGTGTTATATAGTTGATATGTTCCCTTTAGATAGTATCTTTTGTGTAATAGTTGTTGATTGGTCAGATATTCATTATATTGATGTTCCCATGTTAAATGTTAGTGTACTGGTTTTTGTTACAGGAGTGCATCACAAATAATTTGGATTGACCAGTTTCCAACTCTGTGGATTGGGAATTGGTAAGTTCACTTTCTTGTAAAAGTCAAATGTAAAAGTGCATTATAGTTTCATGTTAATTAATCAAAACTTGCCACATCTTAGATTGGTCATATGGTTCATATATAGAAGCATAACATCATTCATTGGGTTACTGCTTCCAGAAGGGTATTTCAGCAGTCCAACTCATGTTATTTTAATTTCCTTTATTATATTATATGCTTAAGTATAAGAAAATATGATAGAAGCAGATAGGATGGGAGCCATCATGTCTAATACTCTATTGAAGCATAGGCACTTTTTATTAATGTTCCCAAAATATGTCAATAGATTTAACATGGTATAGGGACTTTTTTACCGTTCTATCAAATGTCTTTTAGTTGAGATGAGTTTTTGGCTGACTTGTTTTCATTTTCTGGTCTCACAGCTCTTGTTGTTGAAGATGGAAATATGACATCTTTACCCTATTTAAAGAAACTTAGAATACAACTTACCAATACTCTCAATTACTGGTTTGATAAGGTAAGCACATATGATGATAATTTATTTTTCAATTGTATAAACACAGTATGAGTGAGTGTTATTGAATGTTCCGGTAAAATTGTATTGAATATTATTTGATGGACCATTAGGGTATTGGTGTAGTTATTATGTCTGTTTGGTCCATCATCATTTACTTGTTTTTTAGGGCAAATTTAGTTTATCTTTTTACTATGTTTAAAAAAAAATTGGATCAGAAGGATATTGTAGTTTATCTTTTTGCTATGTTTGAAAAAAAATTGGATGTGTTTTTTCTCTTTGTATGAAATTTTTTATGTGTTTCTCTTAGTCAAATTGAATGTGTTTTAGATGAATAGTTCTTTACAAACTAGCCTAATTAGATTTGATTAGAAAGGATTTTTATTATTATAGAATATAATTATAAAAAAAAAATTAAAAGCTTGGATATGGGTGCGAATCTGCTAGGAATATGTAGCTAGAGATTTATTGCGAAATTGTTGTGACAATATCCTAGCGATTTAGCTAGGAAACACAAACTTTGGAACATTATTTAACTAGGTATTAATTGGGAACTAGCTAGGATATTCATTATATTAGTTGCAAATTAGCTAGAAAATATTTTTATAGATGATTTGCCGCCCAATCCATGCTACGCCCTATACGATAGCTAATTCACAACAAATTTGTAGCTAACTCTGTTTTACTAGAGATTAGCTACGAATTAGCTACAATCACGTTCGTAGCTATTCCCGTATTTTGTTGTAGTGTATGTTTAACGATGCATTAACCTTATCTTAAAGCCAAATCATGATTCATATTTATTAGAGGATTGTAACCGAAGATAGAATAACAACTAATGAAAATGGCGAATTGTTTAATCAACCAATTAATAATAAAACGTGTAATAATAATGTTAATAATAATTATATATAAATTAACTTTAAAATAAATTATTATATGAAAATATCCAACAAGGATACCGCAAATCAGATTAGTTCCAATGTGAACAGAAAGGATAATAATGCTTTTTCACAGAATGTATAGCTAACTAAAACAGAAAGTAAAAAAAAAAAGGTTAATAAACAGAAAAAGGCCAAAATCTAATAGCATGCACCATTCTCATATTACTAATAAGAAATACTCCATCCAACCAAACTGGTTTTATCATGCAAATGGACAAGTGATGTGCAACAAAACCAGAAAACAACAGGCAGTGGATGCAGAAGAATCGAAGCCATAAGACCAATGTTTTAAACACTACACAGGATTGGTGGTTTAGTTTAATACTCCCATTCAGTCACAGTTCAACCTAAAATTTAAAGATCCAACTAGTTAAACCAGTTGAATCAAAAACTCAAAATTTTGCAAGTTAAATTTGTGGCTTATTTTCAAAACAGTGCTCAAGACATACAAGACAATGATCAAAATTGATTATTTTCATCTAGAGAAAAGGTCATAAATAGTTTATAAAACAAGTTTGTCATATATGGAAGATATTAATTAGTTAATCAAGTATGCGAGCCTGCATGCGCATCGAATGATGCATTTATTGTATTTTGTTTTTGTATCTAAAAGTTCTTAAAGAAAGATTGTGTTGTTAGTCTGGCAATGAAGGAGAAATGCCATTCCCATTTATGAACCACGGACTCCGACATGGACACCGCGCACGACACGGAAACCGCTAATGTAAAAAATATAAAACATATATAAATCTATATCTATACTAATATATAAAAATGATAGATGAGTTTGGGCTGGACTTTTCTTATTGCCAATTTTACCCTTCAATGATCAATAGTCCAAAAAAAACTGCTCTCAAATATCAAAATTAAAACTAACTTCGGTGCACAAAGTGTTTGGTAGTTTTATTTCCTTTCTTCTATACTTACTATATATAAAGAGAATACATGAGTTTTGCAACAAAAATATTTTATTAACAAACACACCGTAACATAAGGCATATACTTTTTTTTGGACATAAGTTAGATACAACGCGTCTGCCTGGCCCGCTAGTTGAAAATAAAATATATACATGTAAATCTAATTTGAGCAAGTTTTAAAAAAAGTTTTAAAACAAGATATGATAGTATTTTACTTTTATTTATCCATCTACTATCGAAAAAACTAAAAATATTGTAATCAAAATTTCAATCCCTCGTTGATCAATATTGTTATTTCCACACATCTTTAACTCTTGTAGACATGTTTGATATGTGCCTAATTAAGGAGAGTATAAGCAAAAAAATAAATAAAATTTTTTGTGGGACACTTGTCCGACACGTGTGGTACAAGTGTCTTACAGATGTCGGACACCGACCAAAGGAGTGTCAAAGTGTAAAGGAAAAATTGAGTTTTTTCCGACACCGATATGAGCTATCTGACATGTGTCGTATGAGTGTCATACGAGTGTCGGACACCGACACGTGTCGGACACCGATACGTGTCAAACACCGACAATCCTAATCATAGAGGTGTCCGTGCTTAATGGATTCCCATCATTGTATTCTTTTTTATAGGGAACACTTTGTGGAAAAAATTTGATTATTTTTATAAGAAACTTTAACTAATTTTCAAATGTTTTAAATTTTTAATTTCACGATATTTTTTGCCCTATAGTCTTAAATTAATTAAAAGAAAGATCTATATCCTTAAATAACAAAATAACACTTCAAATATATTTTAATATCATATAATTGATATAATTGCGTCCTATGCATTCTCATGCGTAAAAGGTCTAGTACATATTAGTAGAAAAATAAATATGATCAAAATAGATTTTATATGAATAGTACACAAAATCAATATTAAGTATTTATTTTGAAAGTGAGGAGTAACATTTTTGGACTCATCAATTTTTCCTTGAACTCGCCATTACTTCCTTCGGTCCTTAATACTATAAGGAAAAAATTTACTTTTTAGATACATTAAAAAATAGATATATTTAGACTATAATAGACTAAATACATAAATTTTTCAATATATTTAAAAAATGAATTATTTCTATCATCCGTACTATTGGCCAGAAGTGATATCAGAAATGTCAGGACCCAGCCAATGATGTCAGTCACGCGAGAACACACGCGAAACGACATCAGAAATGACATCAGAAATTTCAGGACACATGTCAATGATCTCAGTACCAATAGGGCTCCCAACTGCAACCATTGATATCGTCGATATCGTCGTCAATGCAAACTTGACAATCTTTTCGATATTCTTCACACGCTCCTCCTCGATCTTCTGAATCCAGAACAAAAAAAAAAGTGAACAGCACCATTTGTTATTATAGTATGCCTAGAATCAGATTAGTTCCAAGGCAAAGAGTAGTAGTAATCGTTTTCATATAATGTTTCTCGAGCACGGCGTTCTTTCATGCAGCTCATATGGCTTGCTGTTGTGTGGGTTGTGTGGACCGAAAGAAACTACAGATTGTTTAGAGGTTCATCAAACTCAGTATATCACATGTTGGACAAGATCAAGACTTTTTCATATAGGTGGTTGAAAGCGACTAGTAGTACTTTAGCTTTGAACTGTCATAGCTGGTGGTCTAGTCCTATGCTTTGTTTGGGCCTTGTTTAGTTTCTTGTGGTTCATGTATCTTGACTCTTTGTAACCTTACTTAGTCTTTTCTGGCACGTCTTGTGCTGGGAGGATGATTGGTTTTACTTATTTATATATATATATATATATATATATATATATATATATATATATATATATATATATATATATATATATATATATCTCATTTTGGTTTGTTCAAAAAAAAACTAAAACAGAAAGTATATTAAAAAAAAAAAAAAGAAAGATAACAAACAGAAAAAAAAGCAGGAATCTAGTAGCATACACCATTGTCATATTGCCAACTATCAGTGTATCCAACTAAAACAGAAAGTAAAAAAAGGATAATAAACAGAAAAATCCAGAATCTAGTAGCATATATCATTTTAATATTACCATTAAGAAATTAATACTCCAACCAAACCGGTTTTATCATGAAAATGGACAAGTGAAGTGCAACAAAGCCAGAAAATAACAAGCAGAGGATGCAGAAGAATCAAAGCCATAAGACCGTTGTTTAAAACACTAGATAGGATTGGTGGGTTAGTTTAATACTCCCATTCAATCACAGTTCAACATAAAATTTTGAAATTCCAGTTTTGAATCAAAAATATGTTTACAATTTTGACCCAAAAAGACGGACGGATGGTGAGGAGAAGATGAGGATTTGATGAGAGAACATTTCTAAGCTGACGGTGAGGAGAAGTGGGAAAAAAAAAATTGATGGTGGTTGTACAGACAACAATATTACCTTAGAATTAGTCGCTACCTCCAATAACTTTTCATTGCACACAGCTAAAGCATGTGAATCAATATCACAACGAAGCTTATATCGCGCTTTTGAAGCATCATCCCAATTAGCCTGTCTTACAGATGCGTCTGAAAAATGCAAATAATGATAAAAACAAAACAACAAATAAGAATGAGCATTTATATAAAACAGTTTACATGATGACTGAGGCAAATTAGCAACTCCATATGAAGTAAACCATGCAAGAGAGAATATGTTACTCTAAAGCAAGCATACGGAGACATATCAAGAATGAATGACTTATAATGACACCTGATGTAAATTTAAAACAAAAATGTATATGCTATGTTACTATGAAGAAGAATCTTCCTATCCAATTATTACGTACCAGCAGCTTCTATATCAAAGTTGAGCATAATAGACTCGGTCCACGTTAGAGAAGATGAAGCAAACCCTTCTACATTGTTCAGTGATGAACCCAACTTAGTCTTGAAATCGTCTAAAGCTTTATAGCGTAGATGCCTTAACGTTGTTGTATAAGCAGGGTACACTATCTGAAAAGTTGAGGCAAAAACAAAACTTATATGAAAAGTTTATGCTTTTAAAAAAGATCTAGGATACATTTTTCTAGGACATATCTTAGGCCTTTTATTTATATTCCGAGAATCATTTAAAATATACATAATATCTTTAGACATTTTTGTTTAAAAAGAGTTTTTCCTTTAAATAAAATACAAACAGAATCAGTGCAAGAAGCTGAAGATACCAACAGAAGCAAAGCAACATAGAAATAAAGCCTTTAGAGGTAGCAGGCAGCCTTACCTCCAATGCATTTGATTCAAATTGCTTCCGTTTTGCATTTCTCACAGATTCATCAAAGTATAATGCTTCCGCGTCATATCTGTTGACAGCATATAATAACACCATATGAAAATTTATAAAAATATGAAAAGAAACAACTACATAATATGCCAAACTACCCTTCACATCAAAGTCTTTCAGTTCTATAAGTTCTAATGACTAGTTACATTTTTTTTAAATACATATATTAAAGTAACACATTCAACCAAATTGGTCCAAGTGGTAAGGGTCTTGGCAGCAGCGGACCTAGGGGTGGGCTGAGGTGGGCCGCGGCCCACCCCCAAAAAATAATTTTTTTTATATGTAGGGTATTAATTTAAATGTATTATTAATGATTTTAAGTCATCCGGTATATATATGTACAAATATTAATATAAATATTAATTTATAGTATATTATTGATGATTATAAGTAATTCGGTACACATATTAGTTCAAGTATTAGTGTAAATGTTAGTTCATAATTAATTGAATTTATAATAATAGATAAAATTAGCAGTTGAACTAGCGTATATAAATATGAAATGACATAAAAAATATGTGTTGGATATGCCTTGAAATCTCAGTTACAAGAAGTCAGAAAAATCTTTGTTGAATCTTTTTTGCATCTTTGATGTTTTGAAGATTTTTTGGGAAAAAAAATATATTTTCTTGGAAGATACTTTGACTTGGATTTGTTTTATTTTAAAACAGATTTGTTACTAATTTTTTGGCATATTATTTTTCTATAAATAGGGAGTGCTTTATTCATAGAAAAATTGAGAGAGAGAAAGAGAGCAACTCAAGAGAGTAGAGATGTAGAGGTAAGGATTAGGGTTTGCCACCACACAAGGGCTAGGGTTTTAGAGAGGAAAAAAGGTTTTCTCTTGGTATAACTCTAGGGTGGAAGAACTATCTTTGTGGTACACCTTGGGAAACACTTATCAAATTGAGTCTCTTGGCCACGGGAAGAGATTCGGGATTTGGGTAGAATTACGATTAACTCTTGTAACTCAATTGGAACTCTTTGTAAAGTTACTCGTTTGATATAGTGGAACGGAGGGGCTGCTCTCTCCCCCAGACTAGGTCATTATTGGACCGAACTGGGTAAACAAATATTGTGTTCTTTCTTCTCCTTTATCTTTTATCGGTTATTATTATTATTATTGCTTATTCCGCTTGTTATTTGGTTTCCGTTCTATTGCTCCACACATCAAGTTTTAATCATTGGTGTGATTTTAAGACGAATTCACAACAATTGGCGCCCACCGTGGGGCAATTGGAACAATTTGAAGTGAGCACCATGGGTTATAAGTCGGATATCAAGGGACTTTCCGAAAGCAATTTGGAATTGTGGAAAGTGAAGATGGAAGCAATTTTAATGTTCGGGAAGATGGATAAAACATGGAGTGTTGTTATTTGGTGCCTCGAAGATAAAGAGTTAATGGAGATGGTGAAGAAGACGGTCGGCCTGGAGAGGCGGTGATAATAATACTCGGGTTAATTCTGAAACAACAACTTTATTATGAGGATGTGGAGGTGCTAGTGGAAGTTGAGAACCGGTGGAGTATTTGGGTCATGGACTTTTGATGCTCCTATCACATGTGTTCAAAGAATGAATACTTTGAGACTCTAGAGTTAGTTGAAGGTGAAGTTGTTCATCTTGAAAACGGAAAAGCTTGAAGTTTCAAGGTATGGGTTCAGTTTGTCTTACGAAGTTTGACAATCGTGAGTTTCTTTACACGATGTGAGGTATGTTTCTGAACTTAGATGCAAAGATAGTTGGTCATGCATCTATAACTAGCGGTGATTCTCATAATGTGGTTGAGTTGTGGGACTTCGGGTGGACCTGTTAGTGACATGAGTTTAGTTGGACTAGTGAACAAGGTTTACTAGATGTTGAACTGGACTGTAATTGTTGGAGACTAACAATAGCTTGAAGTATGTTTCAGAGGAGTTGAAGAGGTCTTGCGTGTTACAAGGTGGAAATCATGGTGGTATACTTTGGTGGAAACTCAGTTTGAGGTGAAGTCTTCTAATAGTGGTAGACAATCAACATTAACTCTTGGCTATCTAATCGGAGATAGGGAGGAGAGTGGTATTGTTGAACCAAAGGGGATGACCATGGAAACCTTGTGGGTTATGTTTCAATTGTGGCTGAAGAAGTGCAAGACCTTGAGAGGATCTTCAGGGAAGCAATTGAAAGCAACATGTGATCAGACTTGGTAACTTGTGAGACTGCTGGAGGTAGTTGGATACAAGGAGAGTTTGATGTTGCAGCTTGTGGAACCACCTAAAATTCCAAGGTCGGTTTGGAGCCAAGCAAAACTTCGAGAGTACGGAAGGCATTCCGGGGTCGAAGAGTGGTGAAGGCTTGTAGGGCTATCGCAAAAATCCATGGATAGTCGGAGGCAAGCGATTCTTCAGGAGGACGGAAAAGGCACAATCCGGGGGCTGAAGAGGGATGGTGGAGCTTGTTGAGCTATCTAAAATTCCGATGATAGTTGGGAGCAAGCGTTTCTTCAGGGAGGTACGAAGTTGACCACTTCGGAGTCTGAAGAGGGTGCGGTGAATCTTGTGGGGCTACCTAAAATCCTATGGTAGTGGGATGCAAGATCTTCATGAGAGCGGAAGGCATTCCGAGGATGAAGAGGGAGGTACAATCCGGTGATCTTGAATAGAAGATTCAAGATGGAGAGAGCAGCACGGTGGTTGATGGGATCACCATCGATTTAAAGGCAAGGTGGAGAATTGTTGGATATGCCTTGAAATCTCAGTTACAAGAAGTCAGAAAAATCTTTGTTGAATCTTTTTTGCATCTTTGATGTTTTGAAGATTTTTTGGGAAAAAAAATATATTTTCTTGGAAGATACTTTGACTTGGATTTGTTTTATTTTAAAACAGATTTGTTACTAATTTTTTGGCATATTATTTTTCTATAAATAGGGAGTGCTTTATTCATAGAAAAATTGAGAGAGAGAAAGAGAGCAACTCAAGAGAGTAGAGATGTAGAGGCAAGGATTAGGGTTTGCCACCACACAAGGGCTAGGGTTTTAGAGAGGAAAAAAGGTTTTCTCTTGGTATAACTCTAGGGTGGGAGAACTATCTTTGTGGTACACCTTGGGAAACACTTATCAAATTGAGTCTCTTGGCCACGGGAAGAGATCCGGGATTTGGGTAGAATTACGATTAATTCTTGTAACTCAATTGGAACTCTTTGTAAAGTTACTCGTTTGATATAGTGGAACGGATGGGCTGCTCTCTCCCCCAGACTAGGTCTTTATTGGACCGAACTGGGTAAACAAATATTGTGTTCTTTCTTCTCCTTTATCTTTTATCGGTTATTATTATTATTATTGCTTATTCCGCTTGTTATTTGGTTGCCGTTCTATTGCTCCACACATCAAGTTTTAATCATTGGTGTGATTTTAAGACGTATTCACAACAATATGTTTAATTAATATTAAATTTTTCAAGACCCATATTTTCACATTTGTTGTAATTTTAGTCCTATCTCAATATTTTTTTATTACTTTTTTGCTGTAAAATTAGCGAATTTTAATGGGAAAAAATTGTGAATTTTGGTCTCAAATTTGATATTTCATCTTTAGATTCAATGTTGGAGACAATAAATCACCTTTATAGCCAAAAATCACAATTTTTAGAGTAAAAATATAGTTTGTTGGTACCAAAATAGTAACATGTGAAAATAGAAGAGCAAAAAATTCAATTTGAAAATAGATTGACTATTTTTCGGCCCACCCACGATATTTTTTCTAGTTCCGCCACTGGGTCTTGGTCCCCTTAAGCATGTGGTCAGCGATTGGATTCCTGATTATGCGTATAGAGAAAATTAGGCTGGGAGAGGAGAACCCACCTTATGTGTCCACAGATTCCCCGACGAAGATTAGTCGTCGCTAACGACAGTGGAAATTTCATACCGATGGTAACCAAAAAAAAGTAACACATGCTCCTTCTATTGGGAGTGTTATTAATCCAATGTTGGAAAAGGAGGTTATGTGGTTATCTTTTTGGAGGAATTGAAAATATTCGAGGAAAGAATAATTTGCTTGCTTATTACCGTACTTGCTTGGATATTTGCTTCTTTTTCTTAATTCGTAAATGACTAGCTTTCTCCTATTTATAGCCTTCAAGGAGGGCTCTAGATAGATCAAGATATAATTGTACACCCTTCTAATTGAAAGAGTTTTACACACTTCTCTCAATTATACTGAACCGAACTGAACCATGAACTTTTTTCAAAATTCATAGTAATTAAACCGTTTGTTTTCTGAACCGAACCAAAGACTTAAAATGGTTCGATTCTATATAGTTTCGACATGAACCTTAATAGCTGACTTTTAAAAAATTTTGAATTTACTATTCCAAACGGAAACATAACTAACTTTTTTTTAAGCAACCATAACTAACTTTTAAAAAAATTAATTTTACTATTTCGACCAAATTATTATTTTTTAACCATATTGTTATTATTATTTTTTTGGTACATACCATATTGTTATTATTAGTACCGTTGAAAAAAAAAGAATATTATGGACTTTTTAAAAATGAAAATTGATCCGAACAATTAAACTGAATCGGACCATTAAAGCAAACTGAACCAAATTAATAATCATGAACTAAACCGAACCGTTTCAATTAAGTTTTAAAACTATTAGTTATGGTTCAATTTTTGGATTCGGTTCACCCTGTCTATTGTGTATAGACCTGGTTAATAATATATTTTCCGTTAAAGAAAAAACATTATTATAGATATAAATATCAAAGATTATAGAAGTAGTTAATTAACTAGGTCTACCAGCATCAGGAACTTACAAAGAGAGGTAGGTATCAATAATGGCGCTCAACTTCTCCCCTAGGCCTTTTACCGGACCTGATTGAAGTTCTTCCTTCAACTTCAGCAAACCCTGAGCCAAATTCATTCATAACCATATGGTGACTGATTTTTAACTTAGATTGTAAAGTAGAGGGGATATGGATCAACACCTTATCAGAACGAAGGTCACTAAGCTTTTCATCAGAAATCTTTTCACAATGCACAGTTGCAACCATTACCTGTTATAAAATGCAAATCCATAAGAAACCGCACCACGGCTGCATCTAAAATATCAGATTATTGTGAAGCTAAACCACTGTTACATCTGAAAAATGAGATATTGAAAACCTTATGAGCTGGGAGATTGAGATCCTTGTTCTCTCGTATGACTTTCCATATATTTTGTGCAAAAATAGAAAAACCAGATGCGGGCACAACAACATGCCGATCACCAGCAAGACCTCCAGGTGCTATAGAATGGTGGAAACGTTGTCGTAATTGAGCAGCCTGTATGAAAAGTTTAACAATGTGATCAATACCATAGCACATATAAGATAGAATTCAGGATGAAGAAGTTTATAGCCGAAAAATTGTCTATCAAGAGACCAGTTTGGAAGCAATAGGAATTAGAAATCATTCTATAGAATTAGAAGAAAAAAAGTTGAACAACACTCCTTAAATAAAGCAAAGTGATAACTAAAAGGGTACCTCCTCTATGAATTTATATCCTCTTCCAGCTCATAGTGTGACAAAGCAGTAACTTCCACCTTCAAATGAACAGTCATTAATCATAAGCCACAAAGAATACATAAACAATCAAACATGCATGTGAAAAGGGGAGATAGGTATATATATCTTCTTACATTAAAAAATTCACTAAGAGGAGTGTGTACATGAGCTTGAGGTTTTGGAACTGCATCCCAAATCTGAGGAATTCATATCAGGTTTAAAAATGATGTTAAATAATATAAGAAACCAAATAAATGAAAAAACTAAGAAATGAAATAAATAAATAAAAACACCTTTTGAATATCCTCTCTTAGAATAGGCTCCAAATTTTCCAGTGGAGTCTGTGTAGAGAGAAACAAACATGATAAATCATTGAATAGAAGTACAGAACTGAAGGACACATTCTCAATAAAGGATAAAGTGTATAGACCTTTGATTTATCCCGTATAATAAAAAGCAATGTTGTCTTCCGAGGACTAAATAAACGCAGCATGACCTAAAAATAAAACAAAGGTCGAAGTGTATAAATTCTAAAATTGAACACCAAACAGAGGCAAATTTGTTGCTCAAACTACCTGAAAAACTGTTTTTAAAAGAGGTTTATTGGCTGCTTGCTCAAATACCCATGCTACATAGCTTGCAAGCTTATTTAAGGATTCATACTCACAACTCAATTATTTTGCTCTCTTCTCTTCAACAACTCATTCAAAATGTTTGAATAATTGCATTTCTCGAAATCTCTTAAAAAATAACTTCCTCCAAATTCATCAAACTCCCAAGGTATTTAATTTCATTATGCAACAAGTGTCAGATGGATAAATCATGGTGTGTCTCAAGCATCACCTCAGCAAGTGCCCTAGCCTGTTTGATCTTGGTTAGTGAAGACGGACCTTGATTTTGAGTTTGAAATCCAATAGTGCAGCAACATTGAATCTTTGAATGATTTACTTTGCTGCTCATGTAGTCCTAATTAACATAAGGTATGTGATACTCGTTCCAAAAAATACAAACTTAATGCCTGAAACTTGGTGGAATTATAATATATATTGCCTTTTTTATTTAATTTTAATATATAATCTTTTTATATCATTTATGTTATAAACTAATGTAAATAGAAGCAATAGTATATATGGAGAGGAGAGAAAAGAGAGAAAGAATAGTGTATGATATTCATCACTAGGATTAGGGTTACGATATAGTGATACATAGTATCTATATATAGGTAAACATAATGGGTCAATTACATGGGCCAGGACATCCACTAATAATATTCATAACACTCCCCCTTGGATGTCCTTCGAGGATATGCCTCATTAAAACCTTTACTAGAAAAAATCCGGTGGGAAAAAAATTCTAGTGAAGGAAAAAGAGTACAACATCCTTTGTGTTTGAACTGAACTGCCTCGTTAAAAACCTTACCAGGAAAACCCAATGGGATAAAACCATGGTTAAGGGAAAAAGAGTGCATAACACAATTATATCTCCCCCTCATGAAGACAATTATATCTGAGTCGAATAAGAGCAATTAATCTTCAATATAGTTGATCAGAAGCTTTACTTGATGATGACTTTGTAGAAAGATTTGATTCTTCTTTAATATAATCTTCTCTGAATTAGCTGTTGATGCAGTATTATCTTCTTCAAATTTCTTGTATGTGTAGAATCACAAACTTCAACAAAATCACACTCTGAACTTTCTGAATATAGTGTTAAAACTTCCACATAATCGGATGATATTGTTGTATCTCTAAGATACAAATTATATACTTGACTTTGTTCCAATATCTTTGAGTTTATTGATACTATCACATACATAATTAACAAAATGCAATAGTGTTCTCAATTGAACTAAAATATGGTCCTTCAAGACCAATTCAAGTAAGTGATCATTTTCTTGAGACATGAAATGATCTTTGTTCACATCAAGTGACAATAAATTATATTTGTTAATATCAAATATATTTCATTTCAAACTTTTCTTTAATCAATAGATTTCAAGAACTCTTCAGGAGTTTATGTCATCATATAACAAATTCATTTCCAAAGTGACTTATTCATTTCATTAAGTCATCTCTTCGATAGTTTGAAATGTATGTCTCGTGGAAATTAAATCATTCATGGAGTTTTATATAATCCACGCTAACAAGTGACATATAAATATAGCGTAACACATTTTTCAAATAAATTGAATCTTCCATGTGTTAACAAACTTAATCAAGTAAGAGAAGGATTTTGATTTCACTTCAGGTGAATATTTCTCTTCACAATCAATGGCAAACTTTTACCAATATGCTTAAAAAAATCAAGCTTTTAATGTTTGTATTTCAACATTTTCTATTCACACGAAAATTAATTCGTATCTATCATGTTTTACATCTTCAGGTGTATGGACTGCTGGTCCAAAAATCTTCACTTTGCAAAGTGACTTTAATTACGTAGCAATTGCGTTTTCATTTAGACAATCATTGTCTATAATTCTCAATAGAATTTAGTTCATGATCCTCATTAACTCTTTTCACATATAGCGCTATATTATATATAAAAATATCATCAACGTTGACTTCTTTTCGATTCCATCATATTCCATTCATGACATAATTTTCATTCATGACATAATTCGTCAAGATCTCTTTATTATCATAAATTTCAGGTACCTGAGAAGTTCTTCTGGAACTTAAAACTCAATTATGTCAAATACTCTTTTGAGAGTTTCATATCCTCGCTTGGGTCATCTTTCTTTTTAGCTCCTTTTCTTATTTGAGGATTTTCATTGGAACCGACTGATCTACCACACTTCAGGGTGGTTAAGACTCATCTGCAATATAAGATTGTCCAACAGGGACATCCATTTTGATTGGAGCATTAACAGCTGATATTTGATTTTATACATTTTGCAAATGATTTATCTTTTGAACATTTGGTTCAAACAATGAGGATCAATGTGAGATAATAACAATAATTTATTTCAAGTGATTCATTTGAACTTCTGGTTCATATTTTTCAGCTGCTTATTTCCTCCCCTAATATTGGAAAAATTAACTCATCACTTGATAATTAGCCTACAGGGCTGTAAATAATTCTCCAATTTTTGGCTCAAGATGATTTATAATAGATGGAGATTCATATCAAATACATTTTCTCAATATTCTTTAAGAACCGTTTAAATGCATTCTATTGGAGCAATTGCACATACACAACACATCCAAAAATGCTTATATGGGAATCATGTTTATAAACAAAGTTCAAATTGTAAATTAGGGGAGAACTTATAATAACTAGTTGGCTTGATGCGAATTAGTATCTCAATATACATGTTTGAATGTTCCCAAAATATAAATTAGAAGTTATGATCTCATAAGTATCAGTCATGTAATTAACTTTAGACGTCTAAAGAATCGATCTTCAAGTCCATTTTTTTTTGTATGAACATGCTTACCAGATGTTTCATAGTAATTTCAATTGACATACGATACTTATCAAATATTTTCTAAGAATTTAGAAAATGAGATCTTAGCAAAACTATTTGAGAAAATAATCTCACAAACTTCTGGTTGTGAGTAAATATGCATGTGACCAATTTAGTTGATGCATCAATTCAAGTCACAAAATGTCTAAATGGTCCAGATTCTCAAATTATCAATTTCTTTTGGGAACTAGTAATACATAAAAATTATTAGAATGAAGGAACTTCAGGCCCTTCAATACATTTTTTTCGCATCAGAATAAATCTGGAAGGAAAATGCTATGTATAGCGAAAATTAGATCACGAAATCATCCCGAATGACCTGTCAACAGAAGTGAAATTCCTGGCACACAGTGGACAGGTGTTGCTCAAGGTGTAGCAACACTTGTCTGTTGTAGACAGATGTTGTAACTGGTGCGCCAACACTTGTCTATAAACAGAGCCAATAACATAAAACAACACAAACAGTAAAGTAAATAACACACGAGAGTTGTTAACTCAGTTCAGCCTAAAGCCTACTCTGGGGGATACCAATCCAGGAATGAAGTCCACTATCAGCAGTATTACTTCGAAGCTAAACTCACCCGTTTACAACTTCTCACTTAATCACTACCCAATGACCCTTCTACCTAGGAACTCCTAGATATGAGACCCCGTCCCAATTCCCACCTTAACAACACAGACAGCGTTGTTATTCAATTTCACTATCACAACAGGTGGAGACACACTCCTAAGAAACTAGGATTCACTCTTGCTTAAAAGCTTGCGAGTAAACCACACAACACAATAGAACAATCTCCGTACTTCAAAGCTTAGGAGAAGTTCACACTTACAACTCAATAACACTCAGGTCCTAAGCTTGCATCAATGAGACACAAGAAAGGCTCACAATTAACACTCTAAAATCCTAAAACACACGCTTTGTAAGAACACGATTTTAGATACTTGAAACCATATGCTTGCCTTCGTATTTATAGTAGTAGAATGACTTGGGCTTCAAGACAAAATTAGGGCTTCTAGAATTGCGGCAGCAGTGATATATTTCTGAAAATAATAGTTATATTTTTGAAACCGCAAAAATATATTTTCCAAAAATATAATTCCTTTGGAAAATAAAATTAGGGTTTGGCTGCCTCATGAAACACATTAAACACGTGCGCCTTCCTCTGTAAGAAACCTTAAAACAATTCTTCAAACAGATCTTCAAAAGATTGAGTAGAAAATAATAACATCCAGCTGGCGCGCGCAGAACAGAGTCAGGTGTTGTTCCAAAGTGTAACACCATTTGTCACAACACTTGGGGTCAGCACACTTGTCTCAACACTTGGCTAAAATATGTTTTTGCAAAATGTAGCCAATATACAAAAACCCAACAATCTCCCCCTTTGGCAAATTTTGGCTAAAACAATATTAGACCAGTATAGAGAGATACAGTATTACCTTTCCTTCGAGTCAACATGATCACACAACTAGGAAAGAAAGTAACACATAATAAAAACTACTTCCAGAAGAGATAAGTAGTATCAGAGGCAATGCAACAGCGGAATAAAAACAACTAGCCTCATGGAACAACACAAGGGAGAAATAAACTCCCATAGTAGATGCCAAGAAGTAGGAGAAATAAACTCCTAATAGTTTAACGCGCATTTCTTCAACATAAGAACAACAGGGAAAAATAAATTCCCATAAACATCTGAGAAAAATAAATTCTCAGTCATAGTGGATAGTGGACTCATTAGTCAGGTGCCATAACACTTGGCACAACATTCGTCATCAAATACATTCAGGCGATCAAGAGATAATATCACTCACACTCCCCCTGAATTCATGCATACACACACCAGATAGAGAAACCCTCAGTACATGCATATTACTCACACTCCCCCTCAATTCGAGCATACGAACAATTCATGCAAACACAGTCACCAGATGTGAGAACATCTGTCACCACACTTGTCACACACACACACTACTCCCCCTTTTTAGCCATAATTTAGACAAACATCATGCATAGGAAATAGAAGTGTCAGGGTGCAATTATTACAGACCATAGAGCACACACAGGTGCTAGAAATCCAGGGCCTTGCCCATAAAAGAAACACCAAAAGTACATTAGTAACAGGTAAGAAAATATCAGAAATCATATAGAAGAACTTTCATCAGAGTCCTCCATCACATCCTCAGTGTCATCATCAGAGCCACTAGTTCCTTCACCTTCTTGTCCATCAGGCTCACCCTCAGCAGTCTCAGCAGCTTCCTCAGCCTTGAGGGCTTCAATCACACGATCTATTTTTAGTTTCCTGGCCTCAAGAGCTCTGCTAGTCTCAGTAAGATCAGCAATCATCTGCTTTCTTGAAAGTACACCAGCCTGGACAGATGTGCCAACACCTGCTGCAGCATTTGTCCCATCCAGCAGTCTCTGCTCAATAACCAACACCCCTTTCCTTTTACAAGGAACATCAGTACTTCTCAGAATATCTGGGTGTTGCTCAAGTATTATATTGCATAGCAGAGTGGGGAGAGCAACTGGCTTCTCAACAGCATAGGTCAGGGCATGACTTAAAGTTTCTTGAAAGAAATAGGATCCATAATCAAATTTGGCCTTGGTACCCACAACATATATGAACTTTCCCAATCCTCTGGCTACATCACCTGAATGGGTTGTAGGGACCCAATTGTGTGCAGCTATCCTATTCACAACAGCATAAAATGGAGAGAGAGAAGTTGCAGCCAACTTTGCCTTGCTTGGCCATACCTTGATCCTGCCACCTGTGAGGACCTTGCAGACCTCATTGTCTGTGACTTTTAGAGAATCCCTTTGCAAATATTGGTTGATCACAGTTGGAGAGAATTGAACACACTTCCCACGAACAAATACCTGCCTGTATTCAGGACTTGCTGGATCATTACAGTTTGCAGCCACATTAATCAAAAATTCTTTGACAAGCCTGTCATAGCACTTGTCCAAACCAACCACAGTTTTCATTAATCCAGCATACTCAAGAGCTTCAACCACACTTGGACATTCAAGAATATCATTCTTCAAATTCCTTTCCAGGGCTAACCTCCTGTGATACACATACTTCCATCTTGCAGACCCATTCTCCAGATGAAATGAGACATTATCCAAAGGAGCATAAGGAACAGTTTGAGGAACCTTCTTCCTTCCTATACTCTTCCTAGATGTGCTGCCAGATGCAGCAACATCTGTCTCTGGCTCAAAATCAGAATCACTAGTTGGTGGAGCTTTCCTTTTCCTAGTTTCTGTTCTAGGTATTACCTTACTTACAGGTTTTGGAGGTCCATACATAGGCTTTTTACCAGTATCTTTTCCAGCCTTAGAAGGTTTGGGTGTTTGGACAGGTGTATTAGTAGTCTCTACACCTTTACTAACCCTACTTCTAGTCCTTCTAGCCACACTAGCTTCAGAATTTCCAGGAATAGATTTTTCACTCACAGTTGTTTCATTAACAATGATAACCTCAGGATTTTCATCTACAACCTTATCAGGAACAGTTTCTTTATCAGCATCCTTAAGTTGGGGACTCTCATCAGACTCAGAATAGTCCACCAGATTTTCTTGTGCCAAGGATGTGGGAACATCTGGCACCACATTTGGCGTAGCGCCATGTGTTGCAGCACTTGGCAAAACATGTGTCTCAGCACCAGTTTTTGTGTGAGACTCAGTGGTAACATCAACATTGATCTCAGTAGTAGCATCAACATTAGTATTAACAGCAATAGGGGGGTTAGGAGCACTTTTCCCCAAATTATCAGTCACAGTAGGTTTCTCTAAACCTAGGTTTTCAACAGAATTTGGAACACCAGAGTTTTGATTAAGTGAATTCTTACCAGATGTGTCAACATCGTCCTCTCTAGTATCAACGACAGGAGTAGGAACATCACTTGATGGCAGAGGATCAACATGCAGTTCAGACATTGTATAGGACCTTCTCGATTCAGTTCGCGATTTCTTGCTCTTCTTCTTCGTTTTCTTAATTGAGGAGGAGGGAGATGAAGGATTTGTGCTTGTTCGTGATGATTTTTCCTTCTTCGCAACTGATTTTCTCCTCATAGTTGGACTTATGGAAGGTATGGTGGTGAGAGGAACAGCATTGATTACCACCTTTGGTAGTGATGGAGTAGCATCTGTCTTTGTTGGTGAAGATTTGGCAGAGTTAGACATGATTTGGAATTGAAGTTTTCTGAGAAGAGGAGAAGTCAGAGAAATGTTGATGAGGAAGATAGAGAGTTTTTGAGCGTGAGAGAGAGAATAGATGAATAATGATTGTGGTTGATGGAGGTTGTGGGAAGTTGGATGAGAACTTCCTTGATTAGCGTGTAACTTAAAGTGATGAGAGGTAGTTACACGCATTGCATGCTGTAACTGCTATTTGTCTTCAAAAAGGCAAATTCCAAGTTTGCCTCTCAAATTTTCAAATTGAGTCGCATCTAAAGCCTTTGTAAAAATATCTGCCAACTGTTCTTCAGATGCAATGTGCTCAAGTGTAACAATTTTTTCTTCTACAAGCTCTCTTATAAAATGATGGCGTATATCAATATGCTTAGTCCTACTATGTTGAATAGGATTTTTAGAAATGTTTATAGCACTCAGATTGTCACAGTAAAGTGTCATGACATCTTGCTCCACACTATACTCTTTCAACATTTGTCTCATCCATAACAATTGAGAGCAACTACTCCCAGCTGCTATATATTCTGCTTCAGCTGTTGATAGAGACACACTATTCTGCTTCTTACTAAACCAAGATACTAGATTGTTTCCCAAGAAGAAACATGCACCAGAGGTGCTCTTTCTATCATCAGCACTTCCAGCCCAATCTGCATCACAATATCCAATTAAGGTAGAATCATTACCATGAGAGTATAAAATTCCATAGCCACATGTTCCATTGACATATTTGAAGATCCTCTTTACTTGAGTCAGATGACTCATCTTGGGTTCAGATTGATATCTTGCACAAACACCAACTGCAAACATGATATCAGGCCTGCTAGCTGTGAGATATAGTAAGCTCCCAATCATACTTCTATAGAGACTTTGATCCACATCAACCCCTTTCTCATCTTTGGTAAGCTTCAAGTGTGTAGGTGCAGGTGTCCTTTTGTGGCTACCACCTTCCATTCCAAATTTCTTCACAATGTTTCTTGCATATTTTTCTTGAGAGATAAATATGGTGTCTTCCATTTGTTTGACCTGAAGACCTAAAAAATAAGTTAGCTCACCTACAAGACTCATTTCAAATTCAGATTGCATTTGATGCACAAAATGTTCCACCATTTGTCGCGACATTCCACAAAATACAATATCATCCACATATATCTGAGCTATCATTAGCTTCCCTTTCTCTTCTCTTACAAACAGGGTTTTATCATTACCACCCTTCTTGTATCCATGGCTGACAAGGAATTCAGTCAGTCTTTCATACCATGCTCTAGGAGCTTGTTTCAATCCATAGAGTGCTTTCTTTAATTTGTAAACATGGTTAGGAAAGCTTGGATCTACAAACCCTTTTGGTTGTTCAACATATACCTCTTCATTTAGATAGCCATTTAGGAATGCACTTTTTACATCCATTTGATATAGCTTGAATTTTAAAATGCATGCCACCGCCAAGAGTAATCTTATGGACTCCAAGCGAGCAACTGGAGCAAAAGTTTCATCAAAGTCTACTCCTTCTATCTGGGTGTATCCTTGTGCTACAAGTCTGGCTTTATTTCTAGTAATGTCACCATTTTCATCAGTTTTGTTCTTGTACACCCACTTTGTACCAATAACATTTATACCATCTGGTCTAGGTACTAGATCCCATACCTCACTTCTTTTGAACTGAGTTAGTTCATCCTGCATAGCATTGATCCAGTATTCATTAGTCAAAGCTTCTTTAACATTCTTTGGTTCAATCTTTGATATGAAACATGAATTGGAGATTGCTTCTTTTGATCTTCTTGTTGCAATTCCTTGATTTGGATTTCCAATGACAAGTTCCAGAGGATGATTCTTCTGTGTTCTAGTAGATGGTCCCTTGTTTGGTCTAGGAACCTCTGTAGTAGATTCAGAATGTTGATCAGGTTCAGGTTCAGTTTGATCATCATCAGGTGTTGGGACAGGTGTTATGACATCTGTCTCTTCAGCTGGATCTGCACTTGTTGTATCACTATCATCAACAACAACATTAATTGATTCCATCATAGTTCTTGTTCTGGAGTTAAAAACCCTGTACGCTCTGCTGTTGGTTGAGTAACCTAAAAATATCCCCTCATCACTTTTGGGGTCTAATTTTCTTCTAGGTTCTCTATCTGCCAAAATATAACATTTTGACCCAAACACATGGAAATACTTCACAGTAGGCTTCCTATTCTTCCATAATTCATACAGTGTTGTAGCAGTACCTTTTCTTAATGTTACTCTATTGTGAATGTAACATGCTGTATTCATGGCTTCAGCCCAGAACTTGTAAGGAACATTTTTGGCATGCAACATTACTCTTGCAGATTCCTGTAAGGTTCTATTCTTTCTTTCATCCACACCATTTTGTTGAGGTGTAATTGGTGAAGAAAATTCATGAATTATTCCTTCAGCAGCACAAAAATCAGCAAATTTAGAGTTTTCAAACTCCTTTCCATGGTCACTTCTGATTCTTACAATACCACAGTCTTTCTCCTTTTGAAGTTGTACACAAAGATTTTTGAATTCTTCAAAAGTCTCAGATTTTTCCCTAATGAAATTTACCCAAGTATATCTAGAGAAGTCATCAACAATAACAAGAACATATTTCTTACCTCCAAGACTCTCAACTTGTATGGGACCCATCAGATCCATATGTAGTAACTCAAGAACTCTAGAGGTGGACAAGTGTTGCAACTTTTGGTGCGACACTTTGGTTTGCTTCCCAATCTGACATTCACCACAGATATTGCCTTCCTGTATCTGTAAGATTGGTAGTCCTCTGACAGCTTCTTCTGATATGACTCTCTTCATGCTCTTCAGGTTAAGGTGTCCTAATTTTTGATACCACAGCTTAACCTCTTCATTTTTAGTAAAGAGACATGTAGATACATTACCTTCTTCAAGAGGGATCCACAAGTAGCAATTGTCTTTTGATCTAACACCCCTCATAAGGATGTCTCCTTCATTATTGCTGACCAGACATTCATTTTTTGTAAAGTTGACTTTCATGCCTTGATCACATAGTTGGCTTATACTGATTAGATTGGGAGAACATTTTCAAGTTTTGGTAGATCATGGTCAATAAGTCTTCCAATACCTTTGATTTCCCCCTTTGCTCCATCTCCAAATGTCACAAAACTTGTGGCATAAGATTTTACTTCCTTTAAATATTTTTCAACACCAGTCATGTGTCTGGAACAACCACTATCAAAGTACCAATCTTCTTTTGATGATGCTCTGAGAGATGTATGGGCAATCAAACTTTTCCCACTGCTTTCAGCTGTATACTCCTTGGTATTGGTTGCATCATCTTTTTGCTTCCATTCCATCTTTGTTTTAGTGATGGATTGATCAGATTCTTGTGGAATTTCACTTGGATAACCATACAGTTTGTAGCAATAAGGCCTTATGTGCCCCTTTCTTCCACAGTGATGACATCTCCATGAATGGTACCTGCTTCTTGGTCTAGGTATAAACCTGGGTCTCTGCCATCTTTGCTGATGTGGTGCCACATGTGGCAACACTTGTCTCTGCTGTCTAGGAGACAGGTGTGACGACATCCTGTCATGCATTTTTGGAGACGGTTGTTTACTTATCTCAGGCATATATTTCCCTTCTTTGTTGTAATCCATAATCCTATTAACATTTTTGTATTCATACCCAATGCCTGTTTTGGATCTACTAGGAGCAGGCAAAGTTTCCAGGATTTCATCTAGATCACTTCCTTTGAATAGCCTAAGAACATGCTTCTTTAAATTCTCAAGATGAGAGTTTAATTCAGTTACCTATTCATTCAGATGGGCTATCTCAGTCAGTTGTTTGATCTTGTCAGCTTCTAAGTTGATGATAGTTGCCTTCTGTTCCTCAATGATCTTTAAACTATCTTCCCATTTAGTACTAAATTCAGAGATTCTTGACAAATTAGCAGCTTTCTCAGTTTGCAACTTAGTGATTGTCTCTTTTTGCTCTTCAGAGACTCTGCAGACTTCTGCACTCTTCAGACACAGCTTTTTATATGATTCAGCAAGTTCATCAAAGGTTAGTTCTTCTTCACATGATTCAGTGTCAGATGTGCAAACACTTGTCAATACATGTATAGCTTTTGCAGTATCGGCTTCTCCTTCAGAATCTTCATCTGACCAAGTTACAGTTAACCCCTTCTTTTGTTTCTTCAGAAAGGTTCCACATTCACTTCTAATGTGACCAAACCCCTCACATTCATGGCATTGAACACCTTTATTTGGAGCTGATTTCTCATCTGTTACAGGTTTTCTGAAATTCCTGTAAGTGTTGCGACCAGTGTCAGCTGCACCTGTCTTAGAGCGTTTGTCCATTCTTTTTAGCACCTTATTAAATTGTTTTCCCAAAAGAACCATTGCATCAGAGATGCTTTGTTCAGATTCTGTGTCACTCAGTTGATCTTCTTCCTCAGCATTTGAAACAAAAGCAATACTTTTGTTTTTCTTATCCATCTTTTCATTTGTGGCTACCTCATAGGTTTGTAGTGAACCAACCAGTTCATCTAGCTTCATATCTGTGATATCCTTTGCTTCTTCTATAGCTGTGACTTTCATGTCAAACTTCTTAGGTAGAGACCTGAGCATTTTTCTTACCAGCTTTTCTTCAGGTATCTTTTCACCCAAGGCATCAAATTGATTGTCAAAATCAAGTATGGTCATGTGAAAATCCTGAATGGTTTCATCATCGTTCATTCTTAGATTCTCAAACTTAGTTGTTAGGAGTTGTAGCTTAGACAGCTTCACTTTAGAGGTACCTTCATGAACAGTCTCAAGAATTGTCCAAGCTTCCTTAGCACAGACACACTTTTTGATGAGTCTGAATATGTGCTTGTCAACACCATTATATAGGGCATATAATGCTTTTGAGTTTGCAAGAGCAAGCTCATCTTCTTCTTTGGACCATTCTTCAGCAGATTTCAACTCAAGAGTTGGTTTACCATCTTTGTCCATCTTCACGGGTGGAGTCCATCCTCTCAGAATTGCCTTCCATGTCTTGCTATCAATTTGTTTTAGGAAGGCCATCATGCGGGACTTCCAATAGTCATAGTTTGAAGCGCCAACCAAGAGAGGTGGTCTGGTAACAAAACCTCCTTCTTTGTCCATCCTTGTCAGAAACGATTTCCCTGGAGCTCACCCTAAAATTCAGAACAGGGTGCCTGCTCTGATACCAATTGAAATTCCTGGCACACAGTGGACAGGTGTTGCTCAAGGTGTAGCAACACTTGTCTGTTGTAGACAGATGTTGTAACTGGTGCGCCAACACTTGTCTATAAACAGAGCCAATAACATAAAACAACACAAACAGTAAAGTAAATAACACACGAGAGTTGTTAACCCAGTTCAGCCTAAAGCCTACTCTGGGGGATACCAATCCAGGAATGAAGTCCACTATCAGCAGTATTACTTCGAAGCTAAACTCACCCGTTTACAACTTCTCACTTAATCACTACCCAATGACCCTTCTACCTAGGAACTCCTAGATATGAGACCCCGTCCCAATTCCCACCTTAACAACACAGACAGCGTTGTTATTCAATTTCACTATCACAACAGGTGGAGACACACTCCTAAGAAACTAGGATTCACTCTTGCTTAAAAGCTTGCGAGTAAACCACACAACACAATAGAACAATCTCCGTACTTCAAAGCTTAGGAGAAGTTCACACTTACAACTCAATAACACTCAGGTCCTAAGCTTGCATCAATGAGACACAAGAAAGGCTCACAATTAACACTCTAAAATCCTAAAACACACGCTTTGTAAGAACACGATTTTAGATACTTGAAACCATATGCTTGCCTTCGTATTTATAGTAGTAGAATGACTTGGGCTTCAAGACAAAATTAGGGCTTCTAGAATTGCGGCAGCAGTGATATATTTCTGAAAATAATAGTTATATTTTTGAAACCGCAAAAATATATTTTCCAAAAATATAATTCCTTTGGAAAATAAAACTAGGGTTTGGCTGCCTCATGAAACACATTAAACACGTGCGCCTTCCTCTGTAAGAAACCTTAAAACAATTCTTCAAACAGATCTTCAAAAGATTGAGTAGAAAATAATAACATCCAGCTGGCGCGCGCAGAACAGAGTCAGGTGTTGTTCCAAAGTGTAACACCATTTGTCACAACACTTGGGGTCAGCACACTTGTCTCAACACTTGGCTAAAATATGTTTTTGCAAAATGTAGCCAATATACAAAAACCCAACAAGAAGTGTCCCCACTATTCGATCTCTCTCTTCTTCTTTTTTTTTTTCTTTCAAATTTTTTTTAATAAGCTTTTCTTTGGATGCGGTGATTTTGTGGAACTTGTTGGAGAAGTGAGACTAATTAACCGACAAAAGCTGAGAAGAGAAACCATGTGAACCATTGAATAGAATTGAATCAAGAGATACTCCAGATGGTTGAGGATGATAGTCTAGAGATGGAAACGAAGTGAACCATTGAATAGAATTGAATAATGTTTGCCGTTTCGATCGCCATGGTTGCCACCGGCGATGAACCTGCTAATGACACAAGAATTCCATTCCTTCCACGAGCACAAAGATTACCCATACTATCACTGTTCTGCTAGTTTCCCTTTTCTTTTGCCAAATTTTGCTCTAATTACATTTGCTTCCCACTTCCACAATATCCTATTGTAAATGAAAAATAGCGTACACAACTCATAGTCATCTAAACTTGGTAAAGTTGAGTTTGAGCACAAGAAATTTCATGACCCATCTACAAGCTAAGAACGGTACAACAAATACAAACATGATGTGCGCTGAAAGCAACTAGTTCAAAAGCAATCTTGTGCTAAAAAACAGAGCTTCACACATGAAAAAACAGAGGAATAATAGCTTGTAAACATTGGCAGGTATCTAATTTCTATTTAGGCTAAAAATTAGCTGGTATTGTAGTTAGCAGTGGCAACATGGATCCACACTTGTTAAAATAAGAGGTCCACACTTGTCAAAGAAAAAAGAGGTTCACGTTCTCAAATTAAAAGCATGTCCACGTTCTATGAAAAGAGAGGAAGGTCACGCGCTTCGTGAAAATTTCGGGAAAATAATTTCGGGACATATAGCAGCGCTCAATCTGGAATGACCCAACCGGTCTTGCCAACAATAAATTTCATATGATTTGTAAACTTCTAGTTTACAATAATTCGTGCTTCAATTGCACTAATAAATTAAATATTAAAGTTATTCAAGAAACTTTATGATATATAAATACTCATTTGTACAATCCTTCAAGGATGCAAAGATTATTGAATTCTTCTAGAATTTATAGAGAATAAAAAAAATACAAGAGTTTATTAATTATACACCGTTGAGTTCTTCAAGAACTAAATAATAAATCACTATCAATTTACAATCCTTCAAGATGTAGAATATTGAATTCATCTGGAATTCATCGAAGAGAGAAATAAAATCATGTCTATGTGCAATCCATCAAGGATGCATGATTATTGAAATTCTTCCAGAATTCATAATATAGTGATATTTCATAAGTTCTTCAGGAACTAGATTAGTGAATTCTTCCGGAATTCATGATGGAAAAAAAAATTCTAAGTTCTTCATGAACTAAATTTGTTGAATTCTTCGGGAATTCATAAAATAAATTTATTAGTTCTTCAAGAACTGTATATTATAATAACAATATCTTTTGCGATCCTTTAGGGATGCATAAATATATTCTTCTAAAATATATAATGAATAAATAAATTACATGAACATAATTAAATATTTACAGCATATAAAAAATAATTAAAAAAATTGCATTGTGTATGGATATGCTATTAGTTGTATGTTTAGTTTTGTTTAAGTGTTGTTGTGTGGCATATATTTTCATTATTTTGACTTAAGAATTATAGCAGAGTGAAGCAGTGGATATGACGTACGCATCAAAATAAAATTAAAATAGCCTTCATGTACATACCTTTAGCAGAAAGAAGCAGTACGCATCAAAATAAAATTAAAATAGGCTTTACGGAGATTTTTTTTTTGGTTACAGCTTTACGGAGATTTGAGGCAAAGCCAATAATTAAAAACAAGGGTTCTAAATTATAGCCAAAATTAAATAAACATGTTTATATTCTTTTGGATGATCGAAGTGCCGATGTTTCACCATACATGTGTCGGTCACGAAGCATAACGATGCTTCACCAGACTATTGTCGGTCACGAAACTCAAACAATATCAAACATCCAAGATACATATTATAAATAAATAAATAATTGATCAACATTTTATGTAATATTAATGATCAAAGTGTTATGCTTCACCATACAAATGTCGGATATCACGAAGCGTAAACAACATTGAATCAATTAAATACATAAAGAAATGATGCTTATTTATTTAATTTTATTTGATCTTTATAAGTATACAAGGTTCAAGTGATTGATAATCATATAATAATCAAAAATAAAAACTACTTGTGATTTCATAAAAATAGAATAAGAATTGCGTACCTCAATTAGTTAGAACGTCGTGCTGATAACGTGTTATAAACTAATGTAAATAGAAGCAATAGTATATATAGAGCTGGGTATGCGGGCTAGCCCGCCCCGTTTAACCCGCCCCGCATAAACCCGCATATTAAACGGGGCGAACAAGCCCGTCGGCAAATATAAACGAGTTATAATATTAAGTCCGAGTCCGGTCCGCATAAGCTCGCGGGTTAAACGGTTAACCCGCGGACTATTACCAAAAAAATAAAAAATCACTTTTTATTTCAAAAAATAAACTAAATTAGTAAAATATTGATATAATGAAAGCTTAAAAAAATATATTAATTAATAATTTTATGTTATAACATATAAATTGTAACTAACAAATAAAAATAAATAAAGTTTGTGATATCATTGAATTTACCTATCTTCTCTTTGTAAGTAATGCAACTAAAATCAAACTCAATTGATTTTTATCGTCATTTTTGTACTGTCCATTTTAGTGAGAAAAACTTTTTACATGTACCCAAAAAAGCATAAAAAGATTAACAGATTCAACTTAACTAAATCACATCAAGAAAACCAAATTATTCAAAACATAATAGCGGAAAATACCCCCAAGAAAAATAACTATCCATTTGGACATGTATATTTTAAATACTAGAAAATGTATATACAGCTAAGACAAAGTAAAAGATAGTGAAAAAGAACAAAAGATTATAAGTGGAAGAACATGTTTGAATCCTGATGTTTTGTGTTGTTGTCTACGTGATTAAAATTGAAGTGTGTTGTTGTTTTTTATAATTAGGGTTTAGACTAAGTCTTTTTTTTTTTGTGGTTAAGAAACTTGAATTTGGACATGGACCAAAATTATTTATATCTGATAAATTTTGTAATTAATTATATAAAAAAAAGAAGGCGGGCCACGGGCTAACCCGCGGATTTAACCCGCATAACCCGCGGTTTTAACGGTCAAACCCACACGGGCAAAAATGTAAACGGGCCAAAAAAAATTGGTCTTAAGTCCGTGCGGGCTGCGGGTTAAACGGGTCGGCCCGCGGACCTTGGTCCGTATACCCGGCTCTAAGTATATATGGAGAGGAGAGAAAAGAGAGAAAGAATAGTGTATGATATTCATCACTAGGATTAGGGTTACGATATAGTGATACATAGTATCTATATATAGGTAAACATAATGGGTCAATTACATGGGCCAGGACATCCACTAATAATATTCATAACAATTTATATATATTCTTATTTTGCTTATCGTATATGGTTGTGATTGTCATTCTCACGTTTTGTACCACTCTTGGTCTTGGGATTAGGGGTGTGCATGGTTTGGAAACCACACCACACCACACCACACCTAATTGATGGTTTTGGTTCTAAACCAAAACCATTTCAATAACAAACCGGTTATTTTTTAAAATTAATTTGGATTTGGTTATTAACCGGATCGAACCAATTTATAACCGGTTTGTAATAAAATTTAAGTTATTCACATGATCCAATTTTAAATAGGTTTTTTACTTAAACTAATTTTTTTTATTAGTTGATTAAAAAAAATAGATTTATTAATTATTTTAAAAACATAATTTTTCATTAATTTTATGATTGAATTGGTTTATAATCAACCCACAAAATATTTTTTTTAAACCCAAATTATTTTTTACTAAGCCGAAAACTTATTTTTTATATTGTTTTAAAAATATTTTTTATTATTTAAAAAAAGAGTAATTTTTAAAATTAAAAAATCTGATTTTTAAATACAAAAAAAACTAATAAATAGGAAAAAAATTAAAATACTAAATTTTTGTAAAACTAAAAACATTAAAAACTGATTTTTTAATTATTTTAAAAAAAAAACTGAATTTTTTAATTATTTTTAAAAATTAAAAACATTAAAAACTGATTTTTTTTAATTATTTTTAAAATAATTATTAAAAATCTGATTTTTAAATTAAAATAATATTAAAATAGTATGGGTGGTTGGTGGTGGCCGGCCGCCGGAGCACCACCGCCGGCCACTGGAGCACCACCACCGGCCGACGTGAAAGTCGCCGGAGGTCCGCCAGAAACCGCCGTCCGCCGCCGTCCCGGCCGGAGCGCCGCCGCACCGGCCGTCGGTGGTCCGGCGTTGACCCCCGGTTGACCACCAGTCCTCCACCCCTCTTTTAATTAATTATTTTATTATATAATAAAGAATTTTAAAAAATTGAAGATTGGGCCTGAATTAGCTATTGGGCCTAAATTTTCAAACCAATTCCAAACCAAATTACAAAATGTGGTTATGGTTTATAATTGGTTTTTTTTATTGGAGTGGTGTGATTTTTTTTTTAAATGGATTTTGCAAACTAAAATTGAATATGGATTGGTTAGTAATTTGGTTAAGGATAACCAAATTTTTTGCACACCCCAAGTTGGGATTTCCCTTTCCTATTGAGGCTTCATTCCATTCCTACCGGATTTTACGGTAATAAGGTCTTCAGTATGTGTTTTTCTACCATTTATTTTGTAAAATAGTCTCAAATTCATATATGTAGACAAAATAATAGTAATCGATGTTATATGCACATACATAACAAATCATGCGTGCAACACGTTAACTATTAACTTTTTGTTTTCTCATTTTTAGAGAAGTCAAATCCATATAAACATTACAATGCAACACATGCATTAGGATTAGGGAGTTCAGTTTCCAAACTTGCTATCGGGCCAAATTTGCATTGGAATATGAAATTGCTACTATTGTAAACAATCAAACATCAATGAAGAAATGGAAGGATAATGAAGAATCAGGCAGCAACCTTTATTTGGAAGAAGGACTATAAAAGTGTAGAAAAATTTGAAAATAAAATCAACAGAGAATAAATAACACTTGGGAGTTGACAAATTTATTAGCTAGAGCCCAGAAAAATGGAGTGAATGGTTCTGAACAAAACTCAATGAGAAAGGATAAATAGACAAATTCAAAGATGCATATATGAGAAAAAAACATGAATATGTTGTGTCAAAAGATTTTTTAATTACAGGAGCATGATATGGAGAATTATAGAATCATTCATTGCTAAAAAATAAGTCTCAAATTGAAACCCCGATTATGGCATCTAACCTAACCATTTCGACATTTATTTCAATTGGGCCATGAATTTTGGACTCTGAAATACTATATTTAATTAATTAAACCAAAAACCACATAAACCGATTGAACCAATTGTAGTTGAACACAGTTCAATTCAATTCTCTTGTTCAACCGGATTAGATCCAACACTTTACAGGTCTACAGGAAAATTAACTATGTTAACACAATTGAGGTAGATATTTTTCTAAAATGTAAATCACAACTTTGAGATCATAACATACTAACAGTGCTCATTTTTAAAAAGGTACTGTAATAAGCTAACAAATTACACCATAAAACGTATGTAAAAAAAAATATTAAAACCTAGACTCAAATGTATGATGTATTTTCAGTTATAATTTATTACTAACTAATCCAAGAAGTGCAAACCTCTTAAAACAATACTAAACCCTAGACTCAAACATAAATTTCACTTAAAAAGTGACATTTCTAACATCAAATTCAAAGACAAAACTAAAATTAGATATGACAAGTAGGGTTCATATAATTGTAAGATCAGACTTGAAAATGTAAATGTTATATTCTCATACATAATTCTTGTCAAATACTACATTAACTAAGAGGCACCAATAAGAAAACCATTTTATAGCGAAGATTTTGTGAAACCCATATTGAACAAATGCATGTGTCTAACCAGATAGATAAGCATGCTCCTGTAATAAGATTTTGAAGACCTTGTTGACGACAAATGAGGAAATTTACATCTCCAAAAGACTGTCATAACCATTTTTTTAACAGTAAGCAAGGACTAGTAACATACAACCAAGACATTCTAGTACACAGCACATGCTAGATTAGAGACATTAAAGAACAATATGAAACAGTATAAAACACATGCACACGACAACATAAAAAATAAATAGCAGAATATAAACTAGAGCTAAATTGTCAAACAACTACATCAAAGTACTCAAAAATCCTTTCAACTTGAAGATAACAAATGCATAAACACAAAACAAACGAGTTCCACTGAATCATTCAATACATTGTAATTAAAATTAAAATATAGTCATAATCAAATCCAACCCCAAAATTTCATTAAAACTAAATCTCAAAAAAACATAATAGATTCATAACTAATCTCCCTTCTTTCTGAAGGAGCATCCCTCTGTTAGTCTTGCTTTCCCACCAGTTGGTTGGCACAACACCTGCTGACAGTTACCACAAACAACAACGGTTTGGGAGTGACTGAATACAGTTGTGCTGCATACAAAAAAAAAATAAGCATTAAGAACAAGATACTAATAAAAATACCACAGCTGTTAAAAAAAACTAATAAAAATATCACAAACAAATTTTCAATTCTAATTTCTAATAACAAGATACTAATAAAAATAACTTTAATAACAAAAAGCAGGGTTAAAACTGTAAGTGTTTTTATTCACTATATAATATATAACTTATTTTTAGCAGTTATAATTCAGACACTACAAATAACAAAACTAGAAACTCTTACTAGCTTATTTGCAGCTTATAGCAAAAGCACTTATCAGGACAAGTGCTTATGTATAAGCTTCGATAAGCTATTTCTATAACAAAAAATTTGATAACGATAAATTGTTCAATTTTGACAAGTTATATAAGTTAAAATCACTAATGAAAAATGTCCTAAGTTGTTTTTAACTTCCCAGAGAGAGGGAGTAAAAAGTGGATATATGACTAAGATACTATTTATTTAACCCTAAAAAGTTGTACAATCATAATCAAAGTTAATTCTACCATTCTATTTCATCAGAAAGCATGTAAAAAAAATCTATCTATTTTCTATCCAAAAATGTTAAAAATTAGGTCTTTAACCCTAATCAAAGAGCCGCAAACGATTTTAATAGGACTTACATGTTAAAGCAGCCTTGGCACTTAACATCCTACAACAAACAAATCCAAAGAGAAAATAAAAACCAATCAGATTACAAATCGACAATAAAAAATATTAAAAAAAAAATTAATATGAATAAAGAAAGATTATTGATGAAAAATCGGTTACCATGAAGAAGGAATTAGGGGAAGGAACAAGTCTTTTGAGTTTGTGCTTCCTCTTTTCGAGTTCAGCAGGTGGATTCAACAGATCAATGTCATTTTGAAGAACCTGAAAAAGATCAAAATCAGAATCGGAAACGCAACAATTAGAATCGAAACATGTTGAAAATAAGAAATCGAGAAAAAATTGAAAAGAAAAAGGTTGATTGATTACCATTGTTGTGAGCGCCGGTCTCTGATTAAACCCTAGAAATTCTGGAAGATTGAGGAGGCGCAGCTTGGTTGAAGGTGAATCTATGAGAGAGTTTGCGTTATATATATAGGTGTGTAAAGTGTATTAGCCCTTGGATTGGGAAGGTTAGTTAATCGCAGCTGTTAGTTTGGTCCTTGAGTTACAATTACTCTTTTGCCCCTGTCTCCCACTATAGTACTTAGTGGTCTACTAATTGCCATTTATGTGTTAGATTTGTAATTTCAAAACCTCACATTTTTTATTTTTTTTTTCTATATAAAAGGGGCATATTTTCTTATATAACAAAAAATGTATAAAAAAAAAATCTTATATAACAAAAAAGGGGCATTATTTTATTTTTTATTCATGTATAATATTCTCTTTTATTTAGTTTAGAGTCATTAATAATAGGCATGTTATATTTGTACCAAGAAAAAATTAGGGTTAACGTCAAAAAAGAAAAACAAAAAAATTAGGCTTGTTTTTTTCTTTTACGAAAAAATTAGGTTTGTTTTTTTTTACAAGAAATTAGTCTTGTTTTATTCATGTAAAATGTTTATTTAGTAAATATAACTCGCTTGATAGAAATATTACATGTAATCTATAAAAATTGGAGTTCAAACTTTTTTTTAGTTTATAATGAGCTGAAAATCGAACTTAGCACCTATAACGTACAACTCAAAACCCTCACCATTAGACCAAATATAATGGCTTGATTGGAGTTCAGACTTTTTCTTTTGAAACAAATTGGAGTTCAAACTTTAATACACTTTTTTTACACATTTTGATACAGATATTTGTTCACCTAAAGGTAAAATTTTAGTCACTGAGCATTTATTAATATGAAGTTTTGTCACAAAAATGAATCCTATACATCTACAAAGTACTACCTCGAGTCCTTATTATAAGAAAAAATTTACTTTATAGATTCATAGAATGTTTGATGTATCTAGTTCATAATATGGTCTAGATATATAAAATATTATATGAATTTAAAAAACATAATTTTTCTTGTAATAAGGACAGGAGGAAATAGTATTTAGCATGCATAAATTAATAAATTTGTGTACCATTAAAAAGTTAGGGATAATAAATTCATATTTCGCTTAGGGCATTTAAAATCTCGGGGATATATATTTCAGACTCAACAAGTATATCCTAACAATTTGGTGCACTAAAAATATTATAGGTCTTGTTTGAATATCATTTCTCACTTTCGCATTAAAATTATTTTGTTTATTGATATTTTGTTTGAATATAAAGGGAGAAATAAATCCTTCGAGCTATTAATGTATATTAGCATTACAAATGCTTCTATTTGATAATTTCACTAGCTATCTTTTATACAATTGTACCTCGGTCTCAAAAATCATCATTGGCTCAATTTTTAAAAAAAGCGCAAGGAAATGGTTGAACAAGTCTCGTGTGGACAAACCATTTGGCCACACACACATGTTTAATAAAAAATAGAAAAAGAAAATATTAAATGATATGTATTTTTATGTGAATGAATGAAACTAAATAGGTTCAAATACTTATTTTTTTGAGGGAAGGTTCCAATACTTATGTCCACGGAATACTTGCTCGTGAAAGATTAGTATTGATTTTTTTTTTCCTCATCAAAACGGAAACCTAATTATCATCCTTGAATAGTGCTAAAACTAGTTGAATGCCTTCATGGAATGGGCTTCTTATTCTAGTGTCCAATTAATCATCCATCACCATGCCTTAAATAATTTTCGTTTCTTAAATATCCCCTAAATTATTTTGATTAAAACTAACTGTCCTACAAGTGTGTCAGTCACAGTAATGTGACAACTAGTATCACTAAGCTTGCATGAAATTGGTATTATATAAAGACATTATTTGAGCTTGTAGGGTGATTAATGTTGCCGTAACTTGTAATATAAGATGAAACCTTAAAATGCAAGCATTGTTGGTTGTGATCACAATTTTGTGTTGACATTCTCAACTCTCAAGTACCTTCATAATTTTAGTGGTTTATGGCTTTTTACATTGTCATTTCAAAAGTGGAGAAGATTTTAGTTTCCAACAATGTAGTTAGCAAATTTTTTATTGTAGTCTCTAAAAATAGGATATTTTTCTACTTTTAAATTTTTCTATTTCATTTTTTATCCTAATTTTTTTTCATACATAAGAGTTAGAGTTTGAATTACTAACCACCTACTTAAAAAAAAAAATCAAAATCTCAAATTCAAATTTGATAGTTTTTCAAAAATTAACTTTTACTATATAAAAAGTTTTGCAAGTAGCAACGCAGCTTATTGTCCGTATCGACTATTATAATCCACGTTTTGTGAATCTAATTCCCCTCCGGTTCTCTTATTCTCAACTTAGTTCAGTTTCATAAACAGATTTGTGCCACGTGTCAATCAAATGTTTCAATGCCTGAGATTAAATACATTTTTTTGATTCTTGATTTTGTGAGTCTTGGATCCCTCCATTTCTCTCTTCGTCGTCTCCGCCATATCCGCCACCGCAACTAGTCGCCGCCGCGATCTAACCGCCACATTTTCTCCATCCCACACAGTCCCACCGCTATTTCTTGCTTTGTTAAATGGAGGATTCTCCAAATCAAACAAACGAATTCAATGTAGGCCAACGAGTACATGCATCTGGTGATTCAACAAGAATTGGCACAGTTAAGTATGTGGGAAATGTAGAAGGCTATTCAGACACATGGGTTGGAATTGATTGGGACTATGGAGGAGGAAAACATGATGGATCCATCAATAATGTTCGCTATTTTCATGCTAAATCTGAAAAATCAGGTTCATTTGTTCGTCCTAAGAATTTGTGTAAAGGGATTTCATTGCTTCAAGCTCTTGAAAAAAGATATCGAAGTAACTCTACTAAAGATGAAGAGGGTGAGTTTATCTCTCACTTTAAACTCATTTTTTCCGGTGTTCTAAGACGCCGCCTATAGGCAAAACTCACACATTAAGTTCTGTTTGCCAAAAATTAGCAGATAGCTTATAAGCTATATAATAGCTGATAAATTTATAGCTTATGAACTAGCTTATAGCGGTTAAACTAACCGATTGAATGTGTAGTGTTCCGTAAAATTAGCAGTTGAACTAACTTGTAAATATGAATGACATAAAAAAGATATGTTCCATTAATATTTAATTTTTTCTAGTAAGATGAAAGGGGTAAAATTGGAAGAAAAAATGATAAGCCATGAATTAGCTTATCAAAATGAGCTTCAAGCAATGAGCTCATATGCCATAAGCTCAAAATTTGGCATTACCTCTAAACAGAGCCTAAGTGATGAGAAGTGGAGAATCGCGGGTTTGAATCCGCGTCTCATCATATGAAATGTCGGGCAACTTTTTACCATCAGAGTTGTACTCTCTACTATGGGACTAAATTAATTTCTATTTATGCATGTTTATATATATTTTGGGTACGTGGAAGTAATGTATGATTTTATTTTATTTTTGCAGAGGAAATGTATGTTCTTTCAACTAGCAACAAGAAAGTTTCTATTGAATTATTAGGTACAAGTGAAATTAATGATAAGTTAAGTCGATTTGAGGAGTTGACAAATGCATCATTGGCATATATGGGTGTTAGTTCCCCTGGAATTCCATGTGAACTTAGTTCTACAGTGCCGAGTAAGCTTAACTCTATAACACTCCCATTTCTTTGCTTATAATTGCTTATATAAAGATAAATGAAACATCAATCAAACTGAATTGGTTGTTTTTATGAATTTGTTAACTGAGGGTTGATAAAATTGTTGTACTATTACTGAATTGGTTGTTTTTACTTGGGTTAAGATAAGGGTTTTAAATAGAGGGCGTGGTAAGTTCTCAATTGAGGTTGGCTGTCATTTCGGTAACATAAAAAACTGTTATGTCGCGGTACAGATTGTGGACGCGGACTTTAATTTAAAAACCCTGGTTAAGATGCTTTTCTTTGAAGTTACAATTGGAAACTTTGATATCTCTGGTTTTATCCTCTAACTTTAAGGCATTATGAATATAGGTAAATAATTCTCTTTGTTTTTTGTTGTTGATGCAAAATCCATGTTTTGAAACTATATCTTTTCTGTTAATAGATATAAAAGAACTTGATCTGTCCGGGAACCTTCTTTCGGAGTGGAAGGTATGTTCTGCAATGCAACTAGGTTTTGTCTACTATTCTCTCCTGGCTACTGCTGCAGCTTTGAGTCTGCTTGCCATTTTGCATGGCCCGCCATGTTTTTAGTGATTCATCAAAGTAATTGCCAGTTAATCTATTGTCATAATTTTTTTGCAGGATGTTGGCATCATTTGTGAACAGTTACCTGCTCTGAAGGCTCTCAACTTATCCTACAACTTAATGTCACCATATAAATCTGAGCTTCCATTACTGAAAAGCATCCGTGTTATAGTTTTAAACAATACCGGTGTAGATTGGGAGCAGGTTTCCTTCTATGTCTTTTCTCAACAAATGTCTCTTACTTAGATTTCATTCATGTTTCATTAGGAATTGCTAAATATTGCCTTTGTAACTGGACAGGTTGAACTGCTTAAACAGTCATTGACAACAATTGAAGAGCTACATATTATGGGAAACAATATAAGCAGAATAATGGTATGTTATATTTGGTTCAATAACAACATGCTTGTTAAATATGTTCGTAGCTGTAGGCTCAGATGTCCTCCCCTAAGTATGTTGGCTTACTTAGACAGCAGTTTAATAAACACCCGAAACTAGCGATACCTTCAAGTACCTCTGAGCTTGAACTTCTGATGCTCTATTTGGGGCACATAAGAAAATGGTTTCCTCCTTCCCCTCACTTCCATTTAGAATAAAGCAAAATGCAGAAAAAAATCTCCCAACATGGGTGCCGTGCACCACTCTGGTGGAATTTTAAGTGATGGTAGTACAAAGGAAGCCTAAGTAGGGAATAGCATTGTTGATTTCATCAGTTCTCATCCTATTATCTTACGCCTAGCCCTCAAAAGTATCTTGTTTATCAGGGGATAAAAATTGTATCTAATTATGGCAGTTATATTTGGGATTTGTTAAACATGCATTCTCTTTTCTGACACTGGCTTGGATCTGCTATGCTTTCACGTTTTGACATTAAAAATATATGAACTTAGTTAATATGATAGGTTTGTATTTAGGTTTTCGTTTTCATGTTTATGTAGCTCCACTACTTCTTATCAACTTAATAAAATAAATCATAAACAATTAATTTTCGTTTTTCTGTTCAGCCTGTGTCATCCTCTATGGTTCAGGGATTTGATTCTCTGCGACTGTTGAATTTGGAAGATAATTGTATAGCTGAATGGAGTGAAATCATGAAGCTTTCTCAGCTAAGATGGTTGGTAAAGACAATTTTTGTCCAGTTCTATAATGCACTCCCAATTAGTTTAGAATGATGTCATTTTAACTTTTACGCACATCAATAATAAAATCTTCATCCATGTGGGTTGAACCTAATTTTTCTGCTCATTACTGAATTTAATATCACTTGACATTTTAGTCACCCAATTATTGTTTCTGTGAACCACTTATTGCAAGTGGTCAACTTCAACATGATACTGTGGTTGTATAATTAAAGTGAAATGTTGTCAAATCACATGTTGTATCTGTATCACTAGAAGTAGTAATTGTATCTTATTCTCTGGCATGATACTGTTGGTTAGATTTGTTTTAAAGATGTTGAATTGATAAACTTTTGAAATTATTATGTTTTGTTTCAGTTTGGAGCAGCTTTATTTGAACAAGAATTGTTTGAATTCTCTCTTTTATCCTGATAATGGTTGCCAGTATTATGAATCCGAAGTTACTTCCTGCAAGCCCTTTCAAAATTTGCGCTGCCTTCTGTTGGGTAATATAACGCTATCCCCTTGATAAGATCATCATATTGAAACGCAATGTCAATTGTGGCTATGTGCTGACTTTAAGGCTTTCAATTATCACACAGGTGACAACAACATTAGTGATCTAGCCTCTGTTGACTCGTTAAATTTGTTTCCTAACTTGGTGGTAAGGTTTATACTGTGAATTATGAATTATGCTTTGCCTATTTATTTTAATTCATGATTATGCATGGCATGGATTGTATCTGTCTATCATTTGATTGAATTATTACCACTTCTGATTCCTGTATAATTTTGTAGTTGTATGTGTATTTTTTTGGGTAAACCATAGTATCCTCTTTGTGCAACTGTGGAGACTAATCCTTTGAGGTAAATGAGATCCATTTAAGGGGTTGACCTCTCCCAAATTTTTCCATACGAACCGATCAGGGATCGAACCTTAGACCAAGTAGTAAAGATATCCAAGCATCTACCACTTATGCTACACTATATTGGTTTTTTTCAGTTGTATATTACTCACTACAAGTCACATATAATTTTTTATCCCGAACTGAATTTTTGCATGCAGATTTTCTTCTGGCTTAGTGATTAAATTGAGAATAAAAAAAGACAGTTATTGATGTTTATTGTGCATATCATATTATTTCACTGTACTCTTTTTTTAACAATACTTCACTATACTCTATGTTCGATAATACTGAACAACAACATAAGCGGATTGGATACCCTCTTGCAAAAATGTAGAAATAATAACCTGAATTTGATAAAAGAACACACAAAGAAACCATGGCTTCTAATCTATCTAATTATCTAACATTGAAACTTCTTTTCTTTTCCAAGTTTCCTCTGAGAAAGTAAATAGTCTGTTTTGAACAACTTTTTTCCCTATGTCACCACTGACACCACAGAGACTATTCTGTCCTTTGTTTTTCTTATTCTCTCCTCTGCTTTCCCTTTTACAATTTTATTTTGCCAGAGTGTGTATGCTTACTTATGGTAGCTAGATTCTATACTAATTGTATATCTTTAATACCAATAAAGGATATCAGGCTTTCTGGGAACCCAATAACTGATTCTACGAAAGGTGGGGTTCCAAGATTTGTTTTGATCGCTCGTTTAGCAAAAATTCAGATATTAAATGGGAGTGAGGTATGACGAAAGATCTCTCCATTGCTTATGTGCACCATTTATATACTCTTTTACCAAATGTAATGGACTCACATCGAATTAACCTTTCAGATTACCTCTCGTGAAAGGAAGGACTCTGAGATTAGGTACGTTCTTCTTAAAACTATGTGCTGTAAATATGTGATAAGCAACTGAAACATCCTTACAGATGATTCATTCCGTCTATTGTTTGTCAAAGGTTTTACTTTATAGTTGTTTAGTAGTGCCCTTAACTTCATTATATTGGACTTTTGTGTTGCTCCTGTTTTTTCTGATAATAGTTCTGGTATTTAATATATGTATATTTGAACTGCATAAATTTCCTCATTGTAGACATGGCTTGTTCATCACCCTGCAATTTATCAAATTCATTCATTTCCTTGTCATACCATTCGAAAGAATAACCTCTTTTAAATTACATGCATAAGGTGCTACTTCTGTGTTTGGTGGCTGGTCATTACTTGGATACCTCTCCTTGTCAATGCTGGTCATATCCTGTATATCATTGTTTTTGCCATTCTGGCCATTTACATTCAATCAAATATCCTTGTAAAAGATGAAATTTTTCAGGACCATCTTTGACTCTATCATCTTATGTTTTATTTATAATTATTATTCAGGTATGTTCGGCTTGTGATCTCAAGGTTGCATGCCAGTCCTGAAGAAATCAAACAGCACCCCAGGTAAATTACATGCAAGTGAGCGGTTATTGGGACCTTTTCTCTATGATCTATGTTCAGTATGTGCTGTGAATTTATGATGACTAGAGAAAGCTGGATGAAAATGCTGTTCATAAATCAGTAACCCTTAAACCCTGGGTTCTGACAAACAGAGCATTTTCTTTCTTCCTTTTAAGACAAATGTTAGTATAGTTAGTATTATATTGGAGGCGAGGATCAAAGTCTCTCCCTCCTTATCACTTGACTCCTTAATTCTCACAATCCAACCACCAAGGCAAACTTATATCCCCTCTAATTAAGAACAAATATATAAGAATAGTTCAAGGGGATTAGATGTTCAAGGGGATATCCCCTCCATTGAAATTTAGGGGATTAGATGTTATAAAAGACAACTCTCCAATTGTATTAGGTTTTTATTTTGAGCCTACCTCTTCCTTATGAAATCGGCTTGAAAGTGAGGTGTGTCACTCTTTATAAACTCATTTCAGGCCTTATTTTTATTCCAGGTGGGACTTCAGTTTTTCCCAATGAATTGCAGCATACCTTTCTTCTCTATTGCATCAGATGTACCTAAATGTTGAGGGCATTTCCATTTTAAAAATGATTTAGAAAATTGAAATTAGGATCTAGATGGGAATATCAAGCAATTTCTATACCTCGTATTGCAGTTGTTTTGTGGATGTACTGATGCACCATATTACAGGTTTTCCGAGCTTAAGAATTTTTATGGAATCGAGGATCAAAAGCCTTTAATTGGAGCAACTGGTGGCCCACAAGCAATCAGCTCAGGATTCTTGTGTATGGACTCATGCTAATTTTGTTCGTCAGCTTATTTTTCTGAACTTGCAATAGTTTAATTAACTTGAATAGAGATTAATGCAGCTATCACTCTGAAGTGTGTTGGAGCATCCATGGGTGAGAAACAACCAATGACAAAGAAGCTACCAGCAACAATTACAGTTAAGTATCAATACCTTTCTAGTAATATAATGTCGAGATTTCGAGTCTATCAAGACTTTTAAGAAATCCTTCTGATTACATCGTTTTTTCTTAGGTTGGCAAGCTAAAATTTCTATGTGAAAGCTTTTTTAAGCTCAAGTCCATGAAGCTAAAACTATTTCTTCAAGAAGAGGTTTGTTTCTATTTTAAGAATAAACTATGCTATTTATTATCACGGTTGTTTGCTTCAAAATTATTTGTTTCATGGATTTGAATTTTCAGGGATCTCCATTGCCCATGCTACTTGACAATGACGCGTCATCTCTTATGGACCACGGGGTTGGCAATGATTCAGTTATCCTCGTAGATGAAGATAGTTGATTAAAATATCCAAAAATAAAATAAAATTGTGAACAGCCTTATGGTGTAATCTATATACTGTTCTGGTTAGCGCGATTAATCTCATATGAAAGTATGAGTTTGTAATTGAAAATGTATTCTGTTAAGTAGGTCACAAGATTTTGTTAAATTCATCATTTTTTTTTTTGACTCAGTTAAATTCATCATTTGAACTTCTTATTTTTGGGAATTTGATGTACTATATGACGGGAATTATTTTTTACCCCGTGCTCGCTTTATTACAAAATAGCTTTGCTTACTTTGCATACAATTCAGCTTCAGATGTGCACCATTTCCCTGCGCCAGTACAATATTCTCATGAATACTACTCAAACATTTTGTGTCTGTGAGCGCGAGTACTCCTCTCCAACATCATGCAGCAAATTAAATTATTAATCTGAAATTCAAATTTAGGTTAGTGAGTGCTTGCATCGTCATAAATTAAGTTATCTTCATTAATTTTATAAGACAACAAGATAAACAAGAAACTTCAATAGGAAGTGAAGCAGAAGAATTGAGTCTGAAGGATGGTTTTGTATGAATGAAATGTTATCTTGACCGTTGGATCAATAAAATGGATGAGATATTAAAAGTCATGGCAATCAAATAAACTTATTCTCTTCCACAATGAACTTGCATTTAGAATGTGTTTTTACAGAACAAACACAAGGAAAAGAACAAACTATAAACACATCATAGCACCACAAAAACTTCCAAACCAGCCTCTAAAAAACATGTTATTTTTCGGTTTTGAAAAATCGAGTTAAAAATAAGCAACGAAGAAATTACTGGCCGAGTCGCGGTTCGATACGGTCAAGACGTTTCACGGCACTACCCAAATTGTGCAAGGTATACAACCGTGAAGTCCCCAGGATAAAACAGCCAATTTACTGAAAATACCGTTCTCTACTGCATTGTAGAAAACGGGCAGAAAAACACCTTCAATGGTTAATGAACCGGTCTAGATTGATATACAAATATCAATTCGAAGCGGCAACAACCACTTTCTGAAACAACAAGAAACAAGAACTTTCAAACGGTACACATAGAGAAAAATAATTTTAATAATTATTTTTTCTTTCTGGATATTAAAAAATATTCTATCACCAAGCCCGATCCGAGCCGAACGGCTGCGGCGCGCGCGCCTGTGTGATGTTTAGCATGGTATACCCCGTTTACAAAACTGGGTACCCTTTGGAGCGTACCCTAAGTACTGACCTTCTAGTATATAAACACTACTAAATGTGTGTCATAACCAATGTCTGAATCAATTTGAAATTTTTCAAATTCACACGCTCTAGCTCTTTCGTCTTTATTTCAATACCAATTATCATCATACAAGTTGTTAACTTGTTCCAACATATCACACAGCAGAAAACAACACAGATGGTGTTTTCAGAGCTGAATGCTCTCTCTCTCTCTCTCTCTCTCTCTCTCTCTCTCTCTCTCTCCATGGTAAAAAACCCCATGAGCAAACTTCCAATTTCTTCCATTCCTCTTGATTGAAGCCTTGCATGTGTGAAATTATTGCTCAATATCACTTGGTTGAACCGACATGAATGGATTTTTTGAAGGAATCAAGGCACAGACCAGATTTGGAGGAATAGAGAGAAGCTTGAAATCCCCTTTTTCATCAATTCTTATTCTCTCAACAAATTACTCAGGTGAGTTCTTCTTTAGGCCCTGATTTTAGTTAGGTTAGGATGTTTGGAGTACTAGTAAATTTCCACTTTTTACTCATTAATTTTCCCCCAGTTTTAAATTAGTTTAGTGAAATAGAAAATATGCGATGATCGTGAATAATATTTATAATTAGTTATAGAATTTAGCCTAAATGAGAGGTAATTAGAAATTACCCTACATTCCTCTTTAGTAACAACCTTTAGAAATTTAATTTTAGGGGCTGTTTAGTGATGAGTAGAAATTATATTAATCACTCTCAATAATGTTGCCGCCGGAACTGTTGGGATAAAATGTAGATTTTAACAAGTTTTAAGTCATAAAATAGTTAACAATTTATTAATTAAGGCAAATGATAGAATTAGGGACTGATGAATAAATATATGAGAATGTATACTGTGTTATTAGAACTGTCTGGTTTTGATGGATTGCAGGTACCTGGGGCTGCCTTAAGCTAAGGCATAAGCCTTAAGATAGTGAATTTTTAGACAATGATTAAACTAGTGCAACTTCAGTTCTGTTCCAAAAAATTAAAGACATTCATAGCATTTGGAATCTCCACATAGTAAATAAAGTCCAATGCTAAGCCTATTATAAGCTTATGATATAATTAAGCCTATAAGCTTATGATAGGCTTAAGAGAGTAAATGATTAATTAGGATAAATAACCATAACTTTTCCCTTGTTGTGATATGATATAATGTTAAATCAAGGACTTCCACGACTATTACTTAAAATGAGTAGATTGATAAATATAGGTTTGAAATTGGACTGGTGCTGTAGTTATTATGCAGGAATTGCGCATAGAAACTTTTAAGTAGTAAATAGGACTTAATTCTAGTCTAATTTATAGGATTAGGAGAGTAAATTACATTTAAGGTCAAAGATGTAAATATAGAATAGCCGTGAATTAACACACTTGTTCCGGTACTAAGACTAGTAAAATATAAGCTACATTGTGACCTTACGTCATAATAAGTCCCTTGTTAAGGTTTAGATTTATTTCATAGGTTTAGGGAATTAATATGATAATCAAAGTTCGGTTTTATAGACAAATTCCCTAAAGAAATAGCAAGAGATTTCTTAGGGTAGTAATAATTATTCAAATATTTGATGTAGGAGGATTTCTTCTGTATATTATTATTTTAGTTAGATTTAGTTTTATTATATTTTAGGTTGATTTCTTATTTTTATATTTCACCTAGGTTAGTTATTTTTATATTTTAGGTAGATTTGTAATTTTTATTTAGCAGGTTTGTTGTTTTTATTTTTACAATCTTTTAGGAGATTTGTTAATTTTATTTTTCACTCCTATTTAAACTAAATTATTGTAGCCTTGAAGGGAACCTTTTGATTCAATAAAAATACAGAGATTTTTCTCAAATTTGGTGGATTCCAAATTACTCTTTCGGTGGACTCCGAAACCCTATTTTGACAAGTTTGTGCTTGCGGCTTGTCTTTATCAATTAGGTTTAGCGTTTTGCTAACCTAGCGCTTCCGTTCTGCGTCAGTTGGTATCAGAGCAGGTTTCTCCTGTTCTTTTCTAACGTGATCAGATGGGAGATCAACCGGTGACGAAAGCAGAGTTTTACGGTGCCATGACGGCTTTAACCGCGGCCATCACAGCTCTGACAACACAGGTGACAACGTTATCCAACAACAACCGAAACTACAACAGCAATAACAACAACAGAAACAGCGACAACAACCGCAACAACCCATCTATTGATGACTCGAGTTCTGAGGATGAGGAAGTTGTGTCCGAAGAGGGAGGTGAAGAGAATCCAACTAGGATAAAAAAAATTGTCTTGTGCAAGTCTGGCGATCCACAACTTGATGTCGACCTACCTGTGGCGGCTCCATTTAAGCCAGATGTATTTGTGCGAAATCCGGCAACAACCTCACCGCCACTAGAACCTCCGGACACAAGGATGCAGGCGGCGACTTCCATCTCAGCAAAACCGCCGCATCATAACCGTCACATTGAACTCAAGGATTTGCTTATAGATTGGGTTCAATTCGGATTTTACCTTAAATCTTATGGTTTAGGCACTAGCTCAAGCATGTTAACTGAGTTGGGTCAAATACCCTTTTGTGATAAATTTCAAATTTTGTGTTCTATCTTTGAGCAATGGAACCCCGGTGGTTATTTGAATGTGTTGACACGAGACAGGTCCTCTCACTTCTTTCAATGGGATCCAGGAGGGTGGTCTCTTGTTCATTGGAGGAGTCAACCTGCAAAGGAAGCTCTTTATCAAAACGAGAACTCGGGGTCGAGTTCTTTTGAGGTAGAGGAGACTGATGTAGGAGGATTTCTTCTGTATATTATTATTTTAGTTAGATTTAGTTTTATTATATTTTAGGTTGATTTCTTATTTTTATATTTCACCTAGGTTAGTTATTTTTATATTTTAGGTAGATTTGTAATTTTTATTTAGCTAGGTTTGTTGTTTTTATTTTTACAATCTTTTAGGAGATTTGTTAATTTTATTTTTCACTCCTATTTAAACTAAATTATTGTAGCCTTGAAGGGAACCTTTTGATTCAATAAAAATACAGAGATTTTTCTCAAATTTGGTGGATTCCAAATTACTCTTTCGGTGGACTCCGAAACCCTATTTTGACAAGTTTGTGCTTGCGGCTTGTCTTTATCAATTAGGTTTAGCGTTTTGCTAACCTAGCGCTTCCGTACTGCGTCAGTTGGTATCAGAGCTGTGATGGCCGCGGTTAAAGCCGTCATGGCACCGTAAAGCTCTGATACCAACTGACGCAGTACGGAAGCGCTAGGTTAGCAAAACGCTAAACCTAATTGATAAAGACAAGCCGCAAGCACAAACTTGTCAAAATAGGGTTTCGGAGTCCACCGAAAGAGTAATTTGGAATCCACCAAATTTGAGAAAAATCTCTGTATTTTTATTGAATCAAAAGGTTCCCTTCAAGGCTACAATAATTTAGTTTAAATAGGAGTGAAAAATAAAATTAACAAATCTCCTAAAAGATTGTAAAAATAAAAACAACAAACCTAGCTAAATAAAAATTACAAATCTACCTAAAATATAAAAATAACTAACCTAGGTGAAATATAAAAATAAGAAATCAACCTAAAATATAATAAAACTAAATCTAACTAAAATAATAATATACAGAAGAAATCCTCCTACATCAATATTAGTCACTAACTATAATCTAGTAGTATACTTTTCAGTTGATCAAATGCACTTAAAATGTAAGGTTATAATATTCCATCAATTGTATTGGATATATGTACATGTACGATAAATAAGGCCAATAACGACTGGTGGATTTCACAGTTACCGAAATCCAAATAATATTGTGAGCATAAGTTCCGTGTCTGATCTACATTTATATCTGCCAGACTAGTAGGCTTCCCGAGAACCGCTCATCTCGGGAAGCTTTAGAAATATTAAACGACCAAGATAAATTAAATTTTGTGTTACACTTTTATATTATGCAGTTAATATATGTTTCATGAAGACAATCTCCCTCGATCAACTGACAGGTTAAGACTCGGGTGTACTAACATCTAGGTGTAGTAGGAACTCACTGAGACAAGTAGGTCTCATTCCTCATTATTTTGTTTCAGATAAGTAGGTGGGTAAGGCTAAGGGTAAGAAAGTAGCCGTATAAAGAGAATGCTTGGAAATTTTTTTTGGGTTTATCTGAATATCTGATCTTTCATGCATGTGTCATGAGACTACGTCTTTGGAACAGGAATTCTGATTGTAATTCTGTTGTGTACTCATTTATGTCTAGTTAAAATACTTATTGATTAATGAAATGTTATAAATTTGTTTCTTTAAAAAAAAATACTTATTAGACTGATGTATTTGACCAATTTTTTTGTAATTTTAATGTATTCTGTGTCAGTTATGTATGACCGATTGAAAATTCTGGACAATTTAATTTCGGCGTTATACTACTTCTGTTATTGAGTATAAGCACATATTAACAGGGCTGTTCATTTTATATAATGTTGACTTGCTTCCACATGGAGATATGAGCTTATTACTACTTGATAGTTCATGAGTTTAATTTGTTTTGTTTAATTAATGAAAGATATTGTTAGAAATCTACATAAAATGTTCCTGAAATTCTGGTTTAAATATGTTATGTAGGAGTGTGAGATTCTTTTCTTGTTCCTGATGTGTTGGAATATAGTTGCACAATGAAGCCCTTCTCTTACTTTCTCTTGTGTGCTTGTTTTTATTTGATTTTACTTCATTTTTAAATAAAAAAATTATTTCCCTTTTTGGAAATTGATTCCTTCCATTGTTTTTTCTTGTTCTTTGAAGTTGGGGCTTGTTGAATCAGTCAAAACAGAAAACATGAGCGACGAGTCTAAGGCTTACAGAAAGGCTACAGATCTCTTGCATCAGCTGGAGGTTATCCTTGAATCGGATGCACTAATGTAAGGTTTCGTGGTTTTGTACACTAATATTGTGACCACCCTAATTGTTGATTCAGAAACCTTTGGATTTTGTGGCATTTGGCAGTGGCACTGAACTGCTCTACCTTGTTCGATATCAAAAAATTAGGAAGTTGCCTTTCATATGGTTGAAATTAATAAAATGATAGCCGAAGTAGTTGCTCAAAATTTGGAAGGGATATTTTTTGCACCTTTTTGTTAAATACTATTGGCCACTGCATGCATGCATTTTATTTTCTTTAGTTTATCTGTTGGTGCCGCAATATGCTAGTGTATGTCTTGAACCTGTGTATATGTTAATCAATACATTGAGCTGTCTTCTCTTCTTGCTTTAGCATGTTCATCATAGATGTTTTATAGTAGTAGTATTTTTTGTTTTTATAAAAAAGATGCCAATTTTTATTTAGTAAATATCTGTGAATTTCACTCTAAGAAGTCTATCGGTAACGCAAAAATGTTGTTTAGATATAACCTTTGATTGTTAGTATAACACCCTGTTAGCAATCACTTCATTTAGGTAAATCTTGATTGTTTGTTGCTTGGTTTACCTAAAACTAAAATTTGTTGATTCTTCTAAAGATGTTTTCCCTTATGCTTTTGGATCCAGTGATGAGCTAGGGTTTATTCATCCATCCCAGTTTTCCTTGTTAAATGAAGAATCTGGCATTTCAGCTAATTTATCTGATGAAGCCATCCATCAATCAGCAGACAGGATAGCACGCTCTGACGAATATTCCAACCAAGAGAAACTATGCTTCTGGAACAAAGATCATAAATTGGGAATTTCAACTCATGTTCTTCTACCGTTATATAAAGCTGCTAAACATGCATTTTTTACGGCATTTAAACAATACAAGATGTGTGGCAATCAATCTGACAAAGTTGGGATTTCTTTACCTGCTTTAGCATCCCATGATCATCTTGAAAGTATACTTTTGAGACATAGTAGGTCTCTTCTACTGCTAAGCTGTGATTTTATGACTGCTTGGAATTGCAGGTTATCTTCTTATCTATTGATATTTTCTATATGATATTATTGGCATTTGTAAGTCAACATCATAAGTTGGAGACACTTAAGAAATTGTTTTCAGATGCTCACAAGGAACCAAGATAAAAATATTAAGGCTTAAAGTTGACTCTCGATGCACCCATATAATATGAAAAATCTATTGTATTTCTCCCAAATTTTCTTACGTTGGTCGTGGTATACTGGGAAAAATCCAAGTACCACATAGAAAGAAAAAAACGGTCTTAAATGATTTTATGATGAGTGGCACCCTGCACGTTACAAACTGGTTTTGTAAGGATGAGTTAAACTCAATATAAAAACCTAATCTTCTGTCAGAGCCTATCGATATGTGTCCTTTCATACTATGACTCATGAGTTTAATCTCTGTAAATTAGATTAGTTATATCATATGTCACCTTTGTTCTTAAAGATAAGTATTAAAGTGTTCTCCTTCAATCTTTTGACATGCTCTTAGACCTCGTAAGCTCGTTCAATTGTTATCTTATGCCTTTCTCTCTTTTGCTCTTTCCGTACCTGAATAAGTATATTTCACCACATATTAGAAATTCTGGATTGGTTCATAAAAATGATAGTTAATTCTAATGATTATTTTTTTTTTATGGATCAGAAGTGAGTAAAATACTATCTCTCTAGGATTTTCTTGAAAATTGAGCTTATTTCATGATTTTCTTGGCCAAGGTTTTGAGAAATCATTAGTGTGATTTATTTGGAGATCTTGTGATTTTGTAACTTTATCTTTTGTTTAAAAACATCATTAATGTAAGGAAAGAAAACACACGAAAATGGAGAAAATTGCTAGAAATTTGATATTTGTTAATATCCTGTTTCTATGTGTGCATATTGCAGAAAGTTATTAGTGTCCAAGAAGAAGCAGATCTCGATGTTTTCAGACGAACTTCTACTGTCAGAACTTGTGCTCTCGTGCTCACCCAAAAGTGAACAAGCTTGGAGTCATAGGTATTATGCAGGATAAATATTTCTCAGATCGAGGAGTACTAATACACTCGAATTTTGAATACTGAATTTTCTTTTGACAAATGTTTTGAATTCCGATTGATCCTAAAGTTTTTGAACATTAATAACTATCTAATGCATACAAGCATTTTATCTAGGCGATGGGTGATCAAGTCAATTTCCGCAAACTGTTCAAATTTCCAAGAGATTTTGGGAAAAGAATCTGAGTTGGTGGAAAAAATAGCTGAGGTCTAAATTCAGTTCATAATTGCATTACTATTCAAATTGGAACCGTTTTCTAATGTTCGTTTAGTTGATTGGCCATTTTCTAATGTTCGTTTAGTTGATTGGTTTTCTTGCCCAAGTGAAGGATAATTGTTACTATATATATAGTATTGGTTTTCTTACCCAAGTGAAAGAATCTGATGAGTCAATCCATTTGATTTTGCATTGAAAACATTAATCTTCATTTTTACCCCTTTCATTTTCAGAGATCAAAGATGAATTATCGTGCATGGAACCATCGTTGCTGGTTAATCTCATACATGACTAACGAACAGGTATTGATCTATGGTATTTTTATTTTGGCAAATTGTAACTTGTATGCTTCGCAACATAATACTGGATTAAATTACATACAAAATTAATGAAATCCACTAGCAATAAGTTGTGAAAAGGTTGTGGTGTTGTGCATGTTGTCTCAAGCTTGGTGTTTGTGTCTGTGTTCGTGCATCATAGTGAATTATATAAAATTATAGTGAAAATTAAAAAGGAATGATCAAATAATTAAATATACAATTCTTATTCACTCCAAATGAAATGACTTGTCAATGATTTGATTAATGGTTCTCATGAAGTCTAAATTAAATATGTGCTTATTTAGGTGCTATCTGAGATGAAGAAATCCAGAAGTTGGGCTGCACTTCATGTTTCTGATAATTCTTGCTTTCATTATCGCAGAGTAAGTTTTGATTTAGTTGTTTGATCCAGATACTGATTGTTATAGTTTACACGATTTATACGCCTTTTGAGTAAGAAGACTTTTAATACGTTATTTGATGTGATTGAGATTTAGCTCTTTTGACAATTATAGCTTCCATCATATTGCAGCGGCTACTGCAGAAAATTGTGAAGGATCGAAGTTACGCAGAAGAAACTGCATCTTATGGTCATAATGCTGATATTGTCCAAGTAGTGAAGGTAATAGCTTTACTCATTTATTTCGTTTATTGTATATGATCTGATGCACTTTTGATTTAGTCTTGTCGGAAGGACCTATGATTGAAGCCAGACCTTTGATTATGATCTAGTTGTCAAATAAGTAGCGTGTGTTGCAGAATCTTCTTGATATTTGTAGTATGTGTGGACTTAATTTTGAAAAAACTTGAAATATCCATTGTACCACTTGTATCATGTGTCTCCACCTGGTGAAACTTAGAAAGGGAAATAAGAACTCTACAGATTAATGTTACTGTACCATACTGATGATTTTTTCGAACTTGTATAGCTATTACTACTCGTATACATAATTTAGTTCTCGTAACTATGTCACAGTTATGATTTGTCAGGACGAACTTCATTGGAACGAAACATTGATAAAGCGTTACGTCGGAAGAGAGGTAGGCAACCAGTGTATGTTTATTATTAATTATACTTACTAATTACTAATTTATCGTTTATCACTATCATTAGTAGGCTGCTAAAAGTGATACATGGATAATGTTTTTCTACTATAGTAAATTGTTTTAGATGGTTAATGTTTTTCATTTTAAACAGGCTCTATGGCTTCATCGTCGCTTTCTTTCTATGTGCTGGATAAATAGTTTTCCAACTGTTTCTAGTGACGAATCCTACCATTCCAAGGAGGCAACTAGCATATATCATGACTTTGGCACCTTTCTGCAGAATGAATTATGTCTCCTTCAAGCCTCAACTTTTGCTGATGATGATTATGGGGATTTCCAAGCACAAGCCACGTATTCCGCGAGTTACATACTGTGGTTGAAAGTGGTATGTGAATTTTTTTTCTTAGACTTTCCATTTTAAGACTGGTTATCTAGATTACTTGCTCAGGCTGTCTTAAATATGTTATGTGCATCAGCAAGTGCCGAAGCCTCTCGAAAATGAGCTCCTTGAGAAGATAAGAGAGGTAGATTTGAAGACCTTATTGGATAAGTCATGCCCAGAGAGATCCTCTCTATTCAATTACTTTATGAGCTATATAGCTATGTGAGAGAGTTGTTCTATCTCTTCCTATTACACAGAATTGAAAAAGCTTTGGCAAAATTAGATAACTTTCGTCCTATTCCAGAATGTAACTGTGAAGTTGCAAAGCAATTGATAAAATGCGTGAGTATAAAGATGGTGATCAAGTCATTCGTTTTTTGAAATGTCAAGGAGACAATTTTCTTCTGTTTACAAGTCTTGTTGAAGAAGCCTTGACTCATCTATCCGATTCCTCATCAACCCCTGACCGATGTAGAGAAAGTTCAGCCGAGGTATAAGCTCTTGCTAAGTCGAAGAGATCCACTTTGCCATCTATGCCGCTCACTCCCTTAATGACCAATATTTAGCCGGTAGATTCCAAATTGTGCAAATGGATCCATTCCCTAATTTTTGCAAGGTGTCATTACTTGTTCAACAAGACATGTTAAAATCAGGTTGGTATGTGAATAGTATGGTCCGTGATCTGAATGGATAACATTAGATTTTTATATTGAAAGTTATTGTAAAATTTGTTTGAGTTGAGAAATATTGCTCTATATTTAAAGTATTTTACAACCTTATGTCTTTTCCGTATACAACTTAGATTTTTACAATAAAATAGATTAAAGTTAAGGAAAACAAAGGGAGTGAAATTCAAGCCAAGGATTAATTGTACTGCTACTTTAACTAAACAATTGAAATACAATTTTTGGGCATGTTTTTAATTTTTCCATTTCAAGGGGAAGACAATGTTAGATGCAAATGAAGATGTGTACATTGTAATTTGGAAGATTAGTTCAACAATTCACTTAAACTACTATGTCTAGATAAAATAATTTAACTACTATGTCAAGATTTCACAATTTTTTATTTTTTTTGACAAACCACAATTTTGGTCTCTAAGATGATTCACCGACACATTAATCTCTAAATATATCAAAATCACAAATGCATCCTTAGTATCACTTTTATTAAGAGTTTAATTGTTGTGCACCGTCGGTGTAAATATTTTTTACACGTACATCCAATGACGCGTTGCCAAATCATTTAATGAATGTGACACTTCATGTGTTTTTAATTACCATACATGATGTGTCGGTATATTATTGGACGCATGTGCAAAATAACTTTAGACTGACGGTGCATATAAATTAAATTCTTTTATTAATACTAATTTTATAGAGTAAAATTGACTAATGAAAAACACATTTGAGGACCTACCTAAAAAATATATTTGAGAACCAAAATAACTATAAATGAGACGCTTATAAATATAATTTGCAATTTGAATACATTCTGAAATAAATATAAAAGCGAGATATACTTCCAAACACCAAAATAATTTTCCCCCTTATATTAATACTAATGTATAAATAAATTATATAAAAAAAATTTAATAAAATAAAGGGCTCAATATGTTTTTCCTCCATATAAATATCTCATATTTCGTTTAGTCGTCTATAAAATTTTTCAACAACTTTTGAGCCCTAAAGTATATAATGTCATGATTTTTGGTCATACTTTTCAGTCAACTCGTGAAAATCTTAAAAATTTCGTGGTCATGTTTAGTACATCATAGAAATCTCTCTAGCAAAAGTTTAATTTTTTTTTGACAGAAAGTTTAATTTTTTTTATAACAAAAGATACTAAATATTAATTTTTTAGATTTTTCGCATAAAAATTCATAAATAATTCATCTCGTTAAAAAATTATAAATTTTTAGATAAAATATTCTTATAATATTTTAAACATAATACAAAAACCATTTAAAAATATGAAAGTACACAAGAATTTGATTAAAAGTAAAAATCAAAAGTTGTAATAGAAAATATTTGAAAATCAAAAATTGCTGAATTTTTTTATTATAAGATTAAAGATAAAATTCGAGATATTTATAATAACAAAATCTTATTTAAATACTCTTATAAAAAAAAAATCTTATTTAAATTTAAATACTCAGTTAAAAAAAAATCTTATTTAAATACTACCCGTTGTAGATTGTTAAAAAAAAATACGAGTCGGTGTTTTTTTTTTTTCCTTTCTGATTATAAATAGGACTCGACGTAGAAGAAACGCATTACTACTATTCAATTCACGCTTCCACACAGCACACAACACTATCACTCATAAATCATAATCGCTCACTTTGCGAAAGAGATAGTTTCTTGGATTAGGTTTCTTTTCTTTGTTATCAATTCTTCATTATCAATCTTTCTAACTGTGAATTCAATTCAATTTCATTCTAATTCATAATCGATTCATTCCATTGCCATTTGTTTTCTCTTCTCCGTCAATCTTCATTAGTTAAACCCTAGAAATTCCGTAAAATATACGCAGAGAATCACTATCGTTATTTTAGGGTTTCATGTTTCTGCTACCACTGCTTGATTCGATTTGAAAGTGAGATGGATCTTTAATTACTCTGATATCCTCTCAAGTTTTGTAATGTCGCTCGTATGAATTTCGTTTCTGGTGATTTTTTCTACGTTTCGATCCTTATCTTTTTGAATTTTTTCTTATTGATTTGACTCAATTTTGTCTTTGGTGAAGTGAACTCACACTGTCTCAATTTTGTATTGAGATGCTGTTTTTGATGACCCTAACGATATGATTATCTTTACCAAAAATGTGATTTACGATATGAATTATTTATTCATGTATAATCAGGATGGTATACATGGAAGATTTCATGGTCTAAATGCAATTTGAATATGAATGTTTTATTCATAACTTGAAATGCAAGTTGAGATGACCCTTGATAACAAAAGATGGTTGTGTGCCTTGGTCCCTTCGATACAAAATTGAGTTGTCCCTCGATGTCCCTAAATTGAGTTTATGTCCCTCTGTCCCTAAATTGAATTTATTTCGCGATGTCGCTAGAATTGATGGTTTGAATGTAAATTCAATGTGAATGCTTATTCATAACTTCAATAGACCCTTGGTGGTGGCTTGGATACAAATTTGAATATATGTTCCTCGATGTCCGTAAATTGAATATATGTCCCACGACATCCCTAAATTGAATATATGTCCCTCGATGTCCCTACATTGACTATATGTCCCTTGAAGTCCCTAAATTGATGTTATGTATGCACTGATGAGAACAAGTGCTCGAAAATTGTGTTCATCAATTACTTGAATGTTGGAATTTAGCACAGAACAGAGATTGCGTTCTGTTTCAGGTCTGATGCAGGCCGAACCTGCGACTGCTTCAGGTCTGATACGGTCTGGTGCTTTGCAGAATGCTACCGCTGCTGAACCTGGTGCGGCAAAGACAAATTCAGCCGCTGTTAATTGGAAAAGTCCGACTCCGAGGCGATTCAAATGTAATATCGATGCATCCTTTGCGTCCCATTTATATAGAGTTGGGATTGGAATATGCATCCTTTGTGTCACATTTAAATAGAGTTGGGATTGGAAGATGCATCCGTGACAAATTTGGTCAATTTGTGCTTTCAAAGACGGAGTGAATTTCCCTTCTTTGTGGAGTGGATGTTGGTGAACTTCTTGGTGAGTATACTGTATGTCCCTTAATGTCCCTGAATTGATGGTATGTCCCATGACGTCCCTAAATACAATTTATGTCCCATGATGTCCCTAAATTCAGTTTATGTCCCTCGATGTCCCTAAATTAAGTTTATGTTGCTCGATTTCCCTAAAATTGATGGTTTGAATGCAAATCCAATGTGAATGCTTATTCATAAATGCAAATGAAAGTGGAGAAGACCCTTGACGCCTTAGATGCAAAATTGAATATATGTCCGTAAATTGAACATATGTCCCTTAATGTCTGTAACTTGAACATATATCCCTCGATGTCCGTGACTTAACATATGTCCCTCAATGTCCCTAAATTGAATATATGTCCCTCGACGTCCCTAAATTGAATATATGTCCCTCGACGTCCCTAAATTGAATATATGTCCCTCAATGTCCCTAGATTGAATATATGCCCCTTGAAGTCCCTAAATTGATGGTATTGTATGGATTGATTATCCAAGAGTGTGCTAAATCGGTGAATCTTGATTATTTAGTTGCATTGATTGGACCCTAAGGAATTGTTTAGTTGCTGGACCCTAAGGAATTGTTTAGTTGCTAAAACAATCTAATACAAGTCTTTGGATGATCGTGATGAGATAAAAAAAAATTACCAAAAATGTGGATTACAATAAGTTGTTTCGTTGTACAGGTAGTACTACACTTTGAAATGGAGAGCTTTAGTTCTGATGTACTTACAGCAGCTACATGCACTGCTGCCACTGCAAAGGACTATCTTTGAACTATTAGGATTATTATATGCTCATAATTCTGCCCTGTTTTGGTTTTTTAAAACTTTTTGTTGTCTATTATGGAGTTTATGTGAACAATGTATGGGAACAAGTGTTGGACTCAAGATTTACAGTCGAAAATTGTGTTCATCAATTACTTGAATGTTGGGATTTAGCCCAAAGATTGTGTTCTGTTTCAGGTTTGATGTAGGCAGAACATGCGACTGCTTCGGGTTTGATACGGGCCGGTGCTTTATAGAATGCTACCGCAGCTGAGCTTGGTCAGTGTAGACATATTCGGCTGTTGTTAATTGGAAAAGTCCGACTCCGTGGTGATTCAAATATAATATTGATGCTTCCTTTGTGTCGCATTTAAATAGAGTTGGGATTGGAATATGCATCCTTTGTGTCACATTTAGATAGAGTTGGGTTTGAAATATGCATCCGTGACGAACTTGGTCAATTTGTGCTTTCAAAGATAGAATGGATTGCCCTTCTTTGTGGAGTGGATGTTGGTGAACCTCTTGGTGAGTATATGTCCCTAAATTTACGGTATGGCCCTCGATGTCCCTAAATTGAGTTTATGTCCCTTGATGTCCTTAAATTAAGTTTATGTCCTCAATGTCCCTAAAATTGATGGTTTGAATACAATTTCAATGTGAATGCTTACTCATAACTTCAAATGTAATTGGCGCCTTAGATGCAAAATTGAATATATGTCCCTCGTTGTTTGTAATTTGAGTATATGTTCTTCGATATCCCTAAATTGGAATTTATGTTCCTTGAAGTCCCTATTTTCGTAGATGGGTCTCAATGGATTCCAGGGTATTATAAGGCAAATCCTTCAACTTTTTATATTTGGGTTTTGGTTTTGGGCATGCTTTATTATCTTTAAAACCAATCATCTTATCAAGCATTGTATGAAATTAGTCCATTAACTTACTCTGTTGGAAACACGATGAAGAGAGTGGTGGTGGTTGGGTCTTCAGTTTTGGTGTTCAGGAATCCAGTTCGACCTCTTAACAGTCTTGGTTTTGCCATTGCTATTTTTCGACTTTTCTGCATTCACAAGCTACAGCTGCAAAGAAAATTGAAGGTAAAAAGAGAGGAAATTTTAGAAAATGAATACTATTTGATTTGATTATTTTAGTAGTACTTTTAGCCATGGTAGATTTTTAAACATTAAATAAGATTTTCCATTCTTGTTTCTTTTTAACTATTGCTGTGATTTTGCTGTTGATATTTCAAAGCACTTATTTTAATATGGTTTATTTTCAATAATTGCTTCTTGCTTGATTTATGTTAAGTCCTGTTTGGATGAACAACTTAATTAAACACTTACAACATAAATGGTAATTATTTAAGTGTTTATGTATAAGCTATTTCTATAACAAAGGATAAAATAAAGTCAAACTGTTTTTCTACAAGTTGTAAGCTGTTTTCATAAGCTAACATTTAGAGCTTATAAATATAAGCTGAAAACAGCGTATGGAGATGTCATAAGTTGTTTTCATAAGCTTTATTAAAGTCTCACAAGTGTTTAACTGTTTATGCCAATAGATAAAAGAAAACTGACTGCAATATATTGATTAACTTCATTGTTGCTTTACTGCTTCAGTAAGCTAATGGGAGATTCACTTGTTAGTTGAACTTCTAGTGACTGAATCTTATGTCTATCTTAGCGCAGTGGCTGGATTGTATCTGTGTAATTAGATGGTCACGGTTTCAATTCCTGAAATCAGCCTCTTGCAAATATAAGATAAAAGGCCATCCCGTAATCGAGGTACCTTTGAGGAACCAAGCTGTTTTATGTCATCCAAGTTTATTTCCACTTTCACATTGTTCATCTTATTCTTGCCATTGTAATCACAGTTAATATTCTTGAGCCATCTTTTACTTGCTTAAGATTTGTTATTACCTACTACAAATTTTGAAGTCCAATTTCTAACTTTGTGACTGCTCAACGTAATTTTTTTAGTGTGAATATTTTCCAAATACTCACTACTTTAAGTTCTCCTTACTTTCAAAGTATCTGGTTTTTTTTTTGGTGTAAAAGTATCTGGTTTTCTTTTGCTTATATTATTAATTAATAATGATATGTCACAAAGGGATTTTTTTAGTGCAACGGTTGGATTGTTTTTGTGTAACTAGATGGTTACGATTTCGAGTTGTGAAATCAGCTTCTTGCAAATGTAAGATAAAGGCTATCCTGTCACAGAGGCAGCTTTAAGGAACCGAGCTGTTATTGATCATCAGAAGTGAATCGAGTTGGTATGTGAATTTCGTAATTAGCATTCTGAAAGCTTCTTGTTGAACTAAAAAGTTCCTTGCTAGTAATGTTCCACTTTTATCGTGTGCTGCTCAGATATTGTTATATAACTTACAACTTGATTTTGAGTTTTGTGATATCTGATCAAACATTTCATACTCCATCTTTGGTCTGTGTGAGGTTTTTTCATGTATTTTCTGCTCTTACTTAATTTTAGGCTTTCTTGAATTTTAAGCTTAGTAGAGTATTTCATAAAGTTGATATATTGGTCAAGGATTTCAGGGCATAATATTAATGCAGTTAGGATTCACAGTGAATTTGATTAAATTATGATAAAATTATGATGACACAATGATTTTGTTGAAGTTCTAAAATATAACTTTTGACAAAATCATGGCAGCACGTCGTGACTCTGCCAAATCATTAAGAATCCAAACATGTACTTAGTTGCGATGTTTTGGAGTAGCAAATCGCTTTGCATCATCAAATGAAACTAGCAATTAGGAATAACTAAAGACAGATTAAAGTACTTTAACACATACTATACATTAAGTTGCTTACTCTACATCACAAAATCTCCACTTGAAACAAAGCCTGAAAACCTTTGGCAGCTTTCTGCTTGGCCATATCAGTGTAATGATAAGACTAATCTGTATTCGATTTCATTGTGGCAAAAATAGATTTTGTAAATTGTGCTGAACAAGAGTATGTTTGGATCGGGGTATGTAATGAAATGTAGTGGGGTTGTTTTTTGTTTGCAACAATAACATGTTCATCTTGATTATCCAACAATGTGCTACATTGGTGAATCTTGATTATTCAAGCCTAAGAAGGCTAAGTTGGATGGTAAGAAATTGTATAGTTGCTAAAAGAATTCTCAAGACAAGTATTGAGATGATGTGTTTGGATGACCCTAACTAGATGAATGTTTTACCAAAAATGTGGTTTACAATATGAATTCTTTATTCATATGTAATCAAGATGGTATAGATGGAAGATTTGATGGTCTAAATGCAATTTGAGTATGAATTTTTATTCATTACTAGATGACCCTTGATGATGATATTTCCACAATGGTAAATTGGGAAGATGACCGTGTGCCTTTTTGCCTTAGATGTAAAATTGAGTATATGTCCCTTGATGTCTCTAAATTGATGGTATGAATACAATTTCAATGTGAATGGTTATTCATAACTTGAAATGTAAGTGAGATGACCATGGATGTGATTTTATACATATGCACGTCGAAACGACCCTTGGTATAATGACTATATGATGCTTTTTGTATAATGATAAATTGGGATGATGGTAGTGTGCCTTGGTGACCAAATATGCAAAATTGAATATATGTGTCCCTTGACCAAATATGCAAAATTGAATATATGTGTCCCTTGATCATTGTGGCATAAATAGATTTTGTAAATTGTGCTGAACAAGTGTATGTTTGGATCCGGGTATGTAATGAAATGTAGTGGGGTTGTTTTTTGTTTGCAACAATAACATGTTAATCTTGATTATCCAACAATGTGCTACATTGGTGAATCTTGATTATTCAAGCCTAAGAAGGCTAAGTTGGATGGTAAGAAATTGTATAGTTGCTAAAAGAATTCTCAAGACAAGTATTGAGATGCTTTGTTTGGATGACCTTAACGAGATGAATTTTTTACCAAAAATGTGGTTTACAATATGAATTCTTTATTCATATGTAATCAAGATGGTATAGATGGAAGATTTGATGGTCTAAATGCAATTTGAGTATGAATTTTTATTCATTACTAGACTAGATGACCCTTGATGATGATATTAACACAATGGTAAATTGGGAAGATGGCCACGTGCCTTTTTGCCTTAGATGTAAAATTGAGTTTATATATGTCCCTCAATATCTCTAAATTGATGGTATGAATACAATTACTACACTTTGGAATAAACAGAGCTTCAGTGTTAATGTACAGATAGCTTCTGCAAGCACTGCTGCCATTGCAAAGGCAGCATAATCTTTTAACTGTTAGGACTATTAGAAGTCCATAATTCTGCTCTGTTTTGTTGTCTTTTATGGAGTTTATATGAACAACATATGGAAACAAATGCTAGACTCAAGCTTTACAGTTGACAACTGTGCTCATCAGTTACCTGAAGGTTGGAATTTAGTGCAGAGGTCGCGTTCTATTTCCTGGTCCAATGCATGCGGAACATGCGACTGCTTCAGGTCTGATGCGGGCAGAACCTGTGACTGCCTCAGGTCTGATGCGGGCAGAACCTGCGACTGCTTCATTGTCTGATACAGGCTTGTGCGTTGCAGAATGCTACGTGGTTGGGCCTGGTGTGGCGTGGACAGGTTCTACTTTTTAATTAGAAGAGGCCGACTCTGGGGAGATTCAAATGTAATATTGATGTATCCTTATTGTCAATTTTAAATAGAGTTGGCACCGGAATATGCATCCGTGACGAACTTGGTCAATTTGGGCTTGCAAAGACAGAATGGATTACCCTTCTTTGTGGAGTGGAAGTTGGTGAAGCTCTTGGTGAGTATATGTCCCTTGATATCCCTAAATCGATGATCTAAATGCAATTTCAATGTGAATGTTTATTCATAACTTGAAATGCAATTGGACATGACCCTTGATGCAATGACTATACAATGTTTTTTTTCATAATGTCAAATTGAATATATGTCTCTTTAAAACTCTAAATTGAATATATATGTCTCTTTGCATAATGGTTTTGTGCCTTGGTGACCATAGATGCGAAAATTGAATTCATAACTTGATATGCATGTCAAGACGACCCTTGATATAGTGACTATATGATGCTTTTTTAATAATGATAAATTGATACGATGGCATTGGTAGTATGCTTTGGTTACCTTATATGCAAAATTGATTGTAAGTCCCTTGATGACTTTAAATGCAAAATTCTATATTTAAGCCTTGATAACCGATTGTTGGCCTAAATGCAATATCATTATTAATGTTTATTCGTAATTTAAAATGCACATTGAGATGACCCTTGATGCAATGATTATACCAGACATTGTTAATAAATCGGGGTGATGGTAGTGTACTAGTGTGCCTTGGTAACCATAGATGTGAAAATTGAACATGTCTTTGATGATTGAATGCAAAATTTTGATATTTGAGCTTTCATTCTCAGAATTGGCGGCCTAATTGCAATTTTATTATATTGTTTATTCATAACTTGAAATGTAATTTGAGATTACCCCTGCTTCAAATTTCTACCGTAGATAATGAAATGATTTTGAAAATATAATTGTTCCTTTTGATTTTGAGAAGCTTTAATAGATGACAAACATAAATTCTACAAAGATTGTATCAAGAAACAAATGGTGTAATTCAGAATGCTTGTTTGAAATTTCTACCATGGCTGAGCAAGTGATTTTAAAAATATAATCGTTGCTTTTAATTTTGAGATGGTAGACATGATTCATTTTTAAAGAGATTTCAACATGCCAATTAGTGTAGAAAACTTGAATTATTAATCTACATTGGTTAACCTTCAAATAATTTTATCAAGGGTGAAAAATGTGAAAAGAGAAAGAGCTTATTGAAAATTTTAATGACTTGGAGGTGGGAGTTGGTGCTGTGATGTCAACATTTGTCACTTTGTTGGCTTGTTGCATACTTCACTATGAACTTGTTGGAACAAAATTGATTTAAAAATGTTTGCCCCTAAATCTATTAAGGTTTTGATGATAACAAAGTATTAATAAACAATTGGAAGGATTAAAAATTTAATTCAAGTGTGCAGAACTTAGCTCCAGATAAGCTCTGAAGAAAGCTCAGAAGACAAATATTCAGAAGTTCGCAAGCACTCAGAAGATAATGGTCTTCAGAAGTTACAAGCAACAGAAGATGAACTCATCAGAACTTCTTAAAGTCTGACCTTCATCAAACTCTGAAGATCTTCTTGAAGTCTGTGAAGATTCTCTTTTGTAGGTCAACTCTCCTACCAATGAAGAAAAGGACCTCTCAACCTTGATCAGAACAGCTACTTGCATTTTGTCTGTCCACAATGGAGAACGTGGGTTATCAGACTTATTAGCTGAATAAGGAAAGTCTTCTCTGCACATGGTCAAAGTTACTGAAACTCTTACTCTGTTTTGGAAACGACCAAACTGCATCAAGACAAGTTGCTTGAAGACAAAAGGATATCTTCTTCAACGGTCATCTTTGCAACGACTCTTTATCAGTCCTATATATACTAGAAGAATCAGTTGCAAAGTAATCAACAATCTTACACGCACTCGAACAAACTCTGATTTGCGAATACAAGCTTTGAACCTCTGAACTAGTGTTTTTAACTCTTAGTCCAAATACTTTGTACTCATTGTATTTGCTTATTAAGGTTCTCTTAAGAGCAGTTGTATTCTTTAAACAACTTTATTATCTCTGTTATTTGAGAAGTCTTAAGCTTGTGTGCTTAAGTGAGAAGTCTTAAGCTTGTGTGCTTGAGCATTGTTGTGAAGTCTCTTGCTTGTGTGCTTGAGCATTTGTAATCTTGTGTGATTATAGTGAAATCCCTTTGAAGTGCAAGGGGACTGGACTACTCTCGTTTTGTGAGAGGAACCGGTATAAATTGCTTGTGTGATCTCTCTCTTATCTTGTTTTATTTGTGTTACTTATCCGCTGTTGTTGTAGTTAAGTTAAGAACTTTGAAAAAGTTTTAACTTGGCTTCTTGCTTGATTTCTTCTTCAGCTGGTATTCATTCAAATTGATCTCTTTGTTATATTTGTTGTTCTTTTTCATAACAAAATTTAGGTTATGGATTTCGAAGCTTGGTGGAGCAACGTCAAATTATCCGATTTAGCTTCATAATTTTGGGGTGAGTCTGTGTTTGGCAATGGAGAGTGAATGAGACCTGTTTTAATCCCTTTTATTTTGTGAGTCAAGATTACACTTATCAGCTCACCCCAAATTAATGCAATAAGATGAAATTGTGCAATGATATTCTTGGAATATCACTTGAATATATGGTAATGGATTAAAGTGGGTGCACAATCAGAACAAGTCTCAACATTTGCCTATTGCCTATCACTTTTAAATAAATTCTTATACTAAGACATAGCCATAGTCCAAAAGTGTTTACTGTTCGGAAGATATCTAAGGGATTTGATTATACTATTACTGCTCATGATAGAACAAGAATAACTTAAACTAATGACGAAGTAACTAGTGAATGAATACTTTGTAGCTGTGCTGAGGAACAACCTTCCGAAACATAGCCAGAATTTGATCAAAGTACAGTGGGAGTTGAACCAAGGCATAAAAGGACACAGGCAAACATGTTGCAGCATATATGGGATAAACTGCAAATCTCAGCATGCTAAACAATAAAGAAATGCCCTGCACAAAATGAGACTAACACAGATGCTATAGATGTGAAGAGTGTAGTCAACCCTGTATGAAGCTGTCTTGGTAAGTCAACAACAAAATCCTTTTCTTCAAACCGAGATGATGTCAAAAGAAACAAAACAAGGGTTGTGACAGAGGAGCAAAGTGCAACAAGTGATCATGTTACAGCATAGAGTTTGAAAGCAGGCTGTTTTAGCAATAGTGGTATACCAGGATTTTGATCAGGACCACCTGGAATTCCTGTTGAGGTTGTGAATGCAACAATTGCTGCTACCACTGAGCATGATTCTGAGGTTTTGGTGAGCCATTTGCTACCTTCTTTTACTAGTTGTCTGTGTGTCTGTCAATGAAGACTTGCTTTGCTGTTTTCTCATCATTATTATAACGTTCATAGAAATTAGGTGGCATGGAGTTCTTAACAAGCTCAAAAAACACAAACATCAAGAATAGACACAATATTATACTGCATGTTATATTGTTGTTTGAGCAACAATATAAATAATAACTCAAACTAGGGCCACTCATAGTTCGATTCACAATGGAAACCGTACCAAACCGAACCCTTATAACAGTTCGGTAAAAATAAACTGAACCGTTAATAGTTTGTAACTGAACTGGTATACAGGTTTGGTTCACCGGTACTGTAGTTTTAAACCGAACTAGAACTATCTTTACAAATTGTACTCTTTCAAACCGAACTGATTCTTTGTGAGCTGAATTGAACAAACTGCTATTATTAACTCATAAACTGAATTAATCCGTTAAATTGCACCGAACTGCGATAGATAGTTCACAAACTGAACTGAACTGGTTCAATTTGCGAACTTTCATTGGCATAACCCTGAACTTATACAATGTACAATGTTCGGCTATTTCAACATTGTACAATGTTCGGCTAACCCTGAACTTATACAAAAATAATATAACTTTATTTTTTATCTTTTGTTATAGAAATAACTTATACATAAGCACTTATCATATTAAACACTTATACAATAAATTGCATATTAAGTTGTTTATCCAAACAAGACTTCGATGTTTCTTATTTTGGGCTATTCTTTTGTGAATGTCGTATTTTGATGGACTCTTAGCTAAAATATAGACTTAACTTAAGTATATTAGGTTTTTTTTTTTAAAAAAAATCTTAATTTTGTTCGGAAACAATGTAATACGGGCAACTTATGACATAAAACATGGACACTCCTCACATTATACGTATCGTGATGTCGAACACATGTGGGTGTCCAACACCAGCACTTACAATTACATTGAATTATATCATTTTTTAAATTTTATTATTAATGTCGACATATCAGTGTCAATGTTGTGTCCGATGTCCTTGCTTCATAAGTTAACTCACAACCTAATTCCTTTCCAATATTATTCCTAACCATTGGTCTGAAGCTCAAAGCTGGAAAATAATCAAAATATGTCACTGTTTTGGAGTAAGCTAAAAGGTTTCATGATGAATGAATTAGGGAAAAATAAAAATATGAGTAATTGTTTTCTGAATTTTATTAATACAATATACATTCCTTCGTGAGTTCTTAAGTAATGCTTTAATAAGCATGAAGTAAATCTTATTATTTTCTCCTCTCTCGTTAGCCTCTTAAAGACAGTCTAAACATTATTCCAATTTTAGCTAGATCCTTTCATGCATGTCACTAAAGTTGATTACAATAGTTGATAGATCTAACAGAATTTGCATTTTCTTGTTGATAGATCTAACAGAATTTGCATTTTCTTTCCCCTGCACATAGTTCATGTTTTAAAGTTTTCAAAATCATTCATCAAATATTGCATTATTGCAAGTGAATGTTCAAAGACCACCTGAGGAGATTTGAACTTCCCTAAACTAGCACCTAAAAAGTGTCATTTTCGAAGAAAAGTAAACAGACTGAGGATTTTTTTTTTAAGGTATAATCTATTTTGGATACTTAATTGGTCTTGTCATTTGAGTTTGTCCAAGTTCTTAATACTGTATTATATTTGCAATACTTGACGCAATAAAATTGACTCAAGAATTCAAATTAGATTTTATGACACTTGAGTAAAGCTCAACATCTATCTATCTAGTTCAGCTTGAGCTTAAGGGTCCGTTTGGTTCGGGGGTTTTGGAGGGGAGGGGAGGGGAGGTGATATTTTCAATTTTTTATGTTTGGTTCAATTTTTTAGGAGGGGAGGTGAGGGAAGGGGAGGGATTCAAAACACATTTTAGACCACTTTTTGCTTCCCCCAAATTGGGGGGATTTGGAGGGGAGGGGAGACATTAAATGTTATTACAATTTTAATTATGTTGACATAATTATCCTTATATTTATTTTTAAATACCAAAATCATCCTTACTTGATTTTTAATGTTGCTAACTTGCTATTTTTTTGTGTCAAAAATAAAATTTGCTACTTTTTTATTATAAAAAGAGAACTTGCTATTTGTTTAGGTTTTTGCTTACGTTAATTATTATTCACTCACACAGACATATATAATTTGTTTTCATTATTTTTTTTTGGATTCGTTGATATTTCTTATTTCCACACAATTTTCAATTTGTTGCATCTAATATACAATTTGTCATATAATTGTTTTGCCTACGTTTATATTTTGTTACGTGTGATTAATTTGTTTTATATAACTTTTTGTCTTTGCCTATTACGTTAAATGTATATATATAATTTTTTTTATAAGATTAAATTTTAAATTTTTGTGTGCAGTTTAATTTTTATAAATTATTTATTAGATTCAATCAACCATCAAGATAAAAAAAAAAAATTAACATCAACAAATAATTACATTTGTGGAGTTTCGAGTCTATTGAGTTCTTATATTTAAATATTTATAAAGTGAATAATTTTAAAATTATGAGACTCTTATAAATAATAAGGATAAAAAAGTAATTTAATTATATCATCCCTCCCCTCCCCTCGTGAACCAAACATATTTGCAATTAAAATCTCCCTCCCCCCCTCCCCTTCCCTCTTTTGAACCAAACACATCTGCAATTAAATTTTTTCCCTCCCCTCCCCTTCCCTCCCCTCCCCTCTATAAAAATCCCTCCCCTCCCCTTCTACTCTTTTGAACCAAACAGACCCTAAGGTAAATACTTTCTTATCACAATTATCCAGAGAATGCATTCATAATTGTAGAGGCCAAGAAACAAAGGTGTGGACCATTCTACCTATTGTGTGTTGTGTGACTCCACTTTAGAGCCTGTGGAGCAAACACAATAAAATGCTTTGGGAAGGTGAAGTCACACAAGTAAACCAGATTGTTAACAAAAATTTCCATACTTGATCTGATGGGAACAATCATATGGTGCAATAAGCCTTGGAGATTAGAGTTGTCAGAAACAACAATCCTGCAGGCTGTAACTGCTTGGGAGGCACTAACAAATCATACGGTGAGGTGTAACAGTGACACTTAATTTCTCCAGAAACTGTAAATTTCCGGTTTGGCTTACTGTTAACGCGACAAAGCTGGTGTGTGTTTTAGCAGCACATATGATGACTATCCTTATGTGTATGGATGCTATGGAAGGTGAGGCTCTGGTACAGAGCTTCATTTAGTGCATGTCATTTTTTAGGTGGATAGTAAAGGGATTGTAGACAAGTTTCCTAATTCTTTATCATTCCCTAACTCATCTACCCAGACACCAAACCATCCTTATATCTCCCGAGTTTCCTAATTCTTTATTTGATGTTTTTTATCTTTGGTCCATCTTCCACGAATGTCGTATTTTGATGGACTCTTAACCTAATTACATTTGAAATACCCTTTTGAATTGCTTCAACATTTTCAATGAAATAACATAATAAAAGCTTACTCAACAAAGTAGATTAAATTTTTCCCCTTGCACGAACACAAACAAACACACCGAACACAACATAACCACTAATACGTCAACGCTGATAGCATAATTCAATATAGTGTCGAACATTGATGCGTGTCCGACACCGGGGCGCCACACCTACTTCGAAGAGTGTATGTGTTTCATAACTTTTCCATGGTTTAACATTATTACAATAAGTAGTAAATGAATTTAAACAGCATTGGGAAAGCAAAGACTAATAAGCACTCAAACTAGCCATACCCATAATAACATTATAGCTTTTCAAGTAAAATATGGCTACTACACTAGCATGAAAATTCAAAATGAAAACCTTATATCCTCAAATTGGTCAGAAAAAACTAAAACAAACTCATCTAGAAAACACAGCAAAAAGCAATCCAGCAGACAAACCAAGAATACAAAGAAAAGAAACCCCTTTAACCCTAACAAACAAAACATTCAACTGTTTAGCAACTTGAAGTGTAAGTGTAAGAATCTGCAACCTACCTTGTTCCTCCATTTTCTTAAAGAAATGCATTGGCTTCAAACTTTGACGTAACATAAAAGCCAAAGAAAAAGGAAAAGCAAAAGCCAAAAAGCTTTGAACAGAAACCTCAGTAATTGGTGAAGATTTGGTTATGTATGTTATCCAACCTCCAACACCAAGCTGAACAAGACCCATTAAAGCAATAACTCTGCTTAATCCATAAATGTTCTTCATCATCCCTTCAAGAACATCTCTTGTCTCATTAGCAAGTGGTGATAAATCTCTTTCTACTGTTGGTTCTTCAATTTCTTGGTGTTTGAAATTTGGATTTTCACTTGGGTATGGGCTTGAGTTTGAATCTTTTTCTGATGATGATAAAAACTTGGGTTTTGTGAAATGAAGAAAAGGGTTGTTAAAAATTGAAACTTTGTGTGATGAAAAGGGATATAGATTGAGATGTGAAGTGGGCTTTGAAGGGGTTGTTAATTGAGAGAAAAAGTGTGGAAAAGAAGAAGAAGATGGGTTGTGGGTTATGGATTGAAAGATTGGAAATTGACAAGGTTTTAGGATTGAAGAAGTTAGCCTTAATCTTCTTGAAATGATGGCGGCCATTAGAGTACAGTACGATGATGATTTGAGAGACGGCGGCGGCGACAAGAGGAACAGCTTATGAACTGTCGTGCGTCTCGTCTCGTGTTCTGTTTGTTTAGTAGCATAGCATTCGAACATGGATCCTCGGCAGCATAACTCACTGCAGCCATATCTGCTGCAATACTTTAGCCGCACGATCAATGTTCCGCTTCCTTATATATAGCATTGGATGAGAAACATCATTACAATACTGCTTCCTTTTTTTTTCTTTTAAAACTTGGTATCCGGCTTTAGAACCCACTAATCTAAGGGAACCAATCTCACCGCTCACTTGCGGGGGCCCATTTAAAGCCACAATACCGCTTCCTTATATATACATTGGATGATCAAAATCATGATTTTCTAGTATATTTTCATAAGTTAAGGGAATAAATTACATTAACTAAAATAATTTAAACCAGCATATTGATTGGTTTTAAGTAGAGCTGAATGGGCCGGCCCGCCAAGCCCAATTTTTTCCCGGGCTCAGGCTTTGAAAATCATAGCCCGGATTATTTTCAAATTTTTTAGTCCGGCCCGACAAAACCCGATTAAAATATGGGCTGGCCCGAAACGGCGCGCGCGGCCCGCAAGCCCAAAAAAATTAAAAAAATAAAATAAAATATAAATATAAATAATTTGTTTTGGATGATTTGAAATTAGTTTGTAATATAAATTATAAAACACTGTCTGCTACTTAAGTATAACAGATGAGTAAAAATAGGGCAGCCAAGAAACTCGTAGGTAGCGGATGAGTAAAAATAGGACGCGCGAGAAACTCGTACGTAGTGGATGAATAAAAATAGGGCGCGCGAGAAACTCGTACGTAGCAGATGAGTAAAAATAAGACGCGCGAGAAAGTCGTAGGTAGCGGATGAGTAAAAATATGACGCACGAGAAACTCGTAAGTAGCGGATGCGTAAAAATAGGGCGCGAGAAACTCGTATGTAGTGGATGAGTAAAATAGGGCGCACGAGAAACTCGTACGTAGTGGATGAATAAAAATAGGGCGCGCGAGAAACTCGTACGTAGCGGATGAGTAAAAATAGGGCGCGCGAGAAAGTCGTAGGATGAGTAAAAATATGACGCGCGAGAAACTCGTAGGTAGTCGATGAGTAAAAATAGGGCGCGCGAGAAACTCGTAAATAGGGGATGAGTAAAAGTACAGCGTGCGAGAATTATTATATATATATATATATATATATATATATATATATATATATATATATATATATATATATATATATAAAAGGCCATTTATGAATGGAATATTGATGGCTTAAATGATAAACAAATCATTGATATGATACACAGAATAATTATGTATTCATCTATTTGTAAACAACAGGATAATTCTGATAGCTCTATAGCGTCGTTTATAACAACTGGATTTGTTGGCCAATTGAGAGGTTGGTGGGATCATTATCTCACTGATGCTCAGAAGAGAGAAATTCTCTCTCATAAAAAGCTTATAAAAACTGAAACATCAAGTAGTAATACTACTATCACTACTACTGGAGAAGAAGACGCAGTTTATACTCTATGTCTCTCTATTCTTCAACATTTTGTAGGGACTAATATACCCATTGCTGAGAAATTGCAAACATTATTGCAAAATCTTAGATGCCCATCTTTAACTCATTTTAGATGGTATAAAGATATTTTTTTATCTAGAGTTTTTCAATTAAAAAATCCCAACTCTATGCATTGGAAATCAAAATTTGTAGATGGTTTGCCTCATCTTTTTGCTGAAAGAATAAGACAAACTCTTAGAAATAATAATGATGGAATAAATATTAATTATTCTGATTTAACTTATGGCCAAATTATTAGTACATGTATTAATGAAGGTTTATCTTTATGTAATGACATAAAACTTAAAAATCAACTTAAAAAACAGAAATTAACTGAAAAACACCAAATAGGTGAATTTTGCGAGCAATTCGCTTTTGATCTAGAAAACCCTCCTGAGAGCAGGAAGAAGGGTAAAATAGATAGGGTAAGACCTTATAAAGGTAGAAGGAAAGATCTATCAGATACTTATAAGTATTCATACAAGAAAAAACGTAGGAAAAATTATTCTAAACCAAAACATAAGGATTATACTCCTAATTTTAGCAGGAAAAGAAAAGCTAAAAAGCTTGACATAACTTGCCACAAATGTGGAAAGGTTGGTCATTATGCCAATCAATGTAGGACTAAAAAAGCCCTAAATGATATTGAGGATGAAGAACTTAGAAATCAATTAGAAAAGGTTCTTCTTATTAATTCTGAGTCTGAAGTAGAATCCTCTGAAGATGAGGTTAGCTATAGCTCTTCTTCAGACACATCTGATAACAATAGTTGTCAATGTAATGAACTAAGTTATTGGAAATCCATAGTAGAGATGAATGGTCTAAATGTTTTGACCAGTGAACAGGATGAAGCCTTAAAAGCTTTAGAATCTATCCCAGATGATAATTTGAGAAGAAAATTAATAGAAACCTTAATAAGGGATAATCTCAGAGGAAAAGCTCCTTTAATTAAAGAAGCCCCTTATCAGCTTAGCGAAGTCTTATCTAGGTTTCGTCAATCTAATGAACGTGAAACTCCTGTTTCTATAAATGATTTAAAAAGAGAAATAAATCTTTTAAAATCTGAAATTTCCTATATTAAGAACAACAACGATGTTTTAGCTAAAAGAATTAGTTTATTAGAAAATTCTAATAAAATAGGAAATATTGTTTCTGATAATGACAGTCCATCACCTAGCAATAGCTATCTTAGCCTCCTTGAAAGGGTTACATCACAAAAATGGTTTGTTAAGATAACTCTTGTTATTAACAAAAGTTTTATCCTTGAAAATGAGGTTGCCCTAGTCGATAGTGGTGCAGACCTTAACTGCATTCAGGAAGGAATAATTCCAACAAAATATTTTGTTAAAACTACCCAATCTTTGACTCAGGCAGGAGGAGACAAACTCCAAGTTAATTATAAACTATCTAATGCCTATATTTGTAACAAAAATATTTGTTTACCAACCCATTTTATCTTAGTAAAAAATTTAACTCATAGGATTATATTAGGTACTCCTTTTTTACATAATATTATGCCTATTGTTAATATTGATCAAAAGGGAATTACTACTTTTATAAAGGATCAAAAAATTATTTTTGAATTCATAACAGATCCACAAACTAGAATGTTAAATGAAGTAAAAGATATTCTTTTGAAAAAAGAAAAACAATTATGTTTTTTAAAAGAAGAAATTAGTGTGCTTAATATTAATGAGCAACTTGAAACTTATGATATTAAAAAGAAAATTAAGTCTTTAGAACAGGATTTTACTACGGAAATCTGTAATGATCTCCCAAATGCTTTTTGGGATAGGAAGAAACATGTTGTTTCTCTACCTTATATAGACGACTTTAATGAAAGTCAGATTCCTACTAAAGCTAGGCCAGCTCAAATGAACAATGATTACTTAAATTTATGTAAAAAAGAAATACAATCTCTTTTAGACAAAGGTTTAGTTAGACACTCTAAGTCTCCTTGGAGTTGTACTGCTTTTTATGTTAATAAGGCCGCTGAGAAGGAACGAGGCGTTCCTAGATTGGTAATCAATTATAAACCTCTTAATAAGGTTTTAAAATGGATTAGGTATCCAATTCCTAATAAAAAAGATTTATTAGATAGGTTAAATGATGCTTTAATTTTTTCAAAATTTGATATGAAATCAGGGTACTGGCAAATCCAGATATCTGAGGATGATAAGTACAAAACAGCTTTTACTGTACCTTTTGGACAGTTCGAATGGAATGTACTTCCTTTTGGATTGAAAAATGCTCCTTCTGAATTTCAGAAAATTATGAATGATATTTTTAATCCATATTCTGAATTTATAATAGTTTATATTGATGATGTTTTAGTATTCTCTAAAACAGTTGATCAACACATAAAACATTTAAAGATATTTAAAAATGTTGTTAAACACAATGGTTTAGTTTTATCAGCTACTAAAATGAAAATATTTCAAACTAAAGTTAGATTTCTTGGTCATATGATTGACCAAGGAACTATTATTCCTATAGAAAGAAGTATTGAATTTGCTTCAAAATTTCCTGATATCATGCTAGACAAGACTCAATTACAGAGATTTTTAGGAAGTTTGAATTATATTTCAGACTATTATAAAAATTTATCCAGTGATACTGCCATTCTTTATAATAGGCTTAAAAATAAGCCTGATCCATGGACAGATGCTCATACTAGGGCAGTCCAGAGAATTAAAACTAGGGTTAAATGTCTTCCATGTTTGTCTCTGGCAAATCCTAAGTTCTTTAAAATTGTAGAAACTGATGCTTCCAATATTGGTTATGGAGGGATACTAAAACAAGTTAGTCCTGATACTAATAAAGAAGTTTTGGTTAGATTTACCTCTGGTAAATGGAACCAAACTCAGTCGAAATATTCGACTATTAAAAAAGAAATGCTTTCTATTATTAAATGTATTTCTAAATTTCAAAGTGATTTATTAAATCAAAAATTTCTTTTAAGAATTGATTGTAGCTCTGCTAAATCAATCATAGAAAAGGATGTAAAAACCCTTGTAGCAAAACATATTTTTGCTAGTTGGCAGGCCCAATTATCTGCTTTTGAATTTGATATTCAATATATTAAAGGAGAAAATAATTCTCTTGCTGACTACTTAACCCGTGAATTTTTGCAGGGTGATGACAACCCCTTATAGGGGAAGAGGCCGAGGCCGCGGATTTGGCCGTGGTATTGGTAGTGGAAGAGGAGGTAACAATATGTTGCCTTACCAAGAATCTAATATTTCCCTAATAGGGGATTGGACCACAGTGGGAAAACTCAGGCAATTGCCTGCCCCACCTAAGAAGGAAGACCAACCTTCTTCATCTTCAAAAAAGATAATATCTTACAAAGATATAATGGTAAATGAATCCAAGGAACAAGCATCCGAATATTTTGAAAATCCTATCACTGAAAAAATAATTCACATTGATGACGAAGATTTGTCATTAACCCGTAATGACGGATGGTCAATCAAAACAAGATATCTAGAATCCAGAGGATATGCTGGACTTTATGGCAAATCAAGGCCAAATTTAGAAATTTTGCTAACAGTTACTGAATCAGTAACTATAACACATTATTACCAGAATAATAACCCAGAAAGTTTTATAAACTTTAGTAAATGTCACATAAATAAAATATTATTACCAAGAGAATGGGGTCTAAATCCAAACGGAGAAAAAGCAATAAAAATTGCTGAGGATAAATACATCTACTTTAATTATTGGGATTATATCCAGGCTTTTACCCAAGCTTTTTATTATCAAAATCCGAAAAACAAACATTCTTGGTTTTTCTCGATAAATCCAGAGATTGTGGATAAACCCATACCAAATTGGTTTTTTAATTGGTGGATCAAATTTGGTCCTTCTTTAAAAATCTTACCTAAGGAAGTAGGAGAATTATATACTCCGTGGTGTGAGAATAGCTCTTTAATATCAAAAATAGCTTCCAATAAACTTATTACAGGACAATGTCCCTGTTTATTCTTCATTAAATTTCAAATTCCATGGATATGGAGATGGACAGTAACCATATCCAAAGATAAATTTAATATCCCCATTTTAGAAAGAAATTTCTTTTACAAATGGTGGACCAAGATGAGTTCTGAAGATATTCAGGATTTAATATCCAGGGTAAAAATTGTTATCAATAAGGATAAAGCCACAGGCACAAAAGATCATAGCCACCAGTACTCTATGGCTGATTTAAAAGATTATTTTCAAAGGAAATATCCTAAAGAATCAGAAGAAGAAGTCATGGTCAGAATTTTGGATCATATGAAAACCCAGTTTTTCAATACTTTTCCCTCAACAGTAAAAGGAGATGATATGTCTACCTCTTCCCAAGGATCCGTTGGTCAAAATATGTTTGAAGGTTTAGCTGGAGAATCTCAGCCAGATGATGAACCTACCGAGGAAGATTTCTGGGATGCCATGATTCAGTCAATAAAAACCAAGAAAGACAAGAGCCAGTAAAAATAAATTAACTGGCCAAAAAGTTAATCATAATTTAGCAGAACCTTGTTGTCGGCCAAAGAAGACAAATAGGTCTTTATCAACTTTATTAAAGTTTAATATGTCAGTTGTCCGTTTGTGAATTGTAATTTTATGCTTTATTGATGCTTTATTGTGTAATAGTGAGACAGATGTGACGATGGGGCCCATTGAGCACCCGGCATTATCCCACTATCCTTTGTTTTTGTTTGATTTTGAATCTTTTGAACTTGGCCTATTTCTTAGTGTAAGGCTTGATCCCGTTTTCCCCAGGGAGGGGTTGGTTGATCTTTTGCCTGTTTTTCCTAAGAACTATGTAACTTCTGAGATTTGAGACCTGGTCTGTCTATCCCTTCGGGTTGATAGTTAAACGTTATTTGCGTTTGCTTAGAAGACTGAAGATTTGTTGAAAAAAATTTATTAGTAGTTTCATCAGACAAATTTACTATCCTGCCAGTCATAACAACCCTTGTTTTATTTTATGAACGACTCTGAAGATTATGATGATAATCAGAATAATTTAATAAAGAATGAAGATTCTATAGAATATCCAAAAAATTTGGAAAAATTAAACAGATGGACTATTCCTTCTGTCCCTTCTAAACAAATTTATAAATTTGGAACTTTTGACATATTATCTCGTTATGCTGTTAAAACAGTTGAGCGAATATATATATATATATATATATAGCGGATGAGTAAAAAATAGGACGCGCGAGAATTGTTAATGTTATTTACATGGTTGAGTTTGAGCACTAGAAGTAAAAAAAAATTTAAAAAATAAATCGGGCCGGCCCGAAAAGCCCGACTACCCGTACCGGGCCGAGCTCGGGCACTAATTTGCGTAGCCCATTTTTTATCCGGGCTTTTTAGCCCGGCCCGACGAAACCCGAAATCCGACCGGGCTGGCCCGGCGCCCGTTTTGACAGCTCTAGTTTTAAGGTTAAGGAACCAAATTACTTTAACTTATATATATAAGTTAAGGACTAAATTGACTAATTTTAAAATTAAGAGATCAAATAAATATTAAAGGATATTTTTGTCAAATTGATGTGTAAACAAATGAAAATAAAACTCATATCCGCGGGTTACTGCCCAAACCCTACGTGATTTGACAGGGAAAACCCAAATTGACTGGGTTTGGGTTTCCCCCGATTTCAAATGACAGGATTAAGGCGGGTAATGGAAACATTGATACACACCTCGAACTTGTTCCGATTATATTAAAATTATATGTTACCTCTTTTAAATAAGAAATCCAGCAATATCTTAAATTATATTCATATCTTTATATTTTATTTTTAATTTGAGTTATAAATAAATTGTTTTCTCTATTATTATTTTTTTATTTAAAAAAATATTGTTGAAATAAAATAGTTTTTGATTTTTAACTTTTTTTATTAAAAAAATAGTAATAAAATGCAATCAAAATTCAGGTGAAAAGAGACGTAACGGAATACCCGATCCCCGTTGAATATGAGTTTGATATTATATTTTTTATCCCCGCTTAAAATTGATATGAATTTGGAAAAACTCAAACTTTATAGATTTGAATTTAGGGAGGGCAAAATTTATCCACACACCGCCCCATTGTCATGCCCGGTTGCTTCAGAAAAAAAAAATTGAGGTGTAAATAGAACAAAAATTCAAAGGAGTACCTTTTTTGCTATATACTAGGTTTAGTTAAAGTGTTTCTCTCTAAGTCTAAAAACACACTTCAACAAATTTTCAGTTTCCTTAACCCAAGTTGTTTCAAGAACAACCACAAATTAAACAAAAATGTTATCTTTGAATGTTTTTCCACCAACATCATCATCGTACTCTGTCACTGTCACAAAACCAAATCACCATTTTTCCATCAATGCATCTCACAAACTCAAACCAAATCTTCTCAACAGCTTTCAAAGTTCCAATCTTTCTCTCAAACCCATATCTCAGATCCATCATTCACTCACAAATTCACCTTCTTTCAGCAGATTCCTCTCACACCCTTTTGAATTTTCACCAAAACCCACAACCCAATTTCTCAAAGCTGTTTCTGATGAAGGAGAATCTTCACCTCAAGAGGTTAATCCTAATCCTAAACCTAAAAATATCAAAAAACTTGTTTTGGTTTTTGGGTTTTGGTACTTTCAAAACATTGTTTTCAACATTTATAATAAAAAAGTTTTGAACATTTTTCCATTTCCATGGCTTCTTGCTTCTTTTCAGCTTTTTGTTGGTTCAATTTGGATGCTTGTTCTTTGGTCTTTTAAGCTTCAACCTTGTCCAAAAATCTCAAAACCTTTCATTTTTGCACTTCTTGGACCTGCTTTGTTTCACACAATTGGTCACATTTCAGCTTGTGTTTCATTCTCTAAGGTTGCTGTTTCATTCACACATGTTATTAAATCTGCTGAACCTGTTTTCTCTGTCATATTTTCTTCTGTTCTTGGTGATAGATATCCAATTCAAGTTTGGCTTTCAATTTTACCAATTGTTCTTGGTTGTTCTTTAGCTGCTGTTACTGAAGTTTCTTTCAATGTTCAAGGATTATGGTGTGCACTTATTAGCAATTTTGGTTTTGTATTAAGGAACATTTATTCGAAAAAAAGTTTGCAAAATTTCAAAGAAGTTGATGGATTAAACTTATATGGTTGGATTACTATATTGTCATTGTTGTATCTTTTTCCGGTAGCTATTTTTGTCGAAGGATCTCAATGGATTCCGGGGTATTATAAGGCATTAGAAGCTATTGGAAAGCCTTCGACTTTTTATATTTGGGTTTTGGTTTCGGGCGTGTTTTATCATCTTTATAATCAATCATCTTACCAAGCATTGGATGAAATTAGTCCGTTAACTTTCTCCGTTGGAAATACAATGAAGAGAGTTGTGGTTATCGTGTCTTCGGTTTTGGTGTTCAGAAATCCAGTTCGACCTCTTAATGGTCTTGGTTCTGCCATTGCTATTCTTGGGACTTTTCTTTATTCACAAGCTACGGCTGCAAAGAAAGCGAAGAAAATTGAAGGTGAAAAGAGTAGTTAGAGAAGTAGAAGGGGAGTAAAAAGAGGGGAAAATTTAGAAAGTCATTACTGTTTGATTATTTTAGAAGTACTTTTAGTCATGTTAGATTTTTAGTCATTAATTAAGATCTTCTATTATTGTTTCTTTTGAACTTTTGCTGTGATTTTTCTATTGATATTTCAAAGCACTTATTTAAATTTGGTTAATTTTCATGCAAATAATTGCTTCTTGCTTGATTTATGTTAAGCCTTGTTTGGATAAACAACTTAGTTAATCACTTTTAGTATAAATGCTTATCATCGTATAGGTGCTTATGTATAAGTTATTTCTATAACAAAAGATAAATTCAAGCTGTTTTCATAAGCTATCCTGGAGGAAAATAAGCTGAAAATAGCTTATGGACATGTCATAAGTTGTTTTCGTAAACTTTTAAACAGTCTCACAAGTACTTATGCCAATAGATAGAAGAAATTTGACTGCAATATATTGATTAGCCTCATTGTTGCTTTAGTGAATAAAGTAAGCTAATAGGAGATTCACTTGTTAGTTGAGCTTCTAGTGACTGAATCTTATGTCTATCTTTGCGCAATGGCTGCATTGTTTCTGTGTAATTAGATGGTCACAGTTTTGAGTCGTTAAATCAGCCCCTTGCAAATGTAAGATAAAAGGCTATCTCGTCCTTGAGGTAGCTTTAAGGAATCAAGCTGTTTTTGATAATTAGAAGTGAATCCAGTTGGTATGTGAATTTCGTAATTATCATTATGGAAGCTTCTTGTTAAACTAAAAAGTTCCTTGCTAGTAAAGTTCCACTTTTATTGTGTGCTGCTCAGATATTGTTATAAACCCACAACTTGATTGAGTTTTATGATATCTGGTCAAACATTTCATACTCCATCTTTCATCTGAGTGAGGTTTTTTTCATGTCCTCGAGTCAAGTGGTATTGGCTGCTCTTACTTGATTTTAGACTTTCTTGAATTTGAAGCTTAGTAGAGCATATCATGGAGTATTTGATATGCTGGTCAAGGATTTCAAGGCATAATATTAATGCACATTTGGATTCATTTTGAATTTGACAAAATTATGATAACACTGTGATTTTGTTGAAGCTCCAAAATATATCTTTCAACAAAATCACGTCAGCACATCAAGATTCTGCCAAAATATTGTGAATCCAAACGTGTACTTAGTTGTGATGTTTTGGAGTAGCAATTCACTTTGCGTCATCAAATGAAACTAGCAACAGTCGAAAGACTGATTAAAGTACTTTTAAGTTTTAACACAAAATATCCGCTTGAAGGAAAGCCGGAAAACCTTTGACAGCTTTTTGCTTGGCCATAGCAGTGTAATATTAAGACTAATATGTATTTGATTTCATCGTGGCAAGAATTGGTTTTGTAAAATTTAGTTGAACGTAAAGTTATTTATGTTTAGCGAGTGTGTTTGGATTGGTGGTATGTCATAATAAGGATGCCATCATATTTCATTTCTTTTGGTCGGTTTTTAAAATATCTATTATTACGTTCTATCTTATACCACCGATTCCAACAGACTAAAAAATATTACATTCAGAGACAAAATCTTCGAATCTCAACTTCAAGTTAGAATTCACTTTGAACGCAAAATTATTGACAACACATACTACAAAACTCAAGGTTTTTCTATTGTCCTATGATTTTGGAACTCCATTGCTCAATATAGTTAAAAATTAATACAACTACTTTCATCACTGTCTTCATAACATTTGGCCTACAAGCAACTCTCCGGTTGAACCGTACCAAAGGCAGTTCCAGCAACGTGGTTACACAAAGCTTTTGGAGCTTCATCTTTTAAAGTGAGCTTCACATTCTCTAGCTTTATCCTTTTGCAAGGTTGCTTTGAACTGCACTCAAATTTCACAGCAACCTTTGTTGCTGATGTTCCTTGAATGTCTTTGTATGAAACATCATCAATCATGACCCCAGATTCCTATACAAGAAAAATGAAACTTAGTATATCAATTATTCACATTCAAATTGAAGGTAGAAAGTAGATTTTTATATCAGAATCTTGCTATTGACACTCCACAAAATTTTACTAACACCTCCATATATTTTAGAAATTGGTTCACAAGATAGTTAGTGGAAGTGTGATCAACAAATGTCGGGCAATCCCTGTGTTACCTCGCCCGCATAATTCGTAAAAACCTCTAGTGTCTAGATTTACCAATACGGATTGGGAAAAAACAAAGTTTTTTACGGACTTACTCATTCAAATTCGTGACAAAGACAATGTTTTTCTTCATCTGAATTGATAAATCCAAACGAGTGCGGTTTTAAAGAAATGAGAAGATTTAAAAATAACCTTCGAAAAGAAAAGCTTACCTCATTTGGGCATCCCTTGTAAAATGGACAGTAATTTTGGTCTATTATAATGGGATTTTGGACATCGATCATTGTTGCATCTACAAAATGAACATGTCTTACAAATCCACCACTAGGCTTCCCCCATGATTTTATTCTAAAGCCATTTTGAGTCTTAGAGAATGTAGCTGATTTCACTGTCACATTTTTAACACCAGGTTCATTCAAGCTCCATCCTAAGCTTCCAATGCTACAACAAAATTAAGTGTATGTAATGTAATGTAATGTAATGACAATAACTAAATTAGTATTAAATTAATTTAGATGAAGTAAATTTCAAATAATAACCTTATTCCATGTCCAGGCCCGCATACAACGTCTTCAATCCACAAGTTTCTGCTGCCAGGGCCGATTGAGATGCAATCGTCCCCCGTTCGTATTTTAGGTTTGGTAATAGTGATATCAGAAGATAACTGAACATGGATACCATCCGTGTTGGGACTATTTTCGGGAGCAACGACTTTCACTCCATGTACTTTGACATTTCTACATTCATAAATGACTATGTGAAACATTTGACTATTGCGAGAGGTCAACCCTGTGACGATAATGTTGTCTGAGTTGCAAAATCCAAGTGTCTGCTTCCACATAAACACAATAAGTTGTCACGGATCAACGTGATTTTTCGGTTGTACATAAGATACTTTTATATCTACATCTAACACAATATCATCATGTAATGTAAGTCCATTTTCTAACTGCAATTTAAAAATAACTACAAAATACTCGAATCTCGTTATTACATACCGTGGCTCCAATCGGGCAAGATTTTCCGGAATTCTTACAATCCCACAAGGAAGTTCCTTTTCCATCAAGAACACCACCATGAATTGAAACACCACTAACTTTCTCAAACATTAACCAATAACTTGCTTCTCCTATGACATTATAATCACTAGGAGCAACCAAAGTTCCATCAATGATTATAGAAATATTTTTGTTGGCACATAATTCTCCACTAAATGTGACCCTTCCAAGCAAAAATTTCCCATGTGGCACATAAATGATTGAAGGCTTGTTTGATGTACAAACTTTGTTCCATGCCATAAGAAATGATTTTGTTGAATCAATTTTACCATTTGGTTTGGCTCCAAAATCAACCACATTGTAAGTAGTAATTGATTTGGCCATGGTTGAATTGAATAATAAGGTGTATAATGATATAATGTACAATGTTTTAAGAGAAAAATTATGACTAGTTTTTGTTTTTGGGTTTGTCATTTTGGAAAGTGAAATGAAATAGAAAAAGAAAGAGTTTGGAAAACTATATAGGGCTTCAAGTTCAATCTATGTTTCTAAGTAACATATTTATTTTGACTTATGTTTAGATTTTCTACGTTTCAAAATGACAAAATTATGTTGGTCTTAGTTTAGCAAATTTATGTTTCCTGTCAAGAACCGTTTCTTGCTCTTGAGTGGGAGAGAGAGTGATACTGTGAGTGGGAGAGTGGGTGGGAAGTGAAAAAACTCATTTTTTTAAACTCTGGTTCTCTGATAGAGAGTTCAGCTGCGAAGTAAGTAAAGTCTGGGTAAAAATTATTTTTATCAAAAATCGAATTCGGATTCTCCCGAACAATGGAAAAACTCAATTTTCAATTTTAATTATAGCATTGAAGATGGTCTTCTCATAAAAGAAAGAGTGAATATTCATTTTGGTCCCTCACAATTTTTTGACGAGACAATTTACTTCTTAACAAAAATAAAACTCAAATTAATCAATAAGATTTTCATATTTGGGAAAAACTAGTCCGTGTTTCGTTATAATAGAGGGACTAATTTATCGCAAATGAAAAAACATCAGGGACTAATTGGAATTTTTGTTGTTGTTAAGGACTCAATCGCCCCCCATAAAAAAATTGTATGGTACTAAAATGAATCGTGACTCTAAAAATAAGTCTTCTCGTAAAAAAAGAACATCGAAGATGGTCTCACATAAGTTACTTTTTACTTATCAATTGTCTAATTTTTTTTACCACTAAAAACTCACAAACAAGTGGAGGGATTGAAGTTCGAATTCGATCATGGTGTCCGATGTAACAATTTCAGTATTTTTACCAATTAAATTAGGATTTGTAAATTTTTCTTTACCTTTTTATTCTCTAAAAATGTCATATTTTAAAAGCAATAATAAATTTTTAAAAATAGCCCATATTAGGTGGTTTAAAATATAAATTTAACTACTTTTACTTCATATTTGTTTGGTGTATATAACTACTTTTACTTGATTTTTTTTATAAGAAAACTTGAACTTGTCGGAAAAAAAAGTGTACTCAGCCTTTATAATTCGAGGAAATCATCTTTAGAAATAGTCTATTTCTATGTGATTTCTCTCTTTGTTATTTCTCTATTTTCCAACACTAATTCAACAAAAACTTGTTCAACACACTTACAAAAAATATATTCCGCCAAAATAATCCTTAAATCGACTCATGAGTTAATGAGCGCAATTAATGATGGACGGCTATGCATGTATCGAGGTTAATATGAATAAACATGGATTAGTGATTGCACGAGTCCAACGTGTGTCAGTTTAATCGACGTCACTACATTTTTTTGTGTGTATATTACCGATATAACAAAGGTCGGTTGTGTATTAAATGCTAACATTTGAAATGCTAGCATTTATCGTTGATTGTAATTACCAATGTTAGGTGTGCATTAACAACAAACATCGCCAAGTTTTGTGTTTCATACAGGTTTGGTTGAGTTTTACTCATCATGTTTGGTCTTTGATTTTGTGAGTTTGTCTTTGTAAACATAATTTCTTTATTATTTTTATTTTGTGGATTTATTCAATTAATTTAAAAAGTGGTTTTCTTTATACTTATAATAGTGATTAAAATGTATCATACTATTGTCTATCCCGAATTGTGAAAATTATTTTTGAATCCTAAATTTAGGTATGTTTCATCTTCACATGGTTACATTACATAGTTTGGAGAGAGCCAAGCAATTTCTTTGCTTACTCTTTTTTGTGCATTGTTTCTTTATTCTCATAGTATTAATGCATTACACATTGTTCCTTTATGTTTATGATGACTTCCTTTTTATTCACTAATTTTGTTCGTTTTAATAACAAGGCCAGGCAAATACTCTTATGCATTGATATTTGTGGTTTCATGAAGGATATCAAGCAAAAAATAAAATGAATAAGGGAATAGAAAAACCACTTTCAATGGAAAACAATCATCCTCGATATGAATTATTAGTTGAGTAAGAAATGTGAAATCAACAAAAAATATACTCCAACAAAAAAATCTAGAAATTCAATTTTAAGGTGGATAAGTGGAAAGACCGATGCTCGAATCTCGGTTTCCTGCATATATAATGTAATATCATACCAATTGAGATATAATGACTAGAAATTTCACCTTTAATAAGATAGATAAGTGGGATGACCGAAGTTCAAACTCCGGACACCTGCATATATAATGCAATATCCTACCAATTTTTTTTTTAAAAAATATATCCTACCAATTGAATTAAGTTCACGGAATAATTTATATTGTTTAATACTTTATAATTATCAATTAAACTAACTTTAAAATATGAAATATACTAGTATGTTAGCCCGTGCCAGCACAAGATTATTTTCTTTTTTAATATTATTTATGGAACGGATCCCTCCTCTTATTTAAATGTTTATTTTGATATTGTTTACGTGGAAATTTGGTAAACAACCGCTAGTTTAAGTATTTAAACTCGCGAGACCAACTAGTAAATCTCAGGACAATTTTGTGTTTTGTTTACTTAAGAAAATGTTTGAATGTTCGTTTAAAAAAAGGAAAACAAACACTTAAGAATAAAATCTTTTGCAAACAATGATAGAAATAGCTAGTTCGAATCGCCTTGACACAGCAATTTCATGAATAAATGTTAAATAAAGCTAAAGAACATTGCTGGAAAGTAAATTGCATTGAATGAAAAGCAATTACAAATAAAGATGGTTCACAAAACATACATTTCTCCTCGAAATTCCTTTCGTTCGATCGCTGAGTACTTAGAATTTTTAGAGAGAGTTTTGTATAAAATTTGTGACTCTTGTTCTGAATGAAAAACTACTATAAATATCCTGGTGAAGTGGTAACTGCTCCTTGATCATCTGGACGCTCTTCGATTTGCCACGTCGACCCACGTTCTCCACTTTCGATCTTCATTTCTTCAGTGCGCGCCAATGCTCTATTGGGCCGTTGTTGTTTCTTCTAGGCCTGGACCAACTGGCCCTTTGACTTACTTCGCTGCTTCGACGCGCTCTTGATGAATTAACCCTCAAGCATAACCTTCGAGGCTTTCGAAGTTCTTTTCCGCTTCGACACGGTTGAAGCTTCGATACAGCATTTGAAAGTTTTATTTTAGCAACATAACCTTCAAATAAATATTGGACCCACCAATTATATTTAATTGATAAATACCAAATTTATATCCAACAAATTAGCCCCCAAAAATGTCATTTTCGACTGTGTCTATCGAAAGAGGAAGTGGCATTTTTGAAAGTACAAAGGGATATCTCTCTTTTCCGTTTATTTCTCCTATCCTTTAGGCTGATATCCAAAAAAAAATTGGATTGGCTCCAATACTTACTTTCTTTTCCACCTGTAAAGGGATTTAGACACTTGTCAGCGTATGAAGTTGAAGAAGTTGTTATTTTTCCTTTTGAATTATTTTAATTCTAAAATAACGCGCCCTTATAAATAGGCAACTCCTTCCTTCATTGTTCTCTTTCCAAACTTTCAACTGTTCATCTTCTTCTTAACTTTGAGAACTTTCTGCTGAATCTTTTGCTTCCAAACATCTTCAACTTTGAAACCTTATTTAACATCAAACCTGTTGGGTTTTTGTATGTTGGCTGCATTTTGCAAAAACATCTTTTAGCCAAGTGTTGAGACATATGTGCGTACACCAAGTGTTGAGGCAGATGTAACAACACTTGTATGTCTGATTGTTCGCGCCAGCTAGCGTTTTTATTTTCTATTCAATCTTTCAAAGATTTGATTGAAGAATTATTTCATGGTTTCTTATACAACAAGGCGCACGTGATCAATGTGTTTCAGAAGGCAGCTGAACCCTAGTTCTATTTTCTAAAGGAATTATATTTTTAGAAAATATAATATTTGTTTCAAAAATATATCTTGTGAAGATTGCTGCAGAAAATATAAAAGATTTATTTCAAATAAATCTTTGTGCTTCAAGAAGATTAGAAGATTTAATTTTAAAATATATTTACAACAAATATATTTATGGGAGGAATATTTGATGCAAAGAAAGATTTGGTAAAAATATATATTTTGCATCTAGAAGATTTCTTGGAGCTGAATCATTGTGAAAAGCCCACGAGGTTGTGCTATATAAAGGGTGCTGCTAACCCTATTTTATTTACCGAAACTTGAAGCTAAAATAGAATATCAAAGATGTAGTCTTTTAAGGGTTTCGTGTCTTTAAGCCACTCTCTAGGAGAGTTGGTGTAAAGTGAACCACTCGGGTTGTGAGATGGTCACTATGTCCTCACTCAGAAACCTATAGGTAATGAGTTGAGTATTGTAATTGGAGGAAACTTTTAAGCAACTCCAAATTGTGAACTTAGTCGTTGGCTAGGTGGTGATGTTATTGAAGTGTGTCTTCATCTTTGTCAAGGAGAGTGCCTCCATTCTGTTGTTATTGAAATCCTTACAGGTTGTAAGGTTGAGGGGAGTGAGACGGGGTCTCATATCTAGGAGTTCCTAGGTAGAAGTTGCATTGGGTAGGGATTAAGTGAGGAGTTGTAAACGGGGGAGTTTAACTCTGAATTAATACTGCTGATAGTGAATTTCCTCCTGGATTGGTATCCCCCAATTTAGGCTGTTAGGCTGAACTGGGTTAACAATTATGTGTGTTATTTATGCTTTTCAGTATCTGTTTTTAATGCTCTGCTTTATTGTTCTCTCTGTTAAGACAAGTGTTACGACAAGTGTCTGAACATCGTGGACAACACTTGTCTACTGTGTACCAGAATTTCAAAACCACCGATCTTTTCTTCTCTCAGTTTCTATTGAAGTTATTCTGGCACCTTGCGATTCCCAATTTCAACCCTAATCGTCGATTTTGTAGAACCTTTGAACTTCAACAATGGCGTCCAGCTCAAATACTACGAAGCTACTTCCTTACGCTGGAAAGTGGACCACCGCCACACTCTCTTCTTATGAAGAAGGTACAGTTCCAGAACCTTCGCTTCGATTGGATTTGCAAAAAATTTGGGAAAGTCAGGTAATCTTCCCATACTCTATTAATAATCTGGTGCATGCGTTTGGGGGACCTAAACCAGATGAAAAGAATCGTAACTCCAACACAATACCCATTTTCCCTGTCTACAAGCTTTGTATCCCTAGGGTTTTCCTTAGTGAACCCTATAACTTTAGTTATATTAAAGCACCTAACAGGGTCTTTCGATCAGCTCCTTCCCTAAACGACCAATACCTTACTTGGTTGGATAGAATACAACAAGATAAAGCTGATATTTGGCAAGCCTGTGGTATTTATGACCTTATTCAACTATCTAGGACAGGTCTTAAATACCAGCAGGAGATGATTATTGCTGCTTTGCATTTCTTTGAGTCTTCTACCAACACTTTCCACTTCGAATGTGGTATGATGACTCCTACCTTGCTTGATGTTGCTGCTATCATTGGTTTATCACCACTTGGAGATACTTATGATCCCTTTAAAGCTTCTGACACCATCAAGTTCGACTTCCACAACAAATCTTACTCCAAGTACATCATGGAGAACCAAAAGACTGATGATGAGGTAAGTGCTGAAGAGCATGTTGCTTTCCTAACCCTTTGGTTGTCCCAATATGTCTTCTGCACCCAGTCTCTTCAAGTAGCCAAGAAATATATCCCTATGGCCATTCAGCTTCATGAGTGTCAACAGTTTAGCTTTGCTCGACTCATCCTTGGATGTCTTTACGAATCCATGAGGGATGCTTGTGAGCACCTTAAGAAGACAAGTGATGGATCTACCTTTCTGGGTGTTGGTCCTTTCTGGTTGCTGTAGTTATGGCTAAATGCTACATTCCACACAGAACTTGACATTTTCCTGCCCGAGCAATTCTATGATGAATCACGTGCGTGCCAAGTCGAAGGCACTAGGCTAGCAAGGTTGGCTCCCAGGGTAAGAGGCATTTCCTATGATGTGGCCTTTCAACAATATTTTAATGCCTTTCTGAACTTGAAGGAATTCAAGCCTAGCTTCGCTCCCTTCGTGGACAGACCTCTTGGTCCTCCTTGGTTCATCCATCATTTCCCTCCTCCACCAGACTTTGAAGAAGTGGTTACTAACATTTGGAGTGCTTATCTGATGCCTACAATCCTTTGTTTACTTACAATCATTGCTGTGATAAAAAAAAATTAAAGATAACTTTTAAATAACAATATACTTTGATAAAAGTAATTGAGAATACCGACCTTTTCATCCATTAACATTCTATTTGTAGTGAAAAATTATTTCTTTCAACCTACAAATGAAGAACAAAAACTAAACATTAGTACAAATGAATATTGTTGGATATCAATACATAGCACCATGGTAGAAATACGCTCAAAGATTGAGTGAAAATGTCAAATATTAAGATTTAGAAATGAGTAGAAAAAGAATGTGGGGTGGTGGTTATAAAGAGTGAGAGTGAACCTATTAGTCACTAAACTTTCTCATTTTATAAGTTATATTTGGAGGAATGTAAAAGGATGAATACAATTATGATGATTTTTTTGGTTACTCATACAATTATGATGATGCTAATTTAGTTTTTTTAGATTTAATTTAATAAATTAAAAGAAATAAGTAAAAGATTTTAATAGAGATTAAAAACATTTTCTTTGAGTGACACATCATCAAAAGGGTTGCCTATGAGTAACTCAACCTTCCTTTTAGTAAAAAAAATTGTGCAAATTTTTAAAATTCAAATCAGGTTAATTTGTGTTTTATTTTGTTGAATTTATATAATTTATCATATAAAAAAAAATTAGCTTAAAGGATTTCAACTTTACTTTCTTTGCAACATATGTACTTAATACTAATCTTGACCTCTGAAATAACATGAAAGGAAAATTATTATTAAACACATAATTTAGTCTTCCACTGAATAAACCGTGTATCAGAGTAAAAGTGGATTCTAGATCATATATATATATATATATATATATATATATATATATATATATATAAACTCAAACATAGGATAATAACTTATAGAAAAATGAGAGATAAGAAAATATTTTTTTGGGATACAAAGATTTTTTTTTTTCTTCCTTTTTTTAGAATATCTTTTTTTCAATTCTTCTTTTTAAATCTTTTTTTTAGAAGATCTTTTTTTTTTTTTAATTTTTTTTTGAGAAGTTTTTCTTTTAAAACAAAAATAATGGGTTAGAAGATTCAATTGAATGTCACGTTACGTAAGCAAGCTCTCTAATTAAAAGACACCTAAGCATTTTTTATAAGAATGCACGAAAGAGCTCTGTGAGAATCTTGCTATGTATATAAATAGAGATAAAGATATATAAAAAAAATGTCTAATTACTACTTTATTTTTTCCAAGTCAGACAACAAATATAAAATTAAGAAAAAAAATGATAAACTACAACCAAATTAAATTAGCAGCTAATATAAACAATTAAAAAAAAGCTAAGCTCCTAAAAAAAATCAAACAAATCCCTTACCTTTTACTATGCAATATATGACTTTGAAAAAAATAGTGGATAGCTGATTATCGTAGATGAACTTATAACGGATATCTTATAAATTAACTTTTAACTTATAGCGAATAAACTAACTAATTGAATTTGTAGTGTTTGATAAAATTAGCGGTTGAACTAGTTTATAAGTATAAAATAATATAAAAAAGATATGTTTAATTAATATTTATTTTTTTTTAAAGTAAGATGTTAAGGGTAAAATTAGAAGAAAAGATAACTTATAAGTTACTTAAAATAACATTTCAAAAATAAACTATAACCTAGTAAAATAAATTATAAACTCTTTTTAAAAAATTGTTACCGAACAAAATTTTTAGCTTATACTAAAAGCTATGGTAAAAATCATAAGATACCTTATTTGTCTTCCGAATAGAACTAGCCTATGAATTTATAAACGATAAGCTCAAAATAAAAAAGCTAAGTTCGTGAAAGAAAAATAATATCGAACAAATCTGTTTCCTTTTATGTGATATGCAGTTATAAATCATAAGTTGAAAATTTTTAAGTAGAAAATAGTTACAAGTAAATGCATTGGTGATATTGTCAGAAGTGAAGTGAAAGAAGAAAAGTGTAACAAAAGAGAAGAAGAATCACAGAAAAAAAATGGGTGCAGGTACCGAAAACGTGCCACCGTTCATCGGAGCTCAATTGAATCACCTCCTTTCTCACTCCCGTCCGCCCCTCAAGGCAACAACTCTTCCATTCTTTCAATCATTTCAATTTCTCAATCAATTTCATCACTCACATTTTTTAGGGTTTTTTCTTTGTTACTCAGATTGATCAAATGTGGTCAAGCGACAAATACAATTCTGGACTCATTGATCGATTCACACTCCTCATTCCTTATTGCTTAGATTTCATCAAATGTATGTGTTTTTATTATTATAATCGCTTTTATTAATTTAATTCATTATGAATTTTTATGATCATAGATAATTAGGATTATTTAACTTAGGGTTTTGTGATTTTGTTTTTGTATTAGGGGATGTTATATTTGATGCTGAATCTCCTACTACTGTACCCGATGTTATTTTTGGACCTGAAGATGAACATTTTCATCCTTTTCATATGTCACCTTCTGTTGAACCTAATACTAATAGCTCCTTATTGTCTGATTGGAATTACAAAGACCCTGCTTGTCTCTTGAACCTTATTCAATTCTTGAGGTAATTCACTTTTTCTGCCTTTTGCTATGTTTGCATAGATAACTTAGTTAAGTGCTTATAGGAGAAGCACTTATATGATCAAATAAGTGCTTGTGCTTAGGTTATTTCTATGATATAAAACACTTTTGAGATTGTTTAAGATAACTTTTTTTTTTTTTTTTTTTTTTTTTTTTTTTTTTTTGTTTAAGATAACTTACCGTAACAGTTTATGACAAGTCCATTAGCTTTTTTCTGCTGATTTCCTTAAGCTCTCCCAGGTAGTTTATAAAAACACCTTATAACAATTTGACTTCATTTCAAATGTCGATATGTTCATAATATATCTGTGTGTTTATATATTTAATTTTACACTTAATTTTTTATTAAAGTATCTTGGCCGTATCTAGGGAAGCCCTGATTCTCCAAAATTGTACAAGTGCCGTGTCATATACCGTATCCGACACCAAAACGTGTTGATACTTTCCGATGCATATTGAGAAAGTATTTGGCGATTAAATTTTGTTTAAAAAAAAATACCTAATATGTGTCCGACCCGGCTTAAACGTGCATGGGATACGACTACACTTAGCATATACGCGCGGGATACGTTAAAGGCAGGGTTATTATTTTGTTCACCTTTTTTTATACTATTTTTCCCTATAAAAAAAATGAAATAATAAAAAAGAAAAAAAGAAAAATATATATGACGTGTAATTGTCGCTTGTTTTGATAATTTCAGCAATGTGAATATTTCTCTATTATCAATTGTAGTTATGCTTATATATTGTGCATTTATATATATTTAATTTTAAATTAAAGTTTTATTAAAATATCTTGGCCGTAGAGTATCTTTCCCATATCTCCGTATCCGTGTCGTATCAAGTATTTGGGCTTCATAGGCCGGATCGTATCTTGTATTTTAAAATTGTCCTGTATCTCCGTATCAATATCATATCAATTATGCTATAAGCGCTTAATTGAGCTATTTATCCAAAAAAATGATTAAAGTTAAACTGATTTCATATAAGTTTTTTTCATAAACTATCCTGAAGAGGTTATGAAATAAGCTGAAAACAACTTATGGGTATGTCATCATCTGTTTTCATAAGCTCTCCCAAACACTCTTCGAAAAGCTTATTCCAGTAGATAAGCTCAAAAAAGCTAATTCAAATAGGCCTTTTGTGGTTTGTGTGAGCGAATACATATATGGTAATGGTGATTTTGTTTTGCTGTTTTGATAGGGACCAGTATGTGTTGTATCAAGGGAAGCGTGTTGGAGAAGTTGATGACGATAGGTTGAAATTTGAAGTCAGTACGATTGTTTCTAGGGAGGTAATTTCTTTTTTAAACTTTATTTTCAACATTCAACGCATTGGCTTACTTCTCAACTAGCTTTGTTTACTTGGAAAAAATCACTAAACCAGTGTCAAATTTCATTGAAGAAATGAAATAGAGTTTGAACATGAAACTAATTAACGTCAGTTTGACATGTGCCCACTTTGGATCGTTCTGTTAAATAAGGTAATTATTACTCGTGCATAAAATATACATGGGTTTGGACAAAAAATAACAAAACGTATGTAAAATTTACCAAAACTAGTGTCAAATTTCGTTGATGAAATGAAAACGTGTTTGAAAAGCACATCTGTTTGTGAATTAGCATGTACGTTGTGTGCCCTTCCACCTCTGGCTAGCACATGTCTGAATTTTGGATTTAACTTTGTTTAGAGTGGGTACCATTAGTCCATTAGTCTTTAACTTAATTTAAAACATTTGCTGCAGGGACTAGAAATGCACATGTGTTCTTTTGCTGACAAGGTATTTCTTCAGAAATTTTATGCTAATTTTTCTATGATCTACTCATGGATGATCGAGCAAATTAATGTTGCCTTTCGACAATATTCTTGACTTCTTCGATGTTACATTTTAGTGCAGTCAGAGGAGGTTAAATTTGCTGTTCCCCTACTGGACATGAACATAAACAAGATGGTGTCTGGCTGTCCCTGGAAACAATTGCAGAAGATATACTTACAAGTTGTTTTCTTTTCTCTTTAAGATTCCTTTGAATTTCTTAACTTGCTTTCAAACAAACTAATTACGTTATGTTAAACCTAGGTTGTATATCCTGTTGGGAGAAAATATATGTCTGCATCTTCAGCTCCTCGCCTGAAGTTAGTATCTTCTTTTGAGTTGAAAGCCCTATATTCCGTCGATGATGTTAAGCTGCCATCTTGGTTGGATGGGATGTAAGCCTTGCAATTTTTTATTATTCTATTTGACCCAAATTGATTCATATACAAGGTTGAGATAGTTTTTAAGAGTGTGTCTGCTTTTGTTGTTGATCTTTTATGCAAAGGTGCTTGGCAGAATACCTTCCAAATCTAGAAGAATATCTTGAGAAACAGGTTAGCTGGAACTATCTTTACTGTGTTGTCTATTAATTTAATATGTACTTTCTATTTCCTCAAGAAGAACATTATTGTTTTTTTGTTGAAAGTAATATAAATATACTTTGAACATAGGTCCTCGAGGCTGTTTCATTAATTGATGTTAGAAGGCGCTTCATTGAAGCGTTAGCTGTTCCATTAGGAAGGCCAGTTGAAGCTGATCCTGTATATACCCTCGACACTTATTTTCAAATTGCTATGATCACTTTGTTTTCATTTTAATTGCTCATTTGTGATTTATATCCTTTTCCAGGTCTTTTGCAGAAAGGCAACTTTTCTGTCTGCCTCTGGAGTTTTTACATTTCTGGTAATATATGACATTCATTACTTGGTACATGATGTCTGTGCATTTATTTTGACACATTCTCGCTTTTACAAATTAATCAAAATCTTTTCCCATGGAACTTACCATATAACTTGTGTGGTAGTTCTGCCAGTTGAAGACATAGGCAATATGTGACTGTTGGTATTGAAAATATGTTTAGGATCTTTGTAATTCATATGTAGGCATATCGTATCATGTCAATAAAAATAAAATTTCCTATATTTATTTTGTAACTATTTTGTTAAGCCTATATAAAATGGACTGCTTTTTTTTGAGGGAAAAAATGGACTCTGTTGTCTAGCTGGAACACATGGGTTCAGCAAGTGATGCCTCTGTTCTTCTCATTCAACAGTTGGCATCTGTTAGCAAACCTTTGGTAACCAAGGTGTGTGCTGCGCATGATAGAGGAGACCATAGAAGAGTAGAGCCTCTGAGTTAGTTATTGTTCTGTTGATGACATGACAGTTAGTTTGTTAGGAGCCTCCAACTGTGTTGGTTAGGGGGAAAGGAATGCGTTTTAAAGAATAAAAGAGTGAGGGAGAGGGAGAGGGAGAGGGAGATTTATTTTTGGTAAGACCAAAGTAGTTAATCCTGGATCGCGGAGCGGCCAGCCCCAAAACTGGGATAGCGGCATCCCAGGGAGTGGGATGACCGGGATGCCGCTATTTCTTTTTCTTTTTTTTTTAATTTAAAAATTACATAAATAATACTATAAACATATAATTAATGTAAAATTAAACAAACATCTCAAAATCCATAAAACATTCATAAATTAAAAATTACCAACAAAAGTCAAGCAAAATAAATAAGCAAAAGTCAAGTCTCCAACACTTAGATTAGTAAAGTAACTAAAAATTAAAACTCAAGTTCATCATCAAAGTCTAAGTCTAATCATCCTCCTCAAACTCATTGTCTTCATCATAATCCCCATCGGCCTCCACTTGAAGGTTGAAGAAGAAACAACAGATGAAGGTTGAAGAAGTTTGGATGCGTGAGAAGTTTGGATCGTGAGAGAAGAGAGTACGATACGCATGAGAGAAAGAATGAATTGCGGCTAGGGTTTAGTTAGGAGTAACTAACCATTTTAAAGGTAAAAAAACCAATTTTACCCTTAATAAAATGAGTGAGATTTCAAAAATGCCCTTTAAAACCCATGAAAACAAAATCTCAGTCCTAACCCGGGATGGCGACCCGCTCCGGTCCAGTCCACTGGGAACCTGCTGGGATCGCGCCCAGGGACGGATCCAGAAATTTTAGTAAGTGGGGTCAAAATTATAACGTAAAAAAATATAAATTGTTATTTATATAATTTTAACATTTTGTTATACAAAATTACTTATTTTGATTTATTAGTCAATACTCATAAGATACTTATTAGTATTATAAATTAGTCTTATTAATTTTATATTTGTTATAGTGCAATAAATTGACTATATAAAAACGATAATACCAAATATATGGGGTCACATTGCATAAATAATACTAGTATTAACTAAAAATATAATAGGCAAGTGGGGTCGGCCGACCCCACTGCCCCCACACTAAATCCGTCCCTGATCGCGCCGAGAAGCTTAGCTGCGCTGCTCCACCGGGATCCCACTGGGATCGCCCAGGATTGACTACCATGGGTAAGACCAAGGTAGCAGGAGCAGGATTATGTTTTTTGGAATAGAGAGACGCTTTCTCTGTAATTCTCGTTGAAACTTCTTTCTTTTGGTTTAGCAATCTTTGTAATTCAGTCCTAAAGTAAATTACTCGGTATTTCCAATTTTTTTTTTTTTTTTTCTGATTATGAACTAGTTCCTATTAACTGTGGCAACTAGCCCTACATATGTACACGTGCATTGCAGCCATACCCACACACCATTTGCTGCAGTCCACGTCATCTCCAATGTGAGGAGCCAAGAGTCACGAATCATTCATTTACTTACCCTTAGTTTCTTTCTATTATCCCATAATATTTGTAGTAGTCATGTAGGATGACAGTGGTTAGAACAACAACTTCATTGAATTGAACAAGTACACAACACATAAATCTGGTAGATGAACTTCCCTACCAGCCCTAGAGCCAAGACTCTCATAAAACAATTCCGATCCTTACACCAAAAGAAATATTGTATGCTCTCTAGGTGTTGTCCAAAACCCATAATAACTGCTCCACATACAACTAGTAATGGCTAAGTAACAGCTCTAACATGTAACTACCCTTTTTTATGGTCAGGTAGCGTAGTGGCTAGAATTCCACTCTTAAGGTGAATAAATGGAGTGTCCGAGATTTGAATCCCGACGCCTGCATATAAAATGTGATGTCTCTACCAACTGAGCTAAGCTCATGGGGACTCTAACCTATAACTACCCTAGTACACAATAAAAATAGAAATAATTTCATTATACAACCATCAAATCACCAATTTATAATTTCTGGTTTATAGATAGAAACATGTTGCGAAGTCATTGATTCTCGTTAAATCCATGAAAATTCACCAGGGAAAGAAGGATAGAGACAGGATGCATGTTCGAAATTTTCTAATACACTTTGCTCTTTGTTTTCTGATACACTCTACTAGGAGGGATTGCTATTTTTAGTATTTTCCAACAAGAGATAAATTAGATGTAATTAGTATTTTCCAACAAGAGATAAATTAGATGTAATTGCTCTTAACCTCACGAGAGTATCATTTATGCAAAATTGTATAACTATTAATCAGTGGTTGGTCTTCCATACAAGTGATGACATAATTATATAGTTGAATTTAGTTTTCCAAGTAGTTTTATGTTCTAAGGATGATGCTGATATGTTGTGTGGATACTTTTCTTCATTTCGTCATTTTCACGCACTTGGACCAAAGTTCTAACAATTTTGTTTATTTAGGTACACTTCCTAATTCCAAGTCAGTTTCCAAAGCAACAGCCAGCTATTATGCTTCAAAGTTCACAGGTTTTATGTGCTTCCACTTTCTGACAAATATTTGTTTAAATTTTTTTGATCGGTCATTATATACTGTATAGCAATGTAGGTGGCAAATAAATAAGTTTTTTATAGTGGAATTTACTGATTTTGTTGCAAAAAGCCAATGGTCTATGAATGAATTCTTTCAATCACATAGTTTTGTGAAGTGATTAAATGGTTTATTTAGTTTTTATAGTGGAATTTAGTGTTTGAGATTGTTACTCTTTAGATTTCTGTACTCAGTGAGAGTTGATATGTTTAGTTGGATTATAGTCCAAGTTTAGATTTTAACTAGACCTAGAAAGTATCCATGTGATGTAGAACTAGAAACTATCATGCTTTCTTTTGTCAAAAGTATTGTACTTCAAATCGTTAATATGTAAATGTTCTTTTAACTGATAAGGTAAGTGTTTGTTCTTCTCTCCTAAAAAATTGTTGTTACTTAGGATGATCTTCGAACCAGGATTGTGGAAACAAATGTAAATATTTGAGTTTATCACGACATATATTGTACAATACTAGTTATTACCTTACAGTTCTGTAGCATACCACCATATACCCTGCTCTTGGGTTCGAACATGTTACCTATCCTCCATCATAATTGGGAGGTTCTGCATTTTTTGACAATAGATACTTGTCAGATACTTTTTAATGCTATAGTCAATGATATCAACTCAGGTTGAAGATATTTCCCAGTAACATTACCAATGAGGTTCCTTTCATGTTATTTTGCAGCATTTTAATTCGCAAATGGCACCTATCAAGTCACGTCCCATTTCTGATTATCCATGGAGTCCAAGATGGGAACCATCATTGATGGCTGAGCGAATTTTGTGAGTGTTTATATTAGTTGATTAATTTTCGCCGTTATACTTATCTATTATTTCCTTGTCATAACATCGCTGGGTTAATTGATATGAATTGTTTCTACAGTGAGTTTCTGACAGACGAGGCCTTGACATTCAAGAGGCAATGCAGCGAGGGCCAAGTTCAACTATAACATGTCCAGAACATGTTCAGCTCCATCCCAATGTCGTGGCAATCTTTAAACTGTCTTTGAAAAATGTCATGTTGGTCTCGATCTGTTAATGCATTGTTTTCTTAGGAGTTAAACAAATGGCCATTTAAAATTTTCTTGAATTGGTGCAATTCTCGGAATCTTTTGTATCATATTGTCTGTTCTTTGACCAAAACATTACAATGTGCATACAAGTAGGAGTTGTATTATCAAAAAGATATTCAACATGTAAAAAAGGATTTTTAGTGTTATGTTTTTATTTTCGCCATGTCAGTGCAATGCTATGGGAAATCGAAGTTATTTTAGTATCGTGATTTTGTTTTCTTCTTTATGTCTAACTTTGACGTTTATTTTATCAGGAGATAGGTGATTTTAGCTGTGCATAAGTTAGCACGAGCGGTTGTATGATGCATAATTTTCTAATGTGAACGATTAACATGTGCCCTAAACATGATATAGAGTTTTTAATTCTTAATACAAAGTTTTTAAAGTAAATAGTCAATTTAGTCCTTCAACTATCATCCTCTCAACATCTCAACAGTTAAAAGTTTCTAAATTTTACACACATCCATCAATTTTGGTCGGTTCAAAAAAAAAAAATCCACCAATTTTGTCCTGTTATTCTTTAAAAAGTTAATTGAGAAAGACCAAATTGTTGGATGTGAGGATATTTTAGGGACCTTTTAATTATTTTTAATAGTTTAAGGACGAGAGTGATAATTTATGAATTAAAATGTCTGTTGAGTCAATTTTTTATGTTCAATAAAATACCTTAAATCATATGTTTGCGTAATTCAAATATTCTATAAGTCCTCTTTCATAAAAACATAAGAAAAGTTTTTGCATTAATTTTTTTAATAAAATGTAATTAATGAACTTTAAAATGTAATTAATGAATAATAATATGATCCAATCTAGAAACTTCTGAAATTACACCAGCCATGTCCCGATTTTCCATCCTGCGTCTATTTAGTACTACAGTATAGTACCACAGAAAAAAATAAAATTGGTCGGAAAAAGATAAACCCCAGAGTTTTCTGTAACAATAATCGAGAGAGAAAGAGAAACAGTGCGCAAAATCAATGGAGTTACACTTACACACTTCAATTCTACCGTCATCGCGTTATTCACTTCCACCACCTCTCTTCCTTTCTCATTCTTCACCAATCAAAACCTCACTTCCATTCTCTCGCTTCAATTCCTTCCCCAAACTTCAAACACTAACAAGTAACTAACTAACTAACTAACCTCTTTATTTATTTATTTAGGGTTTCAAATTTCAAAATCAATTTTCATTTCTCAATATTATTATTTTTTCTGTAGGAGGAAATGGAAGAGGATTGCGACCATGTAACTATGTAGCTTCTCAAGAAGAAGAAGATAAATCGCGTGATGTGGTAGATGATGATGAGAAGAACAAGATGATTGCAGTTTGTGATAAACTTATTGGTGTTTTCATGGTTGATAAACCTACTCCAACTGATTGGAGAAAGTTGTTGGCTTTTAGTAGAAATTGGGATAATATTAGGCCTCATTTTTTTGCAAGGTGTCAAGATAAAGCGCTTTCTGAAGCCGATCCTGTTATGCAGGAAAAGTTGCTCCGGCTCGCGAGGAAACTCAAAGAGGTGTTGTTTTGTTTTCCTTCATTTGGTAGATTTTTGAATTTTTTGTTGTGAATTCAATTTTGTTCTAGGTTTTTTTATTTTTATTCAAGGCAAACTTATACTCGTAGTAGTCCCTTAACTTAATTTTAGGTAAGGATTTGGTCATTTATCTTTCTTTTTTTATTTCATTTTTGCCCTTTTGGTCCATTTGTGTATGAGTTTACAAGGTTTAAATGTAACATTCATATGAAAAAATGGATAAAAGACCATAGATTTGAAGACTCGGAGATCACAAGAAAATAAAATCATAATTTTGAAGCTTAAAATCCATATGAAAATGGACTAGACCGGAATAAATGAAATAAAAAAAAAAAAAGAAAGATAAAGGACCGAATCGTTACTTGAAATTAAAGTTAAGGGACTACTAGTGAGTTTTGCCTTGATTGAAATTGAGTGAAGATCCATTTTAGTCCCTCTCAATTTTCCAACTGCCCAATTCAGTCAACGACAAAAATATAACCCAAATTAGTCCTTGACATTTTCATACTGGGTGGATTTGGGACGTCAGAAAATTGTAAGGTACTAAAATAGGTCTTAAATCCAATAAGTTTAGGGTTCTTCACTTACGGAGAAGTTAATCGGGTTGTGAATTGTGGATAGTGGTAAATAGTGACCTGTTTAAATTTTGTTGCGTTACAAGGCTTTAGTGTAGTTAAGGCAGATATTTAAAAACACTTTGGATGTGTTTGGATAAATAACTTAATTAAGCGCTAACATCATATGTGTTGATATTTTTTAAGTGTTTATGTATAAGCGATTTCTATAACAAAAGATAAAATGAAGTGAGATTGTTTCCATATAAGCTATAACCTGTTATCATAAACTATCCTAGAGAGCTTATGGAAATAGGATGAAATCAACTTGTGGACATGTCAATAGTTGTTTTCATAAGCTCTCCCAAACTGTCTCAAGTGTTTATGTTGGGAGATACACTCAATGAAAACAAGCTCTTTGTTATAAACACGGGATTGTGAAACAGTTGCAATTTGACAAAATGCACATGGTACAACTGCTATTTTACAACACTGATTCTTATAACCTTATTGAAAAATGAATTTTAATTTGAGATGCATAAGCTAATTTTAATTTATGCTAGAAGTTGTTTCAAACACTTGCAATTATTGTCAAATTCTTTTAATATCTCTGTTTTCAATAAGCATCTGCGGTGAACTTTATCCAAAATGAATCTTGATTAAGAATAAGATGATTGATGTGGTATGTTAATTGGAATGTAAGAAACAGGAATGCTGTATAGGCATGGTTCTAATTGTGTTGTGAACTGCTCTTGTACAGATTGATGAGGATGTGAAAAGACACAACGATCTTCTGGATGTAATCAGAAAGGATCCATCTGAAATTACTAACATCGTCGCCAAGCGTAGGAAAGATTTTACAAATGAATTCTTTGAGCACCTTAACACAGTGGCTCAATCCTACTATAACGATGCAGAAAAGCAAAATGGTATGATTTGGTTTCGCTTTTGCATGCTTTTAGTTACTTAAATCAAAGTTTTGCATAATATTTGAATTTGGTGTGCAATATCATACTTAATTGCATCAATTTGGTTTTCTTGTGTGGCTATTCATGAACCATATTTGTTCAGTAAAAAAATGTGTTACATTTCTTTCTTTCTAGTAATATAACCAGACAATAGTGCTTTATAATGGTTGAACTTTGAATTAATGAATTATATGGAACTTAAAAGATTTACTTTGCAGAAGCAAATTACTTTTGAAATTGAAGCTTAATTCAAATATAATCACAATTAGGAGAATTTCAGAATACTGTCTTGGTTGGTCTGGGTGGAGTTCTGATTGTAATCCTTAGAATACATATACAACCAATATCTTCTGGTTGGCGTTGCACATTAAGAACTGTGTTTAATTTGTTAGTTGAAGCTTGCATATTTGATTTGGCATTTTAAAAAAACTTATTATGTTTTTTGTTTGATGTGAAAAGAACTGGTAAAGCTAGGAGAAAAATGCTTGGCTGCTGTTCAAGCCTTTGATGGTGCAATAGAGAACATTGAACAGATAAATGCTGCACAGCTGAAGTTGCAAGATATTGTCAATTCCCCCTCACTTGATGCTGCCTGTAGGAAGATAGACAATTTGGCTGGAAAAAAAGAACTTGATTCGACATTGGTATTAATGATCACCAAAGCTTGGGCAGCTGCCAAGGATTCTAACATGACGAAACCCGAGGTAAAATTTATGGTCTCAGGACGTTTCCTTACCAGCACATTGCTGTGACATAATGTATGGCAGTATGCAGCTTAACTAATTTCCTTTATCTATAATGTTTTAATCCTGCCCGATTTATTTTAAAGGGTGATAAGAGAGATTGCATTTTGGGGATTATAAGAAGCAAACAAGTTAATACTATACTGATATGTTTACACAAAAAGTCAAGGGAATGTGGGACGACAGGAATCCACTGCTCACAAGCTACAATAGTTGTTAAATTTTTTCTTGTGATGCATGATGATTTGAAATACTTCACAATTTCACATGCATCACATTATTACATAATATGAGGATCTTGTTGATTGAATATAATATAGGATGTCCAATTTGACCTTGTTCATTAAACAAATATTCTCATTCAAGATTATGTTCTATTTAGCTATATGTTATACGGAAAATATTCCCCCATTATACATTACTTGCTATTGCAATTTAGATTGTAATTTGTAAAGCATAACATTCATTTGCAGGTAAAAGACATCCTCTTTCATTTATACCAGACCACAGTGGCAAATCTTCAGAGAAATATTCCAAAAGACGTTCGAATAGTCAAATATCTTATTCAAATTGAGGATCCTGAGGAGCAGTTATCCGCCCTTAAAGATGCATTTACACCTGGAGTAGAACTTGAAGGACCCGATGTGGATAGTTTGTATACGTACGTCATACATGTATTACATATGTGAATACAAATTATCTCGAAATAGATAGAATTCAGTGCGATAATTTCTTCTTAATATCCTTTTCAGGACACCAGAGAAGCTTCACATGTGGGTAAAGTCTGTGGTGGATGCTTATCATTTGAGCAAAGAAGGTACCCTCCTTAGGGAAGCAAGGGATATGATGAGTCCAGAAATCATCAAAAAATTGGAGATGTTACAGAAGGTTATCGAAAGGAAATTCATGTGAATACGAGGGTGGGAAATGTACTAAGGTGGTTTTCGTACTCTAAAACATAATGATGTGCATGAGATTCTGGATATGTCCATCAAGTGCAGGACCAGATTTACAACAATGCTGCTCTAAATAAGCGCCTATATTCTGGCTAGTGTTTCGAAACTTTCCAAAAATTTCACCAGAGTAAGTTGAATCCGGGGAAAAATTTAGACAACCATCAAGATTGTAACATCAAAAGTTAGGTTAGGTTATTTTCTTTTTTTTACTAAATGACTTTGAAATTTAAGTAGGTGATTGTGTCCTTTGCAGAATATTACATGGTAGACTCAAGAAATACTACATATCCACTAAACTTCAGTCTTGTCCAGGTCTCTTATGTTATTATATATTTGTAAATAAAAAAAAATTCAAATTTTGTCCCTTTAAAATTTCAAAATTTACAAATTGATCCTTATAAATTATAAAATTTTGCTAATCAATCTCTAATTTGTTAAATTTTTTAAGAATGAATAATTTGATTGTCTAAGTAATTTTATTCCTAAATATTATTCCTATAACTTGATAGCTTAATTAGCAGTAATAGAAAGCAAATAAATGAACAAATTGAATAAAGTTGAGAAAGGAGTTGGAGTTTCGTATGAGACCAGTCATAGTAGTAGACCCAAAAAGAGCCACTTGTTGGAGTCAATAATTACTTGCTCTTCGTCTTCGGTAAAATTTGCACGACCGAAAGCTATCTTTCGATAGATGAAGGGATATGTGAGGATTCCGATCGGGCGATAAAGATCAACCATATAATTACTTACACTTTAAACCCAATCCCCAATAGTTCAATTGATTCAAAGTCATCTTTAATACTCAAAATAGTTCAATTGAAATGTTAGATGAGTTGATATATGCTAATTTCTTTATGTGTAGTGTAGCTCAAATTATCACCCGCTAATAATTAGCAGGTATAGAAACCAAATAAATTCAAAAAAATAGAATAAATTTGTAAAAAGGAGTTGGAGTTTTGTGTGGTACTAGGCTACTAGTGATAGTAATAGATACTAGAAGTGCCACTTATTGTAGTCGATAATGACTTTGTTCTCTCAACTCAATTTCTAGTATGGGACTAGCAACATATGATTTCATTGGATCACATAAAACCTTACCCTCCAAATTCCCTTAATCTGATGGAGTTTTATGTTTATGTTTACTAATATACATGTCTTTTCTGACTTGAGTTTGGCTTACATCAATGTAATAGTCACTTGTATTGGAAAATTTTGTCCGGTAAGTGTCTAGTTTTTTCATAGTTTGGCCTGCCCCCTTGCTTTACTTTCTCAAATAGAAGTGGGTGGAAGGAAGGGATAGTCCAGTGCATGAAGAAGATCCTTAAACTAGTAAAAATCTGTAAGAAATACCTATGATACGTAAAAGTTGTTTTCTAGATGTTTTTTTATCAGAATGTGTTTTATTTTATACACTGACTTTAAGTTTTTTATTTTATTTTTGGGATAATCCTCTGCGTGCAATTGCAAAAACTAATATATCGATCCTTGTGAGTCTTAAATAGATGGCAAACTCTCTTTAAGAGTATTAGTGATGTTGCATGTTCAAGCCGAAGATCAAATCCAAAACTTTAATTAAGTTAGAAAAGACTCATATCATCTCGTTTAAACACAATGTGTGTTCAAATATACATAGAAAAATGGAATAGAAAAAAAAAAAATACATAGAAATTATATAATTAAATCAATCAGAATTACTCTATTACCAAAAAAAAAAAATCATTCAAAATCATGTTGCGTAAATAGTTAATGAATTTCAAGATATTGTTATATTCATTAATAATTTGAGCTTTTTTTTTTTTTTTATAAACAATGGATGAATGTCTATTAATATTTAATAAGGAAATATTAAGAGCACTGCAACCCTTACAAAAAAAATGTTTTAGATGCTTTATAAGCAATCTAAAGGATTTGTACACCAATTGATAAAGCATCATTAAGCACCGGTTTGATTCCCTGTAACAGTCCTTCCAGCTCTGTCAATTCTTCTGCTTCTGCACTAGATAGATCCCTCGTCCAGTCCCATCCGCCTCCCTCCCATAGGCCTATGTTGTTAACCATGACATTCTTGTTGTGTGCAATACAAAATAAGTGAGGAAACTCAAGGCAAAGTGGAATTCCTCCAATCCATTTCTCTTGCCAAAAATTGATCGAAGATCCATTACCCAACACATTACTAACATTAGAATTGAACCATCCGACATTACATTCTCTCGTTCCTCCAATAGAACAAATATTCCTCCACTATATCGATTCATTCCTTGCAACGATCCCCTCGTTCCTACATGTTATGTTACTTGGAAAAGGGCCGTATATAAAATTAAGCAAATCAAACCATATACGGCTTATCTATCATTTAAACACCTTCATTTCCACTTGCTTAGAAGAACGTGATTGAATAACTCGAGACTTTTAACTCCTGGTCCACCTTTATTTTTTGGTGTACAAACCTTCTTCAAACTTATCCAACATAATTTTATGTTCTCCAAAGTTCAAACCACCATCCTAAAGAAAGTTGCGTTGAATATGAATGATTTGATTCACTATCTTAACCGGTGCTTTGTAAAAAGAGAATAAATAGAATGGTAAACTAGATAGCACATAATTAACCAACATTACACGTCCTCCAATAGATAACAAATGATCTTTCCAACTAGATAATTTGGATTCAAGTGAATCTATAATTGCATTCCAAGTAGCACATTTCATGGCATTCGCCCCTGCCATTATTCCCAAGAACCAAAAGGGAATACTATCAATAATTTGAGCTTCTAAACATAATTAAATAGCATTATTTGAATGAAGATAATAGTCCAAATTTCTCATCTTTTGTTGTCTCACTTTTTGTCAAAATAAAATAAAAGTTTAATGTACATGTTAACATAGAAAGAACAATACTCTTAAAAATATAAGGTGGAAGTTCGAATCCAATAAAAAATTTAATTACTTGGTCATTTACCGTCACCATAAATTTGTCTTTTCAATTAATTTTTGTGTCTAAATTTTTTATGCAACATCCTTGATTCCTTGTAAATTGTAATGTTAGTAAGTAAAAAACCAATTTAAATTTTTTTAAACATAAGAAATGAAATTAAAACCTAAAATAAATTTAAGGGATATGCGATTAAATCTAAAATAGAGGGTGTATTAGATTGAAATTTCATGGGATTTTAAAAGATTTTTTTATGACAAAAAAATCTTGAGGTATTCAATCAAGACTTTTACAAAAGTTCAATAAATCTTGTGGTATTCAATTAAGACAAACATGATTTTTTTTCCAGTGCAACAAAATTCGTTGGTATTCAATTGAGATTTGTTACTACTTTTAAAATGTTTATTGATATTCAAAAGTCTATCGATTTTGATGGATTCTTCTTTGGAATGGATTTTGAGAGACTTTTTAGTGAATTTTGAGCTACAAAAAGTATTTCCTCATATCATTAGATTTTGATGGATTCTCTTTTTTTTTTAATTCCTTTCACATTCCCTTATTTTTCTATTTCATGTTTCCTAATTATCTCATGTTTTTTATAATCGTTTATTTTCTCTCTACATCTCTATCACGTTTCCTCTTCATGGTTGACATGCTACCATAGATAGTGTCACCTTTATATTAGTATTCCCATCATCAATAAAAAAAATCTATTAAATACCCATTGTGAATCATGTTTATACCTTCTTCCACCGTCAAAACAGGGAGTACCGATAGAGAACCTCCATGACTCCATCTTTGATAAAAAAAAAATCACTACTGATAACAAAAAAGAGAAAAAATTTTAATTTTTTTAAACAAAATTGCTGCATTTAATTTTAAATTCAATGTCTTTTAAAATCCAATAAATCCATAAAGTTTTCAAAATCCTATAAAAATCTTACCATATAAATCCATTGAAATTCAAATTAAAAATCTTAATAGTTTTTTAAAATCCTAAAAGTCATTAAAATCATGCACAATCTTTTAAAATCCACAAGACTTATTTATGCAAAAATTATCTTTCAAAATCCTAATCAAATACACCCCTAAATCTAAAATAAAATTACTAACGTTCTTGCGGACTCTCTTCTCTAGCCGTCTGTTTGTGTTTGAGGTAGGAGCAGAAAGGTGATGACGTCAGTCTCTGGTTCGATGATTGATTTGGATCTGAAGAATGAGTTGAGGGGTCATGAAGTCGCCATAGTCGAACTCAAAAACCTTCCTTCTCAAAGAGTCAGTAACATAACCTCTTCTTCTTCTCATTTCATGCTACTGTATTATTCACCCCAATTCAATACATGCTTAGGATTAGGGTTAGGGTTATTTCCAAAATCAAGTTTATGAATAATCTATTTCTATAGCATGATATAATATAGAGTCAAAATTGTTTTTGTATGACCTATAAACTATCTTGGAGAAGAGAACTTCTGGAAATAAGCTTAAAACAACTTATGAACATGTTATAGGCTGGTATGGATTTGACTTATTTTTCATTGACAAAAATTGTATCTTTAAAAATTGTTTCATCATAAACTACCTTGAAAAGCTTATAGTAATACATAAAAACTTATTTATTTGCAGGCATAAGTTCAAAAATAAGTCAAATAATAAGCTGTTTGCATAAACTCAAAAATAATACATAAAAACTTATATTACATAAGTTGTTTGCATAAGCTCAAAAATAAGCTAATCCAAACGGGGCCTAAGTCAATCCAAACGGGTCCAGTTGTTTTCGTTAGTTCTTCGAAACAGTATTACAAGGGCTTATGCTAGTAGATAAACTCAAATAAGTCGTCCTGTAATTGTAGCTCGGTTGCCAGAGATATTATTGGAGGGGTCGGGGTTCGGATTATCCAACAAAAAAACTCAAACAAGTCAATTCAAACATCCCCTAACATGAGAACTTTTGAGATTAAGTTAATGACAAAACTAGTATCATTGTTCATGTGCGCATGTTTACTCTTCCGTTATTTTTCTATGTTGTTATTCTTTTTCCTTGCTATGAATGAAATATAGGGATTCCTTTAATTTTTCCCTTCCCCAACTCTTTCTTGACAAAGAAAGGGTAATCTTCTTTGTTATAATTGTTTATAGGGTTGATAATAATCATAAAGAACCTCCTTTTCTTAATGTAGACTGTCTATCAGAAAAATGGAAACCTGTTTTTTCGTACAACCGTCCAAACAGCAATAAACACTGAGCAGAGTAAGATTTCCTTACCTTTGACATTTTCATTTATTTTAGAAGAAAAGAAGAAACATGTGCTTTAATGTGGCAAACAATTCTGCTAACATTTTCTCCCTGGAATTTTTGTTGGCTAGAACAAGTTGATTCAGCCAAAGCCAAGCTAAAGAATCTGAATGTTTCATCATAGTCATATATGCTAGAAGAACTCCTGTGGTTTAGTAGAAATGTGGAATTTTCGTTGAGATGTGGATCGAGGGCAATAACGATATGTTATCACTTAGAGACTTCATCTTTTTTGGACCTAGGCATTGTAAATTTTATAATTGCATTTACTCCAATGAAATTGTTTCTGGGCTGCAAAATGAACCTGTCATGAATACATTGAAATACTTAACCTGCCTTTATGAATTTTTTCCTACTTAATGTTCCTTCTGCATCATGGTGGTTGAGTTTTATTTTTTTATTTGTGTTTTGATTGCTTGTTTCACATTCTATCATTGTTGTGCAATTCATGACACAATGTAGCTTTGACGAAATTGTCTGCACTTAGTTCACATATAAAAGGTAGATCTGATCATGAGAGAACCGAGAGGAAGCAACTATTGTGGAACACATTTCACCTAGCACCAAATCACATTCACAATACATACTAAAAAATTACTACACCAAAGAAGTCATCTCAATCTCATTATTCTAACCCCGAAATGATGGAGTTTTACGGCCACGATCATAGCATAGGCATACAAAATGTGTTTTGAATTAAGGTCATAGATGACGATGGTGAGGATTTTGATTGATATATCAAGATTTCTATTGTGCCGCCATTCTTACCAAATTATCATGACTCGTCATCATACTCAATCTCATTATCCTAGCCCTGAAATGATAAGTCTTACAGCCATGGTCATAGCATAGGCATACATAATTTATTTCAAATTATGGCCATAGATGACGATGAGGATTTGGATTGATATATCAGGATTTCTATTGCGCCGCTATTCTTATCAAATTATCATGACTCGTCATACTTGTTTCCTTGTGTACTTTCTATAGAATTGACCTTTGTTAAACGTTTATTCTGCCAAATAATGGTTGTTGTTCTCAATGCGTTTCAGGAGTGGCTATTAGCCATTCTAAGTGAGAGTGTGAAACTAAGATGATAGTTTCTGAGATTTGTAAATGACAAAACTAGAATCATTGTTTTTGTGTTCATGTTTACTCTTCACATCATTTTGCTAGCTATGTTATTATTTCTTTTTCCCTGCTATGAAACAAAAAATAAGGGATTCTTTTCTTCGTTTTTTTTTTTGGAAATAAAGAGGGCCGAAGCCCAAGAGAGACATGGTAGCTAACCCTTCCGCACATCGGTTTGCTTCACGATAAATGTGGTTTAACTTCGCTTCCTAATCCAGCTCCATCATTAGTCGAAGATCTTCTAATACCCACCCCCCACCACCACACACACACACACACCACCACCACCACCACCACCACACACACCCCACCTCCACTATGAAAGCATTACATTTTCCTATATATTTGGTGAAACCCCTTAAACATTCCTTCTCTGCTCTGCGCAACAAACCACCATTTCTGTTGAACTTGCACCGTCCGTATTTCTTGACCAAGGAAGAGGAATCTTTGTGTTAGGCTTGACAACAATCATAATTTCCTTGCTGGTGTTTAGTAGAAATGTTGCACTTTCCAGTCAGATGAGGACAACAAGGACAATTTCATTTTCTTAAGATGTTAGGTCCTAGATACTTTAATTTACATAAAATGCATCACTCCAATGATATTGTTCTTGGCTGCAAAATGAATGTCTCGTGAATACATTAAAATACCTGACCAACATTTATGACTTATGTCCTTCATGGTCCTTCCGCATCATCATGGAAGTTGAGTTTTATCCTTTAACTGTGTCTTGATTGCCTGTTTGTCATTCTATCATTGTTGAGCAATTTTTGACACAATGTAACTTTTTTTAACGATAAAAGGGATTTGATCCTCTTTTGCTGTTTGTGTCCAGTCTTCTCTCCTTTTCTTAATCCAACGGTTGTTGATTCACTAAGGAAAAAAAAATAGAGAAAAAGATAAATGAATGGCTGGGATGAAGGCAAATGAATAACACGAGGGAAAAGGCTGGAGCAGATCCAAATTCCGATAAAAGATTTAGATTAGTGGGGATCCGGATCCTATACTGCGGTGTCTCTCCTGCTATTTATTCTGCTAAAATCTCAATCTTTGTTCTCTTTTTAAGACAGTTTTTTCAATTTTATTTTATTTATTTAAAATCACTTAGCCGTTGGATTAGCAGAAGATATAGTGCTTGAGATGATCCAATTTCGATTAGTGGAGGCACACTCCATATATAAGTTCAGAGGTAGATCATAAGAGAAAAGGAATTGTCGCAAAAAGAAGATTAGTCAATAATAATTTTTTGGTCATTTGCATGTCACAAAGAGGGAAATAACTTAAAAAAAGATGCAACAAAAATAAGGAATAAAACAACTAAAATAACAATAACAATAAATAAATAGTAGATAGAAGATGTTGAGAGCAATTATTATTAGAGATATAGTTGATTGTTCTAGTTACTACTTAGTTAGCTTATAAATAAACTACTTAAAAAAAAACTTATAAATAACTTTTACACAAGTTATTTGTACTTAATTTTTTCATTTTTGTAATTTTACTCATTACCATTAATACAAGAGTTTTCTAATTTCATTTCTACTTCTTTCAAGAATGTATGTTTCTTAACATGGTATCAGAGTATATTTGATATTCACCTTGAAGAAAACTCTCCGCAGCATTTTCTCAAGAAAATTCAAATTTCTTTTTCTTTCTCAGTTCATTTCAAATTTTCCTTTCTTTTATCGGTTCTTTTTCACTAAATTTTCTGTTATAGTTTACCGAGAAAATCATTTTTTATGATTCTCATATTCATATACTCTCCTCCATTGATTTTGGTTCCAAATATTCAATTCATCTTCAATCCATTTTTCGTTTCGACATTCCATTCGATCGTCTTTGCTTTGTTTCGATTTGTTTCTGCTTGCCTTCGCATACGATTCTTGCAATTCATGTTCGCTCCAACTCCGTTTTGTGATTTTACTTTATCGCCACTTTTGTTTGCGTGTCTTTCCCCTAAATTTTAGGGATTTTGATTCATGATTCAGATCGGAGAGTCCCTGTTTCTATATCATTCTCTGCGTCTTTTCATTTGTTTCGTCATCTTCCAAGATCTGAATCTTGATTCCGACTACGGGTGCCTATGATCATAGTGACATAGATCATACAAATTGGATAGAAAGAGAGCATAGTCATACTCATGAGGTAAAAGTTCATAAGAGATTATATTTGATTAATAAAAAATAGTGAAAATAATACAATAGTGACTTTTATATAGAACAATTTTGTACATTAACCAATTAACTAGTAATAACCAATTTTAACAAACTAATGAAAATTCTAATTAACTAATGAAAGCTCTAAACTAACTTATTTCACAAAAATTGACTTTATAACTTTAAGAAATAAAGTTCAAATTATGTACGAGACAATTTCTAAAATTATATGTTTAACCATTTTCTCATAAAATATGATATTGTACCCAATATATTTGGGATAAAAACACATACAGCAGGTTTTTGTCCATAAAATAAAGGTTAAATAAGTTTCTAATTCTTATAAATATTTAAACTTTTAATTTTTTGTCCTTAAAATAATTTCAACAAATTTTATCATCTCAAATATTTTCCATCACGACTTTTATTAAAAAAAATTATACACTAAAAATAAAATTTAAAATTTTTATAAGAACTAAAAACTTATTTAACCGTAAAATAATAATATTTATACACAAAACTATATGAATATTTTTTTTTTCTGTCAATAATGACTAATCTCTGTCGGAGAACCTATATAGCGCACAAAGTGAGTTCTCTCCTGCCAACTGAATTTCTCCATAAGCATGAGACATAAATCGAATCTCTAACCACATGCTTAAGGGGACCAAGACTCTTATCATTTGAACCAATTCATTGTTGTTCATGAATATATATTTATTATTTATAAATTAGTTTAAAGTATAATTTTCAATACACTTCAAATTAAACCAACTAAAATTTTAGCAATGAGAGCCAGCTATTGAAACCAATCACAATTCTTTTGGTTCTCAATATATAATAATGTGTTTAGATATTTGGTTCTCAATCATAATTCATTTCAAAAGAATGCTGCATTCTAGGGGACGGGTCAAGCAATGATCTATATTTAACACCAAATTAAAGAATAAAGAGAGCCTAAAAAGGATTTAGTGGCCTTGTTGGGTCACTCCTGAGGAGTGTGGTGTGGAGTTAACGTCATTACGATTTTGACTCATGTTGTTTAGTGAAACAAACATATTATAAAAAAAAAAAATAATGTATATACTTTCCAACACTAAATTAAATAATTTTTCTAAACAAAGGTATTGTTAACATTTCTATAAAATAATAGTAGTAATGTTGGCGTCAATCAAGCAACAACAACCATGCAAGTTGATTGAATATTTAACTTAACCATGCTAACATCCTTACACCAATAATTTAGATCATGCGTCAGCAGATTTTTTTTTAGACACAATGTGTCAGCAAATATTGACATGTAGTATTAGCACTATAAAGCATAAAGCATTTTATTTTTTATGTTATTTTTAAAAGAAAAAAAATAATATATTGCTTGAAAAATATTAACAATACAATAGGCCACATTTGATAGGGATGGTATTCTTTTTATATTTGACCAAAAAGATAATGTATATTCTTAATTATTTAACAAATTTTAACATGTTGAATTTGAGAATCCAATGAATATCGTGTTTGGACCACTTCTTTTTAACACTAGCTAGGCACCAACCACCTCGTGATACCATTGGTGGAAGTGGAACTCTAACTATATAATAATCCGGTAAGAGTTTAAGATATGTTAAGTGAGTTGAAATTTTACATTGAATGAAAGATTGACGTTGAGTAACATATAAGTAAGAGGAATCATAAATTCAATGCTTCAAAGTTTTGTTTTGTTTTAGATGAAAATGTTGTGTTCAATTTACTTTTGTAGTAGTTCTTAGCTCAATTATCTAATTTAGTTAGTGAGGTTCCTCTCATGTCTCAACAACAGAAACAAAATTTAAATAAACATAAACACGAGAGTGAATGGAGATTTACTCAATCGATAGAAAACAACCAAAGGTGAACTTCATAAGTATATGTTTGGTTTCAATTCTGGAGTAGCCAGAATTGATTCTGGACATGTAGAATGGATTCTGACTTGTTTGGTTCCTCAAAAGTAGAATTGATTCTGCCTCCAGAATGGATTCTAATTGAAGCTAGAAATTGTAGCTTCTCATTCTAGAATTGATTTTTACACTCAAATTCTTTGTTCAACTCACTTTTGTATGAATATATCCAAACATAAATCAATTCTATCAAACTCAATTCTATTAAAATCAATTATGTCAAACTCAATTATGTCAAAATCAATTTTGTCCACCGCAAAACCAAACACATACTAAGTTAAACTCATTCTCTAGTAGTGGTGGTTGCAAGTGTTGACCTAGAATTGACGAGTAATTGAGTGTATTGTGAGAACTCTAGAGGTGAAAATGTATGTTAAAGAACGCAACCAATGAAATTTGTAAAATCCTAGAATCTATCAAAATTCACTTAATTTCTAATTTTGCTTGCGTGTCATTGCATATGCGAGCTACAACATCGCACACACGACATGCTATTTAACACATCGTTTCACTATAATCCTCACTAGTACTTGCGAGCTGCTCACATGCACGTAGCACATGATCAAAAATATTTCCTTAGACTTGCGAGTCATTGCCGCCGCATATGTGACATGGCTCACACTCATTTTTTCCTCTGTTGACTTGGCCCGCGCTAGCGAGCTATCACGCACATTGCTAATTGTTGATGGGACTATTTAGGTAACTCTAGTAGTGCGAGCTTTGGAGGTCTATTTCAAATGGGAAATGAACAATGGCTCAATAATTTTTTGAGCAATACATATAACAATCATGCAGAAATTTGTGTGATTCTGTATAGTATAAATCTGACGAAAAATTTGAAATATTCTTGTCATTTGCTACTACTCAAATTCTTTAATTATCTTTCAAGGTATTTTCATTTCGTCCAATCCATTTCATATCATTGTTAGTTAGATTCAATGCATTAAAAAGTTGTTGAAGCTTGATTAAAAGCTATTTAAATCATTTAGGTACAGTTGGATTATAAAGAATTGTTTTTGTTGAAGCTTCATTATTATAACGATTTCATAGTCATTTTTTTGTTAGATGTCTCACCAACGCTGACACTCTTCTTAAAATACTCCTTTTGGTACTATATATAAGAAAATATTGACTTTTTAGATACATTATAAAATTGATGTATCTAGACTATAATATTGTCTAGATGCGTTGATTTTACAATGAATCTAAAAAGCAAACATTTTTTTTATATATGAGACTGGAAGGAGTACTATACTTTGGATGTAATATGCTTTTGTTTTGGATAAATTAGATATCTCTATGTACAACTGATTAATTCGTCAAGTATTAGAGAATCCAAATAGACGGGAAACTCTTCTTAAGAGTTTTAACGCCGGTGCCGGTGTATCGCTGATGATACTGTTCTTATGACAGCATAATAATAATATTAATAATAAAATAATAAAAACGTTGTTGAGGGGTTAGTGTAACTGACGCCATTGTGAACGCAAGCAAACCCCAGCTGGGGACGGTGACGCCATCTCATCTGTCATTCAACCCACTTCATCATCTCCTTATCTCTCTCTCTCTCTCTCTCTCTCTCTCTCTCAAAACAACTAACGAAACTTCGACGATGGTGTCTGTCTCTCTGTAACATCAATCTGATGTCATCATTTGTCTCTTATTCCTCTTTTCTCTACCTCCCATTTTTTTCCTCAGAAATTTCCTCTTTTTTTAACCTTTGACTTCTAAGATCTCTTTCTTACCACTTTTCTGTCTTTACCCATTATTCTTTTTCTCTCTGGGTTTCTGTGTTTGTCTCAAAGTTCCAACCTTTTTGTGATTTAGATGGATCTGATCACAAAAATTCAGAATTTTATTTTCTGGGGTAGTGTTTTTTCTTCAAATTTATTCAATTGAAATTGAAAAGTTTGTTTTTTTATTATTGGGTTTGGTTTTATTATGCTGCTTTGGTGGCTCTGGAAATTTAAATAAGGAGCTTCTTCATAATTTTTTTTTTTTTTTTATATATAGAATTTGCAGATATACCAAATACTAGTAATTAAGCTTAGTTTATGAACTTGAGAATAAATTAAGGACTATTTAGTTTTTGTTTTTGTTAGGTCTTTTGATGTTTTAAGGAACTTTGTTTTGGATAGTTGATTAGTTTCAACTTACTTTTGAGTTGTGTACTCTTGGAATTTTGTGAGGTTTTGTATCATGTGATCATGTCATGTGTTTTTGTGACTTGAGGTTTTGTAACCAACACTTGTTAAGATTTGTGTTATATAAGTTATCTATTTATAGATACTTTTTTGTTTTTTAGTTCTTTGCTAGAAATTTTAGGGTCTTAGGATTTCTATATAAGAGGGAACTTTGAAGTGTATAAAGTTTGAGTTTTGTGATATAAGAAGATTATGGTATAGAGTATAGGCTCTCACATATAGGTTTTCAATTTCATAAATGGCCAATTCAGCTGAACCCTCATCATCTTTGAGTTTTACATCATCTTCCCATTTAACAAATGGATCCATTAGTCACAACTTATGTTCTAATGGCACCGATCATGCTCGAAACCTCGAGGTTATTAGTTTGAGTAAGCTTAGTTCTAATTTGGAGCAGCTTTTGATTGATTCTGATTATGATTATAGTGATGCCGAAATAGTTGTGGAGGGGATTTCGGTTAGAATTCATCGGTGTATTCTAGGTTCTAGGAGTAAGTTTTTTCATGAATTGTTCAAGAGAGGTAAAGATAAAGGATCATCAAAGAATGAAGGGAAATTGAAGTATTGTTTGAGTGATTTGTTGCCTTATGGAAAAGTTGGATATGAAGCTTTTAATATACTCATGAATTATGTATATAGTGGTAAACTCAAGCCGTCTCCGATGGAGGTGTCTACATGTGTCGATAAAGTGTGTGCTCATGATGCTTGTGGACCTGCAATTAACTTTTCTGTGGAGTTGATGTATGCCTCTTCCATTTTCCAAATACGGGAGTTGGTATCACTTTTTCAGGTAAACATTCTATCTATGACGATGATCGCCAATGATCGCCGTTACAAAGCGTGCACCATACAATTCAATATCTTTAATTAGTAAGACGTGACGTATGGAACATGTATCAGATCCGGTATCCCGGATGATAGTTGTGTCTTTAGTTAATAAGAAGTTTATGTATTTGAGGAGTATTGGTGAAAGTAATTTAAATTATTGTCGGATAGTTTTTTGCGTGTGTATGGGAAGTATCAGTTGCGTATCCGCATGCGGTTACGTGCTCGATACGATACTCTTCTATTTTTGAAGTATCTAGGCTTCATAGCCACTACTTGTCATACACTTACGAAATGTTACTTCAAATTTTAGAATAAGTAAATGTCTATTACGCTATTGGCAAGATGCTTGTATGATGATTTAGAACATAAGAGGTTTCATATACCTAGCATGTACCAATGCTCCGATATAAATGTTTTCCTTTTCCAAATCAAAGTCTTAGTTAATATTAGTTCTCTAATATAAATGATTTCCTTTTCGAAAACAAAATCTTTACTAGGTAGGTATTGTTGTTTAAATATAACTTTTTCTTTTGTTGATTTTGAAAGAGTGTGAAATTGAACTCTATGATTAAAATGTCATGTATCTTTCCTTTTCGTTGTGCATGTTTCGGAAATTGTAAATAAATTTTACATCTAATTTATTAGCTAGATTGTGTATGATCATTGAATATCAAGGTTAAGGATTGAGGAACTAATATACTTCATATTTTGCAGCGACGTCTTCTTAACTTTGTAGGGAAGGCTCTTGTGGAAGATGTCATTTCAATCCTTATGGTTAGTTTCCATTGTCAATTGAATCAACTCGTTGCTCAATGTGTTGAAAGGGTAGCACGATCGGACCTTGACCATATCTCAATCGAGAAAGAGCTTCCCCTTGAGCTCTCAGAAAAAGTTAAACTGCTCCGCCGTGATCTTCAAAAGGACGGGGAAAACGATACTCCTATGGTGGACGCTTTGTCTCTAAAACGAATCACTAGAATACATAAGGCATTGGATTCAGACGATGTCGAGCTTGTTAAACTTCTTTTAAACGAGTCCGACATTACTTTAGACGAAGCTGGTGCCCTCCATTACGCGGTAGCCTACTGTGACCCTAAGGTTGTTTCTGAAGTACTTGGATTGGGTCTTGCTAATGTCAATCTTCGAAATTCTCGAGGGTACACAGTGCTTCATGTTGCTGCCATGCGTAAGGAGCCTTCAATTATAGTATCGCTTCTTACAAAAGGGGCTTGTGCATCGGATTTGACTTTCGACGGTCAGAGTGCTGTTAGTATTTGTAGGAGGTTGACGAGGCCTAAGGATTATCACACAAAAACAGAACAAGGGAAAGAAACAAATAAAGACCGAATATGCATTGATGTTCTTGAAAGAGAAATGCGAAGGAATCCTTTGGCTGGAGATCCCTCTGTGTCTTCCCAAACAGTGGCTGATGATCTCCACATGAAGCTTCTGTACCTTGAGAACAGAGGTATGATATAACTTTAATCTCTTGCTAGTGTTTTATACATTGTTGTGCTGGATCCTGAGTCATTTTGTTTTCATACTTCTCTTCGTTCTATGTATATTTCTTTTGACTTGTTGATCATTAGGATCCTTGCTTCTCCCTTAGGAGTATATTTTTGTGCAAAATGCCGCTTGGAGGAACCGCATTTTGAAATTTTACGCATTGTTTGGTTCAATAGAAACTAGAAGGAAAGATGGTAATATAGTGGAAAGTTTGTTGGAATTTGTGTATCCATCGTTTGGTTGTTCTTAAAAAGAGAGAGGAAAGATTGAAATCAGCGGGTCACACCTTTAAAAAACCTTTCCTCTCAATTTTGGAAATTTCAAACTTTATGAAATTTCGAACTCGTAGAATTTAGACAGTTCAATGAAATGTATGACTGGAATTTGGACGCGGTAGGATTCACAAGCTACCTATGTTCTCCATGTCAAGGGTGTAGAGTTCTAAAGTTTCATTAGTCTATGAATTTTTTTATTCTTTGGAAAATAAATTAAGGCAAGAACGATGGGCCAATTTCTGCTAATGATTATAGGCGAATGATTTGGATCGCTATTGTGTGAAGAGGTCGCAGGTTTGAGTTGTGTTATTAGTCTCTCGCAAATGCAAGTTAAGACTATCTACAATAGATCGAACCCTTTCTTGCATCTGATACCAATTAATTGTGGCTTACATTCTTAGCTGAGACCGAGTTCAAAAACCCGCCTCAAGAAGTAAAAGTTTTACATGAGTAACAGAGTAAGCCTTAGGCCTTATGGGAGTCGCCTTGTGATCCGGATTCATTGATTAAGGAGTTTGAGTGAACACGTTTGAGCGAACACTCGGTGAAAACAAATAGGAAAGCACATGGCATCTTGTTTCTATAAAACCTTTATCTTTTTTTTTCTTCCTGATTCTTATGTCTGGTTTTTTATTGAATGTTATGTTCAACTTATTTATTACGTTGTATTCTCAAACCATCAAATAATAAGCATTGCTGGCAACTGCAGTGGCATTTGCAAGACTGTTCTTCCCTTTGGAAGCCAAACTAGCCATGGACATTGCTCGTGCGGAGACAACATCTGAGTTTGCCGGTCTTTCGGCATCGAAAGGTTCAAATGGAAACTTAAGGGAGGTTGATCTCAATGAGACTCCAATAATGCAAAACAAGAGACTTATTTCTAGGATGGAAGCCCTGATGAAAACAGGTAATTGCAGTCTTCATTAATAAAAATATTTTTTATATTTAATAACTTTTATAGTCACGGTGACTTCCTATGGAATCGTGGATCTCTTTCTAAGTTTCCATCAATGGCCTAATTGAAATTTTTTAAAATTTTTATATTTGAAATTTTAATTCAGTCCGTCTTTAGTTATGGCTAATAGCTCTATTTGAATTGACTTATTTGAGTTGAGTTTATTTACTAACATAAACTCGTGTGACACTGTTTGAGAGAGCTTATGGAAACAACTTATGACATATTCATAAGTTGTTTTCAGCTTTTATTTCCATAAGCTCTCTAGTATAGCTTTATAGAAGACTTAATTACATATTTGGTTCCTTACGCTTTATTTTAGGTAGTTGGTCTCTTACGTTACTGATGTCAATATAAGTTCATTCTTTTCAACAAATTTTGAGTTAATTTCGTCAAAAACTTCCACGTGGCACCCTCATAAGTTGTCCACGTATGCAACCCTGTTAGCCATGTGAACGATTTAAACAGAAATTTGACCAGAAGGACTAACTTATTGTAACGTTAGTAACGTAAGGGACCAACTTGAAACTCTTAAAACGTAAGGGAACCAATTCAAACTTACATAAACAAAAGGGACCAAACATGCAATTAAGCCTTTATAGAAACAACTTATAGCTTATACATAAACATCTAATATCGTAAGAGCTTATGCTATAAGCATGCAGTTAAGCTGTTTATCCAATGATACTCGATGCCAACTTTGTTTATGGCCAGTTTGGATCAAGTTTAGTTATCCATATTTATAAGTACAATTCTAACTCCTACTATCTTCCATGTTCTTATGTTATGTGGTGGCAGTCGAGATGGGACGGCGCTACTTTCCTCATTGCTCCGAAGTGCTCGATAAGTTCATGGAGGATGACCTACCTGACTTGTTTTACCTCGAGAAAGGCACCCAAGAAGAGCAGAGACTCAAAAGGACACGATTCGTCGAGCTTAAAGACGACGTCAACAAGGCTTTCAACAAGGACAAGGCCGAGTTCACTCGCTCCGGACTTTCATCTTCATCATCCTCATCATCCCTTAGAGATTCTGTATATTTCAAGGCTAGAAGAATGTGAAGTGAACATTGTCTTTTTGTTAATGTCTTACATATATGGTGCAAATTTTATAAGGTAATAATGCCTACCAACTCATGTAAAATTGTAAAATCTCTTGCAATCTTATGTAAACATATTTTTTAAAATTTATTGTATAAAATTATAAAACTTGTAAAACAATTAAACTATAGATCTAAATTGCTCAGTTTCCGGTAGCCGAAAAATATTTTTCGGTGGTGTATTTTTCTGTGTAAGCAATGCGGGGAAGAACAGCCATCAACTCATCACCTTAAATTGATGGTGCATTTGTTGTGTAAAAGAAAAGGTTGTTGCTACTTACACCCAACATTTTGCAAATCACACTCTAGCATTTCCAAACTACCCAACAAATTAATATGATAATTTTTCAAAAAAAAAAAACTAATTTGATAAATGCATATTTTTGTGTTCTAAAAACTAGCTTTTGAAATGTTAAAGTGTATTTACTTTCTAAAATCATTTTTTCAGTTTTCATTTTGTAAAATTGTGGCCAATTTAAATTGCAAACATGAGATGACAAACTCATGTAGTGTACAATTGTGATAGAAAGATGAAAGGAAAAGTTACTAACAAGATTAAATTAGAGTTACCACTATTTCTTCTTTTTTGGTAAAGGTTTGTTAATATTTTTAGAACAAAAAAAAAGTAAAAAATCAAATAGCTTTGAATTGTAAAGATAGAAGATCAAATAATTGATTTGACCATCAATTAATTAGCTCTCCTCACATTACTCACCTCACACACTTCCTAGTTTTACATGTTATCTCTCTTTCAAAGCATCTTCAAATATTTCAAATTTCAAATTCCCTTTCAAAAACCTAAACACCAAATCCTTGACCTCTTATTTGACAGTTTATGCATGGTTTAGCGATCCATCTTGCTCGTTTCTTCGTAGGACTCATCTGTTATTTACGTGGACAGAATTTCGTCATGAGAAATACCATTAAATATCCTTCAACCGACCCCCTTATTATTCTGAAAATAGCGGCCAACTTACCCTTCTTTAAAGAAGAATGTATGGAGATACCGTGTATATATAACGAAGTGTACGTTTATATTTAAGAAAATGCTAAATAATGTCTCTATGACACTAGTTAGAGAAGTAAAATGTAGTAAAATCATTTTAAAATTTATATAGTCAATATTTTTTTTTTGAACCAAACAAACTTAATTCATATCATTAACTAATAAATGTTCAATACATAAGAGAATAATCTCAAATATATGAAAACTAGCCCAAACATTGGCCGCCCTAGCAAGAGTATGAGCAACCAAATTCGTTTGTCTCCTAACAAACTTAACCTCAAAGTTTACATAAGATGATGACATAAGAAGAATAATGTCGTTAACAATTAAACTAAATTCCGAATTGCCCCGTCTTCTCGAATGGATAGCGTCAACCAACAACTTTGAGTCACTTTCAAATTGAACTCGCTCAATATTATCTAAAAAAACGTATTTAAATTTCAAAAAATAATTTTCATGGTAATCATAATGTTCTCTCAAAAAACTCTTAATCTGGTCAAATAATTTACTAGGTCCCATAAATAAAAAAAGTCTTATCAGCAACAGGTACTATCGTACCACAATAATGATAACTCATCATGTACTAAAATTTTAGTGTCATTTCATTTGGTTGTTTATGGAGAAGAAAAACATTTTACCGGCTAGCAGTTAAAAGTTAGTGTCAATGTAGAATCAGAGCATACCTGTGGCTTTTTATTGTACTGCTCTGCAATGTTTCTGTCTTTCTTTTTTAGTGCTTTTTTTAGAACTGTTACCCTCTTTTATTTGTCTTTGTAGTGTAGTCTGTTTTTGGCATGTATGTGTGTGTGTGGGGTTTGTGACCAAGAGTGCTTTACTTTCTTCTTCAATCAAGTTTGTGAATAGTGTTCATGTGATATACTACTCCCTCCGTCTCTAATTATAAGCAACCTTTCAAACAAAAAATTTGTCCTTAAATATAAGCTCATTTTCAATTCCCTAGACATATTTATTATTAATTTTCAAAACATAACCATATTTTACATTGAAATACGTAAAATTAACTATAAATACATTTTTTCACAAAGGACAATATAGTAATTGTAATGCCCAAAAAGTACACATTTATTACACTACCAACTTTTCGTAATAAGCGTGAAAATTGCAAAGGGAGCTTATATTAAGGGATGGAGGGAGTATATACTAAGGGGAAGATTTATGATGCACAAGTAAAACGAGTTTTTTTTTATTATGCATAAGTTTGTTTTGATTATTGGATTAATAAGTGTTTTCACTAGATTAAAATAGATATGAGGTGACATATTGATTTAACGGTAAGACTTATTGATTTAATAGTTAAAACAATGTTGCATTTAAAATTATATGCGCGGAACGAGCAAACCCTAAAAAATGATGAACAGAGTTAGAAAATTTTCATTCAAAATCAAAAGTTGCACTTGAGATAACACTAAAAAGGAGCATGAAATGGAAGAAAAAGACATTGTTGTATTTGATGCATTTTTGAGTTAAATGAATGAAAATGTACTTAAAGAAAGTTCAATTTGATCATTTGATTTTTTTTTTTTTACACAAACAAATTTATGGTATTTCATTCATAACAATAGTAGAAATACAATTAAAAATTACACCGAAAATAATGCGAGAAACATTGGATAAAATTGTTCGTGCAAGAGCATAATCGCAACGGTTTGCTTGACGCCTAGCAAAAATTACTATAAAGTCATTATAACAACGAAGCAAAGTTCAAAATAAAATTAAGAGAAACTAAAATTAAAAGTTGGTATATTTTTTAAAAAAAAAAACCAAAGACATATTTAACATCAGGGACGGATGCACGTTGGAAGGTGTGTGGGCGGGTGCTGCACAAAAAATTTAAATTTTTTTTTTAAGAATATATATTAGATGAGTAATGCTAGGGACACACCCACTAACACACTCTTTAAACACACTCCAATAATATCAAGACACCTCACTCACTCTCTTTGTTACTTTACCAGATAACCGGTTGGACAAGTTGAGAGTTTTTTTTTAAAGGGTAAATAGGGTTTTACCCCTGTAAAATAGGTCAGTTTTGCGTTACCCCTGCAAAAATTTTTTTTTGTGATTACCCCCCTGTAAAATGAAGATTCCATCATTTACCCCCCTCAGTCGACAACATGGATGTTGACTGGACAAAATTGATGACGTGGGATGCATGTGTGACTTTTTATTCATTTTTTATTAAAGTTTTTGTGCCACGTAGATAAATAACTTAATATAATTATTAATTTTTCAAAAAGAAAAAGAAATTAAAAAAAATTGTTAATGAAATTTATTTATAAACATTCTTGTTCTTCTTCTCGGTGTAATCACAAATCAAATCCCACACAATCAACAAAATCTTCTTACCCAAATTTCTCTCAAATTTCACATCTTATTAAAAACCCTAAATTATTTATCTTCTATAATCACAACTATTGAAGAAGATGAACCTTTAACCCCAATTACTATCGTTTTTTTCTTCTTTTTTTTTCAGTTTTTTTTAATTAAAAAAATAATAATTATACATTCATTAATGAATTGACAATAAAAAAAATAAATATAAAATAAATTAATTCCACTTGTATGTGCCACGTCATCATTTTTGTCCAGTTAGCATCCATGTTATCGACTGAGGGGGGTAAATGATGGAATCTTCATTTTACAGGGCGGTAATCACGAAAAAAAATTTTGCAGGGAGGTAACGCAAAACTGGTCTATTTTGCAGGGGGGTAAAACCCTATTTACCCTTTTTTTAATAACTTAACTATCGTCACCCTCCCCAATTTTCCAAAACTCCATTGATGCTATCTATCGATCTGCACTGTATCTATGTAACTATTGCAAGCTCCTGTAACTATTATTTTTGTCACCCCAATTTTGCTAAGAGGTGATGGATCTGAAAATTTGTTTTTACAATTAGAGGTGATGCTCCTCTAATTAAGATGACTGCATGAGAGTAGTGAATTTCCTTTGGTAGAAGAACAAGGAAGATGAGAGTAGTACTTATATAGAGAAAAATACTTTTATTGACATTAAAAATGAGAAAATCATTAAGTATTTTCAAAACATGAGTTCTTGTATAGAACAAATATGATGCATATTTATACTTTTTAAAATGAAATGTAGTAATTGTCAAAAAAAATAAAAATGAAATGTAGTAGTATTTTTTTTAGAAAATGTATATTTAATGTTAGAATGTAGTGCCCCACTATGTAAAATTCCTGGATATGTCACTGTTTAACATTGTATAACGGTTATGGGAGCAGAAAACTGAGAGCACGACACAGGTAATTGGCCGCGCCAATGGTACCCTCCAGGCCTGGCAGCAGGCGCGTCAACCAGCTGACATAGCCCACCCACGACAACAACAGGTCCAAGTTACACCATGGCAACCTCCGCCGCTAAATTTCGTCAAGTGCAACCTTGATGCATCCATATTTGCTCATGAGCAACGTATAGGCATGGGAGCTTGTCTTCGCGACGACAAAGGGAGTTTTATCTTGGCCATGACAGCACATGAAGATGTGGTAATGACAGTACAGGAAGCAGAAGCGTGGAGCTTATATCAAGGTATACAATGGGTTGCTAGCTTGGGTTATAATAAAGTTGTCTTTGAACTAGATTGTAAGATTGTTGTGGATGATGTGAACAAGATGAGTATCAACCAATCAGAGTATGGTTCAATCATTCAAAATTGTCGAACCTTACTTCATCACTATAATGACTTCATAGTCGTTTTTACTAGGCGTCAAGCAAACGGTAGCGCTCATGCACTCGCACGAGCAGCTTTATCCCATGCTTATCGCAGTACTTTTAATGTAATCCCTCATTGTATTGCTACTATTATTATGAATGAAATGACATAAGTTTTTTTTGCGTCAAAAAAAAAAAAACATTGTATAACGGTTATGTCTAATGATTAATTTTATAAAATATGCATCTAGTAAAATGTTATTGAACAATTTAACGTTGCTCAAATTTAGACCAATATAATTTGATATCATCTCATTATATTAAATATATTAATATAATCCTGTCAAAAAAATATTAATATAATGAGGAGGGATCCGTTGATTCCAGGAGTAAGTCTTTATTGACTTACTCCGCTTAATAACTCGATATCGACATTATATTTCTTCAATCCAACCATTGAATTCAAAGATCTTATTGAGTAGATCAACTCCACAAATTTTTATAAAATATGAGGAGGGATCCGTTGACTCAAGGAGTAAGTCTCCATTGACTTACTCCGTTTAATAACTCGATATCGGCATTATATTTCTTCAATCCAACCGTCGAATTCAAAGATCTTATTGAGTAGACCAACTCCACAAATTTTTATAAAAATTCAAAATCGATCGATAATCATATTGAAATATAAAAATGAAGCCAAACAAACAACAAAACATCAGACCCAACGAAATCACATAAACCCATAGTAAAATCCAACATATATAACAAGTCTTTAACTTAATTGATAAAAATTGCTAAAATTATTAGGTCGGATGCTATGACTAGAGTTTGAATCTCAACTCTTTTACTCGTACTTGTGAGTTTATAATGGCAAAGTTCAATTTAATGGCAACTAACACTAAGCAATCTCTCTCACATGCTTGGTTTGAGTCAAAATAATTCAATCTAAAAAAAACTCTTATTTTAAGGCGTATATTTCACAACAATTTTGACCGTCGATTTAAGATCAGATGATCTAGATTTGTTACAGCAAGACGTTGTTTTAGCATGAAATCATATTCCAAGATTGAACTTTCTCAATAGCTTCTTTTTGGCTCAAAATTTTGAGATCTAAAGTTTTAATTTGGATTGTTTGATTCTTGGACCAACCCTAAGAACGTAGTAATGTTAAAATTTTAAGAGAAAATGTTATCGTTTGCTATAGTCCTACCTAACTCAACGTCACGAATTTGTCTCAATAATTGTATGTAGATAATACTCGACTCACACAAAAAATTTCAAAAAGTTTTTAAAATCTTAAAACAACAGAAGTACACACAAGAGACATACCATGCTTATAAAATACCTAGTAAATAACTATTTTATATTGTTTTAATATAAATTAATGCAAATAGAAACATAACATGAAACCAAACAACAAAACATCAGAACCAACGAAACCACATACTACCCATAGTAAAGTCCAGCACAAGTTGATCTTACCTAACTTAACCGTATCAGAACATAATATAAAATATAGTACTATTTTTAATTAAAATTAAGAGTTAAATAGTGTTTATTCTCTAATGTCATCGAATTCCAGTTTACTCCTTGTAATATTTTTTTTTTGAAGAAGCTACTCCTTGTAATATTATTTTCATTACCCCTATAATGTGGAGATTTCATCCTTTTATCCTTTCATTAAATATATATCGGCTTACGATTCCGTCCTTTTGCCTCCTATAATGTTAATGAATTTCAGTTTATTCTCACTAAGCATGTCACATCATCATTTATCTGGAATTTTAAGTCAACATATTCAATGAGAGGTTAAGAGGACAAAATCTTGACATTAGAGGGGTTAACAGGAAAAACAATATCATATAGGAGGCATATCAAAATTCGATTCAATATAAAAGCACTGTATTTTTTTGGTTTTCATTCTCTAGTTTCTAGCGGAAGGGGGCCCTAGTAGTCCAGAGTTCGGGGCGAGTTCGTGCATCAAGTGGTTCCAGTCCCCTCCCAAATGCAGTTGCGGGGATCGAACCGTGGTCCTCCCTACCAAGTTCAGCGTCGATCACCACTGAACCAACTAACATTTGGTATATAAAAGCACTGTATTGTCCATGATAATAAATAATAATAAAATTACTGTCTTAAACTTAAATTTTTTAATGACATAAAAGTACTTTTTTGTACACACTATAGTTAAATTTAAATTTACAATTGCAATTTGCAAGTAACTGTTTATAAAATGTGGCGGCAATTTAACTCATAAGTTGAACAAATTTACACAACAGAATCTTATAAACTTTTTAAAATATAGTTTAAAAGATCCACTCATTCACAAAATCCAACACATTTATTTGTCTTCTTTGTTTGTGTCTATTATATTCACATATAGCTATGTATAATCTAGCTGTCTTTAAACTTTATCTTATATTTCTTATTTTCAATTTTTTTCTATCTCTAAAACTTCTTCTTCTACCTTCAAAATCCATTTCATTGAGCCTCTTATGGCTTTTTCTCAACAAAATTCAAAAGGGTCTTCTTCTTCTTCTTCATCTAAGTTCAAAAGGGTATCTTCAACTTTTGAAAGATCAAATTTTTCTAAGTCTTTTGTGTTAGAAAATTCAACAATGGTTGAAACTTTGGTGAATGGTGATGATGGTGATGGTTCCATTATTAATGGAGTGATTGGTATTCTTAGTGGTTACATAGGAAGATATGTAAAAGATGATAGTTTTAGAAAAACTATTAGAGAGAAATGTATTTCTTTCTTGGATAGAATAAGAAAAAGAAGAAGAAAAGATGCCGATGATGATGATGCCGATGATGATGAAATCTTTGTGAACATTGATTTTTGTATGGAGAAAATTGATAAGTTGATAGAAGTTTATCATCAAGGAACAAAGAAACAAGTTACAATGATGAAAAGCTTAAGAAATTCTATTGAGCTTTTAACCAAAATTGCTTCTAAATCTCAACTTTCATCTTGTGCTCAACTTTACTTAGCAATAGCTTATAAGTTGATGAAAAATGATAAAGTTTCTTCAAAGTTTTTACTTCAAGTGTTTTGTTATTCACCAAATTTGGCTAGAACTTATTTACTTTGTGACCTTTGGGAGCATTTGTTTCTACCTCATCTACTTCATCTAAAAATTTGGTATACTAGTGAATTTGAATTTCTTTCAAATGAAGTTTATGGTGAGAAGGAAAAGAAAATCAAAGTTTTGAACAAAGTTTACAATGAAAAAATGGATAGTGGAACTTATCTTTTTGCTATGTATTATAAGCAATGGCTTAAAGTTAGTGGCGCCGGTGAGCCTCCTCTTCCGATTGTTCCCCTGCCGTCAAGGCCAAGTTATAGATCATCAAGAAGAATGTCTTCAGATTCTACCATTTCTAATTCTTCCATTAATCCAAACTTGTAAGTTATAGGCACATCTTACATATTCATCACAATAATAGTAACCCTCTGGAACGAAATATAAGCAAATAAGTAAGTGTATGTACTTTTTTGCTTACATTTCGTTCCCGAGGAATTTTTTACCAGATACATGTACTTTGTTTTGTTTATCTTTTATTTCGGAGCGAGTAGCTATATTATGTGGTTTAATATTTTGGTTCTTTGTAACAGATACAAGGCAGTGTTTGGCCTCAAAGAAGAGAAGCAAAAACCTACCTGTCTTGGTGACAAAAGTGGAATTATGACACTAAGCAAGAAATTAGAGATTGATAAAAAATTCCAAGGAGATGATTACAAATGCAGTTCAGTTCAGGTTAGTTTAAGTTCCTTCAAATTTATCGATATTAAGGGTGTATTTGGATTGAATTATTTGAGCTTATATACTATCATAAGTACTTGTGAGACTGTTTGGAAAAACTTAGCGATACAACTTTTGAAATGCCCATACGCTGTTTTCAGCTTATTCCATAAGCTCTCATAGCATATGAAAACGGCTTGTATCTTATAAACAGTTTGATTTTATTTTATCTTTTTCCATAGAAATAGCTTATACATAAGCACTTATTAGATAAGCGCTTAGTTAAGTTGTTTATCCAAATAGGGCCAAAGTTAGTTGCATTTCATAAATTTAATCTCTTTCTCACTTGTGACAGAAACAAGACAGATTCTCTTTTGAAAGATCATCAAGCCAAATTGACAAGAATCAAGCTCAAAGATTGGATTATTTTAAGTGCTTATCTTGCAGGTTCATACCAACAGAAACCATGTCAAAAATCAACTATATTAAATCTAAGAATGCTTCTTTAAGTGTTCTTTCAAGTGACTTAGTTGAAGCTATTCGAACTATATGTTCATCCGACATTCTAACTGAATGCGAATTTGCTATTCGTGTTGTCACCAAAGCTTGGTTGAACTCACCCGGTGATCCTCTCATCGAAGAAGCATTGACACAAACCAATGTAGTTGAAGGTATCTTAGAGGTTTTATATGTCTCAACCGAAGATGAAATTCTCGAATTGATTATATCAATTTTGGCGGAATTAATGACAAGAAATGATTCAATTAGACAAATAATACTAAATTCTGATCCACAATTAGAAGTTTTTGTGAGACTTTTAAGAAGTACTAGTCTTTTTCTTAAGGCTTCGGTGCTTCTTTATTTGTCGAAACCAATGGCGAAACAAATGATATCATCAGAATGGGTGCCATTGATACTTAGAGTATTGGAATTTGGTGACAAATTGCAAACACTTTTCACAGTTCAATGTAGTCCTCAAGTTGCAGCATTTTATATTTTGGATCAACTTTTAAACGGTTTCGATGAAGATAAGAATTTGGAGAATGCTAGACAAGTTCTTTCACTTGGTGGATTGACACTTTTGATGAAAAGAATTGAAGATGGAGAGATGAATGAGAGGGAGAATTCTGCTTTGATTATTTCGTGTTGCGTTCGAGCCGAAGGAAGTTGCAGAAGCTACTTAGCTGAGAATATTAATAAGAGTTCATTGCTTGAACTCATTGTTCTTGGATGGAAACAAAATTCAAGTGGTAATGCATTGTTTGTGATATCTGAGTTGCTTTCCCTTGATAGGTAAGTTGCTTTATGATTTAATTCGTATACACTGTCGTGTAAAAAAGATTATAATGTCAATCAATCATAATCATCTGGTCATTACAAATTTTGACTTTTATTTATACCCGTTTTTAAAGTCAATTGATATAATTGGTTGTGATGATGTGCTGATAGTATAAAACTTTTACCACCGATGGTGCATGAAAATTTAACTCTTTTTTTTTTTTTTTTTATCTTGAAATGCTGATATTCTTTTGGAAAATACAATAGAAGAACCAAGATTTTGAAATTCTTAAGAGGACTCAATGATGGATGGAGTGGCTTAAACACAATGCACATTTTCTTCACATACCTTCAAAAGGCTCCACAAGAAGAAAGGCCTTTAGTTGCAGTGATATTATTGATGCTTGATCTTATGGTAATTCACTCAACTTACTATAGCATATATAAAAGTTATTAGTTGTGCACGTGATTTTGTGACTTAAATTTATTTTCAAAATCATAACTTTTAGACCCTCCTACATTTCATAGGCATGTTACTAGAGGTTAGGGTTGTTAGTTTTTAGGGTTCGAACCCTAAGTCTCCTACTTGAATTTTAACTTTTAAATTCTCCTACATTTTATACGAAAATGTTAGTAAGATAGTGATTATCTTAGTTTTTACTTTTTAGAGTTCAAACAATGAATCTCTAATACTGCTCGAAACTCTTTACCTTTGTAAGGTAGTGATTATTTTAGTTTTCAGGTTTCGAACTCTGAATCTCTGATTCTGCTTGAAACTCTTTACGTTAGTAAGGTAGTGATTATTTTAGTTTTTAGGGTTCGAATCCTAAATCTCTGATCCTACTTGAAATTCTTTATGTGTCTCTCACTTCACCAAACAGGCTACCTAGAAAATTGAATTGATTTTTTAATTTGTTGGTAAAAAAAAAAGAGTTCACTAATGCAATAGCAGGTGTGTTGCAGGAAGATAATTTCAAGGGGAGCATATATAGAGAAGAAGCTATTGAAGCAATTGTAGCTTCTTTAAATTGTCAAATATGTGATGATAGAGTTCAACAGCAATCAGCAAAAGCTCTACTTTTATTAGGAGGCCATTTTTCTTATGCAGGGGAATCATTAATGGAAAAATTGTTTTTACAAAAATCAGGTTTCCAAGAATTTTGCTTAGAAGATTCATTTCCTCCTTGCAAAGAAATTGTTGCTTATGATTCAATTCACAAGGTAAACTTTGCTTATGAAAAATTTAGAAAAAAAATTATGATATTAATTTATTTTAGTTTCTATTTTAGAACGATCAATTTAGCGCGTGATCGAGTATTTTCAATTTACAAACATAACATAAAAAACTAGTATATAATTAAATATTGTTTATTTCATGTTTCTAGTATTGGTGGTTTCTCTTCTATTTTTAGTACTAGAAATTTATTTGATTATTCATATTTGGTTGATTATACAAGGAGGAAGAAGAAAATGAAAGTTGGCAAAAAAAAGTAGCTTATGTCTTATTCAAAAGTGAAAATAGAAAATTGCTATCTGCACTTGCAAATTCTATAGCCAATGGGATCCCATGCTTAGCACGTGCAAGTCTTGCAACTATTTCATGGATGTGTAGCTATCTTCACTTAGTTGAAGATACAAAGTTTACATCAATGGCTTTCTCAATCTTCACACCACATTTGCTACAATCATTGAATTATGATAATGATGTTGAAGAAAGAGTACTTGCTTCATATTCATTGTTGCATCTTACAAAAAATTCAGGTACGTACATAATTCTGGATTCAAAATCGAGTCACTATGTATCAATGTCCTTACAGCTATCAATTGACTTGTATCTACGGAACTTAATGATCATAATTTTATTCTTCAATTTGGCATCATAGAGGTTTCCAATTAAATATGGCCTCACAACATGTTCTTATTATAAAAATTTAATTAATAATTTACTTACTATAATTTATGTCATATATAGTTTTTTTTTTTTCATTTTGTCCTCACAAATGTCTTATATTGCTAGCAGGATGTGACTCTATCCTACCATCACTAAACAAAGACTCACTCAAACATCTAAGAAATCTCTCCCTAGTGACGTGGACTGCCAATGAACTTATCTCAATATTCTCAAAAAGAAGCATGCAATTAAATCAATAATAGCCAGTCTCATATTTGTTGAATATACCTATTGTATGTTTCAAAGAACGGTGAGTTTGATAAAATTACAGTGACATTATGATTCAGCTATAGAGTATAATTTTTGTCAAAATTACTGTGTCTCATTGTAATTTTGATAATCTCATCGTCAATTCAAAAATAAATTCAATTAATTAGTTGTATTTTCCTTATTATCATTCCCTTTCATTTTCACATAAGCTGGATTGTAACCATATATCCATGAATTTTGTATAGTTGATTAACTTGAAAAAGGAAGGGAATATTTTCCACCAAAAGAAAAATATTTGTTTTTTTATTACCACGACATTAGTATATGAAGTTATGATTTGGTGCATGGAAATAAATAGTGGGTGTGGTCTAATATCGGGTGGTCATCGGATTTTGGAGAGATTCTGATACCGTCTTAAAATTGGGAGGGTGACCTAATTCAACCCTACAAAACCAGCTCTGTTACCATCTTATAAGTGTTTATAAAGTATAGACAATCATCATCATACAAGCCGATTTTATAGAATTCTAAGAGTTTTCTATGAAACACAAAAGGTGGGTTCTCCAATTTCAACCGAATTTTCTTTATAGATATGAGTCAAGAGTCGAACTTCTGACCACATATTTAATGGGATCAAGATCCTTATCACTTGGATCAATTTATTATTGGTAGAAAAATGTTTGTTTTATTCATAGTAGCTTATGATTTCATCAATATATGAATTATGAAAATTTTGTTGAACCAAAGAAAGAAACCGTTACAAAATTGGAAGAAATGGAACTTTCAAAAGAAGAGTAAAGTGCTAGGAAATTCCTAACATAGATTTATTTATCTGGACCTCAGTGTCATATTTGTCCTGGATTACAAAATTTGTACTAATGTTACACCTTTTTCTGTGTTTGCATTCCCTCACATGGGTAACAGAAAATAATGTGACGAAAAAGGAACCTTTCAATTTTAATACTTTATTTGTATTTTGTGTACACATGGATAACTACTTATCTCTTCATCATCATGTGCCATTGTTTGGTATAGACTGTGACAGGGTAAGCATCCAGCAACAGAATCTCCTGTATAGAAAAATCTTCATTTTTTTCTGTAAAAATGGTCGACATAATTGTGAATGTGAAGTGATTATTCTCTTTGGGTTGAAAACTTTGATTTTCCATAAATAAATAAATTATTAGAGGTAATTTTATTCAAATCGTGTCGGACACTAAATATAAGTATCTGTTGTGCGAGTTTAGGGCATTCTGTTCAATCCATATTAGTTTGCCACGTTGTGGAACCTTGTTTCATTCTTTCTAACACAATTGGGTGGTGGCTTTTTAAATAATTTAGTCTTAATTTCGATTCTAATCCCTTAGGTATTGCAGTAGTGTAGTTTTAGTCTCTAAATTTTAATCATGCGAATTTGATCCTCTTGCAATAACAATTGCGCATTTTTTATATCTTAGTTTCCAATTGCACGAATTGGGTTCTTCAAGTATCTTGATTTTGTAATTTTAGTCCTTCTATTTTCGATTGCATGAATTTGGTTCCTCAACAATTATTAGGTCCATCTGTCCAATGTATTAATTTCTAGCTGAAAATAATTTATATGTGTGGTTGAGATGCTCCAACAAAACATTTAAATTGGTACTCTAGTATACCCATGTGTCATTTATGTGATTTATACACATGAAACTATAGTAACTAGGGGTAACCCCGTGCGTTGCACGGGTTTGATTAAAATATATAATTAAAATATTTTTATAAATAAAAAATAATAACTGTGATAACTATAATCACATATATTTAAATAATAGATATTATTTTAAAATATGATTATATTTAATATTAGTATATGGGTAAAAAAAAAAGTTGTTTAGAAATATTAGATTTTTTATTAATTTATATCGTAGTTTGTTCATATTTTAATGTAATAGATTTCTTATAATATTTCATAAGTTTGAAAGGATGTATCATTTTTTTATTTTATTAGTGTAATCATATAAGATTTTAGTTTTCTTTATATGAGTTGCAATTTTATAGTCAAATGTCACTTTGTTTTTTTATTTTTGATGTATCCCTTATTTTATTATTTTCAATAAGAGTTTGAGGTATACCTAATTATACTTGTAGACAATATTGCTCATGAGAAATGTTAAAATAAGTTTTGATTATAGAATATGATTCATATATGGTGGCTTTGACTATTTGTTCCACGTGATCTCATTTTTTGAAAATTATGTCTCAAACAGCGTATTTGCTTACTACGTTCTATGCAATTTAAGGTTCCAAATAGCTTCTCTACTTACTCATCTCTCGTTCTCTTGGAGTTTATTCTCACTTATTCACTTGCTGAAATTTTATTCCAACTTTATTAGTCCCAATTTTTTAGTCTATTGTTTGGTTCAAATTTTTTTTTGCTTGGTCCTTTTGTTTTTGGTTTGTTTTTCTTTTTCTTGGTGAAGTTTGTGTCTCTTCAAAATTATTGTTAGTTTTTGTCCCTCTTATTTAATATTTTCTTGAACATTTATTTTATTTTTCTTATTATATTATATAAACTTGAATATTTGTTGTTGTCAATATATAACTTTGGACGAATAATTTATATATTTGAATTTAGGTTTAGTTATTTGGTTAAGGTAAAGAAAGTCTTATAGATGAATTTAAGATTTAACATGTGTCATTTTCTTATTTGCTTAAAAAAATGTCATCTTATTCTTATAAATATTCCACTATTTTATTTTCAGCCGTAACGTAAACATTCTTTTAGAATATGTAATTAATTTATCCAAAAAGTTATATTATTACGTAAATTAAATTAATAATTTTTTAATTATTGGTGAATTTTAGTTGTGTGTAAATATGTTTAAATATATGTGTGATTATATTTTCTAAATATATGTAAATATATTTTAACATCTACGGTTTTAATAATTTCTAAAATTTATTTTGACAAATGAGCATCAACAATTTTTATTTAATAATTTTTGTCTTTTTTTAATTTAATTTAGAAAGTTTTTAGTACAATTCTAAGTGGGAGGAAAAAGTATTTAGCACAATTTCTAAACTAACATATTTTTAGCACAATTCTTTTCATCGATTCATTTTATGGTTGTAAGAATAGGATGTCATGCATGCATAGATTAAAATAGGACCATCTATTAAAATTCATATATATTCATATTGAACCATCCAGATTTAGGCAAGTGTTATACGATAAATGCATGAAGATTATATATTTGGATAACCTCTAAGTCAAGTTGAATCAATATACTTCTTGCATGTATTACAATTATAAGAACCACATGACTTGAGTATCAACTACAAAAAAATAAAAAATAAACTTATTTTAATTTCTACTTTGTTATTGTTTCTATATTTCTCTTGATTGAGATCAAGTAGATTACCTACACATTGTAGACAATATAGTATTTAAAAATGAGACACATATTTATATTTCTAAATTATTTGGATTGTCTTCTTTTAATTGAATGCATCCAACATCAATATACCCTCGATCTATATAAATTTTAAGGGACTTCAAAATCAATAAATAGAAGTCTCTTTTATCCTCTTCAACTTATTCACATGAAAAAAATTAATTATATTCCCATTAATCAACAATTTTTTATACAAATCTTTTACCTTATATAAAATAATAAATGAAAAAGAAAATAAGAAACAAATAAGTTAAAACATTAGACTAATAAAATAATAAATGAAAAAAGAAAGTTGTCTAATTACAAACATTATATCAATTAAAAAAAATGATGGTTTACAAACTGCCATCAGAGTTAAATACACATCCTCACATGAGGTGCCATTTCATAGGTTTACAAACATTCATAGGATGCAACGTAAGCAAAAATAGAAGTATGTTTTATTCTGTTCTCCTCCTTCACATGAAAAAAAAGTCATATTCATATTAATCGATTCAACTCAAAGTTTAATTAATCATCGAACAAAACACCGGTTGATATTTAAAAAAATATCCAACCTAAAAAAGAAATATAAAAAATGATTAGAGATGTTCTAAACTCAGAGTAATAGAAAAATTCAAATTTACAAACATATTAATAGGCAACTATCACATATATGTATATCAATTTCTTAATCAATCACATGTAGACATACCACATACTCTAAGAGGTTAGACACCATCACCTACCAAGGACAAAAACCAATATACTTATGATGTAACTATATATATATGCACACAATAGCTTTTAAATCAATTCAAGACACTATAATGTGTAACTTTAACATATGGAAGGTGAAGAAACATAACTTTTTCTCATGGAGATGTTAGACAAAGAAACCATAGAGTTTTTGCTATGAGATAGATAAATTAAAATTTTGTTAAAACATAGAAGGTAGACTTCCTGATATGGTGGTGGTGATAATTAGCTTTTGGGTTAACTTTATATAGAGCTTGTGTTTGACAATTAGCTAAATTAACATATTCAATATTAGTGTCTCCAAGAATTCTTTGTTTTCAATTGCATTAATAGGGAATTGTAACATACAATATATATTTTAATAATATATTGCAATGCAATTAAAACAATAACATGATGCACCATTCCACCTTTCATTGCTTGCAATTCATTTTTGTCTCAATTCAACAACAATAAATTGTGTTAGTTTTTTTTAATATATTATTATTATTTATTATTTATTATTTATTATTAGAGTAACTCTATTATATGAAAAAATATGAAAAGGTTTTAATAGAGATTGTAAACTTTTCTTATAGAGTGTCACATCATCACAATGCTTGCTTGTGAACAACTCAATCTTCCTTTTAAAGGATTGTTTGATAAATTTATTTGTCATAGTTAAAGAATAAGAGTTAAGGAATACGAAAGAATGGTAGTTTAAAAGTTGGTGTGACAAAGTTAATTTTTTTTAAATAATAGCACAATAGTAATTAATTAATAAACAATATAACTAAAGTATTTTTTTTCATAAAATTTATTTATTTATTTTGTCAAGCATGGAATTTTTTTGAGGAGTAATTTTTTTATTTGGTTTATTTATTTAAAGTAAAATTTTACAAATTGCAAATCATATTTACGCATGCATGATTTATATTTTATGTTTGGTAGTGTAAAATATGAAAGAGCATATATCTATTCATTGTTCTTTTGTAATTTGATCTTTTTTTTTCTTTTCTTTATTTCATTATTATTGGGAGCCATTATTATTGTAACATATAGATAATTATTTTGGAGGATGAATGGACACACAAAATAAATTGTGGGATAAATTTTAAATAGATATGAGAAGCTCTCTAAAGCATGCCACATCATCACAATGCTTGCTTTTGAGCAACTCAACCTTCCTTTTACTAGTAAAAGATGGATCTCTCAGTTTTTATTTGCTTTTCATTAATAAAGTACGTATATTTCTTATTAAAAAAATGGAGCTCTCAATTTCTTTAGAGAAATTGAGATGATCTACCAATCTTACACACATAGACAAGTATAGTAATGTCGACGCACATTAGTTCTTTCAACTAAGTGTGTGTTTAATTCAGTGGTGATTATCACCACTGTTAGTTCTTTTCACACACTTAATCAAAACCAAATAACCGCTTTTAAATATGAAAATTAATACTAATCGTGTAAAACAAAAATTAGTTCTTTTCACTATTTGATCATGAAGTTCAGTGACTAAAAATTCAAACCTAGAAATAAGTGAGGAATTTCAAATTCAAACTTCAGTTTCTACATATATAATAATATGGTGTCTCTATTAACTGAGTTATACTCACGAAAACTATTTTAGTATCAATTATTCTTTATATATTAAACACTATGCCCTCGTGAAGAGTACAACAAATTAATTTATCTTGACAACAAGGACTCACACTCACACTTTGCTACATCCTTTCTTGACAATTGACATATCCTTCTCATAAAGGAAACTTGTAGCTGAGCTTTCATTGTCTAGTAGTAGTACCACTCTCTTCATTCCATCATGATAATTCCTATTCCTCACACCTCAACTCAAGGCTCAAATAATTCATCCAATTGGGGAGGGTCCCTAAAAATTTTGGCAAGTTACTGTTCTCATTGGACCATAAAATTTTGTAGCACAAACCAATCTAATCTAACAACATATATGTGACTTGTGTTCATTTTAGTATAAATTGGCACTTAGTGGTACTCATTATGTGTGAGAATATTGGACACCCCACCAATGTTGCTACATTGTCGTTATATGCCCTAGTGTGTTGTGTCCGGTTTCACGAGCTTAGCTCAGTTGGTAGGAATATCGTACTATATGTGTAAGAATCGGGGTTCGAACCCCGAACACTCCACTTATTTATCTTTAAGGTGAATTTTTTAGCCGCTACTTAACCAAAAAAAAAAGAAAAATATTAACGAGTATTTCTTGAGCACTCTTTAAAAATATTAAATTTTTATATAAATATATAAAGTTAATATGTATTGAAAATTAAAATTTTTAATTTTTAAAATAAAGAATTTCTTTAAATGTATTTATTAAAGAATGAAAGCAATGAAATTTTATCCAAATTAATCAAGACATTGAGATCAAGTGGTTTATGAATTTTCTTTATGACGAATCTTTCGAGAAAATCTGAATTCGATTTCTGATTTTTAATCTTACAACTGAACTTTGAATTTTTTTTTTTCTTCATAAACCAAACGGTTAATATCCAAATTAAATAGTTGTTGAATAAAGTTAAAAGAGTTGAGACAATAGAAGATGGCCATCCATAGTCAAAAGTTAGATGAAGTGGATGAATAATCTACATGGTCCCCTATTGTCCCACATTGCACTGTCCACGTCATCACGTGACAGTCTTCATTATATTATTTGTTGTATATACACAATGCAATGTGGAATATAATGCAATGTGTCAAACTCTGTATGTATGAACACGCAGTTCAAACTTTGTATCTGCTAAAAAATTGACATTAACTTATATTGTTAAGGCAAAACTCATTCATGATCGGCAATTCCAAGCAGATATATTTAGGATAAATTGTTTAGAAGAATCAGAGTTTGATTTTTTAAAAAAATAATTTTTTTTTTATGTTTTATTTATCTTGCAGTCAAATTCTAGATTATCATTAGGAGCTCTTATCCTAAAAATCGGAGAATTAATATCAAAATGAAAATTTTAATTTCAAATACATGTATTTTTTATTTTTTTTGTAAATGTATTTCATTAAAAATGATACTAGTATAATTGTTGTTGTATCATTTTAAATTGTTGTATATTTACCTATTCAACATTTCCAAAATAGTGTCAAAAAAACAAATTCTAAAAAAGTTACACATGATTGTATAATTAGTATAAGTACACATTCATAGGCCACAAAAATTTTGATCTCTTCGGAATATCACAAATATTATGTTTTGTTGTTGGTGGTGGTGGTGGTGTACATGTAGATACAGGGGTGTAAATAGTTTCTCCCAAAATATATTTAGCGTATGTTTGGCAGGGAGAAAAAGTTAGCTTATAATTTATGTTTTATAGCTTGTAAGCTAAAAGACTTGTTTGGTAACAGTCTTTTCATCATGAGCTTATAGCTTATAGCTTATTTTACTGACTTATAACTTATTTTCTAGATGCTATTTCAAGTAGCTTATAAACTTATAGTTTATCATTTTTTCTTCCATTTTTATCCTTATTATTCTATCTAAAAACCCTTTTTACCCTTATTACTACTAATAAAGGCTCACTGAATTCGAATTCAATACGAATGAAAAAATATCATAGGAACCACATACATGCTCTTCTTTTTTTTTTTTTTTTACGTATCCACATATATGCTTTACTGACTGTTTTATATTTTGAATTAAATAAAAACAAAATAACATATCAAAATAAATCTAATTCAAAAAACAAAACAACACAAACAATATTTACTATGCTTTTAGTTTTAGTAATTTAATAATCTAAATTCCTGTAAAAAAATTAATAATCTAAATTGATAAAAAAAATAGATATATTTAAACTTTTTATTGTGTTGAATATATTTTATTCCTATATTTAATTTTTGGGTAAATGCCTATTTACCCCCAGCAAAATTATGAATTTTTTGTTTACCCCCTACGCGAATTTTTTTTCTGTTTACCCCCGCAATGTCAAGATTTTATCATTTTGCCCCTTAGATGGACAAGTGGACATCTGACTGTGCATCTTTGCTGACGTGACATGCACACGTGGAAATACATTAAATTTGTATTTATTTTTAAAATAAAAAATATTTTTTAAAAAAAATTAAAAAAAGATTCTTAAAAGTTTATTATTATTTTTTTAATAATTTTTTTTACGGTCAAAAAGAGTAATAATTTTTTTTATAAAAAAAACACTTAAAACTTTATTATTATGCTTTTCTTAATAACTTTTTTTTACTATCAAAAACATAATAATTATTTTTTATAAAAAAAAAAACTCTTAAAACTTTATTATTATGTTTTCTTTAATAATTTTTTTACTGTAAAAAAATAATACTAAAGTTTTATGAATTTGTAAAAATAATAAAAAATAAATTTTAAAAAATAAGTTTATTATTTTTTAAATTTATTTGTTAAAATTATTTTATTTATTTTTTATTATTTTTAAAGATTCTTAAAAAAATTATTAAAAAAAGAATAATAAAGTTTTAAGAATTTAGTTTTTTTAAAAAATTTATTATTTCTTGAATTTTTATTTTTTTTTTGGCAGTAAGCAATAATAATAAAGATTTAAGAATTTGTTTTTCAAAAAAAAAAAATTATTTTTTAAAATAAATAATATTAACTAACGTGGATTTTTAAAAATATATATAAATTTAATGTATTTCCACGTGTGCATGCCACGTCAGCAAAGATGCACAGTCAGATGCTCAATTGTCCATCTAGGGGCAAAATGGAAAAATCTTGACATTGCAGGGGGTAAACGAAAAATCTCTAATTTTGTGGGGGTAAATAGGCATTTACCCTTAATTTTTTTATAAATTATAAAAACTTAAATGAAATAAATTTAAATTACTGAATTTTAAATGTCTTAGATATTACTTTGATATAAATTTTAGGCTTAATTGCACATTTGGTCCTTTATCTTTAATTTAAGTTTCAAGTTGATCCATTATCTTTTAAAAGTTTCAAATTGGTCCCTTATTTTTTCTTCCGTTTAATAAGTTTCAATTTTTTAACTAATGCTGTTAGATGTGGACACGTGGCAAATGGAAAAACACTGCAAGAAATTTGACTTATAGCAATGACAAATATCCGTAGGTAAAAGGTGATCCACCATATCATTAATCTCTAAAAATGTGGTTTGAATTCTTGGTGTATTGAGGTTTTCACCAAACTGAACCAGAATTAGTTTGTGAGCTTGTGTTGGGAAGTTCAAGATTTGTCATTTGTTCTTTTTCTTGTATTAGGCATACAACATACCCTATGCCATTTATCATCTAATAATTTTTATTTTGCTTTTAGAAAAAATGTTTAATTAGTAAAATGGTCCCTTAAAGATATTTTTGGTTTCACATTGGTCCCTTAAAGAAAAAAAGGATCGAATAGGTCCCTTAAAGAAAAAAATGTCTGAATAGGTCCCTTAAAGACATCTCCGTTAATCAGTTTGGTCCCTTAAAGACATCTCCGTTAATCAGTTTGGTCCTCGAAAAAATGGACGGAAATGACCAAACTGATTAACAGAGATGTCTTTAAGGGACCTATTCGGACATTTTTTTCTTTAAGGGACCTATTCGGACTTTTTTTTCTTTAAGGAACCAATGTGAAACCAAAAATATCTTTAACGGACTATTTTACTAATTAAGCCTAAAAAATTAAAAGATAACGAGTCAATGTTTCAGTACCACCTATAATAGAATGAAATGTCACATTTCCACCTAAAATCTCAAGACATTAAATATATGAATTGATTTTCTTTATATATCTCATATTGAACTCGTTCATAGTCAATGTGATACTTAATCACTTACATTTAAAATCAACAGTTTGCACACCAAGTGTCACAAAAGATAGCAAAGAGTTGCAAAATCGTTTTACAAACCTCGGTGTTATTGTTGTTTGTCCGAAAGAATTGGTAGGATGTGAGTATGACATGTACCAATATCTTTTATCCTTCCCTTTGAGTATTTTTTTTGACGAAGGTTTAAAGAAACTTAAAGCTAAATAAAGCAAAATGCAGGCGGAGATGAATGCTCTGTCAACTAAATCTAATATTCAAATATGAGAGGATGATTTGAAGGCATTTGAAACAGAGTGGAACAAGCAAGAAGGAGTTCTAAAAGCAATGTTATGGATCAGCAAGAAAATCAAATTGAAGATATGGACATCCAAAATGAGGTGGATTTAGAGGAAGTTACGCTGCAAGAAAATCAAATTATATTTAAATGTGGGATGATGATTTGAAGACATTTGAAATAAAGTAGAATAAGGAAGAATGAGGTTCTAAAAGCAAAGTTATGGTTGATTATGAGGTGAATTTAGAGGAAGTTTTTTTTTCCTTCCTAATATTTGATTTGTCATCTTATGATCATCATAACAAGTTGTCACCATCTTCTTTCTATACAGTTATTATGGAACATAAAGCTACAACTTTCATGTTGGATAGAAATTCATTTTGTCACAATTGTTACCCGAATAAACCGATTCGAGTAACCTGTGACCTGTACAACCTGTAAACCGTCAAAATTGAAGTATGAATCGGTCGAAATTGGGTCTAAATTTTGCACTCATGGTTTTCTGCGGTTGAGAAATTTTTGGCCCGAACCCGCCCGATGCCCAGCCCCATATTACGCAGAATACTTATGGAATGAAAAATGAGCAAAAATGATCCAAAAAGTCAAATGTATTTGCTAAAAAGCTTGAACTAAATCCATGTGAATTTTTAAAGCTTTGTGCTTATATTTTATTCGAGAGTACATCATAAATATACATTACTTTTAGTTTTCATTATATTTGATTGAGTAAAAATAGTCACCAAATTGACCATTAAATACTTTCCAAGCACTAAAATCAATCAACAAAAATAACATAAACTTTTCCGCGGAACCTTACTCCCAAATTCGGGTAAGCCATATGAACCGAATGGCAGAATGTTTGTCATCCTCTAAAGGTATTAAACATTGCAAAATACCTGTTGGTTGCCCTGAGGTGGCAGCATCTGCATTAGTCAATGTGATACTTAATCACTTACATTTAAAATCAACAGTTTGCAACAACAATTTGGTATATTTTTAAATTGAGTGTTGTAAGTGTTACAATTTGGTTTGGTTTCAACAGATCATCAGAAAATGAAATGATTGTATACACAAATATTCGACTTACAACTTGAATTAATTCAACTTATTCATATTTCATCCTAGTATATAAAAGGATTTACTTATACTAAACTTTTGATTCTTTACACACAAACAAATGTGTAAAATACCGTACTAAAAATGATATCAAAACATTTATAATTATAATTATGTATTACACAACTTATCATAAACCAAAAGCAAGTGTATAGATACTTGTTGTCGCATAGATTAAAATTTCAAATGGACAAACACAACTAAAACTTTGAACATGTGGTGATATCCCTTTCTACGTACCTAATATTTGAAGACAAAAAAGACATAAAACAAATGGGAATATATATATAGTATGAACTCAAATTAATCAGGTGCTAAGTAAACTATCATTATGAGTCAAAAAAAAGAAGTAAACTATCATTATTTGGTAAAAAAAAAAAATTAATTGCAGTTTTGTTCCCCTTATTTTCATCATTTTGTTTAATTGGTCCTTCTATTTTTAAGTTTAACAATTTTGATCCCTCGGTCAAATATTTTGTCTAAAATATGATGACACAACATGTTTTAAATTAATTTAGTAAAAAAAAAGATGTTTTAAATTAATTCTATAAATGAATTTTGTTACAATTTTATCGATGTTGATATTTTCTCTTCTTCAGATCATAAATCACACGTCGTTTAAAACATATTACTTTATTTTGCTCTGAATAACATTGTTTTGCAGAAATCTCTTTCAGACACTTGGTGTGGATTGCTGACCTTGACACTGATTATTTTGTTGGAGGGATGTATAATTTGTTGACTCACATAGTTCAAAGGGAAGTGTCAACTTTTTGCGATCTGACTTGAATGAAGTTTGTGTCGTTGAAAACTTCCACTTTTGCTTGGAGACTTTTCTGTGATAGGTTACCGCCCCAAAGTCCAATCTAGTTCTTCGTGGTTATCTTCGAAATGATTCGATTTTATGCTCCGCATGGTTTGGAGTTTTAGAGGATCTTAATCATTTATTCTTGAAATGTGCTTTTTTTTGGATCGGTTTGATGTGATAATTTTTTATGAATGAGCGTTCACTGTGTTCTCCATAATAATGCTATTTCTCTCGCTTATCAATTTTTTGGAGCTCATCTATTTCGTAAAGATATTATGATGTATATTGAAGCAATTTGGTTATCTACAGTATGAACTATACGAAAAGAAAGAAACAAGAGTGTTTGAACACAATGAATCTTCTAATGAAAAGTTAATCTACAATATCAAAGTTAAGGTCTAGTGGTAGCTGAAGGCAAGAATTTTTGTTGTTGTTACGATTTACAATCTCGAATGATAAATCCAACTGCTTATTTAAGTTCCAAGTCTTTTTAATCTTGTTTTCATTTGATTTTTGCATGTAATAACATATTATTTTTAGCCTTTAGGCGCACCTTATGCTTATAAATCTAATATATGTTTCTTTCTACTTAGTACCGTTTGACCTAACTTTTTTTCCTCTTATTTTTTCTTAGAAGTAAGAAGCTAAGCCAAACAATAATATTTAGAAGCTCTAATTAAAAAGAAAATTCTATATTTTAAGAAAAATTATAATATATTATTCAACATATCTTTTACCCTATTACAATAATAAAAAAAACAACTTTTAACCATTTTTTTTAAAGTAAGATTTACCAAACAACTTTAAAAGAGTTTTTACACTTAAAAAAAAGCTGAGATAAACGGTACCTTAAAATAAGATAACCAATTTTGCAAAATAATAAAAATAGAGAACAATGTCTCAAATCAAATGGTAGTTACGAGAAACATTATTGGAGTGGTTGGAGTTCGAATCCAAATGTGTGAATGTTGCCCTTACTACTTGACAAAAAAAAATAGAGAACAAAACTAATTAATTTTTTATTTTATTTGTCATAGGTAAATTACTACAGGTTTTGATCCTTCACTTTAGTAAAAAAAAAAATATTTGAATTTTGATTCTTTCACTTCACACTGAGTAACCCTGATCACGTAATTGCCCCCAATGGAATCCGGTGACGGTTACGGCGGAAGAAAAGAAACTCAACAAACTTCCGACGAGGTGATTCTTCAACCAGAATGGAGACGCCGAACTGCTTCCACCGGAAGAGACCAAAACCTTACTCTCCAACCAGAATGGAGGCGAGGTAGGTCAACCGCTTCTCCTTCTCCTTCCGGTGCCGGCGATGAAGTTCAAAAGAAAGAAGAAGAACAGAAAAAGGAGATTCTCTTTCAACCGGAATGGCGAAGCTCAAAGGTGAATGCTAGTGGTGTTTGGGAACCAGAATGGAGACGATCAAGGTCTACTGCTACTGCTACTGCTTATCCATGGAATCAAAATTATGGTGTGAGGAAATCGGTAGGATCGAGTTCTGGTGGTGTTCAAAGAGGTAGAAACATTGATGAATCGCGGCGAAATGCTCCAGCATTAGGTATATATTTAACATTCTAATCAATAAATAATTTAGTATGCATTTGTTAATCATGTTATAGGTATGAAATATTTGCGACGATTAATGATATTTTACTATTTTTATTACTAATGACAATTTGGATTGGTTGATTTGAGCGTAATTACTTGTATAACCACTAGTGAGACACTAAGACTAAACCTATGATATGTGTCTAGCTTATTTTAATAAGCTCTCCGGGATAACTTATGAAAACAACTTATTGCTTTATATGAAAATAGTTTGACTTTATTTGTTTATACATAAGCACTTTATATGATAAACGTTTTTGCTATAAGCCCTTACTTAAGCTGTTTATCCAAATAGAGCTTAAGTAATAATAAGAAAATTGTGTTTTGCTTGACTCGTGTTATTACATCCTTATTTTTTTTTTTTGGTAGGATTTATAATAAACCATATTACATCCTTATTTTAATTTTGCTTATCAAAAAGAAAAAAAAAAAATCCTTATTTTAATTAAAATGAAGCACTGTCTCCAAACTTGTGTTGCTATACGAGTTACGACTAGTTAAAAGGTATATTTTGGTTATGAAGCACTAACACAGACACAAACTCCGGAATGAGGAGGCTGACACTAGCACGTTAACACTGGTGATAGTTTGCGAAATGGAAGTAATTGAATACAATCAAATGTATCAGTGTTGCTCCTATATAGATTTTGGTTGTGTTGAAAATATGAAAGTAAAGAGAGCATGGCAAAATAATCTATTTTGCTTAATTCTGTTTGCACATTAAAGGCTACTAACTAGTTGTGTTATAATAAGACTATGAACTAGGATCAACATCTTATATTCAGCAATGTTAGTTGATAAGTAGTTGTTTTCACTTTGTTTTCGGATTTCAATGAATTCTTGAAAGTTGAAAAAATGAAAATTTGTGATTTTGTAATTATTTATGGAAATGTATTAATAGAGGTTGAAAACAAAAGGCAAGAAGGAAACAGTCTCTTCATTTTTTTATTTAGTTTTTAATCATTGGCTTACTGATAAGAAACTAGGATCTGTTCACCGCTAGATTGTCGAAAAGTCTTGTTTAATTATTATGCCAATTTTCTTTAGTTGATGATTTTCCATTTTTCCTAGTAGATGACGCCGTTCCCAAACTGGAAAGACTGCAAATATCGGACAATTTAGCTACAGCATCTTCTTCACTTGAAAAAAAGGATAAAACTTTGCCTATTCGGAGACCTGACAATGGTGGCACGTTAGCGGTTCTTACACGCACACTCCGTGTCAATCATTTTCCTGTTAAGTTCAATCCAGATAGTATAATATTTCATTATAATGTTAATGTCAAATCGAAGTTTTCTTCAAAAGTTGGCCAGCCTCGTAAGTTATCTAATGCTGATCTGTCCGTGATTAGAGAGAAATTGTTTTCTGATGATCCTGAGAGGTTTCCCTTGGATATGACTGCACATGACGGTGCAAAAAATATCTTTAGTGCAGTGCAGTTACCAGAAGAGACCATTACTGTGGAGATCTCTGAAGGAGAGGATGAAAAGATCACTTTATATAGTGTTACCCTGACACTTCTTAATAAACTCAGACTTTGCAAGTTAATGGACTATCTTTGTGGGCATTCATTCTCTCTTCCCAGGGATATTTTGCAAGGGATGGATGTGGTGATAAAAGAGAATTCCAATAGGTGCACAATTTCTGTGGGACGATACTTCTATCCCACAAATCCTCCTCTGGTAATGAAGGAACTTCGACCTGGAATAATCGCAGTCGGGGGGTATCATCATAGTTTAAAACCTACATCTCAGGGTCTGTCCTTATGTGTAGACTACTCGGTGGTGCCTTTCCGAAAGCAAATGTCAGTCTTGGATTTCTTGCATGAGCGTATCGAAAACTTTAGCTTGGGTGAATTTGAAAATTTCAGGAAATATGTTGAGGAGGTGCTTATTGGATTGAAAGTTAGTGTGACTCACCGTAAATCCCAACAGAAATATAGCATTGTACGATTAACACCTACAGCTACAAGGTATGTCACTTTCCCCATAGACAATACTAAGGGATGGAAACTTGAAAAGGAAGTCAGTCTTCTTAGCTTTTTTAATGACAAATATGGTAAGGACATTGTATACAAAGATATTCCTTGTTTAGATTTAGGGAAAGGAAACAAGAAGAACTATGTACCCATGGAATTTTGTGTTGTAGCTGAGGGCCAAAGATATCCCAAGGAGCGTTTGGATGGTGTTTCTGCGAAGACATTGGAAGCAATGGCACTAGCTCACCCAAGCGAGAGGCAGGGTGCCATACAGAAGATGGTGCAATCGAGTGATGGACCTTGCGGGTAAGTGGAATGTTGGTTCCATAGTATTATTTCCAAACATTAATACTTTTCAAACTTTTATTACTTTCCTTGTTTGTGGGTTACAGATGTATGAAATGACAATGATAGATTTATATCATTAGGTAATAGGTAATAGGTACTTATTTAAAGGATAAATTGCATACATATAGCCTTCAATTTTGCCTCTTGTGTGAAGAAGGCTGCAAATGACCCTTTAAATGTCATATCAGGTGTCTAATGCAAGTATATGAACAAGATCAGTCCATGTGCTCTAGTATCCATTGCAAAGACAAAGTTGGTAAATTCTTTGGGTATTCTAAACAAGAAAGAAATTGGTTCAAAGAAGTCCAATGATAGGGAAGAAAAACTTAACTGCTAGCAGGAAAGAACTACAATTTACTCTTACAGTAACCTCTGAACCTATTAAGTCTATGAAAACTAAGAGAGACAACTTTCTTTGCAAGACGAGAAGGAAATATAATATTTGACCATATTCCTAATCCTAGCATAACTTCAAATTGACAATTAGACACTTAACTAAAAAATATGAATCACACTGTAAGATTCCTAAGAAGATCATGAAAACATAGTATTGCATTCCTAATGAGATATGACTTGCGGTGGAATTTGTTTTGTAGTGATGACAGTTAATTTTCAAGTCATGAATGATTAAACATGATGACTCCTCCAAGTAGTTGGTTAAACATGAGACACTTATATAGCTTACAATATAAGTGCAAACCTGTATATCTTACTTTATAACGGGTGGATATTCAAATATACAGTTCTAAAGCTGTCTTGCGTAAATGCTGGAAGTAATTGGTTGGTTGGAATATTTGTATAGACATAAGAACTGGTTTTTTCATTTAATGTCTGTGACTATATTTGTGATTATATTATTTGTCCTTTATCTTGGTTTTCTTATTTGTTGGAGATGTATCCCACTTACAATTTCTTCATTGGCAGTGGTGATCATATTCAGAATTTTGGAATGAGAGTCAGCACGACCATGACAACCATTCTAGGACGTGTAATTGGCCCCCCAGAATTGAAGTTGGGTGATCGAAATGGCAAGAATATCAAGATAACAGTGGATCTAGATAAATGTCATTGGAACCTTGCTGGAAGATCAATGGTGGAAGGCAAACCAGTTGAGCATTGGGCAATTCTTGATTTCACCAGTGTTGGGCCGTATAATAAGAAATTAAGACGAAAGGAATTCATTGAAAAACTTATTGGTAAATACAAAAGGTTGGGTATCTTTATGCAAGAGCCCATTTGGTATGAAGAATCTTCAATGAAGATACTTTCAAGTCATGACTTGCTATCTGAATTACTTGAAAAAGTCAACAACATTTGTAAAAATAGCCAAGGTGGTCTACAATTTCTTCTGTGTGTGATGGCTTATAAAAATCCAGGTTACAAATACCTCAAGTGGATTTCTGAAACCAAAGTTGGTATAGTGACTCAATGTTGTTTGTCTCCTAGTGCTAATCAAGGGGATGACAAATTCTATACTTATCTAGCTCTCAAGATCAATGCCAAGCTTGGAGGCAGTAATGTAGAGCTCAATAATAGGCTCCCTTACTTTGAGGGTGACGAACATGTTATGTTTATTGGGGCTGATGTCAATCACCCTGGTTTTCGGGACAACAAGAGTCCATCAATTGTTGCTGTGGTTGCAACCGTTAATTGGCCCGCTGCAAATCGTTATGCAGCTCGTGTTTGCCCTCAATGCAATCGAAGTGAGAAAATATTAAACTTCGGGGAGATTTGTGTTGAGCTTGTTGGTTGTTATTGGAGGGCGAATGGAGTCAGGCCAGAAAAAATTGTTGTTTTTCGTGATGGGGTGAGTGAGTACCAGTTTGACATGGTTCTTAATGAAGAGCTACTTGATTTGAAGAGAGCATTCCAAAGATTAAATTATTTCCCAACGATCACTCATATTGTAGCACAAAAACGACATCAAACTCGTTTTTTTCCAGACAGTTGGAGGGATGGGTCTTCCAGTGGCAATATTTTACCGGGAACTGTTATTGACACAAAAGTTACACACCCCTTTGAGTTTGACTTTTACCTTTGTAGTTACTATGGAAGCCTAGGTACAAGCAAGCCCACTCATTACCATGTTTTATGGGATGAACACAAGTTTACATCTGATGAATTGCAGAAACTTATATATGAAATGTGCTTCACATTTGCAAGGTGCACTAAACCTGTATCTTTAGTCCCTCCTGTGTATTATGCTGACCTTGCTGCTTATAGAGGACGGTTATACCACGAAGCAAAGATTGGGATGCAACCTAAGAAGTCAAAAGCATCTTCATCTTCTAAAGATTCATCTTCGGTTCCACCAACAGCTTCGTTTGAACAGGGATTTTACAGGTTGCATGCTGACCTGGAAAACATAATGTTCTTCATCTAAGGGAGCTATCATCCACTTGTACAGAAGCTGGGGAAAATTTTGTGACTTACTCCTGTCTACACATATTGTGTCTTCTGCTTTTTTCTATTGAAAACAGTGAAGTAGTTTGTGTGTGAATCTAACGGCTTAGGTTATGAGTCTGATATACATTTCCATTTTAGACGAGTTTTTTTCCCTGGAAAATTTACGGGCTCTAATCAATTGACCACTCTGGAGTTCAAAGCCTAGTTCTTCAAGTAAAATTTTGATCTTCAATTGAGCTCGTATTTAAGGCACTGTTTTTCTCTTCCCGCACCTCGTGCACCTTAAGGTATGTTTTATTAGTATCATGTTTCATTGTTAACATGTGTGGATTAACACTACTTCTTAGCATCAATCTTTAATTGCTATTTTGCTACTGAAATTGGCAATCTGTTTTGTGTCTTGATATAATACTGCTATGCTTGGTGGAACTCAATTTCCAAAGGTTTCTTTTTCTTGTTTGTGCAGTTTTTAATTTCTATTTTTGACATGAGCATTTGGCTCGAATTGTATGCAACAGTTATTTATAGTATGTATTTCATCCCCTGAAATGATTTGTTCGGTTCCTCAACATCAGTGTTTTTCAGGTTATCTGGAATCTCAAAAATCCGTAACTAATAGGAAATTCAGTCTTCAAATGCCATGGTTGAGTTTAAAACTGGGAATGATGTATAATAGCCTGAGAAATCTGTTAAGTATCTCAGTTTTCCTAATCCTATGTATGTATTACCTGGAAGTACTAGTTTCATAGTTTCTAACATCCACATGTGAATCTGCAAACTTGCATAGAAGCTTCTTATAGACCTAATGTCACACTGAACTGATCATGATTACAAATACTGTCATCTCAGAAAGGAGGAAGCGACAAAATTGGACAAAAAGTATACTCATCAGTCACCACTGATCACATCAGGCATGCTGCAGCGAAGATTGTGATCGATGACTTGTAAGCTATGTGCACATTGATAAGGGAATAATCAATTTTTTCTTCATGATATTTTAACCCCAGACACACAGAATCTGTTATCAAATCTTTCTTGGAACTTCCACTTCTTGACACGCCCACCCGGGGGACCGTGTCTTTTATGAAACTCGAGCATTCTATGCACAATTTCTTTTTATATATATACTCCCTCCGTCCCAAATTATAAGGAAAAATTGGTCAAAGAAAGTTAATGTATTTGGTTAAAAATTTGGACTAAATACATCAACTTTGTTTGACCGATTTTCCCTTATATTTTGAGATGGAGGAGTATTTCGTACCTATGATTTATGATTGATTCAATAGTGATATTTCACATGTAATTGAAGTGTTTATGCTACCTTTTTGGAACAATAATTTCTATCCACCTCCTAGTTACTCAAATTTGCTAAAATTCTTTTTTGTTAAAATATACTTTACCAGAAGGTGTTTTTAATAAAATGCTGCATTTTAGAGGTGGCTGAGCAATCATCTTTTGCAACAACCATTTGTATTAATCCACCATAAGGTCTTAGCATCAATCCCATAATCACATTTCCATTCAAATGTAGAATGAAATAATGCAATGACTTATTCACCCCAATTTTATTTTATTTTTGAACAAATCACTTTGCTTGAAATGTCATTAAAAAAGAAACCAACAAGTCTAAGTCTCCTTTTGGATATAGAATTCTACATAAATTTCCCTACCCTCCATTCTAACACTATTTTGATTACCCACCTTTATCATAGGTGTATATGCTCCCCTTCTTAATCCATTATAGGGGGTCTACAGTTCAAATCACTGCCATTTTTAATTAAAGCTTTGTTCATTTGTAGCATTCCTAAGATTGGAATTTACTTTAATGCAAATGCAAGTGACCAGAAAATCATTTCTAAGATTGGAATTTACTTTACAACATTCCTGACAATGACAACCTAATGAAATGACAAATTGCTTGAAATGCATTCATAGGGTCTTATAAATAGAAACAAATTGAGTACAAGGAAATGCTAAATTTACATTACATAACAATAAACTAAACCTCAGTGTTAGCACCTATAATCCATCGTGTTCTCTACCTACTTTTATCCCTAAAAATATACAACTTTTGTTATTTTAATCTCTATTGAATTTTAATTTATTTAGTCCTTACATTTAACAAAATTAGTCTCTCAACAGGACTAAATCACATGGTCTTTATATCTTTAAGGACTAAGAATGTTTAAAGTTTAAATAGAGACTTAAATGCAACAAATGAAATATATTTTGAAGTGTGCTAATCAAACACTAGAAGTGAAAAATGTCTAGACAAGAGAATGAGGCTGTTAAACTAAACTACTCAAAATTTTACATCAGAAGCAGAAAATTAAATATGTCCCTTGCAATTAGAGACATGATTGGTGCCATAACTTATTGTTTGAAGACTTGATTCAGACATATTTGTAATCCATCTCATTGCACCATTTGATTCACCTGGTACATTGTATGCATAAGAAGGCCATCTTACATCGGTTCCGCACATTCTCGCGACACTCATTCCGATCATTTTATGTGTTCTTTCAAGAACTACAAGACTTGAAAATGTCGAGAAACTGTTTCCAACAAAGATATCAGCTTGTAAACAAACTTCATAGTCAATTGCAGATTGAATCAGATATGAATACTTCTTATAGATTCCTTCAACGCCAAGTTTCTTCTTCTCATAAGGAAGAAACCCTTCTCCCCAATCTTCCATTATGGATGAATTGTTAAGGAGTTTATCCGCTACCGCGAGATAAATAACGGTTGGAGTTTTTTTCAAACCAATTACTATGTTTCTAACTCTTTCCACTATCTCTTTCTTGCTACTGCATATTTGATCAGTGTTCAATCTTTGCTCTAACTTTTTGCAATGAATCATCCAATCAATTTCTATCCTCATATGGACCGCAACATATGGAAGAGGCTGAAATGAAGACCTACCTGTTGGAAAAAACAACATAGAGAAATTAAGGAACACGGCCAAACACAAGAATATAATGTGAAAAACTTCAGAACTGGAGAAAAAACTAAGACTGTCGTTTAATTAGGTGATACCTTTTTGCAGTTCAATTGATCTGGTGTTTCCAACTTCCCTAATCCTAGACACAACCTTTTCCACTTCGTTACGAATCTCATCAATCAAAACCAAACACTCGAAAACCTTTGCATAGTCCTTCAAAGGCCAATGATCATGCCATAAGAAAGGGTTTTTCCCTAAAATTTCAATTACCTCATAGTCATCATAAGAGCCTTTACTATACTCTTTCAATTGTGATAAATCTCTATCCAATGTCCACTTCCTTCCACTCCCTTTCAACATTTCAAGCACTCGAGTTCTATTCAAGACATCGGAATAACGCCCTAACCGGACAAAACCACTACAAAGTGCATTAAACTTTTTGAATTGGAATACTTTGTCGAACGAAATTGGTTGCAATAGCTCAATTTCTTTATAAAAAAGGGATGCACTAAAGCTAGGCATCAAAAGTGTTCTATTCAACATTCTAGCAGTAAGACAAGCCCTTGCGAACGCTATCTTCTGATTATTTAATCCCCAAACAAGCTGTGGAACTACTAAAAACTTAAATGGCCTAATTCCGAATTCGGAAGAACTCATTGATGGTTGAGAGTGGTTGTGGATATATACAAGATTTCTCCACTCAATTCCATCAAAGCTAGGGAAAAAAAGTACTCTTAGGATCAAAATAGTAACAAACAAAACCATGCATTTGCTAGTTATTGAATTCAAAGTTCCACCAAATAACTTCAACAATGCCTCCATGTAAGATTCAATTCTCCATGCAAAGATTCAAACTTTGTTTTAACTTAATAATAACTCATTAACTTACACAATAGCATCACTTAGATAAATTGTCACCAACATCAGTGCCAAGATCCAATTTTGAATCCCTTTTCATAATCTGAAAGAGAAATGCAAAAAGCATAATCAGCAACAACAAAAAAATTATTTTTTTAATTCATTCCAAAGATTAAAAAAGAAAAGGGAAATAAGAAAACAAAATCAGCATGACCCAGAATAGTATATGGAATTGTAATGTGAAAAAGATTGAATTTCTATTCTAAATTATGTCATTGAACTTGCATTAAGAAAAAGAAAGGGGAAAAAAAAATGTTGCATTTGCATGCATCTATGTTTTCAAGCCAAAATAACAGACACACATGTAAATGAATCTCGGCAACAAACATTATGAGATTCATGTCAGAACCTAGGATTGTGAAAAAGTAAAAGAAAAAAACAAGAATGCATGTTAGGATTAAAATGAGGATTATTAGATGCATGTAGAACACAGTGTGTCTGCATGCATGTTGATATGTTTACCTTTGAAATGAGAAATAATGAGTGATTGAAATTGAATAACAGCGGTTGGGAAATGGGCAGAGGAAGAACAGAGTGTCTCAAAAGAAAGAACCACATGGATTGGAATGGAACTAGAAATAATAATAGTTTCTCCGTCCCTAATTATAAGTCTATGTTTGACAAATTCATTTATTTTGTTTTGACCGTATTTTTATAATAATATATAGATGTAAATATTAGTATATAAGATCTTGTTCAATTTGTTTTGATGAGTATTTTTAAAATATTAAATTTTTATAATTTTTACTAATATACAATTAAAGATATTAGCGATTAAAATTGTGCATTGGCGCACGTGCAATGTCAAACAGAATCTTATAATTAGGGACAGAGAGATGTTCCGAATGAATCAAGATCTTTTTCAGTTTTTGCTCTCTTTATTTTTGTTATTACTAAAGTTTTGAAAATATAAATACAATAAATCAATGATGTAATATTTGGTAGATTCAATTATTTAATATATTTATAAAATTCTTCAAAATTATAGTAATCGTGAGAAAAAGCGAGACGCGAGAAAATCTCAAATCGTTATGGACCAAAAAAAAATTGAGAGAGATTTGTTGAAAGTTGGAATGGAAATATAAGATGGGAGTATGGATCCTCTCCATTTTTCAAAAGAAATGAAAATGTGCATTATTATAGTTTTGAAGTAAATCAACAATATAAATACACAAATACACGTCTTTTAAAAATTATTAATATTATTTTAATATTTTTTACAATGATATTATTTTAATATTTATACACAAAAATTTTAATAATTGTACTGTCTATTTTTAAAACAAAATGGAAAAAATCTCTACTCATAAGATGAAGCCAAAAAGTAAATTATATATTATCCTCGACCTCTCTCTCCTAACTCTTTATCTTTCTTAAGTCCATTTTAAAATTTTGCAACAAAAAAAAAGTGTTGTTTCTTAAACATTTATAATAAGTAAATCTCAGATGGAAATAAAATGTAAAAATTTCGCAACACTTTTATTTTTACAAAAACTTCTCGATACTTAGACTATCTTCAATGGTGGTACTTATATTTTTAAGTATTAGTACCTAATAGATATTTCTATTGAAGCAAAAATAAAATGGTATCTAATAGGTACTGATTCTACAATAAGACATAGTACCTATATATTTTATGTGAGACTCATTTATAATGATGTTGAGTTATTTGAGAAATGTGTTATTAGTGGGACCAATTTAGAACTTTGTAAGAGGTTTTTGAGTTGGAGGGATTGAGTACTTATTATGTACTATTATTAAAAAATTATAAATGAGTGATGTGTACACGTGGGTCCCACTTAAGTACTCAAAAAATGAGTAGCTCCGTTGTGGATATTCTTAATATGTGTGTGTTTCACTACCACTATGTTTGGAATTTGGATACTAAAGAAAATAGTGAGAAGGAAAATAAAAGAGAAGAGATAGAAGATAAGTTGACTAAAAATTTTATACGGTTTGAATGAATAGAAAAGTGAGAAGAAATAGATTAATAAAAATGGCACAATAACAAATTTACTCTTTCTAATTATAAAAAATTAATGTACGAAAATAGACTAGTTTTTTTTTCTTTTTTTTATACAAGAAAAAAATAGACTAGTTGAATAAGGGCAATGTTGGGAAATTATTTATTTCCACTTCTTGACACACCTCTTGCTTAATATGGAGAGAATTTTTTGTTTTTGTTTTTTTATAATTACTAACCATTATATTTCTCTTTCTCTCCTTATTCGTGTCCTTATTCAATCTACAGAAATAGTCAATTTATTTATCATCTCTTTCTCTTCCATATTTCTCTCTTTTATAAATTTACCTAAACAAATATAGTGTAAGTGATACTTTTCTATTATTTCTTTTCTCTTGCAATGAATGGGACTAATCAATCACACTTACCTAAACCCTAAATAATGTATATGATCTACAAGGAGCCGAATTGCATGCAGTTATACAATCAGGAAAGATCTGGTCGTCCGATTAAGATCATACGATCTAGATATAAAGATGATTTAATCAAACTATATAGCTGCATTACATCTATATCATATGATTAAGATCAAATGGTCGGATACCTAATAACACTTAGATGAGATAGCGTGAGTCTCTTCTAGCTTAACCAAGGTCCTGGGTTCGATCTCTGGCTTGGGCATGCGTGTTAAAACTCTTAGGGAGAGTTTGCCACCGATTTGGATCCCACAAGGCTCGATGGATTAGTCTCTGTACCCGGTTTACACCAAAAAAATCAAACGGTCGGATCTTCCCTAACTGAATCATATTTAATCAAACTAATGTTTCATACATGACAAAATTGTTCAATACCTTAAATATTTGTTATGTGTTGTTGTTTTCTATATTGTTATTTACAATATTATTTTGTTTATTACTTGCTTTTTATAAATCAAATTTATACATCGGACATTGCATTATATGCAGAGTGCAGAATTCGAACCTCGATCATCTCATTTATCCTTTAAGACTAGAATTTTTTTTAACTAAACTACATGGCCAAATAAAAATAATCAAATTTATACGTACAACTCTACCGTTTTGAAATCAAGTTTAGTAAAATTTTCACCAAATGTTAGTTAGTTCAGTGGTGATTGACGCTGAACTTGGTAGGAAAGACCATGGTTCGATTCCGCACAACTGCATTTGGAAGGAGACTGAAACCACATAATGCCATAACTCGCCCCAAATTCTGAACTACCAGGATCTCCTTCTCCTAGGAACTAGAGGGTGAAAAAAATAATTAAAATCTATCAATAACGACATTATCGGTTAATCATTAATCACAATATATTTTTCTGGATTTAGAATTTGACAATAATAGTAGTAGTAATAGAATAATAGTACCAAATTCCAACCACTTTACAGATAAGGAGCAGTGTTTTAAAAACCGGACCGGTCATCGAACCGGCGAGGGTACTGGGTCACTGGTTCATTGGTCGAACCACTGGGTCACTGGTCGAACCGCATGACAAACCGGATTAAACCGGATTAAACCGATGGAATGAACCGGTCTCTATGATAAGACTATATAGTTATTAAACCGGTTGAATCAGATAACTCGGTCTTTAAAAAAGTATAAAAATATGAAAATTTGAAAATTTCATAAAAAGAATGCCATAAATTCTATAAAACAAGGACATATACCACTAATAATAATAAATAAATTTTTATATAAAGAATGTCATATACAAATAAATTATGTTTATAGGTTTTAAAAGAATAAATAATAATTTTATATCTTACCAAAAAAAATTGTATGTCAAATATACTTGATTTATTTTTATTTGGTTAAAAAGAAAAGTAGTCTTTTTATAATACTTTGGGCTATTAATTTACCTAGTTTTGTTGACCCAAAAGCCCAAATAAAAGCTATAACCCTAAAATTGAAATTTCATTACTCCTATTACACAACCTACTTGCACAGCAGCTCTATCTTCTCTCTTCCTCCATCTGTTACGTTTTTTCTTTCTTTTTTCTCTCTTTTCTTTGATTCTTTTCTCCTCACTATTTAGCCAGATCTTTGTTCTTTCTTTTCTTTCTTCTTTTCTCTCTCTCTCTGCCTTTCTTTCATCTTACTGATTTTTTTTTTCTTCTTTCAAACATGCCTAATATTGATTTTGTTAGCCAAGGTTAGACCTTTTCGGTGATTGATCTATGGATTTCAGTTCATGGGATGATATTGTTACTTTCTTCTTGGAATATTCAAATGGGTTAATAATTTTGAGCAAACATTTGTTTCTTTTCTATTGTTATTAGTTTTGCCCTATCCAATGTTACTTCTTGTTATGCTTTGGATATCAAGTGAAATTTGTTTCGTTTCAAAACAATTTCATCCGTTCTGCTTGTTGTTTACCGTAACAAAAAAAAAAAGCGTACAAAAGAAAGAAAAAAAAAAACGTAAAAAAAAAAAGCATAAAAAAAATTTAAAAAATCTGCCCGCAAATAAACCGGCCGGTTCAAAAAACCGCCGGTTCACCGGTTTTTCCGGTTTCCACCGGTTCATTCCGGTTTCCACCGGTTCATTAGCATGTCCGGTCCAACAATCAGACCAGACCGGTTTACCTCCGGTTTCCGGTTCAACCGGTTCGACCGGCCGGTCCGGTCCGGTTTTTAAAACACTGATAAGGAGTATGGCACCTTCACTTCTTTCTTGATACCCTTTTCTCTCTTCTCTCTCCACAAAAGTCAATGAATGACCTATGAATGAGGGTCCATATTCATTTTTTTTCCAACCTCAAAAATTTGATTTTGATTGTTGGGTCTTACAGCATCATCACACCCTCTTTTGTTCTTCAGATGAAAGAGGAATCAGATTTCTGAATCACATTCATTCAATTTTTTCCAACTTTGATTCATCAATAGGGTCCAAAAGGGCCATTTTTTGTTGTCAAAGTTTAGAATTTTTTTATTGGGCATTTTCATTGTTGATAAAAAATTGATTTTTTTAGATCAATTTGTTAATGGGTCATGCTGAATTATTGTAGTAATTGAAAATCTGCTATTTTATTTTTGGAAATTTGGAAAATGGAAGATCAAGATTTTTTAGGTTATGAAACATTTGTTAATGTTGAGGAGGAGGAAGAAGAAGAAGAAGAAGATGAGTTTTGCAGTTGTTGTGAAGATGAAGAACATGAAGAAGAAGAAGAAAGAGAACAAGATGAAGAAGAAGAATGGAAAGATACTGAGGAGAAAGTGGTGGAAAATTTGAAGGAAGAACTTGATGAATTTTCAGTAAGAATGTTCTTTAAAGGATTATCAATAACTGGAATTGAAAATTCAACTTCAGGGTTTTCTGGAATTGGAGTGTTTATGGAAAGATCATCAAAATTTTCTCCTATAAGGGTGCAAAAAAGGCTTGATTTTTATGCTGATGAGGCTATGGTTGAATACTTAGCACTCATGGATGGTTTACTTGAAGCTTTGCAGAATAAGATCCGTAGAGTTTATGCCTTTACAGATTCTGAATTGTTGTATAAGGTTAGTGATTCAATAATTGATTCTATGATTTATTTGTTGTATAAGGTTACTGACAAACCCTAGAATGCCAAAATTGAATGTCATTTGTACTTAAATTTTCTTTTTTTAGTATTGACCCTGTTTGGATAAACACCTTATTTTAGTGCTTATGTATATGTTATTTCTACAACAAAAGATAAAATCAAATCAAATTGTTTATAGTCCTTATAAGATATAAGTTGTTGTTTTCATACTATCATGGAGTACTTGTAGAAACAAGCCAAACCAGGCTTATGCACATGTAATAAGTTGTTTTCATAAGTTCTCTCAAACAGAAGATAAACTCAAATAAGTCAATCCAAACAAGCCTATATGCCTTGTTATTTTTCCTCCATTTATGCTTCTTAGTGTTCATGTTTGACTTTTGTGGATGAACATATGTAAGCATTATTTTCTATTTCTTACTTCTAAAGTGTTGTGCAATTCTTGGTTGTGCTTAAACATGCTATGATCTTTTCATTTCATAATATTTGTTTTCTTAATGCATCTAGTATGTATATCATTTACTTCTCATTTCCTTGATTTGAATTTTCCTATTTTTGGACCCTTCGTTTAGTTTCTTTAGTTTGCATGTTAATTTTTTTTTAGAGGTTCATGTACTAGAAGCCATGTTATGACTCAATTTCATCATCACATTACTATTTTCTATTAAAGGTGAAAGGATTTTCTTGATACTGCTGTTTATCATGCATGATGTATAGGCCCTTTTCTCGACCATAATACGAATTCTATGCGGACTACTAGGATTAGTCACCACTCAAACATCACATATAGCCTACAAAGTTTTTCTTGACACATACATTAATTGACATTACTTTGATATATGCCATTGTCACTACACTCTATTCACTCTTAAGTTGTGTGTGTGTGTGTGTGTGTGTGTTTAGTAGGTCACTTGTCTTTAACTATGTTTTGTTTGAATGTGGATCTTTTAACAGATAACATTTGAGGAAAATTCGGACATGCCGCTTTTGATGGCATTAAGAGAAAGGATTCTAGAACATGCCAATAATTTTGAAACTTTCGATCTGAAGCTTATACCAAGCATTGATCTTGAGCAGCCACTGCAGTTGGCCAAAGTAGCTATGGGACTCGTCACTTTTCCTGTGACTGGCAAAACATCACTCGAGAATTGCTCTATTTGTTGCGACGACAAGCCAGTACCAATGATGATTACCTTGAAATGTTCACACACATTCTGTTCACATTGCTTGAGATCCTATGCTGACGGTAAGCTACAATGTTGTCAAGTCCCTATAAGATGTCCTCAACCCGGATGCAGATATTGTATCTCGTCACCCGAATGCAAGTCTTTTCTTCCATTCACCTCGTATGAATCTCTTGAGAAATCCCTTTCGGAAGCAAATATTGTGCAGTCAGAAAGATTTTATTGTCCGTTTCCGAATTGCTCCGTTCTCCTTGATCCTTGCGAGTGTTTATCGGCAATGGACGGTTCATCTAGTCAGTCAGACAATTCTTGTATCGAGTGTCCTGTTTGTAAGAGGTTTATCTGTGTGGAGTGTGGTGTTCCTTGGCATTCTTCCATGACCTGTGAAGAATACCAGAATTTGCCAGAGGAGGAGAGAGATGCTTCTGACATTACATTGCATCGTCTTGCTCAGAATAAAAGGTGGAAGCGTTGTCAGCAGTGTCGTAGAATGATTGAGCTTTCTCAAGGTTGTTACCACATGACATGCTGGTAAGATACAACATCTCTTTGTATGAAAATAAAAATGCAATTCATTTTATATGCATTTCTCTACGTAACCCATTATTGCATATCTGAATCTAACTTCGATGTTGCAGTCGAAGTATATATTTAAATTGGAATGACAGCTTATAAAAACTTACAATAATACAAAAGCGACAGATCTGCCAACTGAAACTAGTTTTACATGCGAGTTTTGTTTTCTTATTTGTCTTAATTCCTTCTTACAATTATATGATAAGAACTTGCATATACTCTAAAAATTTAAAATGAAACTTTCTAAAGAGTGTAGACCGATGTTTTAAGAACCGGACCGAAGATCGAACCGGTTAGTGTTCTTGGTCATGATTCAACCAGATTGCAGTATTGCCGTGATCAAACCAACCGACGAACTGGCTGGTTTGGTCTGGATTTTAAAATATTGGTGTAGATCTTAATTAAGTATATGGTAGGTATTAGATACAGTCAAGAGGAAATATTAAATTATTGATGGAAGGACAGCCCTGTATCAAGGTGATAACTGATAACAGGTCTGGTTTCTGGAAATACATAAAAGCAAATGCAGAAAAGTTATTTCCCTCTCTCTCTCTCTCTCTCCCCTAAACATGGCCGGGTGCATTGCACTTCTTACTTTGATTAGGTGCATCCTTGCTCTTTGGATTCGTCTCATAAGCCTTATATTTTGGGCTTTGGGTTTGCTTTGATTTGAGTTTGAGATTTAGAATACTTGCAATCTGTATGTTGCTTAGAATTTGGATTGAACCTAACTCAACCCTACAAAACCAACTTGTAAGTTGAGGGATGCCCCCTACTTTTTTCAGGTCATATTTCATCCGATGTGAACTCTTAACCCCCCAATGCCCTGGACTAGACTTGGATATGTGGAGCGTGACTTAACTTACCCGATAATAGGCGATTTAATGGATCTTGCATAGGCTCTAATCTTAGAATTTAGATTGACTCTAATCAACTCTACAAAACCGCCTTGTTAGGTGACGGATGTTTCCACTTATAAACACATTTTCAAGCCATATCAGATCAAATGTGAGACTCTTATAGTTTCAACCAGTGTTTTAAAAACCGGACCGGTCATCGAACCGGCGAGGGTACTGGGTCACTGGTTCATTGGTCGAACCACTGGGTCACTGGTCGAACCGCATGACAAACCGGATTAAACCGGATTAAACCGATGGAATGAACCGGTCTCTATGATAAGACTATATAGTTATTAAACCGGTTGAATCAGATAACTCGGTCTTTAAAAAAGTATAAAAATATGAAAATTTGAAAATTTCATAAAAAGAATGCCATAAATTCTATAAAACAAGGACATATACCACTAATAATAATAAATAAATTTTTATATAAAGAATGTCATATACAAATAAATTATGTTTATAGGTTTTAAAAGAATAAATAATAATTTTATATCTTACCAAAAAAAATTGTATGTCAAATATACTTGATTTATTTTTATTTGGTTAAAAAGAAAAGTAGTCTTTTTATAATACTTTGGGCTATTAATTTACCTAGTTTTGTTGACCCAAAAGCCCAAATAAAAGCTATAACCCTAAAATTGAAATTTCATTACTCCTATTACACAACCTACTTGCACAGCAGCTCTATCTTCTCTCTTCCTCCATCTGTTACGTTTTTTCTTTCTTTTTTCTCTCTTTTCTTTGATTCTTTTCTCCTCACTATTTAGCCAGATCTTTGTTCTTTCTTTTCTTTCTTCTTTTCTCTCTCTCTCTGCCTTTCTTTCATCTTACTGATTTTTTTTTTCTTCTTTCAAACATGCCTAATATTGATTTTGTTAGCCAAGGTTAGACCTTTTCGGTGATTGATCTATGGATTTCAGTTCATGGGATGATATTGTTACTTTCTTCTTGGAATATTCAAATGGGTTAATAATTTTGAGCAAACATTTGTTTCTTTTCTATTGTTATTAGTTTTGCCCTATCCAATGTTACTTCTTGTTATGCTTTGGATATCAAGTGAAATTTGTTTCGTTTCAAAACAATTTCATCCGTTCTGCTTGTTGTTTACCGTAACAAAAAAAAAAAGCGTACAAAAGAAAGAAAAAAAAAAACGTAAAAAAAAAAAGCATAAAAAAAATTTAAAAAATCTGCCCGCAAATAAACCGGCCGGTTCAAAAAACCGCCGGTTCACCGGTTTTTCCGGTTTCCACCGGTTCATTCCGGTTTCCACCGGTTCATTAGCATGTCCGGTCCAACAATCAGACCAGACCGGTTTACCTCCGGTTTCCGGTTCAACCGGTTCGACCGGCCGGTCCGGTCCGGTTTTTAAAACACTGGTTTCAACAGTAACTTCATACAAATAAAGACCCTTGCATTACATGTTTCTAGATGGTAATATTTAGACTTGGACTAATGAAATTGTTTTTTAATTCTGTAAACCACTATTGCAACCATCCAGTTTTTGAAATGGATGTGCATGTGTGTGTGTGTGTGTGTGTGAGAGAGAGAGAGAGAGAGAGAGAGAGAGATGAGAGAGAGAGAGAGAGAGAGAGATCAGTTAGTGATATATGATCCAGCTACTCAATGATAATAGGCTAGATTCATCTTGATTCCCTGGTTCTACATGCACTGTTCAGACCTCAATATCAGTTTCAGATTGTTGTACTCAATGTAATCTATGACTTAATGCCGCAGGTTCAAATTATTTTGGTTCTCTAGGTAAGTAGTTGGTACTCGGTAGTGAGTTCTATAATAGTAATATGTTTTGTGAACAAGGGCATTAGAATGATTAAAAAAAATTCCCTTTAATTTTAATAATACTAAAAACAGAATAGTGCTGTGAAACAACTAAAGCAAAAAACTACGAACTTGTTTGATTTGTTCTTTCCTGAAGAAATTTTTAAAACAGAAAATAAAGCGAAGATGACATAAAAATGCAGAAAAGCGTTTGTCTGCAATATAAATTGAGTATCAGTTGTAAGGATAAAAATGCAGAACTGGCTGTGCTGTATGAAAAGAGGTAGATAGAGAGATTGTTTCAATAGTTTGCACTATTATTAAATCTGTTTATGGTTGGAGATGCAAACCGCATTAAATGGATATTTTATTGGATAGAGTGGATCAATGTGGCGGGAGAGGATATAGGATTTGAAAATAGTTTTGTGATCGAAAAGCTTCAATGATTTTTAGACTTGAAAATAGCAAAAAGCTGATTTCTGCAAATGAAGTTGCAGAAGGGATCATTTTGAGATGATCAGCTATTCCGGTTACATTAATTTTTAGGTTAAATGTTTTTCATCCCTATAAATATACCAACCTTTATCTTTAGTGTCTACAAAACAATTCTTCAAACTTTCGTCCCCTACATATTTTCCGCTACTAATTTTAGTCATCGTTTTTAACAATAGTGACATGTTAGAATATTACAAAATTGTTTTGTATTATATTAGAGGATCTTAAGTTATTTCCTAGGATCAGTTCACAATCTTAGATTATCTCTGAGGATTGGATTTATATTACTTTTTATTATTGTGATTTGTTCTTACCCAAGAGTGCTTAGATGAGATGACACGGGCCTCTTCTAGCTTAACCTGGCTTGGGCATGCAGCAGCGTTAAAACTCTCGAGGAGAGTTTGCCCCCCATTTTGGTCCCACAAGGTTTGAGGGATTAGTATTGCGCGCAGAGGATATCCGATTTATACCCAAAATTTTGATTTGTTTTTTATTTTTCTCTACATATAGGATTAGAGTTTAGTCTTCTGCATCAAGTTAGTATCAAGCCATTATCAATAATATTCAAAGTTCTTATTATTTTCACTTATACTTTTATCTAAAATCTCACAACTTCAACATGACATCTGTCTAACAGAATTCCACTGACACCTATCTAATGGGATTATGCGAGGCCAATAGCGAGGAAACTCATAGTTTGTCGGATGGGAATTTACGGTGCCACAAAAAATTCTTACTATGAACTTAGAATAATAATAATAATAATAATAATAATAATAATAATAATAATAATAATAATAATAATGTTTGAAACTTCCTCTAAAAAAAAATGTTTGAAACTGTTTTAGTGAATACGATCAGTATTGGCATTATTAGCCGCGAGGAACGAACAAGAGCGAAGCACAGAACACTCTGTTTTCATGTCTGTTATGCACTTTATTTTTCTTTATCAAATTATGAAATTATTACTTTTAAGTTATCTGAAATTGCTCAAGTATACTAGTTAAGTTTCATTAGTGCTATTTAATATTAAGTGATCTTTTTTACCATTCAATGAAAATAGAGTATGTTAGATTGTTGAGAAGTTCAGAAGTCTAGGTTGAATTTTGTTAGTATAACATAAGCAGTTACATCGATAGTTTTGATTTCATGTGTCTAAATTTCAGGTGCGGTCACGAGTTCTGCTATTCTTGCGGTGCGGAGTATAGGCACGGCCAACAAACATGTCAATGTGCATTTTGGGATGAAGACAGCCTGACAAACACCCTTCAAGAATCGGAACAATGGACATGGGAGACTTCTACGATCATGGATGCATACTCAGATCAAGAACGATCACAACTCGCACTTATACAACGGTTCCTTGATGGCGGTTTTAGTCTCAGTGACCACAATCCCTACCAATCTCCTCCTCCTCAATGTACAGAATCCTTTGTAGACCCTTTGAAGGATCTTCATCAACTTCCATGGCTAGAGAGATTTGTTTCTGTGATAAGTGATAACTACTATGAAGATTACTTGCAATAAAATTGTGCTACATCTTACACTGCATGTTTGGATTGTCGGTGAGCTTGGCCGAATCAGTGTGTTGCCATGATTTTGAGTGAACACCATCAAAAGCACTAAGATCACAGAACCCCCAACTTCTACCTATGATAAACCTCCGCAACTTTGAAAGAGTAATAACATCAGCAACAATCTGAGATGGAACTTTTCTGGTTCACTTCCTAAAATATAGAGTTCTTCGAGTTGTGAACATTTCCCTATTATTCGGTTAATAGTTTTCTTCAAGATATGTACAATATTTCAAATCAAGCAACTTCAAGATATGAACATCACAATGTGTTAGTGATTTTGATAAAAGTTACACTTTGGAGCTTCAGAAAAATCATGGGGTCGTTGTGATTTCGTCAAATTCACTGTCAATCCAAACATGCAAATAGTTAGCTCATCAACTTCATACAATCACATGTAGAAAAAGTGGCCACTTCTGATGATGTGTAGTAACCATGTCATGTGACTTCTTGTATGTTCTTCAGTTTGATATCTTTGACCTAAGGTTCATGGATATATTGTATTAAAGTGAACGATTTGTTCATCATGAGATAACTCTTTAGAAAAAGAAAAAGGAACATTGGAAGATAAACTAGTTTGTCTGTGGTTTGAGAATAATACAATGTTGGTCAGTTGAAAGAAATTCCGGATTTTGTTTTTCATCTTCTAATGCTTCTCTACTGATGGTGATTTTAACCTAATGGCTTGATCTAGTAGAAGCATGTTAGGTCTGCAAATAAAGAAAATGCATGCATATATTCCTTGGCTGAAGTTCTTTGGGTATTTGAAACTGCAGCGGCGCAATTCGTGCATTCCTGGCAGCGTTGCTGCGAATACAAGGATCATTACGTTGCTGCGAATGTGAAAACAAACAAGTGCATAATCTGTTGTGAAATATAAATTTCTTTACAGTTATGTTGTTTATTAAATATTTTTTAAAATCTTACAATTGACACAAGATTTTCTGTTTACATTTATCAGTCTAATTTCACTTCATTTTAATTTTTTTTTTCTTTTTTTGCAGAAAATGAGCTGCTTGCTGTTAACAATTTTGAGGATCATTCTATTTTTTAAGTGAATTGTTAGGAAAGAAAACCAATCGTTAGTTAGGGTGGCAAAATAGGTCAAGTTTGATAGATCGGGCTATTTTACCCGTTATTTGGGTTGAGAGAGTTAGTTGGTGTGTCTCGTCTAACTCGCTTAAAAAATGGGACAATGATTGACATAACATATTGGTTAGTTAAACAAATGGCATTTCTCTTCTGCTACCTCTGTCGTTTTGGATTTCATGTTCACTCGATCCAAAAACATATTTTACATTAACCCTTTATTAATATATTTATTATCTTTAATTTGCTCTTAAGAAAAGAATGACTAATTTCTTTTTTTATTGTCGAGTCACTCTATCAATCCGTCGAAGAGTGGAGTAGGAGTTTCATCCCACCTACTTAAGTTGATCCGCTCGTCCTATTCCACTTTAAACAAATTGATGGCGGGTAGCCCAAAACGGGACATCTTGGCCGGTTCATTCGCCAACCCTAATAAATGAAAACAATTTGAAGAATTTTGTTGTTATTAGTCATATTCATTGTGAGCATGTTTAAAACGAATTCACAACATAAAAATAATTGAATAGTGTGGGAACATATGAATGTGAAGATGCAATACACTTGGTTAATATTTGTTGTAGCAAAAATGTTACTAAAGGTGATGTTGAAATTGAAACCGCGTCGGTGTAAATAGTGAGAAAAGTGGGTATGAATTAAATAGAGAAAGATAATGGAAATAATATAGTGAAAGGAAGATATGATAAAACTTGTTGTCCCATTTCCATTATCTTTCCATTTCATGATTGTTGAAATTTTGAAAATGTTGATTACTCGTTAAAGGTCAAATCTATTCAATGACTTTGTTTTCTTCTCTTAATATACTTTAAGGATTTGGAGTCATATGTGAAATTTCCATATTCAAATATGTATTCACAAATTTATACAAGGTGTTACTAAATAAAATAAAATCATACAAGCTGTATTCAACTAGTTGAAATGCTAAAATGGTTAGGTTGGATGCTATGACCAAAGTTCGAACTCTGATCCCTCCATTTTAGGTGTATGAGTTTTCAGTAGTTTATTATTTTCGTTTATTTATCGAAAAAAATAATAAATAAACATATTCATATAAACCATTAGATGGAACAAGTGACTAATGCATTTCTTCTAAAAGAACAAATTTCACTGGTATCCAATGATGTATTGATATTGAATATTTTTTTATAAAACTTTACTTACTTCATATTAAACATTGGTAAGTCTAGGGTCACATTTTCATGGTAATAATATTGTGGATGAAAAGAAAAGAAAAAGATATATAAATCAATAAAAACATTTCACTTTTGCTTATGATTAATGGGAGGAATTTTTAGTATTTCTTATGTTTAATAATTTATTTTATGATTTTATTAATCTAATTGTTGATTAAATACTACTTGAAAAATTAAATTAGAAGTTCGATAATTTTATCATAATCATCATTATAAAATATGTAAACTTTTCCACAAATCAAAAATTTATATTATGAATTTAGAATAAAGAAAATTCTAATTATTATTTTTTTAATTGTAGGATCTATTATATTAGTCCTCTAATTTATAAACATGATAAATTGCACTTTTAACCCCTATAATTTTCACAAATTTATAATTTCGGCTAACTTTCATAATAACACCTTGACCCCTAATTTTAGCCTATTTTTTCAAAAGAGTGCCCACACTAATTTTGACCAAGTCAATATACACATCGATAGTAACTTGAATACCACGCACTACAACATTTTAGGTCTACCGCAACGCCTAAATTTTGGGATGTAGAAAAACCGTTCTCATAGAGGGTCAAAGGCAACGGTTTCGGCAAACCGTTGTGGTAGTATATATATTTTTTGCCAGTTTTATACAACAGTGGAAAACCGTTCCCATAGATGAAACAAGAACGGTTTTATGTTTAACTTCTACAACAACGGCTAAAAACTGTTCTGATATAATTTTAATTATTATAATCAAAATATATAATTAAATCCATTTTTTTAGATCGAATAATATACTCATAAAACGTTTCTATTGTATCAAACTAAAAACATAAAATAAAAGGTTTTTCTCCCAAAAAAAAAAAAACACATAACACGATTCTGGAAACACAATTTGCTCTTCTTGCTCTAACCCAAAATTGGATCCATGGAAAAACCAACTCTACTCTTCTTCTCCAAATTGAATCCGTTCATCCCAAATTTCTTCTTCTTCTCAGATTCAATTCACCATAAACTCAGAAATTGATTATTAGAAAACGCATTCAAACTTAGAAAACGCGATTCAAACTTAGAATTGATCTCCCAAAACCCTAATCCTTTCCGCTGAGTTGATTTTGGTCACAAATTCAGAAATTGATAATCCCTTCAGTTGTTATTCATTCCAAGAAAGCGGTGAACCCTAGCCTCATTCATAGCAACGCCAACTCTTTCGTCTCGTCACCGAAGCTCTCTGAAACACATTCACGAAAAGCTCATTCCGTCTCTGAAACGCATTTACGAAACGAAGCTCATTCCCTCTTTCTGAACACATTCATTCATTCCCTCTCTCTGAAACGAAGCTCCTTCATGGCCTGAAGCTCATTCACGAAGGGAAGCTCGATCTCATTCCTTGAGGTTCAAACGAAGACAATCGAAGCTCACTCATGTCAGGTACTGATATTGCTTCTTTTTGTGTTTAATGTGATGAATTTTAAGGATTAAGGATATAAACAATTTTAGGATTAACTGTATAAACATTGAATGTGTAATGCTATTAAGGTGTTTGATTTTATGCCTGTGAGAGATAAATGATATAAACATTGATTTTTGTACTGCTTTTAAGGTGTTTGATTTTCACTTGTAAATTATCTTTGGGTGACTATTGCTAATATGTAACATGACTAAAGTTAAAGTGGTATTATTGTTACAACTGTGAGTTGTTCCTAAATACTGTGAGAAAACTAATATGTTTCTGCGTTTTAGATGTGTTCATGAATATGTATATAATTTTGATTTTTTTTAATAGTTAACTGGGCCACTGAGATTTTGCGTTCTCAAAAAATGTCATTAGTGTTGGTCTTCTATCTTTGTGATTAAGCTATCTTAGTGTTGTGGTGCTTTTGGATATTATTGTAACTAGACCTTAGTTTTTTATTAACCCTTTTGAGCATATGTTACCATATTCAATATCAATGTCATGAATTGTTCATTCAATTGGGGTTGTGGTCATTTGTTCAAATATCATTAAGTTGCACCATACTAATGTTGTTTTTTCTAAAAAGTTTCATATCTTTTGCATATTTTACTACCTTGCTTATTTTGAATCCAATATGATACGATCGAAAGTGTTTTGTTTACTTTCAACTTTGTGTATTGCTACATCTGCCATTATATATTATATATGCTATTATTATATGTTATTATTATTAATTAGGTTTGCTAGCCAATTGATGCCTAAAACAAAAGTTGTGCCTCCATTTGTTTGACAGTATGTCACTGTTGGAGCTGATGATGGAACTTTGTTCATTCAAGTACAAATTTTTACTTCAGTTTCGGAGAATGGGTCAGTTTTAAGTTTCTTAGCTTCATAGTTACTTTTGTAAGTCTTTTGCTTCTGATATCCATTTTGGATTGCAGGGTTAGCCCAACTGTGTTAGGCGCAGATTCCTTGTCATGCAAAGGTCACTCATTCGTTCTTTTCAAAACCTCCGGATACTTGTTCTTAAGAAGGGTTCTAAATCAGATGGTCAAATATGATTCCTAGAGGTTAGTGTGTGTATACCAATGGACTGTTGTAATGCATTGAAACTCATGAAGGAATTCCATCAATGTTTGATTTTTCTATGAGCCACAAATAGAAGACTCTAGTGACTTTACTTTTTTTCTTTGAACTATTATCCACTTGCCAATGTTCACTATATTGGTTAGGGAGAAAGATTGATTAAAAGTTGTGCATATATATTTCGAGACATGAAAAAAAAAAAAACTACTTTCTATTAGAGACACCAACAATATTAAGGTATGAATTTAATTATAACCTATTGACAATTTTGACACCTCTAAATACATTTTGTTCAGTTAGACAAGGTGCTATGATATTTTTATTTTTCAGATTTTTTTCTTATTCCTTGCATGCTAAATCTAAATTAGCACCAAAGATGAAGCAGTGAAACCCATTGTTTTTAGTTAATTTGTTTCTTGTTTTTTTCAATCAATGAATTAATTAAACTTTTTTTATTGTATATGCAGGGATGTGATGTTGCATTGCAATTACATGTCTCTGTAACTAGCTGAACATGAAAGGAACAATGTGAAATTCTTTTTATTCTGTTGAAGCTATAGACAAAGTTTGCCTGCATTCATTTGAGTTACTAATTAATTTTGTTTTCCATTCCTTGCACATTTTGCTCTTTTATGAGTATAATCATAAAATCAGGTTCTATGTGCAAAATGTTTGTTATCTAATTAGCTTCAATAGTTCCTCCCAAATTCCAATAATCATTTCATTTTTGGACTAATTATATTATATAGTACTTATATTGTAATTCTTTTTATTTTATTTTAGATCAGGCTGACCTTAAAAGGTCGATATTTTTGGCTTATGGGGGCTTATTTCGGTAAGACTTTTTTTTCCTTCTTCCTAGTTACTGTTATTTGTAATTTCTAGTTAATTAAATAAATATGATTATATATTGCTCATATCATACATATGTTTTCCATGTAATTGCAGAGTTATATATATACAAGAAATTTGGAAGGTAGCTAGAGAGGACGTCAAAATACTACTTTATAATATGTTGTAGTCTCATATCTTAGTAAAGTTAATCTTAGTTTTATGATGTATTGTTATGTTTTTGTTAAGAAATCATAGTAATAATGTATTGTTCATTAGGATATTTAATGACTATATACATGTTCAACATATTATAACTTGTACTGCTATATAATAGTAATTTGATTTGATATGTTTTCATATCTTATTTTGGTGATATTTAATTTTTGTGATTGCTATTGGTTCTTTTTTATTAATTATTATTTATTAATTATTAGTATGAAAATAGAAATTTGATGTTTTTTTAAAAATAAAGACATACATTTTACATCGGTTGCTGGAAGTGCCAGTTGTGGAAAGTAGATTTTTAACATCGGTTTCTGTCCAAAACCGATGTACCATGGACACCAAGGTGAGAACAAATCGCTTCAAAAACCGATATAAAAAGTCATTCCAACCGATGTAAAACGTCATTATTCTAGTGGAATAAACCGTTCTCTAATTCAACCAATGGCAACGGTTTTTACTGAAAACGGATAGAAACCGTTGTTGTTGGGAACATTGAAAACCGTTCTGTTAGCGACTCAAAGAAATCGGTTATCTTCAAGGCGTTGCCATTGGGAAACAAACCGTTGCCAAAGGCTAAGAGGACCCCTCGGTATAGAACGCCCTGAAAACCGTTCTCGTAGCCTATGACAACGGTTTTTTTACATTACAGAACGGTTTTTTGGCGTTCTTGTAGAATGAAAATGTTGTAGTGACGTCAACATGTCAACGCACACATGAACAATAATTTACATGATATGCTAACGTGACATGTAAATCAACGTATACGTATATGTTGACTTGATCAAAATTCGTGAGCCAACCAAATAAATAGTAAATATAAAAACGAATATGACATACAAGTATTTATATATTTGGGAAAATGGTCCTATAATTTAGTGGGATAGTGATAGAAAAGGAAAGGAGAAGCACAAAGATGGATGGTAGGGTTAATGGGGACAAAGTTGCAGTGTTAGATTTAGGAATAGGATGAGACTTGAGAGTGTTTTATGAGATAAACAGAGAGCACAGAAGAAACAGACAGACATAGCCCCACACATATTCACTCACTCACTGGCAATAGGCAATAGGCAATAGCAACACTTTCAAAACAATAATAACCCATCAATCCATCCCATGGTTGCAGACTCTGCACTGCAGAAACAAGTACTATAATAAGAGAGTATCATCATATTATTATTGTCTATCATCATCATGTCGTGGTCCTTTCTGCTTTTAAGGCTAAACATAACCCAATCTCCAAGGCATCATAGAGAGGTGAATAAATTAGGTTAAAGAAAAAAAAAAGGTTTTCAGTCTCATATTTTTTTAGTTTAGAACAAGTTAGTTAATAGTAGTTGCATGAATATTTGATAGGTTATTAGGTGCAAGTTGAAATTAGAAATGGTTTCTGGGTAAAAATCTTAACACCCCGCGATTCTTCTAGGAGTGAGAGATGCACGGTCTATTTTGTGTTAGAACCGTTAGAGTTTATTGCATGTAGAGTTGAATTTCGGTGATTCTGGTTGGTTGGAGGCCGTCTTAGTGTCTTTCTTGTTAGGAACTAGGAAGTGCAAAATCAAACGACTCAAAAAAACATTAGATCTTCTTGAAAAGGAGGTCATCCAACCACACCTTTCAGTATGGCTACGTGTTACAACTTCACTCCGGTCACTAGCCCTGCCTTCGACATCCTTCTCCTAGCAGTTAATGGTTATCCTTCTCCTTTGAAACCACCCATGTCAAAAAATAGCTAATTAATTAAAGAAATTGACAAATAATAATTTTTATGGTATACAAAATTGCACAGGTCATTGTACCAAAAGAAAATAAAATTTGCACAGGTCAAAAAAACATATAAATACAAACTCAAGGTTTCACACAACACAGTCCTACAAAATTTGTCCATATTATTGATAGCTTTATGCCACGCCAAAGACTTACTAGTTGTTTCATGATAGACATTATATAGAACTATAGGTGTATATGATACGTTTTTGTAATCAGATTTAATGAATAACTGATGTATTATCTCGTTTATAATATGAACGTACGTAATACATCAGTTAATCATTAACTCTCAAAAATGAATTTTTAGTTATATATAAGATCGTATTTTATATATGAACCTCGTTCTATTCAAATAACTTAACTTTCATAACCCTGACCTGACAGAAATCTACTACTAACGTATCCTTTCTGCTAATCTTTTGTTGTTTGTTTTTTGTTTATTGATTTCCTTTCCTATTCACTATTTCCAACTTCCAATGTAACGTGGTCCTCAGATGTTGCCATTTCACGTTCTCTTCTGACTCTTTCTCATTTATCCACACTCTTCTCCATATCATATCACTAGTTGTTGCATTCCCATTTATATTTCCGTATTCTAATAAGCCAACTTATTGTAATTGCATTGCACCACAACACAACAAATCAATAAAAGATCAATAGGCCTCGTGTGGCTACAAATTAAATTGATTCCATCTGCAATAGTAGGTCCACTGATCAATCCAATAAATACAGTCATCCACTTAATTTCTTACTATCTGATTATTTTATTGTCACACAAACTATTTTAGTTTTAAAGTGCTTAATTCACTGTCATATAAACAAATACTTATTGGTTTTATATATATATATATATATTTATACATGAATAAAAGGTAGACGGACAACAAACTATATCGTTAAATCTTTCTGTTTAATAAAATCTAATCTTTGAAAACTTATATGCATAAACTTATACGACATAACATTATTATGGATGACGTTTTGAACTATCTTCAAAAGGTATTCAATTTAATCATCGAACATACTGTTTGTGGATCAATTTAGTCCATATATGAAAAGAGATACTAAGGAAGATTTTCAATTTTCGATACATTCAAGAACTAATGATAGCAAAGTACATGACTTTTAGGGATTAAAATGACCGTTCGTCTTTTGATTAAAACAAATTTAGATTGCATGCATTCAGATTTGACTGTCCGATTAAGATCAGACGGTCCAAATTTAAAGTAGTTATTAAAACTGCTTTTAAGTTTGTACCAAAAAAAACTGCTTTAAATTTGGATAGTCCAATCTTAAACGAACTACCAAATCTCTCCTGAGTACATTACTACATGCAATCCAAATCTGTGTAAAACAACTGAACAAGGGTATGGTTACATTAAAGAACCAATAAAACAAAAAAATAAATTGGTTAAGGTGGTGTTAAATTCTTGCAAATTCACCCAATATTCCAAAGTCTAAGATTGAAACTTTTTATTTTAACAGCAAATATAATATTGTTAATAAACAAATCTTTGCAAAAGACGAGCAAAAAATGGTAAAAGAGGAAATACAAAAACAAAGGCGTCGTATGATATGTGTGACCTGTCTAAGATTGAAACTAGTTATCCCTAACCAACAAAAAGCCACTGATATGTCTGAAAAATAAATTATTTATTTTAAATATTTTCTAAAAAATTTCTGTAATTTTAATTAAAGTGACTGATTTTTTTTTACTTTTTTGGTACAGTTGATTGCAAAATAGTGTCAAGTCAGTATTAGGCATCCTGAATTCATGGTATGAGTGAACTTTGGCTCTTTTGTGTTTTGCTTTTCTCCTACAACCTTGGTTTTTTTTTTATGTGTCAGTGTAGATGTTATGAGTCTTGCTAATTGGTGCTTTTAATTATTAAAGGTACTTTGAAATTTAATAAATATATATATTTTTCATATATATTATTATGACTCTGGAAAAGTTTCTCATTGAGGCGTGCTAACAAATATCTAAGGATATTGTTTAAGGAATTCTTAAAAGGAAATATTATTTTCAAAGTAAAATTTATTGTAAAATGATATTCTTATTTTAAAGCTTAAATAAATTTTTCATTTCTATAAATATTCTAATTTTAATTTTTAGTACTATTTTTTTTTACTCAAAATATTTTTCATCATAACTCTAATGAATTAAACTCAAGTATCACGTGATAACTTTCACAAAATTTCACCAATTTAGTCAATGCAACACTTGAGTAATAAGTCGAATGTTATATAAAATTAACCGTTTCTTATTGTGTGAAACTCATAAAGTTGTTTCACTTAGTAAAATGTTACAAGTTTCTTTATAATAATACACTAAATTTTTTTTCTTTCTTTTTTGTCATTGATCAATATGTTTGATATGATTGTTCAATTCATGCCAAATATTTCAAAGTATCTTGAAGGATATTCATTGTTTTATCCATTTGCATCAAATTTACATAATCAGTGAGGTTAAATTGAACTTGAAGCTTAATATGTCAACGTACACTTTATAATTTATGTATGATCTTCAATATTGTCTTCATCTTCTTCTTGTCATTTGTCAAGTTATTTGTAGTAAATCTTCCAATACAAAAATCTAACATTTATAAATACCAAAAATATATTTAACCATCCTTTTTAACTCTTAAACAATGTTTTAAGGCATTTATTAATATTTTTTGAAAAGAAAAGGAAAGTACTAAATTATTTCGAAGTGAGTAAAATTGTAAGGCAAGGCAATCAGAAAGAGATAGTGACCTATTAGTATTTCCTTTGTTTCTTTCTGAATATGATATGAATGAATCTGTCTCTCTCTCATTATTTACTCCACTTTTTTGCAATATCGTTTGTTGTTTCTGATCATCATCAATGAATATGAATCTGACTAGTGATAATGATATTCATATGTCGTAGATTTGGGGTGTGATGTTTTTGACCGAACGTGGTTCTTAAGCCAAGGCAAAAGCAAAACTATAAGCTACGTACCCTACTTAAAATTATTTATTTACTGGCATTCATTATTCATCAATATGTTGCGCGTATTAAGAAGTCTCATATCAGGTTGTGAGATAGTTTGAATGTGTGTTTATAATGTGAGGGCAATCCTCACTTTACAAATCGATTTAATTTTGTCGGGTTGAGTTAAACTCAATACTCAATTCTGAGAGCGCGGAATAATCTTGAGGTTCAAGTGATTAACGAGTTTTTTTTATAACGAATTGTTTGAAATAATTTAGTTTGAATTCTTATGGAAACAACTATACTATAGGTCAAACTTTTTTTTAATGACAAATATATTATTAATTAACCAGATCTCTGTAGAAGACGAACAAAAACCAGCAAAAAAGAAACTACATAACAGAAGTGTCGTATATATACGGAACACTAAAAATAAACATCAAAACAAACACCACCTAATCGAGATCCACTTGCTAATCTCATAATTAATCAGTAAGACAACCCTCAACTTATAGGTCAAACTCTACTTACTTCGCAGTAAAACTCTGAATTGCCAAATCCATCTATAGTGATCCATTCCATCCAATTGTGTGAGATGAGATGGGTCTGATTCTCATGTCTTATGCACTCTATACTTCCCACATGCTGACGTTAAATGCCCCAACAACACCTTAGTCATAAATAATACCTTTTATTTACCCCACCTTGTTCTCTTCTACTATTCCATTGGACACTAGTACTCCACCCACTTTCCTAACATCTTATTGGAACCATCCTACTACTTCTTCAATTTTTATGACCAAAGTTACTTACTATATAAAGCAAATGAGATTAAAAAAAAGAACTTAGATATTTGTGTGGATTATAATTATTATAATTTTTTTACATTTTTTAATATTTTACTATGGGGTTTTTAAGCAATAAGCAAAATTAACCGATTAATTTAAAGTTCAAAAGAAAGATAAATAAAATTTGGTACGTAATTAATTTTAGATTACGTTAAAAAAAGATAAATTAACGACAAAATATTGAAACTAAAAAATTAGAAAAACAAATGGGATAGAGAGATGATCATCGGATGATAACTTCTTACTTTTCAAATAGTTTATTAAAGAAAAGAAATGAATGCGTCTCACATAATTTGGTTAGGTACGATATGATGTATTTGGTTGGAGCATATCGACATACTTTTAAACGGGAAGGTTGAGAATATTGAAAAAATGGACTAGATACATCAATAATTTTATGAATCTAAAATGTAAAGTTTTCCTTATATATAGGACCGGAGGGAGTATATACAAACACTACATTGTCATTTTATGAACAAAAAATAAGAAATTTAAAATAGGGGGAACATATGAGGAAAAGAGGCATTGCATGCATGTGTTTGTTTCTACCCTAATTGAGATAAAGTAGTAGGAAAAAAAGTTAACAAAAATTAAAGTGATGGAGGAAAATACAAGTGATTCACTCCACAACCCAATTTAAAGTGATTTAAGAGTGTCTTTTACTCTTTTCCATGAGAATATGGATTTTATTCTAAAAAACATAAAGATAGTGGTGGACTTACAAAAAATAATAAAAAGTAAAAAAGAGAAAAAAGAATCAAAAGGCAATTGAATAGGAAAGAAGAAAAAGGATAGAATGAGGAGGATGTTTGAACATTTTAATCATTATATCCCAAATTAAGAAGAGAAGTACAACAAAAAATTATACTTTCCTATTCATTTAGTGATAGACAAGTCACAAGACAAGAGTTTGTGTATTGAAAAAAGATAAAGTTGGAGAGAAGATTGAAAAGGATGGCTCTAGCTACCTGAAAATCTTTGGTTTATTAATATACATGTGGGTCACTAACCCATTATTATTACTACTATTAAGGATTTGGACTTTAATAATAATAGCAATCATAAAAGTTTTGACAGATTTAAAGGACAATGTAGCTGGTAGAAGCTAGATTTGTTAGATTAGAATACACTCACTTAGTAATTAGGTTGAGAGTCTAATAAATTTTTTTTGGTACATAGTCTAATTAATTTTTAATTATTTTATTTTGTTAAAATGTTTGCAAATACATTATATATACCTATATTCTATCATCACATTTTATTTGATAGTATTAAAAAAATTAATTGTGTGATACAGTATTTTCTAATAGTATAAAAGAACACTACTTTGAATCTAACAAAAAGTTTTCAAACATTTTAAAAAGAAAATAATTAATTTCATAATTTCTAATTTTTTTAAGTATTAGTCTATGAAGGACCATTTATAATAATAGTCAACGGTAGAACTGACAATATTTTTCTCCATCGGAATTGAACTCCTGACCACATGCTTTGGGGGACCAAAACTCTTATCACTTGAACCAATTCATTGTTGGTTCCACTGTTCTCTCTTTAATAGAATTAAATAAAATGTTAAGGAGTGTCTTAAAAACTCAAGTTAAAAAAAATTAACAATAATAATATTATTTTTAGTGTTCTTAGTGTCCATAACATTACAAATATTTTATATCCAAATTTAACAATAAGATATTTTTCTTGTAAAAAAGAAACAGGTATTTTTCTCCTTAGAGTATAATTATATACTCCTACTACTAGGCTGCTACTGAGAATAAAAAATATGCAGCAACTAATCGAATACTATCATATCAATAATTGAGAATATGGTATAGTGCAACCGTTGGTGTTTTGCTCATAATCTTACCATTATATTTCTCCATCATTTCCATTTTTTATGATATTACAAGAATAGAAAATATTAGTGATTAAAAAAAAATGATAATATTGCTTGTTTAGGTCAAGCGTCTTTAAACTTGATCTTACATGATCAAAATTGACGTGGACGGTGGTTATCCTCTGCAGCACGGTTGTGGTGAAGAGGGGTTATACATGCAGACATTCCAACACTCAAATAGAATTTGTGTGAAGTAAAAGTTTTAGAGTAGAAATGAATTGTACCCGGTCCTTCTGCATGACAAAGACCTAAGCACAGAGCCAAAGTCATAAATGTGAGGATTAATATGTCGTTCTCAACATTAATGAATGTCAGAATAATGGCTGAAAAATCATGTTTGACAAGAAATGTCAATTATTTCGATGTCGGCCGTTACAGAATTGTTTGCTTCTGTAGTTGAGCAAGAACATGTGGCTTTGGGCCTAAATGGGCCGAGCTTGAAGTCAAGTTGGGCTTAGACCCAATCCAAAAGAGAAAAAACCCATACTTTTTCCCTTTTTCTTTTTACATAAGTAGTCAATTTATTTAATAAAATAAGTTAGGTATAACAATATAGAATTCATGTATCCCTTTTAAAATTTATTTTTAACTGTATATGTTTGTGATTTTTAGACCAATTTTATTCATAATGTCTTCAATATTTTATCAGCAAGTTAGTAATAATTCTTTATAACATTTTTTAATGATAAAACATTGTTTATTTTAAGACAATTCAACTTAATAGCATGTAGCGGCAAAATGTCTACTACAAATAATATGATAAAATTAAAGCGACCAGAATATCTTCGTTAGAAACATGGTAGAAGATTTCATGTCGTGCTTTCACTTCTACTTCTGTTGATGCACCAATTGACAGATTCGTCAAATGAAATAACAACAACTACTACTGTGGCATCATCCTTAATTAATGTTGATGGAATTTGTCTTGGTTCTCTTGTTCGAGCAGCTTTGAGGGTCTTATCGGGAATAACTCAGGCTACTATTTATGAGGCTATTCTGGCTTGGGCCTTCAGACATTACGCTTGCTGAATTATATGCAATCTACCAGGGCCAAGAATTATTCAAAGTTTTTGACAAGGAAAAAAAAGGTATACAAGGGAAGAGAGAGAGCGAGAGGGGAAGCATCCTATTCCTCTCAAACAAACATAATGGTGCAAGCCAAGGTAGTGTGGTACAAGAAACAATGATGTTGATATGACAATGAAAACTTTATACTTTGCCCATGCTATGCTAGCTATGAAATATTGAAAAATATACTCATTTCCACTCGTAAGAACTTACTTTGTTTGCTTTCACTTTATAAGGATTTTAGGTGTGTCTCAACTTTTATGACTTTTGCTCCCTTTCCAAGCCAAAATAATGAATCAAACCAAACAAATATCAAACCACTCTTCTTACCCGTTTCCATAAATATTTGATACCCACTTACGACCATATCATCACTGTCCTTTTACCATTTTTTTATTCTATTCACACCCACCACTATCCACTATTGTCCAAAAACACTCCTATATATTTTTCTCCTTTATTACCCTTCCAACGTTAACAATAGATTCACTCTAATTAAAGTTTTTTTTTTATTTTATATCAATCGTTAGTTGATTCAGTGGTGATTGACGCTGGACTTGGTAGAAGGATCATGGTTCGATCCTCCGCAAATACGATCGGGAGGTGGTTAGAACAACTGGATTTTATAACTGACTTTCAAACCAGATTAAACGGTTCAATACCAAATACTGGTAGTGAAAATAAAAAAGAAAGTTTTATTTATTTATTTATTATCCAAGAGCTTTTATATGAGACAATGTATGTCTCTTCTGACTTTAGTTTGTACATACACTAACATTAAAATCCTTAGTGAGTAACAGTTTATCAGTCATTAGGTCATATGAAAATCGAGAAATTAATATCTTCGGTTATACAGGAAGGATGTATATCCGGCTTAAAAAAAGTTATTTATACTACTCATTACATGCGGACAAGTTTCATGGCCAAAAAAAAATGGACAAGTTTGACACTTTACCTTTTTCTTTAAGAAAATATGAATATATGTGATGGCATGTGTGAAATCTTTCTTTATTCTTTTATCCGTCCATTAAATTGAATGTATCGAAAAACTTAACTTTACTTTTGAAAAAATATTTTGAATTTGAAGGTAAGAATATTACCCGGGGCATAACGCATAATATTGATATAAATCTTTGTCATAAAAAAAAAATGGATATTAGTATATTACCTCCTTTGAATTCAAAATATATTTTAATACTCACAACAAATATTACTCCATATTAATTTGTTTTGACCAGATTATAATATTAAAATTTCTAGATATTATCCTCATTTTCCGTTATCTTATCCCATATAGAAGTCATGGACAGTTTTTTTATTTCTCATTAACATTATAATATTTTCCACTAATTTTCTATTGCTCATTCAAACCAAAAATCTTGATTGGAGTAAATATTGATAACATAAATTAACATTAGCATGCATAATTGGATTGCAAGCATGCCGCTGTAATTAATCTCATAATATGAACTTGACCGATCTTGAATTGATGGTTGACATTTATTACCGCATAAAATATTGATAACATAAATTAACATTAGCATGCCTAATTGGATTGCAAGCATGCCGCTGTAATTAATCTCAGCATAAGAACTGATCGATCTTGAATTGATGGTTGAAATTTATTACTGCATAAAACTGTCGAAATTTTTACTTCAAAACTATGGACTTTTTTTTTACCGTAGGGTGGGAATCTTAGTATTTTTTGTCGATTTTTTTTACCGTAGGGAATCTTAGTAAGTATGTTAGCATGCTGAAAATATAACTATTAAGCAAATCGAATAATTTATATATCAACAAGACAAAAAAACATAAATATGTATAAATAAATAAAAGATTTTTCTATTCATAAAAAAATAAAAGATTCCTAATTTCTATTTCTTTTTTTTTTCTTTTTTCCATAAACTATAATAACATATAGATTAAAAAAAAAACTAAAAAACCAAAACTATTTTTTTGTCTAATTTGTAATAATCTAAACCCTAATGTAAAAAAATTTCTCCTAAGAGAGATTAACATGAACACTAGCATCCATGCCAGAGTCACACACTGGACATTTACGAACAGTGGACCCACACATATTACAAAGACACAAATGTCTACATGGCAATAACAGCACGGTTGATTCCTTCACCCCACAATTCTTACACATCCTAACTAAACCACAACCACCACTCTGACCACCACCGCCGATAGTTGCCGCAGTATCATTCCCATCATCGGCCGCATTAATATTATTATTACTTCCACAACTCGATTCGGCGTCATCCTCGGCTATTGCGGCATGATGACGACCCTCTTTAACATGTGCCATAACTTGTTCCAAATTGTTGCGTAGATAATTAGCCGTGGTTTCGTTTGTTTGTGCTAACTCTCTCCAAACCTGATTTTCAGCACTTAAACTTTTGACTTTTTCTTGAAGCATCCAATTTAGTTTTCCTATTTTTTGAATTTCTTCATCTTTTTCTTTAAGTTTCTTCCCTATTGTTTCTTGAATTACGCATGCCAACATCCTTGATTGCCTCATTTTTTGTTCCTCTAACTCCATTCTCACTTTTTCATTCTGTTCAAACACAAAATATCAAAAAATATTAATAACACATAAATGCACACATTCATGAATTGTCCATTAAAAAAATAAAATCTTTCCATAAAAGAAAAGAGCAAATATATCTAAACACGCTTTCATTAAAAAAGTTAAGTAGTAGTAAATGTATTTAATTTTCTTGATGCATAAGTAAAAAAATCATTGTATTTTTTGAAACTATCCTTATATAGAAAATAGAAAATTAGTTTATATATTCAACTACTAAAATATAATTTATTTATTTTTATGATAACCAAAACGGAAGAGATTACCCATTAAGTTTTCTTTTTCCTAAAAAAAAAAACATAAATCATATTTATTACAAAAAATCATTAAACATCCCATCCCTTAATTTTGTCAAAAAAACATAATTTTGAAAAACATAACCACAAAAAAAAAAAAAAAAACAGATTAATTACTTAAAAAAATATAAAACACCCCATAATTATTTTCATTCAAAGTTTGAAAATTTCTCACACCCTTTTTCAGTTAGATATTTAATAGAAACATTAAAATTTGAACAACTGTTATTTTCTTCTTTTTTCAAGCACAACCATTTTTTTAAATAAAATATTTTCAAAAAAAATAAAATAAAAATAAATAAATAAAAAATGTAATAAAGTGAAGGATGAAAAATCTTACATGTTGAGCAAGGATGCGATCAATATCAGATTGTTGATTCTGAAACTGGTAAAGAACTTGATCAAGAAATGATGAAGATTCAGAAGAAATAACTCTGTTTTTCTGATGAGGTTGAAGAGAAACCAATTCAGTTGAAAAATCTCTAGAACGTTTTCTTTGAAGTGGATTGTTGTAAGTGAGACCACTATCAGCTCTGTTTGGATCACAAACATTTGATTGATAAAATGGTAACATAGATTCATGCATTGTTGTTTGAAGAGGAAGAGTTGAATCCATTTGAACATTGTATAATTCAGAGTTCAACATTTGTTGTTGTTGTTGATTTTGTTGTTGTAGTTGTTGTTGTTGATAATGATGTTGATTTGATTTGATTACTTCCCTGTATAAATATAAAAAAAAAAAGATCAACATATATATTAGCAAAATTTCAAATAAAAATAAAGTTTTTTTTCTTTGTAAATAAATGTTAGTAATAAATTGTTCAAAAGTGGATTTCAACATTTAAGTTTGTGTTTGTACTTTGTATCGCCGGTCAGTTTGACAAAATTAATGATAACATCACCGTAATTTTGTTAAACTCATAAAGTTTACGTCTGATATCATGGTAAATTTGACAGAATCACAGTGACCCAGGTGGTCATCATGAATCTCACAAATTTGCCGTAATATGAACATACTTAGAAAAACGGTGGTGCTCGTCATGACGCCACCATAATTTTGTTAAACTTATAAAGTTTATGTCTCATATCACGGTAAATTTGCCAGAATTGCAGTGAGCCATTGTGATTCCGGCAAACACACAATGATATTAAACATACACAATCACGGTGGCGCTCTTTCTGTCAAACTCAGCGTCAATCGAACTAGACACTAAAACCTTAAAAGAGACAATAGTATAAATTTAAGGTTGGGAAATTGTAATAGTACCTATTTGTGAGCAAATGGGTGGAAGGCAAGAGATTCATGTAACTAGCATCAACAGCCATAACAACAAAAGATGATGTTTTTGATAAGGTTAAGGTTGTTGTTATGTATGAGTATATGAAAGAGTTTGGTTTATTGTTTGTGAGATTTAGAGGTAAATAAAAGGAGAGAATAAGAAGGAGATGAGGAAGAGCATGCAATAGATGTGGCTATGTATAAGGGATGCTGAATGAATGAATGAATGAATGATTCATGTTAAAGGCTAAGTATTTAGCCTATGGTTTTATTTATATGTGGGTATTTTTAAAGAGTTAGAAAGTCAAACGCATCTTTTCTAAGACAGAGAAAATCTTTAAGAAAAAAAAAATTGAAATTTATTATTAAATTCAATCATCCCTTTTTTGTTTCCAAAAATATAATAAAAGTGTTGTCAGAATTTGGTCTGGAGGATTCTCTTTCACATTTTTTTTCTACTTTCACTTGATTTTGGGAATTTGGGTTTTCAACTTTTCCTTTTTTACACTTTTTACTAAGCAGAATATATTATATTAAATGTAACAAATAATTAATTAATTATAGTAGCATTATATATTTATTATATTTTATTTCCTAACAAAGATAATTTCCGTTTTTTTTAATTGCCATATATAGTATTTCCTTGACAGCTTCATCATGCCAATAACGTGTATTTTTGGCTGTTTGGTTTAGAAGCAATTTTTGAAAGCACAAAGTTTTATCATTCAAACAAAGTGTATAGCTTTATTCATGCTTTCCAACCCAAAGATGGTTGTAGGACATGATATATTTGCAAACCTTCCTCATATTATTATGTAATATTGAGATTAGGTTAGTAATAGAGAATTACTTTTTATGTAATATTGAGATTAGGTTATTAATAAATTTTTGCTTATAAAAAAAAAAATTCGTCTCAAAATATTAAGAAAAGTTGGTCAAAAATATTGATGTATTTAATCATTAAATATATTAAATTTTGTTGACTACTTTTTTTAAATTTTATATTTTGAGACAAAGAACTAATAGCTATTAATTCTTGACTAAAATAGAGAGAAAGAATTACCTATTAATTTCAACCAACAATAAATGAAAAAATTACCACTTTTGTGATATTAATAACTCTCAACTTTTTAAAATAAATAAATGCCGCTTTTGTATGTATAAAAGTTTGATGAAAACTAACTAACATAGTGTGACACGAGTGGTAGATACTTGAACTCCTTAACCATTTGGTCATGTGTTCGATCCCTGACGGTGCATATGCAAAAACATTTGTCGAGATGATTAATCTTTGTAGTTGCGCACGAAGGATACCTTTAGTTTACCAAAAAAAAAGTTGATGAATACTTTGGTACACCATGGTTGAGGTGGATAATTTCGATATTTTAATAAATAAAAATTAATAAACATTATTTGTAAACGGTAAAACTATTAGAATTGTTCACCTAAAAAAATGCATCAGTATTGGATCGGACATAATACATGGGATAGGAACGACCACAATCAAATCCATATGCGCAACAGGTAGAGATTATAGCCTATGTGGGATACACGCTCCGAGAAAGGCAGAACGATTATCTCCACGCCTCGGCGAGAGGATCTCGCCTTAGGGCCGTTACCCCTAGGTCTATATATACACCTCCCCTATCTCTAGATGATCACTTTCTACATACTTATCTACTTTAACACTTAGACCTAGAAATACATCTAATTAACTAAATATCAATATCTCATATTGAGGCAGGAATAAGTACGTATTTAAATAAGATGTGTACCCAATAACTAACTTAAAAAGTTTCATTATAATCATACTTTTTGTTTTTTATGTGAAATTAATTATTATTTCTCAATTTTACCATGATTTTTTTTTTTTTTTGAGAAATACCATGAATTATTATTCTTGTTTACCCAATTTTCAAGTCATAATATTTTGCTATGTATATCTTTCTTGTAAAAAAAAACCAAAATTGATATATATATTTATGATAATAACTAACAATCAATAATCAATATGAATAATTTTTTAAAAATTTCAACATTCTTTAAAAAAATTACGACGAAAGTTATATATATATATATATATATATATATATATATATATATATATATATATATATATATATATATATATATATATATATATATATATATATATATATATATATATATATACACACATTATGTACCTTTGTTTCTATCATGGGGTTTAAACCCCGATCGTAACGTCCAGCCTAATAATTTCAACTTTATTTACCGATTGAACTAAGACTTATAGAAAAGTATATTTTCTATTTATACCCTCTAATTAATACTCTATATATCACTCTCAATTTAATATATTTCATTTTATATATTTTATAGAATGGTAAACACGTGCATATTCATATATTTGATACAAAGTAATATAGTAAAAATATTGTTTTATCTTTTTCATTTGTAAGTTTTTTCTTTTTCTTTTTTTGATAGAATTTGTACGTTTTTTCTAATCTGCGTAAAATTGGCAAATAGATCTATATTGTATGGGATGGAGGAGTATTTGTTTTAATAGATATTATAGAAAAATTATAGAAATATACATATTTGGTTATATTCTTTTTTTATTGGTCAATATTTGGTTATATTCTTAATAGTATAATATTATATATTCTAAGAAAAAAAATTAACCGTGTGATAGGATATTAATTTTTATTTTTTTAAAACAACTAGTTAAAAGACCCGTGCGATATTTAAAATTGACATTATATTAAGGTAAAAATTTATTATATAATATTGTTAAAATATAAGTGAAACTATTGTGTTGTGTTATTTCTTATAAAACTTATTAAATGAATAAATTATCAATGACAAATAGTAATCCCATGTATATATTTTAATATTTTTTTTTATGACAAATAGGAGTATTGTTTACGTTTCTTTTTTGCAAAATTATTGTTTATTTTTCAATTTCTATATTCCTATTTTTATGCATATTCATTTTATTTTTTCTATAACTTTGTTTATTCCTATTTTTAAGCATAAATATATTGTTATATTTTGTTCCTATCTATAATATGTTTTATTCCTATTATTTTTAAGCATATCATCTTTTTATTGTACTTATCTTATATTCTTTCTATATATTTTTTTTTGTTGGTATTTATCTTATATTCTTTCTATATATATATATATATATATATATATATATATATATATATATATATATATATATTTTAATTTTTTTAGTGGAATTACAATGAAGGATATATATAAAACTTGCAACATGGTTAAAAGTAATAAGGATAAATTATTCACTTTGGTGGTAATCGATTTTAATATATTAATAATAGATAAGATATTAATTAACCATTGGTTTTCCTTTTAATTTTTTTATAAATATGATTTATATTCTATATAAAATGTTTGATTCGATGGTATATGATTGTTAAAATTTACAAATTACAAACAATTATTAAAATATGTAAGGATTTATATTCTATAATATTAGGGTTTGATGATGGCTCTACAAGTGTACAGAATCGCTATCAAGTAATAAAGTAGTAAGTTATCGTCTCCACAGGGATTATGCCAAAGCTACCAGTTTTGGTTAGGAATTAGGATAGTTTTGCTTTTGCTTTGTTTGTTTGAAAAAGGTTTTGAGACAGAGTTAGATAGTATAAGACTAAAGATAAAATAAAGATTTCAAGATGATAAAAGTAGGTTAAGTGCTTTCGAATGTCTCCCCTATTTCTGCTTGGTAACTGACGCTATATCTGCTCACTATTGAAGCATTATCTGGAGATTAATTTCTATTAAAATAAGCCTAGTTTTACTATACTTACTTTTATTGTAATCTGTTTAGGTCGAACCAATTAAGCCTAATTAGGTTTAGCCTTCGTTATTTCATATCATTACCTTTAACGGGTTCAACCTCTATAGGGCGTCCTGACCTTTAGAAGTTCAGGATTTAACAAGTTCTCTATGTCCGCTCGATTTTCTAATATCAGTGCAGAATTTAACTATGTGTGATTCGTAATCTCAAACCTAACCGCATATATTGAATTTAATGGTCTCATGTAAGTAGGTTATAGTATCTCTTTGATTCAGTAGTCTTAGATGTGTCACGGTATCCACTTCAACCCTAGTTACTAACAAAATATCAAAATATATGCGCGTTCATATATGCTAGTGTATAAACAAATAAATAGAGATAGTAACAGATAATAGCAATTGTAAATAGTCTTGGAAAATAACCAAATTACATGTCTCAAGCAGTCCTAGAGGAGTTCATCTACTTGACCTAACCTAAAGGGACTTAGCTACTATTAAGCATATTGAACAATAAAGAAAACATGCATAAAAATAACCTCGATTCCTTGGGGAGGAAGTTCGTCTCCCGATGGTGGGGGAGAGTCTCCCTCTCTTGAGAGCTCTTTGGCCCTCCATGCTCCTCCTCCTTTGCTTCTTAGAGAGCTTATAGTTCTCTGAACTTTCGAATGAATAATTGTGAAGGAGGAGAGCTCTATTTATATTTTTTTGGCTTTTTTTGGTGTTTTTGGGCTTTTCCATCGTATCTATCGTAGCTCATCGTAGCCACAATCGTCCCAACGTTGGTACCATCATACCATTATAATCCCAATGTTGGAACGATGGTTTGTTTCTTCCTTGGCGGCCAAGTTGCCTCTCATCGTGGCACGATGCAATCCCAACGTTGGTACGATAGGTCTGTTTCTTTCTTGGCGGCCACGTTTCATCATGCTGCGATGTAATCCCAACGTTGGTACGATGGGTCTATTTTTGCTTGGGCATCAAGCCTGTTTGCTTCTTCCCCATCATGGCTACGATATGATCCATCGTGCTACGATGGATTGATTTGTTATAATCTTTTAACCGTCTTCTCATCGTGCTACGATGGTCATCCATCGTGGTGCGATGTATTCTTCAACTTCTTCATTTTTTGTCCTTTTTTATGCTTTTTTCACTTTTCTTGATTCTTGGTCAAGTAACTTTTCGTAACTGTAAGTATTTGCTTGCTTTTGGTCTTCAATTGCTACTAAAACTACTCTAAAATAGTGCTAAAAACATCATATAATTGACTGTCATCAGGGTTAAATATGTTTTTGGTCCCTATAGTTTCCCAAAATTTTCACTTTAGTCCCTGAAGATTTTTTTCACACTTTTTAGTTCTTAAGTTTTTTCCGCCAATGTTTTTAATCCATACTTTTCATTCAACTTGTGCGATTAATAAACTTCAAATAGACTCGTATGATTAATAAACTTTTATTAATATATCAAATTGATTGAGAGAATAATAGTTCAATCCCTAATTATTTTTAAATTTTTTTAATTATTTTTCAGCAGAACTCTAAATTGCATAAAAAAGAAATCAAACTCTAAATTAATTACTAGAGTAATTCTCCAAGAATCAAAGAGTTAAACTTCAAGTAAAAAATAGAACTTTAAGCTAGGTGTATGTTTCATGTTCTGTTTTTTATTTTAGGATGCATAAAGTTTTATCTGTCCCTTTTAATAGCCAAAGTGATACGAAATTTGAACTCATATATTGAGCAAGTGATCAAAGGTTCAATTTTTTACTCTTGTGTGTGGAGAAAACTTGAACTAATTAAAGAGGAAAATAGACGTTGTGTGTTTCACAGGTTTCATGTCGGAGATTAATCATTATTAAATAGCAGTTAAAACTTTCAATGTATATGTTCTTTTCAATAGCCAAAGTAATGCTTGGAGAGCTTTTTTTTTCTTTGCATTGACTAAAGTCATGCTTGGAGAGTTAAAATTGCTTCAATGTGTGAATTTGGCAATTGTTGCAATTTTTTAAGTGCTTTCTAGTTCATGAAATATATTAGCATCCTTTGAAGTGAAGATTCTCCAAAATTAGTTTACATTGTATTTAACAACCGCTGCAATTTATATTGACGGTATTTTCAACAACCATCGCAAAACATGTTAACGATGCTAATCTTCGACAAGTTTGCGGCGGTTAAAAAACCTGCTGCTAAAGATTCTAAAAATTTCCTCCACAAACACTATTTTTTGTTGTAATGTCACGACAAAAAAATTAATGTTCAAACACAATTTATAGTTACAGTAAAGTCTTGGACCATAAAATATCATCTTTCTTATCACCATATCCAAGCAACTGCTGCAATATTCCCCACTATGCTGCGTGTTTATCACTATATTTGTTCATTTAAAAAAAATAATTTGTTTCACCATTAAAAAATAGTACAAAAAATAATTTTTCAATTAACAAAACTGAAACTAAATATGCAAGTATTTGAATACTTGGCTTTTAAGGTTCCCACTTCTCAAAGCGATGAGTATAAAAAAAATAGTCCACATTTTTCCTTAGAAATTCAATTATCTCCATTTTTACTATTTTTTTTTAAAATAAAAAAAAAATGATAAATAAAAAGAGAAAATAACATAAAAAGGAAGTACTACTCAATATAAATTAACAAAAGATTAAATATGCTATTTTTATTTTTTCATTTTTTTACTAAAAATATAATTATTTTTTTAATACGTAAACGAAATGAAATATCAATAAAATTTTACATACAAAATTATGAGTTGGAATTCAAATGAAACCAGCTAGCCGATCACATAACTACGAGACTTTGAGTTAGAACTCAAATAAAGATGTTATGTCTAATATTTTCGATATATATCAGTTGAGCTATAATTTATAAAAAATATAATTCTAATAAGAGATTTAATTAATGTTAGAATAAAGATTTTATATATTTATTTTTTTGTAGTAAAAGATACTACTACTATTTGATAATGAATGGCATCTATTCAATTGTCATTTTCACGGAAACAAACAAGGAACACCTCTTCCTCTGGTCCTATGAAATTGATTGACATCATCAAACTTTCAAGTTTCAACTAACATGCATGGAACCTACATATCATGTTCTGCCTGCAAATATTGATTGCTTTTATTGTGATGTTACAATATTAATAATAAATAAATTTCATTTTAAATTAAATATATATACATACATCAAGTACTAGTACTATTACTATTTGTTGACGAGTGTATAAGTTGAATAAAAAGGAACACTAGCCCACTTTGTCCGTAGCCATCTAACATTTCCAATTCTTAAATTCCCTCACAAGCACGCACTATGAATGAATGAATGAAAAGCAATTAAATGAAAAGGAGTGGCCAACAAGAAAGAAATAACATAAATGTAGACATGATGGATTCCCATCATCCTTCTCTCCTTTCCATGTCCTCTTTTATTGCTTTCTTCCATCATCACAAACAATATACTACTACTACTATAGTACTAGTACTTTCATTGATCCATCACAACATGCTATGGCAATCACACCATTAATAGAAAATTAAATCTTAATTTTTGTCATAGTTTACCCACAAATTTATATATGTTTATCATAAAAAATATTTTTCGAGAGATGTCAATTTCTTAAATTAAGTTTCATTGATGTGTTTGCGCGCATCGATCTACTGTCTGATGAATGATGTGTTCGATTCTATGTTGCATTGAGATATCTCAAGTAGCTAGTACTACTAAGAAAAGAAACTTAGAAATTTCTCTTCAAAAATTTGTCACTAAATTTTGTTTTGGTGCAATTAGGGTTTTTTGTCAAGTAGTTGTCTAGTGGTTATAATTTTACTCTTACATTATATTGAATAAATAGAGTATTTGAAATTTGAACTTTAATTTCTGCATATAAAATGTGATGTTCCTACCAACTGAACTAATATCACACGAACGAGGATAATTTAATTTTTACCTACCATAGAAGAAAACCTAATATTTTTAAATTAATAGAAAAAATAAGCATAAAAAAGTTCATTTATTTAAAGATAGTACATATCAAAATTTATAAGTGCATGTACTATATATAATGACCCATGTCATAAAAAAAGTACTAGATTTATAATTTTGATAATGGATGATGTTACATAAGTTATTGTGTTGATTACTCCAAGGCAAGCCTGCATTGTCCCCATTGAAATTGAAATCTAAAGATAAGTACTACAAATATTAAATTCCACAATAGAAAATTTCTTAAAAAGTATCAAAGTGTGGGCTTGAAATGTGAATATGGGTGTGTGAGATGTCTTTGGTAGCTAAAGCAATCTTGTCGTTTATAATGACAGCTACAAAACCTAATTGCAGTCACAAAGTTTGGTTGTAGTTGCTTGTTACATGTGGGTTTGAAAACATATATATAGACATGGCACTAAATGTCAAAGTGTGTCTAAATTATTAATGTACTACTTTATTTTCAATGTTCATTTCATCATTAACGTGGAAAGAACACTAATAATATTTTTATATATTTTTTTCAATTGGTTATAAAATATTGGAAATTTCTTCATAGTTTCCATAATAGTACTATTTTATAGAAATAATGTAAATTTGGCTTTAAAGTTTGGAGAAACATCAATTGTGACTGATGATCAACAATTGTTGTTGTTTCATTTATTTTTAACTTTTTTGCCTTTCATTTTTTTTCAAATTAAGGTTGCATTCATTTGGCAACCATTTTGGAAGATGTTTTGGTGTGATTCATAAAGTAGTCAAAGTTGTGAACCACCTACAAGAAATTAGTGAATTTTTGGCCCCATATTTCATGTGTGTTTGGAAAAATAGTACCACAAAATCACGGTAAAAAATTACGGTGAATTATTAGTTACACGTTATGGTTCTAAAACTAGTTTTTATAACCGCGACTTCTTACATTTTAAACAACAATTTTATGAATTTCATCGTCAAAAATAAAAAATTGCATGTGTGTCTTAATAGAATAGGTGACGGGCGCATAAACAGCACTAGAAAAAACATGACTAAAATGTTGCATAAAGTTTAGACCACGGTTTTAACACTTTTTAGCCACAATTTTTTAACTGTTACCTAAACCCTAAAATATTATCGTTTAAAGATCGCTTTAAATTCAGAATGGTGATTATCCACCGCTTAACCAAACATATATGCATTTGGTTTTGCCGTGAGAAAAAATACCTATAACGACAAAACTTCAAATTTTTCCGTTGATGTTGAATCAATTCTAGAGGCAAGATAAATTCTACATAATTCATTCCTCCGAAATAAGACGGTCAAGATTAAAAAAAGGTGTATTTGATTTTCTTTCATAATTAACCCCTATTAAAATAACTAGTAACCATGTGATCTTGTAAGATTTGGGTCTCCTATATATAAATAAAGGCATATTGTTTAAAATGTGAGTCCCTACTATTTAAGTTGAAAAAATTCACATAGAAAAGTAAAAACCACCCGTGCCTTAACATATAAAGGCATAATAAAACAACATCTACTATTTCTTGGGGGAAAAAAAGAGCATGAATCTATCTATCTACATTGGATCTTGTGAGGTAGCATGAAGTGAAAGAGGACCACTTTATTTAGTGCAAATTTGAGTGGATTTGAAGTGGGTAGCTACTAGCTAAATCATAATTAAATGGACCGAAGTAATTGATAAAGTACCTTTGCTTTTTTAGCATAAAATAAAGGGTGTAGAGGGTCCCAAAAAACCTTAAAGATTTGGACTTTTGATTAATTGGAGGTGGCAATGGACCTAATAGAAAAGGAAAATAGATCTTGATTATTTTAGTTGAAATACTTTGATCTAGATTAAGTGAATTATTTGATTTGACCCCATTGTATCTTAATTCTTGTTTACTGATGTTGCCTCAACCAACATATTTAGTTGTTTACTTTAATCTAAAGTTGATCTTTGTTGTTGAAGCTAGATAAATCTTAACACTTAAGTGCTTTCGTGTGATTATTGGTCCAAGAAAGTTTCTTGTTTTTGTACAAGGTCCAAGAAAGTTTTATATCATGTAAAAACGTTTTTTACATCAACTGATTACAATATACTAGCAATTTAGAATTTGTTGATGTTGTATATGTGAGGATATCTTTTACATCGGATATTGAACCAATGTAAGAAATAGTTTTTACATCGATTACACAGACACCCAATGTAAAAATTAACGGAAGATCAAAGTAATTTAATGTAGAGAGGTCAATTTTTACGCTATAGTTTAGCTCATAATGGATGAAAAACATCATTTTACATTTGTAAAAATAATTCTTTTAATGTAAATTTTGTTGGAATTAATTTAATATTAATCATAAGACATGCTCAACAATAAAGATTAAATCTATAATCGTATTATAATGTGGAAGTCAAATAAATATATGAGCATGTATATATAAACATGATCTACGACATCAAGATTTATCAAGGATGAAATGAATATTTGGATAGATTAATCATTAGGTATGAACAAATCAATGATTGTAGTATCTCAGTAGTAATCTTGAAATGCAAAGAGAGAAACGAATGACGAGCAATTGTTGGCTTGTGGTTCTTCCTCAACTGAGACTTCTTATGCTCTAAAAACTCTTTAGATGTTAGAAAATGCGATATGTGTTGTATCCGGTATATTATGGGTCATAGCCTATGTATAGGGTTATGACCAATTAATTAGTTAGGGTCCCATTATTTCGAAATTATGGGTCATCATCATAACATTCACTCATATTGAACACATATCAATTAATTAATTGTCTGTAAATTAAATTAGAAGGCGACAAGAATGATGGTGGCAAGAAATAGAGACAAAAGAAATTACGATTTTGAGTAAAAATATTTCGAAAGAGAAGTTTTGAGTTGAAAATGAGAGCCTCAAAACTAATATAAAATATAAAAGTGCTACATTTTTACCTAGTTTTAACATCGATTAATAAAGGAAAATGACGTAAAAATAACATAAAGTATCATTTTAAATTTTATTTCTGTTTATTACATTGGTTTCTTCCGTAACAAATGAAGATTATTAACTTATTAAAAAAATTGCCATTGCCATTGTCTTTTCTTTTGCATTATGTTTATAACCGTTGTAAAATTTTGTCGTTGATTTTATAATTTTGACTAGTCGATATATAAAACCTCTAGCAAGTTAACTTTATAAGTTTGCACAATCAATGAAATTGTTCAAATTGAATCTGATATCCTTATTTTTTGGTGTAGGAATCATAAAACAAGGCTGAATATAAAAAAGTTAAGAAACCCATTTAAGAAAAAATAAGCATTATGTTTAGATTCAAATGATGCAATCGATGATTTGTTAGGTAGTATATTGTTTTGTTGTCTTGCTTTGTAATAAAGAATGTATCCCATTAATTAATTAATTAATTAGTTAATTGTTTCCTTCTCAATTTATGCATAATCTTTTACAAGGTGTTATGAAAAAGGACATCTGATCCAATAACACACATAAAAACAAAATCAGCCTGACTTTGTTCAATGTATATGAATCTTGAAGATGAATTGATGAAAAAAATAATTTTAAAAGAAAATTTGTGATCCAACACTTCTGAAATGAACAATTCACTTTAAACTATAAAGTGACTTTTTTTGTTGTTGTTGATAGTACTATAAATTAAGAGAGTATTATTAACTATCCGTTCACATATGCAAAACTCAATCGAAGTGCAACATGTATATATGTTTGTGAAATAAAGTTAAGTAGATGTATGCGAATTTAATTTAAGTACCACATATAAATACAGAATGTTAAAATGTTGTTAATTACATGAACTCAATTCAAGTGAGTGTAAGTGAATTGAGTTCAAGTATAAGTGTATTTATCAATTGACCTAGTGCATGTATAAATTGATTTTTTTTTTGTAACACACTTGAATTGAATTAATACGTTAATTCAATTCGAAGTGGTTGATTAATCTATGAAAATTACTATACGTGAAAGCATGTATAAACTTAGATTCAACGGAAGCTCTCTCTATTATTGAAGGTGAGGTGCACTAGTTATGTTGGAAGCAATAAAATAAATAGAGCGGATGAGACTCCACAACGACAATTTTTAGAATAATTTTAAAGTTGTCGTCGATGCAATTCATGCTCGCGAGGACAAATTTAGGACGTTTTTGCCTAGAAGGGTGGGAAGTTCATATGGCCATGGGATTTAACTAGCTAGAACAAATTTTCTTAAAATAATAATGATTTTTGTCATATTTACACTTTTGTATCTAGCACTTTTTATCAATGTCTTTGTGCCATAAACTTTTGGTTATATTTGCGTAATTAACTCTATTAATAAAAATATATATTGGTTATCATCATATATATATATATGGGTCATGCTAACCGGTGCCCCCGGGGCACTGGTTAAGGAAACCAAAAAAGGAAATTTTAAAATTGAAAATAACACTTTTTAGACTTTCGAGGCGTTGACTGCACAAACTTCAATATGATATTACTATATTTGGTTCCTTAAATAGTGCCCCGGGGCACTGTTTAGCATTTTCCTATATATATATATATATATTGGTCGATAAGCTTCCATGCTTTTGTAGTAAAAATAATTTCTGACCATTAGAGTTTTTAGAAAATTAATTTGAAATAGTAATCATATAAATTTGGTTCAAAAATGTAAATTCAACCCTAGACGGGAACAAAAAAAATAAAAACAAACTTATACACCAAGCATGAGTATTAAACAACAAAGGAAATATATAGATTATTCCCCAAAAATAGGAGCATTTATTTAATAAGAGAGTACAATTTGTACCTAAACAAATAGAGTCGACAAGTGAATCTTCTTACTTTTTTAATTATTAAGAATTGGTCTATGGACACACCATGATCATAATTAATGCTGTAGCATGCATCAAGCTATAAAGTCCAAAAATTAAAGAAAAGGAAGAAAACAAAATGCTTATAGTAACATGTATACTTTCTTTCGATATAGTCATAAATTGCTTTAATGTTAACTTGAAGATTTGTACACAAATCCCCCACCCCATGTGACAAGTTTTCTCCTTTCTCCTTAAAATTTAATTCAATAATGTGGCAGCTAGCACTTTCCCGTACAATAAGAGCTAACAACCATGTTGTAGGGATCAAGAGTTTCAATTACAATTATAAGATACCCAAAATATGTTGTTTAGTGACCAAATTATTTCATTCATTTTAGGAATTTGATTTAGCAAGTGAGCGAATTTTTTTGGTATTAACTCTCTGATTTCTAAAAAAATTTGGGTTCCGACAATACAGAGTTTGACCGCGCAAGATAATTTTGAGAACGAACTTGGAGAATGCGAGCGAATTTGAAGAATGTTGTGAATTCATATTAAAAAATCACACAAATAAAATACTTAATGTGTTGAGCAAAAAAACGACAACAAAAATCAAGCGGATGACAATAATAATAACACGCCATAAAAACGATAAAGAAGAAGAAGAAAAAAACGATATTTGTTTACTTTCAGTTCAACAATAACCTTCTATGAGGGAGGGAGCAGCCCTTTGTTTCCCCATATCAATGAGTTTGGTTACGACTAGATTCCAAAATATTTACTAGAGGAATTTTTAAAAAAGAGGTTTTTTTTTTCTTTTTCTTTTGCATGTTAGCATTTTACTATATGATTATTTTTCTTTTGCTTATATACATATACTCAATTATTTGATATCATGGTGTAATGATCCATGATTGTCATATAACTATAGTTAAAAGATATTTTAATTTGTTTGAAGATTAGTCTAGACATGCAATGATGAAATGTCTCTTTTTTCCCAGAAGTTTCTTGCAGATTTGACTGTGGAATAAAAATCAATACCAACTTAGTAGCACTACATGAACAAGAATGATTAGACATTTGAAAGAAGAAAAATAATAGTATTGACAACAATCACATTATATAGTTTTGGACACATTCTTTTCACTGTGATGATCAATCAATTTTTTGGTCCTTGACGCGTATAGCAAGTTGCACACATCTTTTGTGAGTATTTTCCAAGATATATATATATATATATACACGGTGTTTTTCTATAGCAAAAAAGAGGTGCTTAGTAGGACGGAAGTAAAATAACACCAGATTAAAAAATTATAAAGAAGAGATGCAAACAAAATTTAAAAGTATGTGAAAATTATTTATTTAAATAAAATAGAAATAAAAGAAAAGTATTTAATTACGAGCCAAATGTATCTTTTAAGTTTCGTATTTGTAAGATTTCTTTATTAAGTTTTTTTATAGAACAGTCAACTCCTTTAATTAAGTTTTTAGGTGACAAATTTTGCGTTTCTAACTCATTGCTCTTTTATCCTTCATGTTAACTTCAGTTACCTTGTTGTACTTTGGCCTTTAATGTTGACTTCCACCATAGAGGGTATTTTGATGAAAATGACACATATGTTGGAGAAGATTAACTAAAAGAATAACAATACAACATGTTTTTGTAACGAAAGATAACATTGCATCAAGTTAAAAACTTAAAATACATATTTGTTACGTTTAACTTAAAACAATGTTAGATACATGAAATTTAAAAGACCTATTTAATTTAGGAATATATGTTACATGCAAAAGAATAACAATGTATCAACTTTCTTGAAAGAAAGAAAAACTTGATCAAGAAAAATATACCAGCTTAACAAACAATTATTTGCATGGATGCAAACTCATGGGTAGACTTCTACGAGTTTACGAGTCTAGAAAGAAAAAATGAGTAGAATTGTGCATAGAATCGTGTTTTAATAGACTTGGATAAGCTCATGTAGATTCGTACAAACTTCAAACTTGTATAGACTCGTGTGTCTACGTGAGTTTACGAGTCTAAACTTTTTAAAAAATCCATTTTTTCTTATAAAAAAACCCACAAACAACTCAAAGTCCCCAAACTTAAAATAAGTTGCAAAGCCCTTAAATAATTCTCATGTACACATTTACAATGAGAAACGTCAAGGAAATCTTACTCTCCTAATCTGCTCCTTTAGCAACGACGACAGCCGAAATGTCTGCTCCATCATCGATAATGTGGTCGCGTTTGTCTCTTGCTGAGTTCGCAATTGCCTCTCATCCTTCAAAGTTTGACAAAATGGTTGCGTTTGTCTGTTAAAAATTAACTAGTATTTACCTTCATTCTCTAAGAATTTAATTTTGGGCCGGCATTGATTTGAATAAACATTTTGTGACATGCATAATAATTCAAAATACTAATTAAACGAAAACTTATACGAAATAAATTGTATTTATCAATCATATATAACAATATTAAACTCAAACTGATTGTTGGCAAAATTAGTAATATATCCTTAGATGTGTCCATTAACAAAAGACAAAATCAATTAAATTAATCCCACAATTAAGTTGGCCAAAACAAACAAGATTACAAAAGTTAACAACAAATTAATGAGAGCCAAATTGATAGAGATAGGTGTGTGTCACTTTCGTAGAATTTCTCTTTTGGAGGCTGCTGGATGAGCACGATAAGGAAGAATTTGTGCGTATTATAAACACCTTTAATAGTAACAATTATTCTTACTTCTTAGTCTTCTCATTGAGTCACGTACTTTAATAATAATAATAATAATAATAATAACTAAAAATGGTCTATTTGATCTGCAAAATATTAGTGCTCGATAGAATAGTACACGATAATATAAGACAGAATATCATATATAGTACAAACGTTTAAGGCATTGAACAAATTTTATGTCGTACGATAACTGGTGGACAAAAGGTTATTTTGGTATTTTAGACAACTTGTATATAGGAAAAAAAGTTGTCATGTAATTTAGTGAAAGACAATAATTTCAATTTTATCTTGGTCCTTGGTCGTCAATTTGTCCAATATAACCGAAGTTGTTATGTTCAAATCCTAATTTTTTAGCCGATTAAACACACCCTATAATATTCTATATTATGACCCCACGAGAGGATAGGGTGTGGACCATTCTTAGCATCAATCTCTTGTGTAGGACATAAATTTGGATGATTGTATTTTTTGTTTCCTTTCTAAGTTTCAAATCAATTTCTTAACTCATGGTAGAGTACTTGTTTGGCTTTTCTTATGAAGTTGATGTGAGATTCAATCTATGTATTTGTTTTTAAGCATAACAAGTGGAGATGCATGAAAAATGCACCACCCTAAATATTAAAATTAGTCTCTCAATTTGAAATAAGTATTATTATAGGTCTTTTTCATAGACCTAGCACAATGGCTAATTGAGCTTAATTTAAAATAAAATAAAGATTTTTTTTTTTGTGAATATCTATTTTTTTTTTTCATTTTGTGAAAGAAAAAGAAAGATTCACAATATGGTTCAATTAATTTATTTATGGCTTAGCTAATTGATTATGTAATCAGCTATTCTTAGCGTGTAAAGGGCACCCACATGGCACATACGCATGCATTATAGTAGTAAATTTTATAACAATGGGTTTCATAAATAAATAAATAAAGTTGGATGTAGTTATCATATCATATGCTATTGAGGTCCACTTTCTTCCTACTACATATAGGTGAGTGAAAATGTCATATATTTGAGTTTCAATTGTCTTGCGTAAGTTAATTTAATTATTAAATTCATCATTTGAAATGAATAATTGGAGAATTTTGAATTTAAATTTTGACCTTCAAATATATATATAATAGGATGCAGTTTCTACTAATTGAGCTATGTTCATGAGAACGTCATAAGTTCATTCAAAAAATGAAAAAGTTGATTAGAATAAGGTACGATGTATTTTAATAATGTGTTTTTTTATTAAAAAAAAATTAAAAAAGATAATTACTATACTAATTATCATTTTACAATTGTTTCCTTTGGAACTTAAACTGTCTTTGGTAAAGTTACAAGATCATGCTTTTACTATTAAGATAACACATATACGAAGTTTTATTTTGTCAATATACAAATATTTAAACCAAGTTCTTTAAAAAAAATTCCTTTTTATATTTTTTCTAATATATTATAAATATGAAATTTTCACGTCGTTTAACCGTAACTAATATTTTTCAAAAATATGTTGGGCACCAAATCTCTTATTGTTAAGAGACAAATTTCTTACATTTGAATTAATCCATCGTTTTTTTTTGTAACATAATCCATCATTTTTTTTTTAAAATCAAAGGCATCATCCGCACGCAACTGTAGAGATTAACTTAAGATCCATTTAAGAGATTGACTTCTCTAAACAAATATTAATCCATCGTTTTTAATTACCACCTTATACAAGGTCGACAAATCTAATAAAGTGTAAATGGTAAATTCTTTTATCTTATTGTTGTGAGGCCAAATAATTAGCAGGCTCTTATGGTGTCATATGCTTGTCCTCTAGTAGGAAAAATTAAATTATCCGTTTCCTTAATTGATTTTATATTAAGCCACTTAAGATAATGTTGGGTAACATACTTATTAAAAGAAAAGGACAGTTTTTATGACAAATCACGTTCAAATCAAACCAAAAAAATTAATAATAGAAAAAGACACATTTGATCATTTTAATCCATTTAATTTATGACAAATTAGATTTGGACCCCACCCCACAAAGCAACTTTAGCCCCTAAATATAGGACGTGTACTTTTTACCCAACAACCACTTTTTTAAAATTTTGGCTTGTTTGTGACTTTGTGTACCCTTAAAAATTCATATAAAATAATCAACTAAATTATTAAATATATGTAAGAAAATAACATATCATAAATGGATATGTCATTTTCATGAAAACAATGAAAAAAAGATAAAACGGTTTAGTTGAAGACATGTAATATATGATATGTTTTGGTGTCATTTTCATTAACTGCAACCATTTATTTAAAGATGAATTAGACTATTTCATGTGATTGACCCTTATGACAAGTTGTGTTTAATAATATATATTTTATTGTGGTTCTCATCTATTAACATAATCAATCTAAATCATAAGCAAGGAATCATGTTAATGCATTTGGATGAAGAAAAAATAAAACATTGTTAGGTGAAATTTTGAATAGAAGGATAGTGACAATTATTAAAAATCAATATGTACCATATGATCCAATTACACTTAGAAAATGCCGCCTCTTGAATTAATTAGATTTTTCCCATGCTCATATCATATAAGTATTTTTTACACGTAATTGCATAGATCAATTCATCGAGTTTTGTGGGATTCAAATGAGCGGCAAACTCTTCTGAGTTTTAACACTATTGCATCCAAATCAGAGATCGGACTTAGGACTTTTTTTTTGAGTTAAGTTAGAAAAGACCCATGTCATTTCATTTAAGCGTTTTTGAGTAGTATGTTAATTTTTTTTTATTAAAACATGTCATATGAATATATTATAGTCCATTATTTTGTGCTAATGTTTATTAAATGTCAACTAATTTTAGGTTTTCTTCTTCACCATATTCAACCCGTGAGGCAGCCTACGTGTGCAAAATAATATTTTAACTTTCTTAAAGGCATTTAGATTTTTTTCATCTATGACATAAACAACCAACCATGCAAATAGACTTAATCAAGTTTTCTTCTTAAATTTTTAAAATATACTCTAAGGTGACAACTTATGTGTGTCTCCTAGAGTTTTGTAGAGTGCAATACCCAACACTCAATTATTTGATAACATGTCATTTTTATGTTTAATTAATTTTGAAGTTAATATAATTAACTTTTGTTAATTCTGCCTTATGGGTATGGATGCCCAACCTTTTTTTCATAAGTAGCAAAGTGTTCTCCTTAAAATAATTTATGACCAATTTTGTCCTATAGCCATTAAAAAAATCACTACTAAAAATTGTTAAATTAAAGAGAGGAAATTTAGAGAGGGAAAACGTGAAATCTTTGTATAATATTTTGCATTAAATTTTATGATTAAGAAATTATGGACAATTTTTTTCTTACTAATTTTATTTTTTTTAGTAATGAACTATTTTTTTATGTTAAGATATAAAAATTGTAGTTTAAAACGAAAGTTAACCATTACAAGATTTTTTTATATATATATATGTACTCCCTCCGTCCACAATTATAACCAAAAGTTTATTTTTAGATTTATTGAATAAGTTATGTATTTGATCTATAATATATGTCACATACATCGATTATTCGGTGAATCTTGAAAGTGAACTTTTACTTTATAATTGTCGCAAAAGTATGAATTGAATTCAGTATGTATTGAATTCCAAGTACTATATAATAAGTCATTTCTCACAAGTCACAATGACAAATTTACGGACGTCTTGTTGCCCTTGTTTTCTTCTTCTTTTGATGTGTTGTTGGACACAAACAAATGGAGAATCATAATTGCATATGTAGAATTGTCCTTGATTGAAGGGGTACCTTACGTCATTGAATCACAAACATTTGGCTAACCTATACTTTTGACTTCTTAGGGGGTGAATTATTAAATGTCTTTCTTTCCATTTTCAACAATTGAAATTTCAAGTAGAATATATCTTTTGGTGTTTTATTGGAACCACTTTTGCTTATTATTAAAACACTTTGAATTAATTGATGAGATAGGAGTATTCAATTTCAACGTAATAGCTTCATGTAAGTTTTGTTGGATTTTAGTGAAAGAAAAGTTTTCCGCTTACCATGCATGACTTTGAAAGTTTGGTTAGTTGACCCTTGCAAATGTAACACGTCTAATGTTGGTAATTAATGTGTGATGTGTTTTATGAACCTTTTCCTAAATAAAATAATGTTGTTTTGTCACACATTTTTGTTTGAATTATGATTGTTTTTAATATTTTTTTTGTCATTAGACGAAATGATAAATACCACTAAAACTCGCGCTCGCAATTGTGAGGTCATGTGATCGAACTCGGCACCGATTATTTCTAATATTAAGAATAAGAAAATGGAACAATGTTCTTTTAAAAGGATATGTTTGTCAACAATGTTGGTCATTATGGTCAATAAAATGTAGGTCCTTGTATAAAAGATTAGTTAGGGTGTTGATTAACCAACGAGTCAAATGGACATGTTCGCAGAGTTCAAATTCTTAAATAAATCTTAATCATTTCGAGGAATTAGTCTTTATAACAGCACTCGGGATACCTTAGTTTAAGAAAAAAGAAGTGAGCTATATATATATCTACCAAAATTATAGGGTTGGTTTTTTTAAAAAAATATTATAGTATTATTTCGCTCACGTTATTAAGAACATCAATCTTTTATGCTAATAACTATATAAAAAGATATTTGAATTTCAAAAGATAAAGCACACGCTTTGTTAGTTTTAGTTTAAATAACAAACTGTTTTCTAATTAGCATCTCAAGCAGGCTTGCCCGAGTGGTCTAAGGGGGTAGACTTAAGACCTACTGCACTGAGTGCGCGTGGGTTCAAACCCCACAGCCTGCAACCAATTTTTTTTTAAGAGGATTAATTTGGTCATTTAAAAAGGGTTAGCAGCTTAACTTATTATTAGTTTGTCTTTCATGCCCCTACCAATATGCCCCAGTCGTGCTACTTAAGATGTAAGAGGGTGTTTTATTTCAAAAAATCTCATTTTTATAATGTACGTTGCTTAAGTAGGGGATGGATGTGTGAAAAAGAAAATATATGTTGAGCTTACCTTCCTGCTACGCGTACATACTTGAGTTGAGGGGTGTATAAAGGTTGTGAGCAATATTATTAGAAGAGATTAAGGTTATTATTATATTATTAGGAATGAATATTGATTGAATTGAATAAATAGGAGGAGAAAGGTAGTCACAGATGAGGAGTTCTAGAGAAAAAATAAGAGGTAATTTGTCTGCTATTCTCATTCACTGACAGAGAAATCTATATATACAAGTTTTCCAAATTACATGCCTAAATATTAGGAGATATTGATGAGAAAAATATGTAAGTGATATGCTAATGAAATACAAGAGATATTCTAGGAGCTGTTAATTGTTACTAATTATAGCTGCTAATTATTATCACAATAAGTTCCAAGAGTCAATAAGAAGGATATATGGGACACCCCAAATTTATAACATCCGCTACTTAAGTAGCGAATGTTATAAAAATGAAAAATTTTGAGGAAAAACACCCTATCAAGTTTTTTATAACGTCCGTGACTTAACTAGCGAAAGGGTAAAATGGGAAATTTGTAGGGCGCGCGAGTAACCGGTAGAGTGGGAAAAGTAATTCTCAATAATATTTGAACTTTCTGAAAAAGCCCACTGATTTATTCTTTTTGCAAAAGCCCAATAAGTTGTTCTAATAGACCAAAAAAAATTCATGCAAAAAAAATGATAACTAGCGAGTATTAAAGGTGCAAAATCTGATAAGGCACAGTTCGCTACTTAAAAAACATATTTTCATAGGGGGTAAAGGAAGAGTAAAGAGGACAAAAATATTAGATTTTATAAGCTCTATTTTCGCTAATTAAGTAGCAAACTATTTCTTTTTTTTAAGATTTTATGCCCCCTTTAGCACTCGCTACTTAGTAGCGAGGGAGTATTTTTAAAATTTTCAGAGGAGCGTGAGAAAAGGCCAAGGGGCGCGAAACAAAGTTCTTTCAAATTAATCGTTCATGCTAGTTCTAAATGGCTTGCTTCACTCTTTAAGAATGCCTCCATTTTGTAGTTAACATCTATGTAGTTTATATGAAATTTCATTGGATGAAACTTGCATTGGAAGGCAATAATAGTTAGGTTGAGTAGTTGCTCCTTTATACTCATATATGTAACATTCCCAATAATCACTGATCTCATCTAGATATCAAGTTTAAGACCGCGCTTCGAAATAATAGCCACGGTAAAATTACCAATGTTATGTGCCGAATTTGTGTCGTCACTAATTACTAATGCAGTAAAACATGAGATATAAATCAAATTGATCGGGAGCATCCGAGTTTAATCTCAGCTGGAACAATTCTATCGGAAACTAACAGCAAGGAAACTGAGTATAAGAGAGCTTCTCCAACCTTACGTAGTGTACAAAAAGCCACAGATACTAGGCATGGCAATGGGGCGGGGACAGGTTCGGCCCTCCCCAAACCCATAAAGTTCGGGTTTCCCCAAACTCATCCCAAATTTGAGCGGGGATAAAAAGTATAACCCCAAACTCATGCCCAAAATTATTTTCTCTCAATAATATTTTTTTAAATAAAGAAAGAAATAGAGAAAATGATTTGTTTAATACTCAAATTAAAAATAAAAAACAAACATATGAATATAATTTAAGAGATTGTTTAAGTGTTTTCTAATTTAAAATAGGTGAAATCTAATTTTTAGTATAAACTGGGTGGGTTCGGGGTGGGTATCAATGTATCCATTACCCGCCCCAACCCAACCCAACTTTTGAAATCGCGGAAAATCCAAACCCGAACCCAAACCCAGTCAACTTGGGTTTTTCCGTCAAAACGGGTATGGTTTGGGTGGGTACCCGCGAATGAGTTTTATTGTCATGCCTAACAGATACAATCAACATTCAAAACTTAACAGCAAAATGCTAGATTCGGAAACATTAAAGAATAAGATCACGAAGCAAACAATTTACATGGTTGGTGACCACGTCAATAATATGAATGATGTGAATGGAAATCGAACTTCAAACAAGCAAACCAATTTATATTCAAAAGCTATGTTCTAAAGCAGAACAAAGTGATAACTTAACGGAATTTGTAATCTATATTACATACAAACACATGCCATACATTTTGACATATTACCTCGGATTATCACAACGTCAGAATAACAATAAAGGCCACAGAGAATGGTGCTTATTATCCCCGCCGAGTCACAGAAAGGACTATTATGAGGATCAGTGCTACCAAAATTCCCAATACAATCAGCTTTACCTTCATGTTTTGCAGCCACATTTTTCGACGGATTGATGTTCCAGAACTCCTGAAATCTTGTGCCTGAAAGCGAAAGTACAAAATTACGCTACCATAATCCATAATCAAAGCTATAGTGCAAACAGAAAAGTGAACATGTGATTTCAAAAGACTTTATGTTTTGCTGTCAAGTGGAGAGAGAAGAGCATATGGGGACGGGAAGATCTTATGACACTCAGTATGCCATCAAATTCTAATAATGCATACTATATAGACTGTAAACTGTACATGAGATTCAATAACTCTAAAGCAAATTCAACATAAGATTATATGAGACAGAGAATGCTGAATGTTAAATTAACTGCATGAATCCGCGACGAATAACATACAGCCATTATATCATACAGCTAAATTACTTGCATTGTTACTATATATCAATGATAGGAGTAGGACATATATCAAGTGATACGACATTTTTTATGTGACAAAACTAAACCTCCGTTGTTGCATCTAACAATGAATGGTGAGATTTAAATAAAAAAGTCATACAATTTTTTTGAGTGGTCATGTGATCGTTAAATTAAAACTTCCAATCTTGACCATCCATGTATGATTTTAAGGTCAAGATAGGAAGTTTTTAATGATCGTCAGACCACTTCAAAAAGTCAAATGACTTTATAATCATTTTAATCTTGACCATTCAAGAACGGATTATATGGCTAAGATTTATTTCCCTCATTCGCATGCACCACATGATACCTTGACTACTGAAATAATGTAACATCCTAACAACTAAGATTTTCCTATAAAAAACATCAATAAACCTATACCTCGTGTCAATTGATGATATCAATATATATTAGGGATAGTAGACACTAAATAGTAAATACTTCCATTTTGAAGAACATGCTTAATACTTTGTGGCAACATTCAGGACTTTTGTAGACAGGCTTGAAAGCTGTAAAAGAAAGACTTGCCATAGTGGTGGCAAGAAAGGAACAAGAAAAATGGAAAATAAAGATTACAAAGTTATATTGGTATTTAATACCCATCAGTTTAATTGTTTTGAAACGGGGAAAAATTGGAAATTTTTTTGTCGATATATGTGTACAACAACTGGAAGTTACACACGCGCGCACATATATATTCTTTAAAAACATAGTGGGAAAAATGGGTCTGGCTGTCAGAGAGAATAAAATTATCTAAAAAAACAGAAGAATATCCTTTCTATAGTAGCAATCCACGATTTAGCATCATCCACTTCAAAATAATTAAATAACCAAGACGCCAAATGAGAAATCTTGTTTCAATACATAATTTTTTTTCATAGACTACGTCATACTGTAGCGAACAGGCAAGTGCACGTAAACTCCATACTAACCTGGTGATGAAGGTTATCGGTCTTGTCCACCAGAACCTCTATCTTTTCTCCTCTGTCTAGAACCTACATTAAATTATAAACATGTGATTAATTGACTGTTATTAAAGGCACGAGATTTGTGACTCAAACCCCGCAATTTGAGAAGACTTATCAAGCCATTGTAAACCTTTTACACATCGCATGGATTTAAACTTAACAAATATTTGATTATATTTTTTCACAATTTAGGAGTTTGAATCAACTAAATTAAGTATAACAATTTTTTTTTTAGTTTTGGTTGAAGAATTTAAGTTCATTATAAACCTTTTACACATCACATATGTAACTACACCAGTGTTATAAAATGTAACGAAAAATAATATTTACATGTAGTTATGCAAAGATTAACACCAGAAATTCACACGCTAAACATGTGCAAATATCAATATCAATACTTCAGAATAAGCACAGATACATGAACATGATGAATTGTCCAAAATGATATGAAGTTTATTTCTACCTTTTCAATATTCTCCATCATCACACCTTTAACTTCAGAAACCTGAGCTTTCACCTTTGCAAGCTTGTTAATCTCATCAGGATGATCAACAACGTATTGCATATGTTCCTTCAATTTTGGCCTGTGCAGAGAGGCTAAACACATGAGCCAAAATAACAATACAAACTCACCAGCTTAAACTTCAAAAGTGTAGAACATAAAGTTAATACCCGAATTCCTTGTTAAGACTGTTAGGAGGAGCTGTAGAAGCCTTTTCACCACCATATTTTGATACAAAATCTTCCTTGACACGCTCTAGAAAGGCCATGGGAACCTGTCTTCCAGTTGATTCATGTGCAACAACGCAGTATGCTGCAAATCACAAGTTAGATATTTCTTCAAAATAACACCAATGAACAAATGCAGCAGGGTCAATAAAAGCAGTATCAGTTGTTGAAATTATAATTTAAAAGGAAGCCTCTAAAAACAGAAATGCCAGAAGATTATCGTAAGTTTGGATAAGCAGGAAGTTAGCATACATTGAAGTTATTCCCTTGTTTCACTTTTCACTCTAAGATGTATATGTTGGAATATAACCCAACCGTCTTGTGGGTTTGGAGGTGGAGAGAGGGGTGGCGGGAGATTGGACTTAAGAAATCTTCATTAAAAAATTGGGTTGTGGTGGGTCGACCAAATTTTGGCTTGATAAGTGGCTGGGGATGGCCCCTCTTTGTGAAGAATTTCCACGATTATTCCAAGTTTCTCTTCAATCAAGCCTTACAATTAAGGAGATGGGAGAATGGGAAGGTGAAATTTGGCATTGGCATCCCTTGTGGAGGAGAAATTTCTTTACAGTAGTTGGGAACAAGAATTATATAATCATTTACTTGTGGAAATATGCTTTTGGTGATGTGTATACCGTAAGTGCTAATTATTCATTCTTGTTAAACAAATATTCTCCATTGTCTTATTTGTTGTTGCCTTTTGTGAGACCATTGGCCAATATTTGGAGAAGTTGGGCTCCGTTAGAAGTTATTGTTTTTTCTTGGCAAGCGATAGTTGGTCAGCTACCGACAAGAGCAAATTTAATAACTAGAGGAATAATTCAAGATGGGGTGGCGGCTTTGTGCTTGGCGTGCTCAGAGGCGAGAGAGTCGGAGAATCATTTGTTGGTCTCATGGCCATTAGCATGGAAGGTGTAGGTATTGGTCCATAAATGGTTTGTCTACGGTGTTGCCAGATTCCATTCCGTCCATATTGGAAGGCTTCCTCCTTTCAATATATAGGAAAGGTAAGCAAGTCTTTCAAGGCATTTTGTTGGTTTGGCATTCAGTTATTTGGGTTCTTTGTCGTGTGCGAAATGAAAGGATTTTTTAGGCAAAGGTTGCCGGAGGACATTTTTGAAAAGATACAATTAGTTTCTTGGAAATGGCTTTTGTCGAAAAAGGCTATGTCACCATGCTTATTTTACAAATGGTGTGTTTACCCTTTCGACTGTATAGTTAGGTAATGCCATTTTGGTGGGGATAGAGATTATTAGTTTTTTTGTATTGATTGGGTGTAGTACTATATGTACTTATCTCCAGGCGTGGGTTAAGTACCTCTTGTACTGTTACCTCTTTTAAAATTCTTTGCTGTTCAAAAAAAAAAAAAACTAACCAACCCTCTCTTCCAATCTCAAAGCAGAAAAATAAAGAGTCGTTGATTACACTATAAGAGAAAGCAAAATAATACTTTGGCAAATGAATAAAATGATCTACAACCTCCTCTAGCATTATGAAGATCATCACATAACTCAACTTAACCAACATTACTTTGATGTAGTAGCGTACTTAAGGCAATTACAAACTGAGGAACCGAACATGTACTAGCTTATTTTTAGTTACACTTGGAGCATAACTTAAGTGACTCAGTTTGACCAGGTACACTATTCAGGATTCACACATCTTGTTTTGACCATATTTTTTGTTATCAATAAATAAAAACAAATATTAGCATATAAAATCATGTACTTGCGTACGTGGAACAATCAACTATCAACTGTGTCACTTAATATCGGTAAATCTTGGGAATATGCAATAACCATACAGTAATTTACTGTATACTATAAGGATTGAAACATTGAGTGATCTAGGGTTTGAATATAAACACTTTATGGAAAATTAGGGTTTAACAAATTACTTAAACAAAAACAACACAGTGTATAATGTAATGATTTATATAAGAAATTGAGAAGGGAAAAAAGTGCTTACTGTAACCATTATCAATAAGATAGTTGAAAGTGTGATCATCACATTCATATGTGAACTTGTTGTTAGTAGAAGGAAGTTTCTGAAGACATTGAAAAGCGATGGAGTTGAAGTTACCACTGAATTCAGTGAATTCAGCGAGGATAACTGTTCCTCTAGAAACGAAAGAGTAGATCAGAGGCTTTTGATTTTGGTCGTTGTTCGCCATAGAGATCTGGAAATGTTGTTGTTGATGATTGTTTCTCTCTCTAGGAATTTGTAGAGAGAGAGAGGAAGAAAGGAAGGTGAGATTATGGGAGAGAGAAGGGGCGATTTGAAATTTGAAAATGAGGTTTTCACCGTCATATCTTGCTGTAATGCAAAATGCATAGTTTAATTAAATGATAAAAATATCATCCGCGTGCAACTGCGGAGAAATTTCCTCGATGTAATTGAGATTCATGTAAGGGTTAAAAAAATTGTATTATGTCCATATAAGTCTTAGTTGAACGGACAAAATGTTAAAATTGTTAGGTCGGACGTCTTGATTAGAGTTCGAACTTCGACTCTCTCATTTGTTTGTGTGAGTTTATAATGATTTTATGCCTTCGAATTACTTCAAGTTTATGGTTGATGGTTTCGAAAGTTTTACTAACTTTGTTTTTTTGTCAAGTAGTTTAGTGATAAGAATTTTACCTTTTTAAGATAAATAAATAGAGTATGCGAAATTCAGGTTTCAACTCTTATATAAAATGTGATATCTCTACCAACTAACTTATTAGCCTTACGTGTGAGTTTGAAATTTTAAATTTTACGTTTAACAATTCTTACCTACAAAGCTTAAACACAAATTATTTTGTAATTATATTTTAAAAATAATTGCAAAATATAAAACTCTCATTTGACCTTAATTGAAAATTAGTTTATAATAATTTTGAACGTCTCCTTTCTTCTAAAAATGATTTTTGGATATAATATATAATAAATTATTTTATTGACTCGTTTTTTAATTAAAAATAAAAAAGGAACAAGAAGTTACTAAAATATTTATAAAAAAAAAAAAGGAGAGGTTAAAATATTTATACATGTCCTAATAATTTTGTTAATTAGTAAAAAGAAGTTATTCTCTCATGAGCTTAGCTCACTTGACAGAGACATCTCACTTATATGTCAGACCTGGGGTTTGAATCTCAGACACTCCATTTATTCAGAGCTGAGCTATTTGACAAAAAAAAAATACTATAAAGAGAATACATGAGTTTTAGTGTGGATTTTTCATAATATCAACAATACCCTTGATTTTTTTTCGTAGCTACAAAAATATTTTATTAATAAACACAATAACATAAATCATATCTTTTTTTTAGACATAAGTTAAACACAAGCATGTGCGGAACGCGCTACCTGACGTGCTAGTTATTAATAATTCTTTTTTATCTCTTCAAAAGATATATAACAATAATTTTTTATTGTTTTAAAAGCAAATTAATAAGGTGGCTTCTAAACGTGGTCAAACACATAAAATGGTTGATGGGACATTGATCTATTTGACCCGTTGTTGAAAGGTTTGAGTGTTTTTTAAAAAAATTAATATAATTGATCAAATTGTACCGTGATAAATTGTACAATATTTTATGAGAAGTGTTATTGGAAATTTGGAATACATTTTTTCAAACAAAAATATAATATCAAAGGACAATGTTTTCAAAATAAAAATCAATTTTTCACTTGACTTATGTGACTATTCCAACCTCGAACTGTGTTGTTTTAAAATTTAGATTAGGTGCAATGAGACTCCACACAACTATGTGTTTGGTTCTGCGCGGAGAGAATTGATTTTGGGAGAATTGATTCTGTAAAATTGATTCTGGCCAAAATTGATTTTAAGCTGAAGTGGTTTATGTTTGGATATATTCATGAAAAAGTGAGTTGAACAAAAAACTTGAGTGTAAAAATCAATTTTAGAATCAGAAGCTACGATTTCTAGCTTCAAGTAGAATCAATTCTGGAGGCAGAATCAATTCTACTTTTGAGAAACCAAACAAGTCAGAATCAATTCTACACGTCCAGAATCAATTCTGGATGCTCCAGAATTGAAACCAAACATACACTATGTGTATCAATTTTAATTCTTTTAAAATTTGAAATACTAATATTAAAATTTAAACCGTTTAATTAATGAACCAAAAAAAAAATTAATGAGAAATTCTATGGTACATCTATCAAATTTCAATGTATCGATACAATAGATCACTAAATGACTAGATAAATGAATATTTTTTCGAAAGAAATCATTTTTCTATTATTTAAAATATTATAATAATTAAAAACTATTTATCAAAATTGTAAAAAAATAAAATTTTAAATTTTTTTGAATTTTTTATCACTCATAATAGCTATTATTGAATTTTTTTATGAAAAAATGTAAAAATGTTAGCATAATGCTTATAAAACAATGAAATCATGTTTTTTTTTATGAACTCGTCATTTATGAAATACAATAATCGACAAATAGTATTTTGATACATAAAATAATCGTTAAACATAAAATAATCGTTAATTTAATAATTATTTAATCTAATATACCGATACATTAAAATTTAATAGATATACCGTAGAAGTTCCCTTAATTAATATCTAACTATTGATATGCCTGTAAAGCATGTATGCACATAGTATTGTGAACGCACATAACCCAAATCTGTAACACTTTTTTTTCTTCTTCTTTTTCTTAGTGTATTTTTTTAGGTACAATCTTCTTTTTCTTATATTAATTAATATGAGACGAACACATTATGTGGATTTACTTAATTTGACCTTTTGAAAACGAAATTGAGGTATGGTGTTGACAAAATACATTGATGTTGATGTCATGATCAATGGTGGTGGAGAATTTAGAAAAGGCCAAGCACCATTGCATCTAGTGGCGGTGTCCATAAGAGATGGAATAGAATAAAACCAATAAAGGTTGGAGGAGTCATCTACCTTACACCTTTATAAAGGTTTTTTATTTTTATTTTTTACAAAGATATTTTCACACACAATTTTTAGCATCATAACCTAATTGGTAAAAATTTTAAAATTGTCAAGTTAAATGTCATGAGTCATGATTGAGGTTTGAACCTCGATTCCTCCACTTTATATGTGTGGATTATCAACAACAAATTAAAAAAAAAAAAAAAAATTTACGTGTACTGTAATTTTAAATACAAATAAAAATTAGTCAATAAATTTTTATTTATATTTAAAATCAAAGTATTTAAATTTGAAATTTTTCCATTTAAAATTCCTTCCATAAACTAAACAAAAACAGAGGTATCTTTTCCTAATTTCCCTCCTCCCTGTATCATCACAACAACTAAACAAAAAAATTTCTTGCTCCATTCAAATCTTTTGAGATCCCTCGTACATAAACAAATAGTTTTGAGATCCGAAGTTAAATTTTATATTAATCAAAAGAGTTGAAATTAAATATTATATAAATAAAAGACTAATATTTTAAAATTTTTGGTGGAAAAATATAGCGTCAAAATCATTTGTAAAATTGTTCAATATCCAATATTTTGATCCAATCCGATTAGTATCTCCCTCGTTACCTTCGTGAAGTGGTTAACAAAGTAAAATCACAACACAAAGAATAAAAGAAATCTTTGTCTTCACTCTCTCTCCTTCACTTTACTCTGCTGGTAATTCTCCTTCTCTTTCCTTACGAACTATGCTGCTTCTGTTTATGCTGAAAACTTCAAAACTATGTACTAATCTCTATTCTGCATCTTTACAATTATCACATACTTGTGTATAATGCATGTTCATATTAATTCATTTACTACTTAGGTAATTGCTCAAATATTTTCTTACATAATCTTCTACTTTACTAAACTATCTTAGCAAAATTAGTAAGTGTATTGGTTCTGTAAGATTGATTATGATGAAAATTGATTTTAAGTGTATTGGTTCTGTAAGATTGATTATGATGAAAATTGAGTTGAATGTGAAGTTATTTTTATTTATTTTTTTGGCTTTCACCACCAGTTTAATCTGGTTTGGGGTCCGTTCTGACATCAAGTGGTTACGGCCCCTCCCGATCACAGTTGCGGGAATGTGAAGTTATTTATGTTTGGATACATTCATGTAAAAGTGAGTTGAACAATAAATTTGAGTGTAAAAATTAATTCTAGAATTAGAAGGTACAATTTTTAGCTTTGAATAGAATCAATTATGGAGGCAAAATTAATTCTAAACCTCTAGAATCAATTTTGTTGTGTGGATGCATGATAATTTGGTTTCATTTAGCAATCTTCCAACTGGGACACCTCCAAGGAATCAAACTCGGGTTTTCTATATAGGGTTTAGAGTGTGTGTATCATCCAATCCAACCTACCCCTTGTTGGTGGTACAATGAAACTTTTTCTATTAGGGAAGTTGGTTACTTGGTTATATGGATTAAACGGCGATATAATGTACTGTCGCGTACTAAGTTCACACAGACTCTATTTTCTTATATAATTGCCTACTTTGATATGAACTCGCCTACTTTGATATGAACATTGGAACTATTCGATAAGTTAGGGAAGATTCATGGTGATTGTCATGTCTATGCTTGAAATCAAATGAAGTTTTTCAAACATCACATCTGTATTAACTATAATCATGTAAGAGTGGTTTTTCCTGTGAAAATCTAACGAAAGTTGTTTTGGATGCATAAAGGGCAGAAAATGAGTGCTGCAGAAGATCAATCACATTCCTCAGGAAAAAAGTTGAAACCAGAAAGCTATAAAACTTATCATGGTAGAGATCCCAATCCTGGAAATGACCTTTGGACAGATGGACTTATCTGTGCTTTCGAATTTGTTCGAGGAAAAAGGAGACATGTTAAGTCTAGGTCCTCGTCAAAGTTCGGAAACCAACTACATTTTGACAGCCATTATTCTAAGACACATGTCCCTTCAAATGGTTTAATGGAGGCTTCTTCCACAAGACCAGATGAAAAGAAGCTCTCACATCCTTCATTCGATGATGACAAAGAGGGCCCAGTCTTTCAGGTTGGCCAATCTAATGCCTCAGAAAACGACAAGGGTGACCATTGGGTACCGATTGGATGGTCCAGAATTTCAGAACTTGTCCAAGCAGTTCAGGTCGATGCCCTCTGGTCTCAATTTGAATTCGAGGATTCTGAAGATGATTTTACTGTAGCTGATCTGGCAGCTCCCTATTGGGAACGTCCAGCTGGGCCTATATGGTGGTGCCATGTTTCTGCAGGTCACCCTTCTGTTGAGGCTTGGCTAAGCAATGCTCAATGGCTACATCCTGCTGTTAGTTTAGCTTTGAGAGATGAAAGTAGACTTATAAGTGAGCGGATGCAACACCTTCTCTACGAGGTATGTTGTATTTTCAGCATTGGTATTTCAAGTCTTAATGTAATCATCTTGAAATCTACATTTTTATAATTATATCTAAGTTTGCTATATACATTACATGCACCACATCAGGCATATGATGACATATTAGACTATGTATATAAAATAAGGTTTGAAGTTATATTCTTCAATTGCATTATGTTTTTTTTTGCTGATAGTCTGAATGTTTGCGGCTTGTAGTTTATTTTTCATGTATTCACTTAGACAATTATAGACCTGTTGGATTTTGTTTTATTTTCCTTAGTTTGGTGATATTAACATATTTGGGTTTTCTAGGGTCAATAAGTTCGGAAAACAGGTGGATCGAAGGTTATCGTATATTAAGAGTCCTATATTGGATGAGATAAAGCCTGAACACAAGTTTATAAGTGGACACAGTCCTCACCTTACTAGTTGATTTTATAAGGGTTGAGTTTGACCCAACCCAAATTGTAAGATGGTTCAGAGACGGCCACCTGCTATTAGGTCACCACCATCGAGTCACGTGGGTCACACTCTAAATATCTAGCCCTGGGCATGAGGAGAGTTTAAGAGTCTCATATTGGATGAGATATGTTCTGAACATAAGTTTATAAGTGGGGGAAGTCCTCGCCTAATAAGCCATATTTGTAAGGGTTGAGTTAGGCCCAACCCAAATTCTAAGAATATTTATCAGGGTAGGGGGATATAAGGAAATAGAGGATTGTTAGTGTCTGTTTAAGCAATAAGATAATAGATTAACACAATGGATCTGCTGATCCTAAATAACGTTTGCAACAAGGCAATGTTACACATAATTTTTCCTTGGCACAGGTCTAATTCAAATACTGATCTGACTTTACATTCTTATCTATAGGTTCCAGTCAGAGTTGCAGGAGGGCTGTTATTTGAGCTCTTGGGACAATCAGTGGGTGATCCTCTTGTTGAAGAAGATGACATTCCGATTGTACTTAGGTCTTGGCAAGCACAAAATTTCCTAGTAACTGTAATGCATATAAAAGGTTCTGTGTCAAGGATAAATGTTCTCGGTATAACAGAAGTTCAGGTTGTTCTTGCTTTCCACTTATCTTCATTGGTCTCTAGTCACAAATTAATATTCTCTTAGAAATATGTCATTAATTTAGTGCGCTGCTTTGTCAGGAGCTTCTTTCTACTGGAGGATATAATGTCACAAGAACAGTGCATGAAGTTATAGCACAGCTTGCTTGCCGTCTCTCACGGTGGGACGATAGGTAATAACATTTTCCTTCAGATTTTATGGGGTTAATAACTAGTTTGATCAAATATGAAACAAACAATACATATATGGGGTCTATTTGGTTTAACATTTTCATTTAGATTTTCAGGTTATTCCGGAAATCTATATTTGGGACAGCGGATGAGATTGAATTGAAGTTTATGAACAGGTTCTTTATGTGAAATGTTTGTGAATTCAAGTCATTCCAATTTTATAAATCATCTCACACTTGATTGACTGTTTTCGCTTTGATTAGGAGAACCCACGAAGATTTGAATTTTTTTAACATAATTTTAAATCAAGAAATCAGAAAGTTATCAGCACAGGTATGCTCTTTCTTGCTACTTAGAAGTCATCTTTTGTCGATTTTGCTAATTTTGTGACCTGAATAAAAATTTAATTTTATGTGACTATTTTCACTCTGTGAAAGGATAATAAAATGGGGTTTAGATTTTCAAGTGATTGGATTGTTGTAGTTCACACATAGATCTTTCTGTTGATATTAGAGAGCATACTTTAAAAATCACACTCGATAGTTGGTATTAAAGAGCAAACTTTAACTGTAAGTCTAAACTAAACCACACGAGGGAATAGTTATACTAGTCGTGACTCGTGAGTATTAATTACTATGATTGGTCATGTGCAGCTGTTCTGAACTTATCAAGCTTGAGGGCTGGCGATGAACCAAACTAGCTTTAGGGTTTGGCTCGTTAATTAGATCAACCAGTTCAGCTGAACTTGAACCAAGTACTGCTAGGCTATTTTGGTTCATGACTTTGCTCTCAAAACACACACAACAATATCACTGGGTGGGGTCAGTGATGTCATAAATTCCTGATATGTATTAGGCTCAAACATCTACCATTCACCTCTAAAGCTCTCTTAATTGTTTGACTAATTGTTTTTCCCAGTATTCCTATTGAGTTGTCCTACATTTGATGTACTCTATGGTGTTTCTATAGGTATTCACTTACATATCCCTTTACTAATACCTTATAGTTATCATAATTTTTATCACTGGCTTTTGAAAAAGCACAAACAGTGGCGAAGGAAGCCATATTCTCTGCCTTAGGCTGATTTTATTTTAAGGTTTAAGAACAATTCGTGCTAATAAGTCCACTGCACAGAGAAGCTCCTTTGAACTTGTGTTTCATTACAGGTTATCAGAGTGAAGTGGTCTCTCCATGCAAGAGATGAAATCGTCTTTGAGCTTCTCCAACATCTAAAAGGGAATGGAGCAAGAAACTTGTTGGAGGGAATAAAAAAGAGCACAAGGGAAATGATTGAAGAGCAAGAAGCAGTTCGTGGACGATTGTTTACCATTCAAGATGTTATGCAGAGCACTGTTCGAGCTTGGTTGCAGGTATCGATGCCTCTTAAGACCATTCATTTGGTTTCATTGCAATTTTATATTGCTGATTACCCTATATTAACATGATATTTGTTATGAATCTGCTAAATATTCAGGACAGAAGCCTCAGGGTGACTCATAATTTAGCTGTATTTGGTGGTGTCGGTGTTGTCCTCACCATCATTACTGGTTTATTCGGTATCAACGTTGATGGAATACCCGGGGCAGCAAATACACCATATGCATTTGGTCTCTTCACAGCCATCCTCATCTTTTTAGGAGCAGTGCTGATTGTAGTTTGTCTGGTTTACCTTGGGCTGAAAAACCCCATTGCTGAGGAACAGGTAGAAGTTAGGAAGCTTGAGCTGCAAGAATTGGTGAAGATGTTTCAGCACGACGCAGAGACTCATGCTCAAGTCAGAAAAAATGTTTCAAGGAATAACTTACCTCCTACTGCCGGTGATGCTTTCCGCGATGCAAACTATCTTGTCATACAATAGAGACATTTTTTGTTGTCATTATGCATTATATCAACAACATTCTTGTGAGCGAGAATTGGAATATCTTGAAGTCATAACATGAATTTAGGAAACAGTACACATTATAACTTATAGAGCTATGTTATCTGCATCTTTCATATCTTATTGGTAGCTTTTTTATTATCTTTTGAAGTCTCATGACATGTTTATGTTTTGCACTTTCAACTCCTATTAAATTTACTCCTTAAACTCGTTATCATGGTCTTTATTGACCCTGTGTTCTACTCCAATATGTGTGTGATTCAAACCTTGGATTATTGGGTGATGAATTGAAAACCTAAGCAACTTCATACGTTGATGCATCGTTAAATGAAAAATGTAAGATACGGTTCATTTTGGATGTGTATAAAAAAAAATGAATAAATTATTTTAGTATTGATATATTTGAAAAAAAGAAGTTGATTTCTACATTGTCCTAACTTTCTATATTGGCACCACATGCTTGATATCAGACTCTCCGTAAGTTTCTCTATAACTATGGTTTTATTAATTCAAAATCTGAATCCTCTCTATTTATTCTTCCAAACCAAGACACGATATTATACATGTTAGGGTGAGTTTGATTCGAAAAAAAGTAAATATTGGATACAGAACAATACATGATAAGATAGTAGATGACAAGATAGAATAGTACCAGAGAAAGATAGAGAGATAAATTCTTGTTTTTCAGTTCCATGACCAGTTTCTAGATCAAATAGGTACGACAAAAGTTGTCTAGTTCAGTTCCCTAATGTTTAGTAGATCAAACCTAATGTTTAGCAGATCAAACACACTCTTAGGAATGCTAGCAAGACTCTTTTCAACCCTAAAGTGTTGAGACTCAACTTTGGAGATAGGTCCCATACTCAAATTTGATCTAATTAGAAAGTGAGTATTAGAGAGTGCGTTGAAAATAGATTTCCTCTAGCCCTCCTAAATTTATATTTTTGAGATTCAAACATCTATGGAGTCCTGGTAGCTCTTGTCTTCCACACAGAATCTTTCTCTGTTTCCCTCCTACCTCCGTAGTTTCCAGCCTCCATAAAGAACTTTCCACCACAACCTTCAAGCAACCAAACCCATCTTCCAATCCATTTTCAGAAAAACAATCAATAAAAATGAAACAGTGAATAATTGAGGGGGAAGAACGCAATCAAAACTCCATCGCCTATCTCCATGACCATAACTCCACTCCAAAAAATAAAATTGAAAATAGTAAAAAGAAAAGAGAATAGTTAATAATCTCCTCAGCTTTATTCTTACCTTGACCCTTAGCAACCTTAGTTGTATTTATTAGTCAATCAAATAAGTTAGTTTATTAGAGGTAATGTGACTTGGTCAGTCTAAATTTTACCTTTTTTCATAGTTGACTTTCAGAACAAGGGTGATCATTGGGTACCAATTGGATGGTCCAGAATTTCAGAACTTGTCCAAGCAGTTCATGTCGATGCCGTCTGGTCTTCTCATCAATTTGAATTTGAGGATTCTGAAGATGATTTTACTGTAGCTGATCTGGCAGCTCCCTATTGGGAGTGTCCGGCAGGGCCTATATGGTGGTGCCATGTTTATGCTGGTCACCCTTCTGTTGAGGCTTGGCTAAGCAATGCTCAATGGCTACACCCCGCTGTTAGTTTAGCTCTGAGAGATGAAAGTAGACTTATATTATCTATAGGTTCCAGTCAGAGTTGCAGGAGGGCTGTTATTTGAGCTCTTGGGCGATCAGTGTGTGATCCTCTTGTTGAAGAAGACGATATTCCGATTGTACTTAGGTCTTGGCAAGCAAAAAATTTCCTAGTAACTGTGATGCATATAAAAGGTTATGTGTCAAGGATAAACGTTCTCGGTATAGCAGAAGTTCATGTTGTTCTTGCTTTCCGCTTATCTTCACTGGCCTCTTGTCATGAATTAATATTCTTTTAGATAGAGATTAATTCAGTATGCTGTTTTGTCAGGAGCTTCTTTCTACCGGTGGATATAATGTGCCAAGAACCGTGCACGAAGTTATAGCACGGCTTGCTTTCCGTCTCTCACGGTGGGATGATAGGTAATAGTAAAATTTTCCTTCATATTTGATGGGGGTTAATGATTAGTTTGCTCATATATGAAACAAACAATACATATGTTCAGAAGAACATAAACACAGAATGGAACATGTTCCATTCTGTGTTTATGTTCTTCTGTTAAGCTTGCTAAATAAGTTTTTTCTATAAACACATTTATGTAACTTTCTCGTGTCCCTTAGTTGACTTGCACACAGAGATGGAAAACACACCGCACCATACAAGTGTTGTTTTCCGGAGAACTTTTTTCTTAAACTGATTTTCATGCAAATTTCAAGTCTATCTGGTTTAACATTTTCATTTAGATTTTCAGGTTATTCCGGAAATCTATATTTGGGACAGCGGATGAGATTGAATTGAAGTTTATGAACAGGTTCTTATGTGAAATGTATGTGAATTCAAGTCATTCCAATTTTATAAATCGTCTCTCACTTGATTGATTGTTTTCCCTTTGATTAGGAGAACCCATGAAGATTTGAATTTTTTTAATATAATTTTAAATCAACAAATCAGAAAGTTATCAACACAGGTATGCTCTTTCTTGCTCCTTTTTCCCAAAACTCACTCTCCCTCCAAACTCACAAACAAAGCCTTAAGGTTTAAGAAGCTCCTTTCAACTTTTGTGTTTCATTATAGGTTATCAGAGTGAAGTGGTCACTCCATGCAAGAGATGAGATCGTCATTGAGCTTCTCCAACATGTGAAAAGGAATGGAGCGAGAAACTTGTTGGAGGGAATAAAAAGGAGCACAAGGAAAATGATTGAAGAGCAAGAAGCAGTTCGCGGACGCTTGTTTACCATTCAAGATGTTATGCAGAGTACTGTTCGAGCTTGGTAACAGGTATCAATGCCTCATAAGATCATACATTTGGTTTCATTGCAAATTTGCAATGTTAAATTGTTCATTGCTCGATATTAACATGATATTGTGTCTTGAATCTGCTAAATGTATAGGACAAAAGCCTCAAGGTGACTCATAACTTAGCTATATTTGGAGGTCCTGGCCTTGTCCTCAGCATGGTTACTGGTTTATTCGGTATCAACGTTGATGGAATACCTGGGGAAAAAATGCACCATATGCATTTGGTGTCTTCAGGGCCATCCTCGTCTTTGTAGGAGTAGTGCTGATTGTAGTTTGTCAGATTTAATTTGGGCTGAAAAACCCCGTTGCTGAGGAACAGGTAGAAGTTAGGAGGCTAGAGCTGCAAGAAATGGTGAAAATGTTTCAGTACGATGCAGAGACTCATGCCCGAGTCCGAAAAAATGTTCGAAGGAATAACTTACCTCCTCCTGCTGGTGATGCTTTCCGCGAAGATGCGGATTATCTTATCATACAATAGAAACATTATTTGTTGTCAGTACACTGTAGTAATAGTATTGAAGTGTTATAATCATGTATGACTGACCTCACTGAAATTCAAATCCACAAATAGAAGACAGTTGAAGTGTGAACCTGTAGTGATAGTATTGGTAATGTTAGTAGCCATGTAGCATATATTTTTCTAATTATATCCTTTAATCGTTGATTAAACTTTCCGTTTAATAACATATATACCATGTCCAGTAAATAAGTCTAATGCATTCATAACAAAGATGAACATCATGTACCATGAAGCAGCATAGCTTGTGGCAAAATTTGTATCTGGCCTCAGACTTGTATGATTCCAGTTGTGATGTTAGCAGAGTCCTTGAAAGGAATTTGTAGAGGGATAAAAAATCTGTCATATTAATAATTCATGTGAAACTGAGCAACATACAGAATTGTAAAAAGAATTCACAACATTAGAAGAAATGAAATCAAGATAAAGAAGAAGGAGGCATGAGTAGAAAGAACGAATACTCACTCTACCAAGTAAGTCTCAACCTGTTGCACAATAGTCCCACATCGAGGACATAAGAAAGCAAGTGAGTAGATGTGAGATATAAAAGCAGAAGCGAGTACACAATACAACTCATACCTTTCTCGGCCTTTTGGCTAAGATCAAGTGTAGTATCTGTTCTTATCAGTTTAATATCTGATATGTGGCCCATTGGGTCACACGATATTAAATTACTTTTTTGAGGGGGAGGAGCCACCACAGTAGCTTGCTATTGGACTTCTCGTGTGTCGCCAATGCGTTGCACTATTGCATTGGCTAGGCGCACCCCACCAATTCTAGTTCTAACTTTTTGTTGAAGCCACTTTTGTTAAAATCCAATAACTTGGTGTGAAAATGCTAAAATCAAGTAAACTCGGGTGAGTTTACTTCTCTCCGATTTTACCTTTTCAAACTTTTTTTCCCTTTATGACCCAATTTCATTTTTTTTGGCCCATTAGACAAACTTTCCCTGCAATTTTTGGAAAAAAAAAACCACTATGTTATTGTTTGGAAGCTGAAACAGTGAAAGTTTCGCTATCTTTTCTTCTCAAATAACTATTCATCTTCTTCACTATGATTTTTTTTACTTTCATTTTCATCAAAACTGTGAAACTTCAAGCTAGCAATAAAGCTCAATCCTTCAAAGCAAGTTTGATGCAAGTTTATGTATTTTGATGTAAGTTTATGGACATGATGCTATGTTTATATGGTAATTTGGTATATTTTGGCTTTATAATTAACTTAATATTTTGAAATATTGACATTTTTATAGTATTATATTAGTATATATATGTTATATACATAATAATTTTAATATTATTTTAATTTTAGGTAAACCCGTACGAGTTCACGTGTCGAGTTTAGCTAAGCAAAACGATTTAAGGTAAAAACTCGATTTTGACAACCTCGGTTGAAGCATCTGTTATTGACTGCTCTGATTGTTTCTGGGCTTTAACATGTACGTACAGCCCAATACAAGTATTATAAAATGAATAAAAATAAGGAAAATATTTAAAGATGTAAAAACTGGTAGGCTCGAAAATAAGAATTAAGATAATCGTAAAAACCATTTTAATTTTGATACAATACTTTAATGTAATTTTTTGCCAAAGTGAAGATTATAAGATTAGTGCCATTAAGGATCACATTAGGAAGGGTTAGGTTACCAGCAACCGAGAATGTGTCAAACACATTAGCACCGGTGTGTTTGGATTATTTTGAAGAAGCTCTTTTAAGGTAAACAATGTTGCCATAATAAATATTAGCAATAGTTACTCTAAAACTTTTTCTACAAGTATGTTATAGCCCATTGAAAGATAATCACCCAATATTATTTCATCAATGGGTGAGAACTGAGAAATGATATTAGATTGAATGTTAGCAGTAGTCACTCTAAATTTAATTAACCCATTAAGCGAGTGTTTGGTTTCACGTTAGAAACCCATAAACGTGCTTTTTCTATCTTTCAACGTGATTTTTGTATTTTAAAGTGTGTTTGGGTGTCTCTTCTAAAATTGATTCTGTCTTCCAAAAGCAATTCTAGGAGAAGCCACAAATCCTAGCTTCTGCGTTGAACTCCAGAATCAATTCATCATCTACTGTTGCTTGTTGCTTGGCAGTTGGATGGGTCTTTTTCTTCCTTTATTACCCTCTTAAAGTATCATATGATTTTGTGCTCAAGTGAAGATGGAGGCGAAAAATATCATGCTATTAAGATCTCCAATGTTCACCCATGCATGATCCCTGAATTTTTCTTCAAAGCGGCCAATATGTTGCGTTCAGGTTGCAGAATTGCAATATCTAGGTTAGAGAAGGAGTAATTGGGAATCGTTCACCCACCATGGTCTTTTGTAGTCCATTTATTTTCTTTTCTTAACAAGCCCATTAATTTAATGAGAAAAAATAAAAATATTTGTTAGATATTTCTTCCGTCCCGTATTATAAAAAAAAATAAAATAATATTTTCTCATGTTTTAAATTATAAGAAAAAAATCAATTTTTACTTTGTCAAAAAAAAAAAAAATTTACTTTTACTTATTTTCATAAAATTAGTTGCATTTAATTTACTCTATCTTTTCTTTTTTTTTATAATCAATAACCAATAAAAATTATGATCTAAACTAGTCTTTTTTTCTTATACTATTGGACGGAGGGAGTATTTCTTAACAAACCCATTTTGGTAATTAACCACCCCAAAAGCAATTTTGATCTAAACTATCCAAACAATATAAATTGGAGAAAATCACTTTTACAAAATGTATCCAAAGATAAACCAATTTTGTTCAATTTACTTTTAACCAAAATCAATTCTCTTAAACTCAATTCTATCAAACTCAATTCTCTTCACCGCTAAACCAAACACACACTAATTTGTGTGAAGTAATTATCTCTTCCAATGTACAATGATCTTTTTTTTTTATTTTATTTTATTTGTGATTAACCTTTTTATCCATTTTTTTTTGTTGATCAAGGTAGCCTAGTGGCTAAAATTTCACCTTTAGAGGTGAATAAGTGAGAGTATCAGGGTTTGAACTTCGGTCCCTGCATATTACATGCAATGTCTCTACCAACTTAGCTATGTTTACGGGGACCTTTGTATCCATGTTATTCAAACCAATTTTGACTGTGTGAAGATTATGTATCACTTGCTATAATTGATAAGTGTAAATCATACTTCAATGTCGCCTATTTTTCTTAAAATTAGAGTGAAAATGTTTGTTTTGCTTGCCCTACAATCAGAGATGAGAAATTGAAGTAATTCAATTCAGCTTTTATATCGCATTAAAAAAAAAAACAATTGATTTGGATATTCAGGTATGAAGACGGAGACGATGATAATCTTAAAATGAACCTATATTTGGAGGTGTTGGCCTTGTCCTTAGCATGGTTACTGGTTTATTCGGTATCAACGTTGATGGAATACCTGGGGTAAAAAATGCACCATATGCATTTGGTGTCTTCACAGCCATCCTCATCTTTGTAGGAGTAGTGCTGATTGTAGTTTGTCAGATTTACCTTGGGCTGAAAAACCCTGCTGAGGAACAGGTAGAAGTTAGGAGGCTTGAGCTGCAAGAAATGGTGAAGATGTTTCAGCACGATGCAGAGACTCATGCCCGAGTCAGAAAAAATGTTTGAAGGAATAACTTACCTCCTACTGCCGGTGATGCTTTCCGCGATGCAAACTATCTTATCATACAACAGATACAATATTTGTTGTCACTTGTCAGTATGCTTTAATTTCAACAACATTCTTGTGAGCAAGAATCGGAATAAAATTAGAGGGACAAAAGTACAATTTAACCTAAATTATTTAGTATTGATATATTTGAAAAAAATATATGATTTTTTACGTTGTCCTAATTTTCTATATTGGCACCACATGCTTGGTATCAGACTCTAAGTTTCTCTATAACTATGGTTTTATTAATTCCAAATCTGAAACGTCTCTATCCCATCTTCCAATCCATTTTCAGAAAAACAATCAATAAAAATGAAACAGAGAATAATTGAGGGGGAAGAACACAATAAAAACTCCATCACTCATCACGTAAGTATAATTTTCGACATATATATTTTGTGTTAAAATCTCACATAGAGCTGTTTTAGATACACAAAGGCCAGAAAATGAGTGCTGCAGAAGATCAATCTCGCTCCTCAGATTCCTATGGACAGATGGACATATCTGTGCTTTCGAATTTGTTCGAGGACGAAAAACACCAGTTAAATCGAGGTACTCATCAAAGGTCACAAACAGACTACATTTTGACAGCCAATATATTCAACGATGCATGTTTTTTCAAATGGCTTGGTCAAGGCTTCTTCCACAGGACCAGATGAAAAGAAACTCTCACATCCGTAAATGTCTCAAGGGACAGTTCATATTATGCTTCCAACGATGACAAAAAAGGCCAGGTCCTTCAAGCCGACCAATCCAATGCCCCGGAAAAACACAAGGGTGATCATTGGGCACCAATTGGATGGACCAGAATTTCAAAACTAGTCCAAGAAGCTCCGGTTGATGCTGTCTGGTCTTCTCATCAATTTGAATTTGCAGATTCTGAAGATGATTTTACTGTTGCAGATTTGGTAGCTCCCTATTGGGAGCGTCCGGCTGGGCCTATATGGTGGTGCCATGTTTCTGCAGGCCACCTTGCTGTTGAGACTTGGCTCAGCAATGCTCAGTCTACATCCTGCTGTTAGTTTAGCTTTGAGAGATGAAAGTAGACTTATAAGCGAAATGATCGAAGAGCAAGAAGACTTATAAGTAGACTTGAAAAAGACCATTCAAGATGTTATGTAGAGCACTCTTCGAGCTTGGTTACAGGTATCAATACCTCATAAGTTCATTGCAATGTTATATCGGTAATTATCTTATATTAACATGATATTTGTCTTGAATCTGCTAAATGTTTAGGACAAAAGCCTCAGGGTGACTCATTATTTAGCCGTATTTAGTGGTGTTGGCCTTGTTCTCAGCATGATTATTGGTTTACTCGGTATCAACGTTGATGGAATGCCTTGGGTAAAAAAATACGCCATATGTATTCGGTGTTTTCACAGTTATCCTCATATTTTTAGGAGCAGTGCTGATTGTAGTTTTCCTGCTTTGCATTGAACCGAGAAAGCCCATTGAAGACGAACATGTAGAAGCTAGGAAGCTTGAGCTCCAATACAATAAGGCCCGGTTGTTTGTTGTTGATAGTTACTTAGATGTGTGCGACAATAGTTTTTGCTCCTCGCTTGTAGTAGTTGTAGAAGAGCTTATTCCTCACACCTAGTTGGCTTAGGACTTATTAAAGAAAAGATTAATAAATCTCTCTTCTCTTGAAGCAGTGTGTGTGGACATGTGAGAATAAGTTCTTTTTAGCCTTCAATAAGAAAAATGAATCAGATCTAACTACTCCTGAGAAGTCTGGTGAACGCTATAATGAATTGTATCCCAAGGTTTTTCCTTACAACCCTTTGTCAGCCTTAAAGTTTATGATATATACTTAAATGCCTTAACAACAATCATTGTAATTTTCTTATGTAATAGGTTGCGACTGGATTCCTTTCTTGTGTGCCTACGACTTCATATCTCCATTGATATTCCACGAAAGTGTCATGATTGCAGTAAGTATTCACTTGTACAAGTAATACTTTAGTTGATGGTAAAGGGTGAGCAGTGGAAAGGCCAAACCCCCAAAGAGGAGGGTTATGATGGCCATGTTTTGGATCACATGGGAAGCACATTCGCAGCTCAATGGTACAAAATAAATGCAGTGCTTAGAACAAGCACCAGGTTTACGGGTTCCATAACTATCGTTGCGCTCCATTGTTGAAACTAATCAATGAAATCAGTTTCTTTCAATTCTCTGCAATTTACTACTTGTATCAAGGTGCAGGGGTCATTATTGGTTTTACACATTCCCTCACGTAATGACACTTAAGCATAGACAACGCAAAGGATTGAGCTATCGACCATTTGGTCAATAGAGGCTTTAAAATCTTCAAACTTCAATTGGACCGTGCTATACTGACATGTAGAGGCACTATGTTTATCAGTGTTTTTAGCTGAGGATTTGGTGCAATCATTTCCTTCCGAATTCACCGGAACGGAGTCAAGTGCAATGCAAGTGCTTGTAAAATTACTTGCCAAGATTCATCTAAGCATGGGCGTAACTTTGAGGAAACAACAGGCGATTGCAGCCCATCAAGAAACAGATTCCACCAACGTTATCATAATGATCCAGGTTCATCTCCGAGATAAAAGTATGCACCCTGAATCACAGCTGCTTTTTCAAACTGTAAATCCAAATACACATACATGATAGAATGAATCAACAAAAGTTGACTAGTAGGGAGATGATTAGATACACCGTGCAATTTACACAACATTAAATTAAGCAGAAAAGAAACCGATCCACAATAGTGCCAAGAAGACTGGCACCTACTGGCTGCATGTTCTCAAACTGAATTGTGCTAATCTGATGACAAAAAAATAATAGGGAAGGGTGTGATTGATTCTAACATATCTTTAATATTTACAAGGAACAAAGGGTAAATTATTCGCTGCTCATATATTCACTGTTTCCATTAAATGAGATTGCCCCTAATTTACTGCCTTAAATTTGTCTTGTTAACTAAATCAGTTTTTGTTTTTTTTTGGTACATGCAAAATCAGTTCCTATCACTATGCTAATGCATATACAGAGTTGGTACCACAACCCCTAATTATTTTTATTTTTTGCTTGTTCAGGAAGTACAGCAGCTTGTTTCCAAATCTATAAATGACAACCAGGAGTTGGACCAAGTCGAGCTTGGGGTTGTGGGACCGCTATCATTGTAGCCACAGCTCCACCAGAAATAAGCCGGTTATCGTATGGGTCCATATATTCATTGCTCGCATACCATGATCGCCCCATTGGTGGTCGTGTGAATTTTGTATGACCAATAATCTACATCTATTCGGCACTGAAATCCTATGGAATAGATGTAGAGTATTGACTCATACAAAATTCACACGGTCCCCGATGTGATTCATGGATATATGATCTCGTATGGTAACCGGCTTATTTCCGGCAGAGTTGTGCCTACAATGATAGCATTGTACGGTGGCAAGGGAGAGAGGTCCACCGAAAATAAGCCGGTTACCGTATGGTCATATATTCATTGCTCGCATACCATGATCGCCCCATCGGTGGCCATGCGAATTTTGTATGACCAATAATCTACATCTACTCAGCACTGACATCCTGCGAAATAGATGTAGAGTACTGGATCATCCAAAACTCGCATGGCCCCCAATATGATGATCATGGATATATGATGCTTATTTCCGGCGGAGTTGTGTCTACAATAATAGCATTGTATGGCGGCGAGGGAGAGAGGTCCACCGAAAATAAGCCGATTATCGTATGGGTCCATATATTCATTGCTCGCATACCATGATCACCCCATTGGTGGCCATGCGAATTTTGTATGACCAATAATCTACATCTACTCCGCACTGAAATCTTGCGGAATAGATGCAGAGCACTAGATCATACGCAATTCCCATGGCCCCTGATGTGAATGGCTATGCGAAATTTACAATGAATATATGATCTCGTATGGTAACCGGCTTATTTTCGGTGGGGTATGACCAAATCTATAAATGACAAACCCAGGACCAAGTCGAGCGATTGTTGGACTGCTATCATTGTAGCCACAGCTCCACCGGAAATAATCCGGTTACCGTATGGGGTCCATATATTCATTGCTCGCATAGCCATGAATCATGATCGCCCTATTGGTGGTCATACGAAGTTTGTATTACCAATAATCTAAATCTACTCCGCAGATGTAGAGTACCGGCTCATACAAAATTCTCATGGCCCCCAATGTAATGATCATGCGAAATTTAATTTTCAATGAATATATGGATCTCTTATGGTAACCAGCTTAGTTTTCGCGGAGTTCTGCCTACAATGATAGCATTGGGTTTGGGTTGAAAATGGTATTGTGTTGTTGTTATGGAAGATGGAAGTGGGATTGGGTTTAGGCGCAGCACTGCTGCTACTGAGTTGTTGTTTGATTTTGTTTTTTCTTTTCTATTGCCTCTGTGTTCTCCCCCTCCCTCTTCTGATTTTGCTCTCAATTTATAAACCAAAGTGATAAATGTTTGTGTTCATTGGATAATTGGTTCATTGGATTGTTGTGTACTTTGGCTGAAAAAACAGATTTGCAGGGATGAAATTGGAAAGGAGAGACTCACCTTTTTGATAGAGTGTTGATCTGGTGAAAACTAAAGCTCGTTTTGGAAAAAGTTGAAAATAGAGAAAGCTGAAAACAGGGAGGGACGCTGTGCACGGTGCTGTTGCTACAGTATTATGCTTCTTTTTGCTTTTTGTTTTGTTAATTAATTATAACTATTTTTTCACCGCAAGTTGAATCTAGTTCGAGGTCAGTTTTTGCATCTTCCTTCTGATTACAGTTGCGGATGATCGAATCATGATCGTTCTTACCAAATTCAGCGGCAATCACCACTTAATCAACTAACGATTGATAATTAATTATAACTATTAATAATAACAATCTATGATCTATAATAATAATAATAATAATAATAATAAAAAGAAACATGAAAAAAAAAAAAAAAGAGGGGGAAGGGGACACACACAGCAAAAGTTGCTGTTTTGTGTTGTTTCCAACTGTGATCCTTCCTACCAAGTTCAACGCCAAGTTCAGCTTTGACTGATATAGGAGGATTTGACCACCGACGATTCCGCTACTTAAGTAGCGGACGGCAAGGGCGAAATTTCTCAAAATTAAAATGAGAAACGCGTAAGGCGCGCGAGTAATTGATAGGGTGACAAAAGTAAACCTCAAAATCTATAGGTGACAAAAGTGCATCTTTGTCACATGAAAATATTAAGCACGGGACGAGAGAAAAATCAAACCATACTTAAGTAGCGGAATCGTCGCTCCCTCAGGATTCAGTTACTTTGGATGATGCGGATAACCTTATTTGGCATTCTCAGGTTCCTTTGAAGGTTACCGTCTTCGCGTGGCATTTATTGCGGGACAGGTTGCCCACGAGAGCAAACCTGGTTACTCGTGGCGTTTTGTCTACTACGGTTGCCACTTGTGTTTTTGGATGTGGAACGGCTGAGTCGGCTCATCATTTATTTCTCTCATGTGGTATTGCTGGATCGCTTTGGGATTTAGTTCGCGCATGGGTTGGCATTACATTGGTGGACTCCACTTCTCTGCGTGATCATTTTGTTCAGTTTACGGCCTCATTAGGCGGATCTCGAGCGAGGCGGTCCTTTTTGCAGCTTGTGTGGCTTGCTTGTGTTTGGGTGATATGGACAGAGAGAAATCATCGGTTGTTCAAAGGCTCAACGGGCACACCTCATATTTTATTGGACAAGATCAAGTTTTTCTCTTTCAGGTGGTTGAAGACGACGAACATCACGTTAGCTTTAAACTACCATAGCTGGTGGTCTAGTCCACTGTTGTATTTGGGCCTTGTATGATTTTACTTTGATTGTATTTCTCTGACTCTATTGTATTTATTATAGTCTACCTTAGTACGTCTTGTGCTGAGGAGGTTGTTTGTGTTAATATATATCATTTTGGCTTCTTCAAAAAAAAAAATCAAACCATACTTGTGAGACTACCAACAAGGAGAGTGGAAAAGGGTGAGGGAGGGTAAGAAAGTTATAGTTAAGGTAAGAAAGAATAATAATGAGAAGGAAAAAAAAAAAAAACAAGGACCCATTGGAGAGAGGGACCAAAAGTAAGATTTAAATATATAGAGGTGATAACCAAAAAATTACAACTAGTATTAATCCAAAATTCACAAATTTTATATGAAAAAGAATAAATTTAATTAACCACGCATGCATCCATAATTGACAGTAGGGATTTCGTGTATTGATTTCAAATATAATATAAGGGGGACCAAAAAAGAAAAATAGAAATATAAGAAATGCAATATCATGAAATTTAATGATGGACAAAAATGTCACAAGAAAATAAGTGCTAAAAACTCTATTCGCATCGGGTATTCAAGTTCGAGAATCTATTTGCATGTCAAAACTAATTTTCACAATCACAGCACAAGTAACATCGGTATTCAAGTTTGAGAATGCAGTATGAAGTAAGATTTTTAAAATCAGATCTAGGAAAAGCTAAAGTATAACTGTTCTTCATTGCCAAATTTCATGTGTTTCATTTAAGAAGGGATCTTGCAAGATGTTCCCTAGCTGTGGCCAATGCTTGACTCAGTGTCTGCAACAGAAAGAAATACAGTTATATCCAAATAAGTGAGTTTCATTTCAATATTTGTTTTGATATCGAAGTGAAGGATGTAACATACCTGTTCCGACAAAGGAGCTCCAGAATCGACACTATTGCTTGCAACTTTCCCAGCTATAACATTTGGATCAGTTTCAAGAACAATGCTGCACAAAATATGGAGACATGTAATTTGAGTGAGACAGGGAAAGAGCCAAAGTAAATCGAGAAGAGGCAAGAATAAGAAGAGAGATATAGGTATCAAAATTAGGAGAACAATGTTAGGGAAACGGGGATAGTTGAAGGGCATTCAAGGGCGAAGGAGAAGATCAGAGGGAAATGCTAAGAAGTTAGAAATATGATTATGCTGAAACTCAAATAGAGTGGGACTTAAAATAATTAAAATCACAATGGAGCAATAAAGTGCTATAACCTATAACTATGGATACGATGTGCATTTTATCCCACAAGGCCACAACCACAAGAAACCAAGAGGAAATAAAATTGAGTAGTAACATAATTAACTCTATCCAAAGTTTAGGTCACGCCTTCTAAGGTTAAGCCATGGTCTCGTAAATAAAAGGCATGGCTTAGAGTACCATTATTCAAACTTTCAAAGCAACACACATGTAAAACTTGTGCTTCATCCAATACTATATATTGGTTTGATCTAAACAACAGCTTTTCATTTAATAACTATGACATGATGAAATTATTGCATAAAAGATTTTTTCTCTCTGATATATCAAATAGCTCCTAAGATTTGCATTTTGGAAGAAAGGGAAGAACAAGAGAATATCTAAAGAACCTAACGAACAAATAATGGAAGAAGATAAATTTATATGAATAACCTATGACATACCCGCCGTCAATAATTTCATCAATGCACAATAGAATGAGATCCAGGTTCTCGAGTGCTTCCTTCTTGTCGACATTGCCTCTGGAGGAAAAAAGGGGGAGAAGCCAGCAAAAACATCAAGGACAGCCAAGTTCATATTGACAGAAACACCTTTGAACATCAGACATAGACAAACAGTGAACTAGTGAAGTATCAGAAAACAACCTGAGCAGGAGGTTAACAGATTCAAAAAATGCCTGCAGAACTGAGGACAGTATAAGCTCGTTTTCTTCGTCACCTCCAGTGACAAAGAAGTGAAGATCTTGGACAAACTTGTAGACAACAACGTGATTCTCAAGCAATATTATCTCCGCTGTCAAACGTAAAAACAACCCATCAAATGAGGTCACACACATAGTCAAGATTACCAATCAATCTATTTCAAATTCTAATCACATGATAAAAATACCTCTAGAGAACGAAACACTCACCTTCATTGCGAGCATTTGTCCTCTGAGTCTTGCTGAATACAAGGTTCTCAAAAGCTTCCATTGCACTATTGGTTGCCCATTCATCTGAGAAATACTTCACTGCCACGCGTCTTCCATCAGAATCCAGAAGCAGCATGTTCTTTACAGAAGGGCACAAATCCTAACAATAACACACAATACAAGATCAAAACAATAGTATTGGATGAAAAATCTTTTTTTCAATAATTTCATTATATGCCATAGTTATTAAATGAAAAGCTGTTGTTTAAATCAAAACAATAGTATTGGATGAAGCACAAGTTTTACAAGTGTGTTTCTTTGAAAATTTGAAAAATGGTGGTCTAAGCCATGCCTTTTATTTAAGAGACCATGACTTAACCTTAGAAGACGCGACCTAAATTTTAGATAGAGTGAATTATGTTACTACTCAATTTTATTTCCTCTTGGTTTCTTGTGGCTGTGGGATAAAATGCACATCATATCCATAGTTATAGCACCTTGATGCTCTATTGGCTGTGGGATAAAATCCTAACAATAACACACAATACAAGATCACAACTTTCCTAAAAAACACCTCACAAAATCTCCTCTTCCAGTTCCACTATACAGTAATTCAATTCAACCAACTTCAATCAATTTTTAGCACAAAAGCAATCAATGATCAAGAAAAAGATACAAATACACCATCTTCCACACAACTAATGGCTCTTAATTTCAGCCGTTTACAATGCAAACCTTTATATTACAGTAAAATGCAGGCAAATGTGGCAACAATTGCATTTACAATACTGTTGCAGAGACCTCTAAAACCGTTATATTGTGGCCACAATTTCGGAATGCAATTTACAACTATGGCTAACCACTATTCACTATGAATCCTCGGATTAGGCGTGTCCCAGTGTCAGACACACATAGATGTCTGACATCAACACTTATGATGAAATTGAATTATGTCATTTTCTAAAATTATTATCCGTCATCAACGTGTCAGTATCCATGTCGTGTCGGTGTCTGTAACCGTGTTTCATAGATTATTCAACATTTTTTCAAAAAAAATCTTAGATTATTCAACATTTTGTCAAATGAACACAAAACTATTATTCAATTTGAGTTCCCATGAATCTCAAACCAAATACCACATTGTATATAAAAATTGTGATCGACCAAAAACAACATGAATCTTATAGTGTAATAAGATCAATCAGTGAAAAAAAGGTTTAAGTTAAACCCAAGCTAAATTCTGCTTCAATTTTCTACCAAAATCACAAAAATTGATATACAAATTATTCAATTGTTGCAATAAAAATTCAATAGCAATCAATGTTAGCACCGGTATTACACTAAAATTGAATCATCAAAACCAGATCTGTTGCATACAAAAAACGCAACAAAAAAAAAACGAAAATCGTGATCATGCAAATGTTGAAGGCGAGATCAGCGAGATCAGAGTTAACAGAATTGAAAACAGAAAAGATTGAAATTGAAGTCAAGAGAGAGAGAGAGAGAGAGAGAGAGAGAGAGAGATTACGAGTTTGGAAGGAGACATGACGGAGAAAGCGTCGGAGAAGAAATGTAACAGAATTCTTCTTTCCCACAGCTTCTCTACTGAAACAGAATATTTATTTCAACCAATGTCAACTATTCTTCTCATTTTGTTTATTTTGTACTAATATTCAATTTTTTTCTACTCCAAAAAAATATATTTAATTTTTATTTTTTGAAGTGTATTTAATTTTGTTTATTTTTTGAAGTCAGGGTATTTTTATTTTGTATTTAATTTTGTTTTTTTATTAAGTCAACATATTTATTTTTTTAATTGTGATAAGAAACAATTGTCCTCGTAAAATTTATCTTTTTTCTAAATTAATCTTATAATATTTGTTTAGTTTTAGATTTTTTTTCTGGCACAGTTAAAAATACATTTAGCACGGGAGAAAGTCTAACCTAAACACAAACCCAATACCTCAATGTTAGGCACACTCACGTAAAAAATTAAAGAGAAATAATTAAATTGTTATTGATTCATTTGACTATTATACTTTTCTCTTAATTTATTAGAATCATGTGTGTGTGCCTAAATAAATTTGATTTGTGATTGTGTCTATAGAAGAATGCCTCTTAGCACGGGGCTAGTACCATGTGGAAGTGGCCGGTAACTATAAGGGGTAGTAACACTGGGTGAGTATCACGGGCTAGTAGCAAGAGGTTGACTATATTGGTAGCATTGGGTGAGTATCACGGGCTAGCACCACGTGACTGACTGGGCTAGTAGCATTTGACGAGTACCACCTGCTAGCAGCATGTGGCTGACTGGGCTAGTAGCATCAGACGAGTATAATGCAATAGAATGACTAATAGTAAGTGGCTGACTGAACGAGTATCACGTAACTGACTGACTAGTAGCACGTGGAACTGTGAAAGTGACTGATAACCGCTCCCCATCTACCTAAGCATATATACACTATGCATTAGGGTTGTTGTATTCGTTCATTGTTCACATATCACTAAACTTCTTAGACCCGGGTTTAGATAAATTCTGATTAGATGTCTATATAAATAACTTTTACAAGAACAAATCATTTATCTTGAACATTTACTCAAAAATGGAATATGTAACCTCCTAGTTGTGTGAGAAAGTTCGAGATGATATTTTATTTTTGTTTTGACCCTTTGGTATATGGCTTCGATAATACAGAGTTCGACTGCGAGAAAAGTAAAGTTTGTCCAACAATAGTTCCTAACAGTAATCGAAATTGGGTTATTGTGCGTCCCTAGGGGAAACTCATTAATCACTTGCACCTAATGTCTTGATTCAAAACTTTAAACTATCATTGGTTCTTCCGAACTATAAAAGTTCACGCGGCATGTTACAAATGCACTTTTTTAATAACATATTATTGACAAAACTTCAAAATAATATTAGTTTAATAATTTAACTATTTACTTAATCTGTCCCGTGAACTTAATTCAGCTGACAGAAAATTGTATTAGATAGGATTCGAATCCCGATAGTTTCACTTATCCACGAATCAAATTTCTAGCCATTAAAATACTTGAAAAAAAGAACTACTTTCTCCGTTCCTTATTACTTGTCGTTTTAAAAAAAAATTATTGGTGAATTTTTTTGGTAAGAAATTATTGGTGAATTAAAATAAGAGTATAATAAAATAATATACTTTTTTTATTATTATGTTTTTCTTTCTAAAACGACAAGTAAAAAGGAGAACATTATAATCTACCGTCAATATCTTAGGTTCGACATCCAATTCTCTCACTATTCCCAATTCTCTCACTATTAAACTAAATCTAGTGGGTTAAAAGAGAAATTAAGTTCTTGACAAAAAAAAAAAACAAAAAGAGAGAAATTAAGTTAACCAAGTGTAATTTATTTATTATTTATTTTTGTTGTTGCAATTTTGAAATAAAATTGTGATGCACACATGTACTGAGCTCGGTTGTGGTATTAGCTAGCAAAAGACCTTCCATACGGAGACTTGACATCACTTCGCCACCCACCGGTCACCATCCAATCGCCACCTACCGTCACGCCATTCCGGTGAGTCATATTCATCATCTCGTTTTCCTATGATTTCTATTTTGATTCTCAAACTCTCTCTTTAAATTTGAGAACAAAACCCTAAATTGTAGCATAGGAATAGTTATGAGCTAACAAGTGTTTCTTCTGGTTATTCTTTTTGTTCTTCAATTCATGCCAAAGCATAAAAGTTTGATTTTAATTGCTCTCTGTATTAATTAATTGATATTTTGATGATAAAGCTGTTTATGGTTTAGGGTTTTGAGTATATTTGCATTGAATTGATCAACTTCATTACCATCTTCACAAATTGATCTTTAATTTCTTAAACAACTTATCACTTTACCTTCAACTCAATTCTAGTCAGAATCAATTCACACAAAATCAATTTTTCTCACCGCAGAACCAAACATACAATTGAATGTGTTCTAATATAATTGAATCTGCATACATAGTTGATTCTAACTTGAAGCTAGAAGCTAGAATTTGGTGCTTTTTCCTGCATAATGGATTCTAACTTGAAGCTAGAATTTGATGTTTTTTCCTCCATAGTTGATTTTTAGCCTCAAATTAATTATTCAACTTTTTTCTTTTTGGGTGTTAACCCTCTGGTTCCTAGGGGAAAGGGACCCCGGTGATCTAGAATTCGGCCGTGAGGTAAGTAAAGTTTGGCAAAGAATTGTTCCTAGCAGGAATCAAACTCAGGTTCTTCCGAATGATTTTCTGACTGTAGTACCAAACATACTCTTAATGATGTTTATCACTTTAAAATAAATGTAGAAAAGCAAGAATGAAAGAACTAATGGCTAAGTCACATTGTAGAAAAGATGACTTAGCTCGAGGGACACTGTCACTTAGCCATCTTTTATTTCATTCTTGCTTTTCCACATTTATATTAAAGTGATGAACATCATTAAGTTGTTTAAGAAATAAAAAATCAATTTGAAAAGAAGATTGTTTGGGTGGATAAAGTTGTATATAAAGATCCATAATGGATAATGCAACACTTTACTGAACCTCACCATGATGGTGGTTTTATTGCATTGGACCATTCTCTTTTCTTTAGGAACATTTAAGTCATTCTACTAATTTTTTTAGGCAAACTGTAGGATATAGGAGGAGTCAAGGAATCTAAAGGCATATTTTTCCCTTAGTTAGTTACACGATCCAATACTACCAAATGCCCCATGTCTTGTATATCCAAATGTAAGATAAACTATAGGGCTTTATGTTTTAACTTTTGTAACTTCTAAATAAGAACAAAAGTACTCAACTTGGTTTATCTCTGTTTTATCATTGGTAAACATATGCATCTGTTGTGCTGCTGTGTTCTTATACATTCATTATACTGCATATAACTGTTATTTGTTCAATCATCATCAAGATAAAGATAAACTGAAAATAAACATGGATTTGGTTTCATTGGAATTAAAAATGTAATACTATGTATGTCTTGTAGGGACATAGGAGTTCTGAAATTGTAAGGCTGAAGATTTGACTTGTCGAGCAAGATGAGGCTGTTAACACACAATATGCTATCTTCAAACATTAAGGGTGTGGTGAATGGATTTCCATTACGAATAGAAGCCGAGAAAGTGGTGGAAAAGAATGTGGAAATGAATGGTGACTTTTTGAAAAAGATGTTTGAGAAGATTGAGTGGAAGGCTTTTGTGGAAGCATCACGGGGAATGGGGTACACCGAACTACCTGAGGAGGCTGACACTTCCATGCTGGATTCAGATGAATTTCTGAGCCGGTTTCACCATGCCCTCTTGGAACTCCATCTTGAAGAAGGTGCTCTTGTTTGCCCAGAGACCGGACGACGCTTCCCCGTCAAAAAGGGCATTCCAAATATGCTTCTTCACGAGGATGAAGTCTGAAATTTTGTAATTAGCTGATTAACACCCTCCTCTGGTTGCCGGTAATGGAAAGAAATCAACTGCAGTTAGGATTTGTTGTTTTAATCGAGTTTACCTCGTATATGTTGACAGATGTTGTATGGCTGCATTTTTGGACTATTGTTTGATAATTTCACTATTCCCAACTGCATGTTATATAGAACTGTAACTGGAGCATCATAGTGTTTTGATTTTGATGAGTTTGTTATTCCTTTTGATTTTTTTTTTGCCATTTGTGGTTATCATCGAGGACCCCCTTCTATCGAAAAAATTCAGCATACATTCAGGGGTAAACATGAAAATTACCGCGACAAACATAAGATATTAACAATATTGGCAATGTGTCAAAAAAAAAAAACAATATTGGAGCATTCTAACATTGGGTTCGTCTGGGCTTGTCTCTGGTTTATGCTCGTGCTCATTCATAAGCTACATTTTGATGTTTTCTCTCCTCGACCCCCGTGAATCTTTTATCCCCCTGAGTTTCCAATTTTGCCCTTGAAAAAACTTCGGTTCGTAGAAACCGAAGTTTTTTTTTGCCTTGAAAACAAATTTCGGTTTTTAAAAACCGAAATTTACTCTAAATTTGCACTAGAAAAAATTCGGTTTATGCGAACCGAATTTTTCTACAAGGGCAAAATTAGAATATTGGGGGTATAAAAGATTCATGGGAGGGGGGAAGAGAAAACATCCTACATTTTTGCAATTTGGTTTCGCGTCCATAGGCAGTTTCTTGGATTGTGATGCATGTATGATTGCTTGTTGGATCTTTACCTTTTTTATTGATTTTAACACTTTTTGTTGTAGTTTGTTTTTACTAGACCACGTTGATGACACCAGTTAAGGAACATAATATAGCAAAATAATCTTGAAATTTGTGTAATCTATTTTTTCAAAATATAGAAAAAAATAATTTCAATACAAAATTTATCTCTTTTGATTTTCTTAACCATTTTTTCAAGGGCACTATTTAGCATTGACCTTAGGGGGCGTTTGTTTCAAGGTTGTTAATTTTACTCCCAGGAATCATATTCTCAGGAAATAATAATGGGAACTTTATTCCCAGGTATTTTAAAAAAAACATGTTTGGTTCATATTAACTACATTCCTAGGAATTACTGATAAAAGTGGGTAAAAGAGAAGTTATTGGAAGTTATTTAAAATGTATTCCCATTTTCATGGGAACTTTTCTTTCCCACTCATTTCCTTGGGAATAAAATCATGGGAATAAGAGAAGTTATTGGAAGTTATTTTATTCCAAGGAAATTTCATATCCAGGAATAATTTCATGTCAACCTTGTAACAAACATGGGTATATTTATTCAAACCCATATATTCCCAGGAATATTATTCCTAACCTTGAAACAAAAAAATTATATTTTGAATATAAAACCGTCTTCAATGGTGGATATTTATTTTTTAAGTATCAGTACCTAATAGGTACTACCATTGGAGCAAAACCTAAATACATACTAGTTCTACAATAAGAAAGTGGTACTTATATAATTTTTGTGGGACCTATTTATAATGTAGAGTTATTGAAGAGATGTGTTATTGGTGAGACTTATAAAATAAGATAAGCCCCAAATTTTGGCCCTATTTGATGAAGTTCCAAATTTTGAAAAATCCAGTTCCCACCCCTCGTGTTTCTTTTCTACCTCATGCGTTTTCATTTTTGTCCTTGGATAAATATTTCGGAACGCGTTTTCCAATTTTTATTTTTGCCTTGAAAAAAACTTCGGAATATATTTTATGAATTTTTCCTGAATTTATATATTATATATACGTAAGATAATTACACTTAAATGGAAGGTAAACGAGTAACAAGCTACGCCGCTAACCCTTTTTGAATGGCAAAACCAATCCTCTTAAATACTATATCTAGAGACCTAGGAGACACCACATTACTATGCATGACTCTTTGGACTCTTTTCAAAATATTTTTTTTTTGAAAACTTGGTATCCGGCCTTAGGACCGACTAATCCAAGGGGACCAATCCCACCGCCCACTTGCGGGGGTCCCATTTAAAGCCAGAGTTTTTTTACTCTATATGGACTTAGCCCACCAAAATTGGCACTAGTGGGAATCGAACCTGAGACCTTGAGAGGAGCATACTCCAAGGCCCCAAGCCAACACCACTCGACCAACCCCAAGTGGGTTCTCTTTTCAAAATATTCACAGCATCTGGTGCTAGGAAATCAAATTTTTCCTGAATTTGAACTTGAAAACTTCGAAAAACGCATTCCAAAGTTTTTAACAAGACAAAAATGAAAAAACAGGAGGTAGAAAAGAAACAAGAGAGGTGGGAAGAGAAAAAATTTCCAAATTTTGGCCCCTACTAAGTCCACTAAATTTGAACCCCGGTTGCATTATTTTGTTGGCCCCTTATTTGAAAATTGCTCTTTAGGCCCCATGTTGCTTTTAGACCCCCAAAAACCCAAAATACCTATGAATTAATGTTTGGAACCTACATTCCAAAATCACTTAAATTTAGTTAAGATCCGAAATGAGTGAATATAACGTGTGTTGATATATAACACCGTCACCCTCCTTTGACCGAACATGAACAACTTGAAGGAAGACATGAACATTAACATGAATAAATGAGGGTTTCTCTTGGATAATCTCTAGGGTTGAGAACTCATTCTTTCATCTTGTAAACACTTATTGATTGAATCTATTGGTCACGGGGAGAGATTCGGGAAAAGGGTAGAAATAGGGAAAATCTATTTCTTGTAACTCTATGAATCTTTGTAATCAAGATACTCATTGATAGTGGATCAGAGAGTCTCTCTCTCCCAGAGTAGGTTGGTTTAACCGAACTGGATAAACAATTTCTTCGTGTTCTTTATCGCTTTCGGTAGTTTTAGCTTGTGTTTAAATTGCTCATTCTTTTTGATTTGGTTGCTTCAATTCATTTGTCCCACACACTAAAGATAGTTGGTTCTACTATTGGTTATTGGTGTGGTTTTCGGTTCAAATTCACAACAATGCCTTGTGTTCTGCGCATCATGCGCTGCTTCCTGCGCCTCATGCGCAACTAACAGAATCGACGGTCCTCTTGATAAAAACTTCTGACTTCTTGTTACCGAGATTTCAAGGCATATCCAACATTCTTCCTTAAAAGAATTCGGATTTTAACTGATCAAGTTCAACTTTCACACTCAAAACATGTACGAAAGCATTTCGGATAGTAACTTCCGAAACTAAGTGAATTTGGATCATACCTTCCCAAACTAAGCGAATTCGGAGGATCGTACCTTCCGAAATATAATAAGTTGTGCCGAGGGTCCTAAGCGATGACAAATAAATTGTTGGGTTGTTGATAAAGATAAGAGTAAGCATGTTATTGTTGTTGTTTGTTTTTTTTTTAAAAAAAGTGTCATTCGGAACCTAATTTCCAAAGTGAAAAAAATAAAAACATTTCGGAATTTACGATCTGAAACTATGCATGTTTGGAACCAATTCACTTCGGATTTTAAGTTCCGACATTAAGCAATTTCGGATCCTATGATCCAAAACACTTTTAGGGGTAATTTGGTCACTACAGGAGGCCTTAGAGTAACATAGGGGGGCCTAAAAAGCAAAATTCCCCTTATTTTGAGTCTTATTTTGAATCATATAGCTTGATTTGGTTGAACATTCTCTCCGGTGAACATTCTCTCAAATTTTACACGTTCCGTACAAATGATAAGCAGTTTCTCTCACAATCTACACACCCAGTAATCCTCATTAATACTTTGTACGTATGATGTTTGACATTTACTCCCAATTGATCTTACATGGTCTTCAACCTCACGAATCTTCAACCGGTATTTGCACATTCCACTTCCATGAACCACTGACTTCAATGAGGATGTTTCTTTTATCCCCTTGATCAGATCAAGTATGCTACTAATCCTGTAGGGGCAGCCATGGTTGCTCATTGGTAATGCTAAGTGTGTTGTTATTGTAGCTGTTCTCCATGTAGCCATAAACTTCACATTTAGCTCGTTCAAATCGGCAAACCTGACACCTTGAGACCTACAGATCTCAACAGACCTGGAACAACAGAGAAACAAAAGGCACAAGAACACCAAACCGAACGGCAACCAAGAACGGACGTGCAGGAACTCAGATCGAGGATGAGTCCAACACGTTAGAAACCAAACAACCCAAATAGCTAATCCTAATAGCTTTTCTAGAATTTTTTCGGAAAATAACTTTAGATTTTTTCAAAACAAAATCATTTTTTTAAAGCTTAAACAAATGCACCCTAATATGAGACCTACAGATCTCAACAGACCTGGAACAACAGAGAAACAAAAGGCACAAGAACACCAAACCGAACGGCAACCAAGAACGGACGTGCAGGAACTCAGATCGAGGATGAGTCCAACACGTTAGAAACCAAACAACCCAAATAGCTAATCCTAATAGCTTTTCTAGAATTTTTTCGGAAAATAACTTTAGATTTTTTCAAAACAAAATCATTTTTTTAAAGCTTAAACAAATGCACCCTAATATGAGAAGCAAAACAATTAAAATTAATACTCCCTACACAGTCTCATCAAAGATTTCACCATGTAACAAAAGATGAGATCTGAAAGATTGGCGTTGAATACAAACACACACTATGCTGTATGCAACACAAGACTCAGAAGAGATGCAAGTTGAATTCCAAAACTATGTCACATTACACCCGAAACATTCATTCATTTGATCCACTTTGCTTCAATCCTAACATTAATATCTCCTTGACACTCTATAATACACCTTCAAACTCATGATGCATTGCAATTTGCAATGAACAAACTGGAGGAAAATTTGCGGCCACCAGGTGAAAGTAATAGGAGTAACAACAATAGACCTGTATTTCGAGTAGAGTTTCTTAACAACCGCATGACCAATGATTATGATTATCTACGCATTGATCAAATTGATTTGGCTAACTAGCCAAAAAGACATTCATATTCTATAATTTTGCAAATTATAACACAACTAAAGAAGAACCATGTATTTTCATCAACAAAAAAGAAGAAGAACCATGTATGTGTGTCAAAGCTAGACAAATGAAGAGATGAATAGTACATTATGCAGAACATATTACCATTATTCTTGATTTATTTATTCAATTTTGACCGCTACAAGCAAATCTTATTCAAAAACTCTCCAAATGCCTGTCAAGAAACCACAAAAGTCACAGGACAATGGGGGCACTAACAAAAAACTTACAAGTTCAATGACATTACACCATTTTTTTCTCAAAACATGGAGAACCCAATACAAGAGTCTCAATACAAGTAGAATATAACCTCAGGTTCTTCAAGAGTTGCCACAATAATACTAGTTTGAAATGAAAATCAGTCACCAAACTTAACCGAACTAAACAGAACACCGATGTTTTTAAAAACTTGGCATCTTATCCTTCTTTTCTCTTCCCAACCAATGAGTCGGTCAATTATAAAGAAAGAATTTGGGCAACAACCAAACTGACAGCTAAACTCCAGTCCAACATCACTGCAAAACTGTGTTGTCAATCGCGGATCACACAAAGCAACAGTTTGTTCAGATTTCGCTTTGCTATGGTGCTATTGCGCCACAATTTCAATCCACTTTTAACATTGCTATTTGCTATTACATAAAAGGAGTTGTGCTATTTTTCAGTTCATGGGTCAAACTATGGAACGAGAAAAGCATTAAAATTCATTTTCATGTGTAACATGAATTTATAATACAACTATAATAGATATACTAGAATTACAAGTAAAAAATTTCAAGAACCTTGAAAATCTCAACTAGGTAAATGATACAATGAACACCAAAATCATACAAAAAAGAACTACCACATCTTGCTAATCTATTTATCGGAGCAAATGTCACTGCAGTCATAAAAAGTAAGGCCCTATGTTGACAATTTCTAACCAAAAGTATGATAATTCATTCAATTGATATCCTAGAAATTTTATCTTTCCTCTGCAAAAAGATAATGTTCTAATGGATGTGTTCAAGATATTTCAACAACAGAAGGGGAAGAAAATACTTACTCAGGAAACATGCCAATTATTCAACTTTCTAAAGTACAATGATTGTTACTCATTTCTTTACTCTACATCACGGGCCTTAATAAACGATTCTTCAAAAGCCTGCAACGCTACATTGTAATGGTCTACAGAAAGTATTCCCTCCTCTACAACTTGTAAGGCACTTCTAAATAACTGATTAGATCGGTGAATACGATCAGTATCATCAGAACTGCCAAAATTGTGATCAGGAATATAAAGACGTTTGTAATCTTTCTTCCACCGTGAAAGAATGTACTTAGGCGGAATCTCTTCCACCCCATTAAAATTGAGTACACACAGTGCATGTCGACATAGATATCCATAAAAGTTAAAGCAACAACAAATACAACGAACTTCACCTGCTGATCTATTGTACAAAACTTCGAAATCCTTAATCTCCCGTCTGTTTCCATCGGTCAAAACACGCTCTTTGACCAAGAAGATTATGATGGGACCATCCACGTGTAGTTGAGTCGTACCAAAACATGAGAACATTTCTCCCACTTCGAATTGGAACTTCGTGAATATTTCTTTTGTGTACATTCTAGAAAGCTGCAGTTCAAAAGAACATTTGGTTATTAACAAGGGGCTTGAGCTTCTTGATTCAATATCTGCTAAAGATTCTTCCTTGTACTTCTGATGAAGAGCTAATTCATACTTGTCAAGAAACTCCTTCAAAGGAGTCTGTTTGTGCACATATTTATCGAAAAATGGACACACACTCTCACCGGGACGTGCCGCAGTCATTCCACCAAAAAACTTGTCCTTTAAATATACTGGTGCCCAATGAACTCGGTCTTCATATAAGGAACGAAGCCACTCGTGATCGCTAACTCCAAAACAATGAATCATAACCCCCCATGCTGCCTCGAATTCAATCACTTTCAATGTCTCATAAACTGCTTTAATCAATGCTTTCCTGATTGCATCGTAATTGTGCAACCCTCCCAATTTTTCAGGTACTTTTTTCATAATTAATGACAAGCCAAAACAATGATGAGATTTCGGAAAAATTTCTGCAATTGCAATCTGCAAAGCCCTGCACCTATCTGTAATAATAGTTTGAGGAGAACATCCTGACATACACATAACCCATGTTCTAAACAACCATGTATATGATTCGATCGTTTCACCTGCAAGCAGCCCACAACCTAATAACACTGTTTGACCATGTTGATTTATTCCAACAAAAGCCACAAGAGGAATTTCATATTTGTTTGACAAATAAGTGTTGTCAAAATAAATAACATCACCAAAATAACCGCATGCAGTCTTGGACCTGGCATCAACCCATAATACATTCCTCAAATGCCCTTCATCGTTGAAATCCATTGAATAAAAGAAGTTTGGATTAGTCAGTTGCATACGGCAAAGGAAATTATAAATGGTTTGCACGTCACCTTTTTTTAGATTCAACTCATTAGAATATTCAGAGAAAGTTTTATTGTCTCTTGCATTGGAATTTGAATTACCATTACCTCCCGCATCTATCACAAGTGCACGATATAACTTAACTGTTTGAACCTCAGCATTTGAACAACTAGGCAACAACTTCTTTTTAGTCCCAATTCCCACATTTTTAATTGATTTATGTATCGTAGCACCTAAGATGTGGTTATGTTCGAGGGTAACCTCGTGTATCCTCCATCTCTGAGACTCCACTAACCCCATCTTTATCATCGCAGGACAACCAGTTCTTGTCTCTTTTCTGAAACTGTTAACATCTTTTATTCTTTTGAAACCTTGACTGCTACAGCAAAGCACTGCACCGTATTTTTCTCTACTATTTCTCTTGAACCATGAATTCTTCACCCTCACACAAAATCCCACCTCCTTGGCATAACAAATATAATAATTGTAAGCATCATCGTATGATTCAAATTCCATTCTACTAGCAGGTGCGAGAAATTCCTTTCTTCCTTCAGAAGGATCATTTTGACAGTCTAATTCAATTAGTACATCATCTGCATCTGGTATTTGATCGCAGTACAGAGAAGTATCGTCCATCTAGCAGATCGTCAAACAAAATCAATAAGCTACCTTTAATCAAATAATGTTTGAACATTCAATTTTTTGATATATAAAGCCACCAAAATAATTTTCAATCGCATATTAACGTTTGTCCTCTTAAATTTCTCTATAGTAATTATTAAGTGTAACGCAAATAGACTTCGGGGATAGTAGCTCAAGCAGGAATCTTTCTAAGCATCTTCAAATGACATCTCCCTCTAGCTGGAGCATGTGGCTCAATTGGTTGTAGCCCTTGTCTCTATGCTAGGGGTAATGAAACTAACAATGATTTGAGAGGTTCAATCTTCCACTTAGCAAAAGAAAACGTAAATTAAATACAACAATTAATTGATTTTTCAGTTTTACTTGTGTGACACCAGTGGTAACATGATTCTTAATTGACTAATATGCAACTGTAAATTGAAGCATCATTGAACCCTAAAAGACAGCTCATATGACATTTACAGCATATGAGGTAACCACAAATTACCGAATATGAGCTAACAACAAATTAGCACACAATAGAACAGCGGTTTGAACACGTGCAAGAAGAGAAATCGAAGCCAAAATCATACTAATGGCTTTCAGAATATAAAATGAAAAAAAATACCAAAACGCGATTCACGTGAGTCAGCAATTATACTTATATCAACAAAAGATAGTCTACCTATCTATTCCAAAAAAGTTACACACACACTATTATTTTCACCTAGAGGACATTTCGATCCTCGCATAAAGCCATGTTCCAAGAAATTATATGCTATGAAGCACGGACATTTATGATTGCATTTAATTATCTCATTTTCTCAAATTATTATCAGTGTCCATGTCAGTATACTTGCTTGATAGATTGTGTATACTTGACTAAATAATATCAACATTTAACACAACAACTAAATATTAGTAATTGAGATTATTGGATTGTCTTTTTCATTTTTGGAGTGTGAGAACTAACTGAAACAAGAATTAAATTGAGATTAAGAGTTAGAAGTTAGACGGAGCATAGATATGAAAAATGAATTACCTTTAAGTGTTGTTCTTGTTCTTCTTCTCGTGGAGGTTGAGAATCGACGGCGGCGTCGATGGTAACAAGATTTTGGGTCTGGAACTCCAACATCATCAAATCAAATCCTTCGCCACTTCACACGCGCTCACTCTATTTCAGTTTATACAATCTTACATCTAGTCCCTCCTGCTAAAATGTACCCATGTTGAGTGCATTAAATTTACTGATTACATGGAGTGTTAAATACTTAAATGTACCGATGTAGTATCCATTTTCTAACACCGTTAAATGTACCGATGTGGAGTGCAGTAAATTTACTGATTATGTGGAGTATTAAATGTCACATACGATTTAACCGCCAAGTAATCAACGGTTAATTTCATATATGTTTTTTGGTCAAATAATCTAGTAGTTAGCATTCCACCTTTTAAGATGAATAAGTGAAATGTAATAGTAATTATTTGATAAAAATTAGTAAAGACAATGACTAATTTAATATGAACTAATTTGATATATTAAAAGAGTCGGAGATCTATTGAAAGTGATTTACATGGACAAGACAAATGTAGTTTAGGCAAAAATATTTTTATTTATTTTATTATAAAGTGAATAATTTAATATGAACTAATTGATAATAGAAAATACAAGAGTCTCAATACATGTAGAATCTAACCTCAGGTTCTTCAAAGAGTTGCCACAATACTGGTTTGAAATGAAAATCAGTCACTGAACTTAGCCGAACTGAACACACCAATGCCTTTAAAAAATGAACATTCAGAGCTAGGCACCGATCTTATTCTTATTTTCTCTTCCCAATCAATAAGTCGGTCAATTATAATGAAAGAATTTGGGCAACAACCAAACTGACAACTAAACTTCAGTCCAACATCACTGCAAAACAGTGTTGTCAATCGTAGATCACACAAAGCAATAGTTTGTTTAGATTTCGCTTTGCTTAAGTGCTATTGTGCCATGATTTCAATCCACTTTTAACACTGTTATTTGCTAAAGGAGTTATGCTATTTTTCAGTTTATGGGTCACACTACGAAACGAAAAATGCATTAAAATTCATTTTCATGTGTAACATGGATTTATAATACCACTATAATAGGTATACTAGAAGTACAAGTGAAAAATTTCAAGAACCTTGAAAATCTCAACTAGGTAATTAATGCAATGAACACCAAAATCATACAAAAAAGAAATAACACATCTTACTAGTCTATTTATCGGAACAGATGTCATTGCAGTCATAAAAAGTAAGGCCCTTTGTTGACAATTTCTAATCAAAAGTATGATAATTCAATTGATATCCTTGATGTTTTATCTTTGCTCTTGACAAAGATAATGTTCTAATAGATGTGTTCAAGATATTTCAACAACAGAAAGGGAAGAAAATACTTACTCAGGAAACATGTCAATTGTTCAACTTTTGAAGCAATAACAGTGTAACACTACCATGTAAATCAAGGCCAGAGGAGATTTTGGTGCCCTGGACAAATTAAATGAACGGTGCCTTCATGATCATATCACTAGAATTGTTTCCTGTGCATTTTTTTGTTTCAAAGTACAACAGCAGATTGCAAATAAGATATTACTAATAATTTAAACGTATAAAAATGTATCTCGGCAGATGTAATGGTGACAGGGATAACAAGCATTAGGAAAGACAAATGAATATCTTCAAAGATCACAATATCACAAAGTTTTATTTTGATTCTACTATTAAATATGTCAATTGTTCAACTTTCCAAGCAGTAGCACTGTGCCTAAAAAAAAAAAAAGCAGTAGCACTGTCATGTAAATGATTTAGAAAGATTGATTAGTTATTTCAAAAATGACACGGGAAGTCATATGATTATAGAACTATTTAGATATACAAGTTGTAGAAATATGTACATAGCATATAACATACAAACAAACACTAATTTTCTAAAGTACAATGATTGTTACTCATGTCCCTGTTCTACATCACAGACCTTAATAAGGGATTCTTCTAAAGCCTGCAACGCTATATTGTAATGGTCTACAGAAAGTACTCCCTCCTCTACAACTTGTAAGGCACCTCTAAATAACTGGTTAGACCGGTGAATACGATCAGTATCATCAGAACTACCAAAAGTGTGATCCGGAATATAAAGGCGTTTGTAATCTTTCTTCCACCGTGAAAGAATATACTTAGGAGGAATCTCTTCCACCCCATTAAAATTGAGTACGCACAGTGCATGTCGACATAGATATCCATAAAAATTAAAGCAACAACAAATACAACGAACTTCACCTGCTGATCTACTGTACAAAACTTCAAAATCCTTGATCTCTCGCCTGTTTCCCTCGATCAAAACACGCTCTTTGACTAAGAAGATTACGATGGCACCATCCACGTGTAATTGAGTCGTACCAAAACAAGAGAACATTTCTCCCACTTCAAATTGGAACTTGGTGAATATTTCTTTTGTGTACATTCTAGAGAGCTGCAGTTCAAATGAACATTTGGTTTTAAGCAGGGGGCTTGAGCTTCTTGATTCAATATCTGCTAAAGATTCTTCCTTGTACTTCTTATGAAGAGCTAATTCATACTTGTCAAGAAACTCCTTCAGAGGAGTCTGTTTGTGCACATATTTATCGAAAAATGGACTAATACTCTCACCGGGGCGTGCCGCAGACATTCCACCAAAAAACTTGTCCTTTAAATATACTGGTGCCCAATGAACTCGGTCTTCATATAAGGAACGAAGCCACTCGTGATCACTAACTCCAAAACGTTGAATCATAAATCCCCATGCGGCCTCAAATTCAATCACTTTCAATGTCTCATAAACTGCTTTAATCAATGCTTTCCTGATTCCATCATAATTGTGCAACCCTCCCAATTTTTCTGGTACTTTTTTCATAATTAATGACAAGCCAAAACAATGATGAGATTTCGGAAAAATTTCTGCAATTACACTCTGTAAAGCCTTGCACCTATCTGTAATAATAGTTTGAGGAGAACATCCTGACATACATGTAACCCATGTTCTAAACAACCATGTATATGATTCGGGCATTTCACCTGCAAGCAGCCCACAACCTAATAACACTGTTTGACCATGGTGATTTAGTCCAACAAAAGCTACAAGAGGAATTTCATATTTGTTTGACAAATAAGTGTTGTCAAAATAAACGACATCACTAAAATAACCACATGCAGCCCTGGACCTGGCATCAACCCATAAGACATTCCTCAAACGCCCTTCATCGTTGAAATCCATTAAATAAAAGAAGTTTGGATTAGTCAGTTGCATACGGCAAAGGAAATTATAAATGGCTTGTGCATCACCTTTTTTTAGGTTCATCTCATTAGAATATTCAGAGAAAGTTTTATCGTCTCTTGCATTGAAATTTGAATTACCATTACCTCCTGCATCTATCACAAGTGCACGATATAACTTAACTGTTTGCCCCTCAGCATTAAAACAACTTGGCAACAGCTTCTTTTTAGTTCCACTTCCCATATTTTTAATTGATTTATGTATCGTAGCACCTAAGATGTGGTTATGTTCGAGGGTAACTTCACGTATCCTCCATCTCTGAGACTCCACTAATCTCATCCTTATCATCGCAGGACAACCAGTTCTTGTCTCTTTTCTCAAATTGCTAGCATCTTTTATTCTTTTGAAACCTTGACTGCTACAGCAAAGCACTGCACCGTATTTTTCTCTACTATTTCTCTTGAACCATGAATTCTTCACCCTCACACAAAATCCCACCTCCTTGGCATAACAAATATAATAATTGTAAGCATCATCATATGACTCAAATTCCATTCCGACAGCAGGTGCGAGAAATTCTTTTCTTCCTTCAGAAAGATCATTTTGACAATCTAATTCAATTACTACATCATCTTCATCTTTTAGAATATCAATGCCTTCTCCATCTGGTATTTGATCACAGCACAGAGAAATATCGTCCATCTAGCATATCGTCAAACAAATATCAATAAGCTACCTTTAATCATATAATATATGAACATTAGATTTTTTTATATATAAAGACAGAAAACGTAAATTAAATACAATAAGTAATTGATTTTTCAATTTTACTTGTGTGACACCAATGGTAACATGATTCTTAATGGACTAATATGCAACTGTATACTGAAGCATCATTGAACCCTAAAAGACTGTTCATATGACATTTACAGCATATGAGCTAACGACAAATCACAGGATACGAGCTAACGGCAAATTAGCACACTATAGAATGGCGGTTTGAACACGTGCAAGGAGAAGAGAAATCGAAGCCAAAATCATACTAATGACTTTCAAAATATAAAATGAAAAACTAAGTAGCAGGATCGAGAATCACTTACAATTGTTTGTATACGATTAAGAATTCAAAACATGGTAAACCTCAGCCACAAAACATAATCTTAATAGCAAAACGCGATTCACATGAGTCAGCAATTATACTTATATATTTATATCAACAAGATAGTGTACATACCTATTTCCATAAAAGCTACACACACAATATATTATTCACCGAAATGACATTTAGATCGTCGCATGAAATTATATACTGCTATGAAGCACAAACATTCCTAGAATTAGGCGTGTCCCGGTGTCAGACACGCATCAGTGTTCTACACCGACACATGATTACATTTAAGTATCTGATTTTCTCAAATTATTATCAGTGTGTCCATATCAGTATAAATGCTTCATGGATTAAGTATAGTTGACTAACTAATATAAACATTTAACACAACAACTAAATATTAGTAATTGAGATTATTGGATTGTATTTTTCATTTTTGGAGTGTGAGAAGTAACTGAAACAAATAATTACATTGAGATCTTCATAATTAAGAATTAAATTGAGATTAAGAGATAGAAGGAAGGAGCATAGATATGAAAAATGAATGAATTACCTTAAAGTGTTGTTGTTCATGTTCTGGTGGAGGTTGAGAATCGACGGTAACAAGATTTTGGGTGTGGAACTCCGACATAATCAAATCACTGTAACTTTGTATCAATTTTCACAATGAATGATACTTTCCAATAGAAGGAGTTAGAAATTTAATTGAAAGTGAGTTACATTATTACATAGAAGACAAAAATATTTTTACTTGTTTATTTTATGAATTTAATTTATATGCACCGTCAATATAAATTTATTTTACACATGCGTCTAATAATATAACGACACATCATGTATCATATTTAAAAACACATACGTCACATTCATTAAATGATATGACAACATATTATTGGATGTATGTGTAAAAATTCTTTACACCGACGGTGCACACCAATTAAACTCTTATTTTATTATAAAATGAGTATAAACCCTTTTTTCTCGAGTATAAACCCATTTTAGTCTACATCATAAAACTGTGGGACTCAATTCATTCTGGTAAAAAAAAAAAAGTAAAACTGTAAAAGGAATAACTTGGTCAACCATAGTAAAAAAATGGATATATTTTATTTATTTATTTTTAATAAAAGAAATTAATAATTATGTATAACAATAATTTTTTTGAAGCAAGTATTTTTTTTGGTTACGAAGCAGGTATAGCAACAATTAAAAGAGATAAGTTGGTAGTATTTGATATTAATTAAAATGAGACAATTTAATCACCAGCATATGCATGAATAATTGGAAAATTTTACCTTACACCTCAATAAAATAATTATACTCCAATCCATACAAACCACCAAATATTTAAAATTTATCCCTTTTACCATTTGATTTCTCACACCTTCAGTTTTCACCCTCACTTTCAACCAGAAAACTTCATCTAAATTATCTTATTCACAATTTTTTTGCCAAATACTCTTTCCGATCTTATATATAAGTAAAAATTAACTTTTTAAAATTCAATATATATATATATGTATATATATATATATATATATATATATATATATATATATATATATATATATATATATATATATATATATATATATATATATATATATATATATATATATATATATATATATATGAGAGACCGGAGAGAGTAGTTTAGCATAGAAAATCCCACACTAAGTATCTAGAAAACCATGAAAACAATTTACAGTTGTGAACATAGTTCTTCACTTAGATGGAAAGTTACAACAATTGAAAGAGCCAATAAAAGCTTGGCATATCATGTCTCAGAACCAAACTACTTCCTATGTTCATCAGAATATGTATGTAGGCTCACCAAACATACAGACATGTATTTCCAGTAAGGGTTTGATGACCTTAACAGCTGCATGACGCCATGACCAACCACTATAGTTGTTTATACAACTGTGAATTCACATTCTATGCTTTTTACATGATTTTGCAAACTTCATAACTATAGAAGAACAATTTATGTGCCAAAGCTAGGCAAATGAAAAAGCTGAATAGTTACATTATGCACAGCATATTAGCATTATTCTTGATTTATATATTCAAACTTGTCCGGCGAATCTTATTCAAAGACTCTTTAAATGTCTGCCAAGAAACTATATAATGATTTTCGGAAATCATGCCTTCTTCAACTACTTGCATAGCACGTTTGTACAAATGATCAAAACACTGAACTGGGTTGGTAATATCAACATCATCTGAGTTGAGATGTGGTACATACAATCGCTTAAAATCTTTCCTCCATCTAGACAAAATATATTGACGTGGAATTTCCTCCACGCCATTGCAATTAAGGATATACAAGGCATGCCTGCATGGGTATCCTTTGAAGTTAAAGCAACTACAAATGCAGCGTACTTCGGCTACCGCTTTATCATACAGCACTTCAAAATGCCTATCATCTCTTACTGGTTCTTCTCCTTGATCTTTTCCTTGATCTTCTTTTACCATGTATGTTACTATAGACTCGTTTGTTTGAACTTGTGAGACGCAGAAACAGGAAGACATCATTACCACCTCATCTTGCAACTTCCTGAATATTGCATTTGTGTACAATTTAGAGAGTTGCAGCTCATAGTAGCAACTTGTTTTTAGTAACCGGTTTGAATTTTGCGACTCCAAATCATCAAGAGCTTCAGTTTTTTGCTTCTGTTGTTGAACTAATTCATAAATCTCAAAAAAATCTTTCAAAGAAGTTTGTTGATGCACATGACCCTTGAAATACGGAACCACAGATTCACCCTTTTCATAATCATAAATTCCAGCAAAAAATGTGTCCTTGGAGTAAACTGGAGCCCAGTGTTCTCGTTCCTCATGCAAGGTTTGGAGCTTTTCGTGATTTCTTATTCCAAAATGCTGGATCAGGGCATCCCAATCCCTTTCAAATTCATCTATTGTTTTAGGGTCATATATGACTTTTGTTAGCGCCATCTGAAGCGCCTCATATTCTTGAAACTGCACCATAAATCCACAGATACTCTGCATTACTTGTAGTAGGCAAATTCTATGGTGAGCCCTCGGAAAAACCTCTGCTATTGCACTTCGCACGGTCTTAGATTGGTTTGTAACAATAGTTTGTGGAGGGCGACCAGACATAGAAGTAAGCCATGCCCTAAATAACCAAATATATGTTTCAAATGTCTCATCTGCAAGCATACCACATCCTAGCAAAACAGATTGACCGTGGTGATTAACACCAACAAATGCAACAAGGGGAATCTCATAATTGTTCGACAAATATGTTGAGTCGAATGCAACCACATCACCAAAATAATTAAATGCAGACCTAGATCTAGAATCAATCCAAAATATGTTCCTTAGTTGTCCATCATCATTTAGATCCATCACATAGAAAAAGTTAGGACTCGTGAGTTGACAGTGGCAGAAGTAATTTGAAATCAGTTTTGCATCGCCTTTTTTAAGTTTCAAACTCCTGGAAAATTTAACATTGTTGCTAGTTCCTCCTTCATTAGAATTTGAGCTCCCATAACCGGAAGCATCTACAGTTGGTGGGCGATATAACTTGATTGTCCGTACTTCAACATCAAGAGTTGGCTCAACTTTTCTTTTGGTTCCACTGTCCGTCCTCTTATGCGATTTAGAGTTTTGAGCTCTCTCAGGATCAAATGAATGGTTATGCTCAAGCTTAACTTCATCGACCCTCCACATGTTAGATTCCACTAATCTCAATCTAATCATTGCTAGACAGCCTGTTCTTGTTTCTTTCCTATGACTATTAGCTTCTTTAATTGTTTTGAAACCCTCACAGTTACAGCACAAGACAGCACCACGCTTCTCTTTACTGTTACGTTTGGCCCACGAAGATTTGACCCGAATAGCAAATCCAATCTCCCTAGCATAGCTATTATAATAGTTATAGGCATCATCGTAAGTTTCAAACTCCATTCCCACAACAGGTTGGGTGTAGTCTTTTTTTCCTTGAGATTCTCCATTGTGACTGTCAACTACAGTTGTTTCATCTCGTCCATTTTCATGTTCGCTTCCATCAAGCCCAAACAATTGACTACAACCATTCTCAAGCTCGTTGCCCTCGTCCACAACCTCAAGTAGTTGTTCAGTGTTTGGAGATCCTTCATCTATCTGGAATTAGCGGAAAAAAATTCAAAGTCAAAACAAGATCTACGAAATTCGAGTATGCATTGAATTTGACATCAGAACCTGAAACATCTTGACAACTGAGCTCAAAGATTACCACCAGATTCCAAATTGACATTTTATATTACTCACCGGTGGTAAGTTTCATTCATTTTTTGACTGTGTTATCAACAGCGGCTTGTTAAAAATAGGGAAAAACCAAAAATCTGCTACGACATATAGTGGACAGTGTTGCGGGGAAAATAGCGAAAGCCGCATAGTGGTTGAAATTAGATCAGTCATATATAAATAAAGTGATGCGACATACAAATTAAAAATCGGCATAAACATTAAAAAAAGTGACTAATATAAACTCAAAGGGCTGAAAGAATCCAAAAAACACAGGGCTGAAATAATTATAGAGTAACAGAAGAAATAAACTAAATAGGGGAAGAGAATGGAAAGGAAGTAATTACCGAAGTCAATCCTCACTTACTCTTCAGTTATTCTTTTTAAAGAAAAATTAAAATGGTCACATGCTTTTTTTTAGTGTTATCATTACAAAAATAAAAAATTGTTTCCTCCGCTATCTTTGCTATTTAAGCTATCAACGCTACAGGAACAGCAGCCGCTATTGGCGTGGTAGCAAAACAGTTGTAGCGTATCGAATTTCATAGCGTTTTGCCCAAATCCCAGCGGCTATTTGACAACACTTGACAGTTGACACAATATACCAGTTATATCCATAATGCATTGGCACCCATCTCAGAAAAATGATTTATAATTCATCTATTATTGTATGTTAGTTTCTCAATAAAAGAGTCTAAAATAATTATGAAGTTAATCATTGTCATTAAGCACCTATGATATCCTACACCTTTGAAAATGTGACAGAAAGTTGAAGTGATAGTCAACATAATTAAAATCAAAGCATCATTCTCTTTTATTTTAACAGTGACAACAAGACAACCAGTGTACTTCTCACGTTGACCTCACGAAAAATACTCAGCGCCAACAAAAAACTCATCAATCCAATAACATTGCACCATTTTTTTCTCAAAACATGGAGAATCCCTTTGGACATGGAAAACTCGTCAATATAAAAGAGTCTCAATACAAGTAGAGTCAAGTGTCAAGTTCTTCAAGAAATGCCATGACACAACAATTGGAAAGTCATCAAATTTAGCCGAACTAAATGGCGTCCAATGTAATAAAAAAGATGAAATATTCAAAGTTTGGCATCTTTTTTTCTTTTCCCAACCAAAGAGTCGTTCAATTATAACGAAAGAAGTTGGGCAATAGGCAAACTGACAAATAAACTCCAGACCACTCCAACATGACTTGCAAAACTGTGATGTCAATCGTGGATAGTAGTAAACATCGATTTATTCAAATTTCGTTATGCTATACTGCTATTACCCATTTTTAGCCGCTATTTCACAACACTTTTATACAATATAATAATTCCAACGTTGAGATGAATAATTACCGTGATATCAAGATTAGGGTTCAGACACAAGTCCTTATCATTTAGAGAACACATGGTATCACCGCTTGACATGAGCCCTGTTAAAAAGAATAAGACATTAACCTTCCCTTCCATAATCTCACAATTCAAGTAATCACATTTCAACTCAAATACATCATAACATAATACACCACAATGAACAATTGTTCAGCACATATGAATTTTCATATATACAAAACACAACGGAAACTGGAATGATTAATTTTACACTGACATCCAATAGAAAACAAACATTTCTCCATGTCATACAATTAAAGTGGAATGTAGCAGGGTGATTTGGCAGAATACACGGTTTTTCTTTTGTTGGATAAGTGGGATGACCGGGGTTCGAACTCCGCCCCCTGCACATACAATGCAATGTCTCTGCCAATTGAGTTAAGCTCACGGGACACGATTTTACTAGACTGTAAAATTATTATTACTATTATTATTATTATTACATTGTCAGTGCTTATTCTATTTTCTTCCATTATTATTAGGTTAATAAAATGCACTGAAAAATCCATTACACAATGTTATTGAATTGACATACATACAATACAATAAGCATATATACCGAAGAAAGTAGAATTAGGATTTTAAATGCAAGAAACTAAAATTGAAAAAAAATAAACGGAAAATTGAGGGTGAAAGGGAACTCACTGAAGGAACAATAACTTTATTGTTGAAAATTTTGAGTTTTAAGGCGGAATCGTGTGATTGTTGCAAAGAAAAGAAAGAACGAGTTGAGTTGAGTTGAGTTGAGCTGAGCTGTGAAGAAGAAGAAGAAAGTTGAAGGGAGCGATGTTGCTTTCTACACGCCCAAGGCCCAACCAAACACATCCCTATCATTGTGTTTTTATTATTTTTGACAAGTCAATGTTTATTTTTAAACTATAATTTTATTTTATTTTTAAAATGGTACTCCTATAATCCAAAATTAAAAATTAGTAAAATTACTTTATTTACTACCTTTGTTCATAAAAACCTCTTGACCCAAAAATAAAATAAAAAAGAAATCTTTTGAATAAACCAAGAGAATTAAAAAAAAAAGTTTGTTGTGATACGATCCCCACAGTTCAAGCACACATTCCCTAATTCATTTTTACCAATCATTCACAGCAAGCTACCAGTAAGTAATCTTTAGGAGAATGTTAACATGTGCATATATGGCACATATTAAGGTAGTAAAAATAGAAATTATGTCTTAGAATTTGTGCATTTTAACTTTTCAAGCATTAAATGTCTTGTATCATTAAATGTTAAATTTCTATATTAAGATACTTTATCATGTGCCCTATATGCACATGTTAACAAGACCCTAATCTTTAACCAACAACCAAATATTGGCTCTTATATGCCATAAAAAGGTACTCTGGTTTCTATTAAAAACACACAACAGAAAAGGATCTAACCGAGTTTGCATAAACAGGAGGACAACATGAGCTTTTGAATATCCATACCCGAAAATAAGACGAAAATGTGCTGACTATATATTCATATAAGGCATTAGAGAATGACGAGTGAGTGTCAATATTAAAAAAGTGAACCCCATTTTTTGATTTAAAAGACTAAATCATGTGAGAAGTTTTAAGCTGTTTATAATTTTCATTTCTTACTTTTAATTAATTACAAAAATACCACCTTATTTCCACATTACATCCTATTTTTAAAGTTTCTAAAGATCACAGGGTCTATCGCAAGTAGTTGGTGCACATTGTGTGTGAATGTTGTAAACCAGAAGTATCAAATTCGATTCCTACTAATAAAAAAACAGGATTCTAAAAGTTTTGTATCACATTGAAAATATACAAATCTTCGTAGGTGATGGTACTTTTGCAATGAAAGGTAAAGACAAACAATTTCTCAAACAAAACAAATCCTAACAAATCACAACATGGTGAATCATAAAATGTTATAGAAATATGTAGCCAACCAACAAAATTAATAACACTAATACAAGCATAGTATAGTCCAAATCAAAATCAATGGATATAAACAAATAGTGATAAGTGCCAAAATAAATAAACAACAACAAAAAGCTGCGATATACTATTCATGCAATGAAATCTTGTGATGAAATTACAATGAAATCTTGTGAACCTCACGATCCAACTTTTTGACAATCAAATATCTTCCTTTTTAATATTCCAATGCAAAGGGACCACTTCAACAAAAAATCATAATTTGAGTCGCAATTAAAATTATGTTTTTTCATATAAAAAAAAAAAAGATTTGCAGAGTATGGTATGACAATAGTTATTCTCTCACCAGAGTATGGATCCTCAGTTCTTCACAGTTCAAATACAAAATCCGACCATCATCTTATCGCAACTTGACACCAGCCCTCAATTACAGGGTCATACGATCCTCACAGTTCAAGCACACATTTCCTAATTCATTTTTACCAATCATTCACAGCAAACTACCAATAACTAATCTTTACCCAAACCAAACCTTGGCTCTTATATGCCATAAAGAGGTACTCTGGTTTCTATCAAAAACACCCAACAAATAGAGTAGACTCTAACCAATAAACAGTTTATATGAACAGAAGGACTACATGAGGCCTTTGAATATCCAAAGATTCCAAACGCGAAAATAACACAAATTTGAGCCGACTGTATTCATATAAGCCGTTAGAGAATTATGAGTGTCAATATTTAAAAATTGAACCCCATTTGTTGTCTGATCATCACACAAAACAGTTACAAATTCCACCTGTAAAGGATACAGGAACTAAAATGCCACTCAATCGCAAAGATTGTATAAATCACAAATCATAACAAAATACACAGGAACGGGAGAAGTCTGTCAAAGGTGCAATACACTTTATGCCACAACTTGGAAAATTGAGAGTTTGAGACAATAACCTAGTTAAGTTCACCGATCAACAAACTATGGATATATCTCAATATGAGTAACTACGGCTTACGGAGAGCTCCCCCCACCAGAAAGCCTCTACTATTCATAATCGTTATTTAGTTTGCACGGCTTTTGAACACATCAAGATCCATTTCAGAAGGATCAGTTGCCTGCAACTCTATCTGAATTCCGTCAAGCTCCCTCTTGAACCTGTCTTTGGAGCTTGCATAAATCATCTTGCTTCTCACCCTTGCAGTATCAGGCGACCTAGACATAAAACCAACAAAATTAATGCAGATAGAAAAAATTATGTATGGAAAGATATAGGTACATGCATATCTAAAAGCAAACATTACCACCCAATGAAAAAAATTCTGCTTTTGGGGACATTCCCTTCTGTCAGATACTCAAAATCATAAACAGCATAACGGCACTCATCAGCTGGAAGGCACTTGGTGAAATCTTCATAGCCTTTAGCTGGATCACCAAGCGTCTCCACAACAACTTGCTTCTGAGCCTCCTCGATCTTATAAACTATAAAGCGGTGTGTCCTTTTTGCCTTGAGCTCCATAAACCTTAACTTGCAGTCATCATGGACTGCCATACCTGATGCTGCATTTGCCTGTAGAATTGCAGTTACAAACACATCACAATCATCAATCTTTCACACACCAGCAAATCAACAATCCCGTGTGTACACAAATAAGTAAATTTTGCAGTTTAAGATTACTCAATAAAAGATAACAAAGGAAAAGCACTTTTCGTCCCATATGTTGGCATTTGTCAAAGAATAAAATGATTTAAAAGAAATACTACTAAAAGACTAAACCATGAGAGGTTTTTAGTTGTTTATCATTTTCATTTCTTGTGTCGAAAAAAAAATCATTTTCATTTCTTACTTCTAATTAATTACAAAAATACCACCTTACTTCCCATTACATCCTATTTCTTAAGTTTCTAAAAATCACAGGATCTATCGCGAGTAGTTGGTGCACATTGTGTGTGTGTTACAAGTACCGAATTCGATTCCTACTAATCAAAGTGTGTGAGTGTTGTAAACAAGTACCGAATTTGATTCCTACTAATCAAAAAACAAGTTTCTATATTTTTTGTATCACATCGAAAATATACAAATCTTTGGATACAAGGTGAAGGTATTTTTGCAATTAAAGGTATAGTCCAAATCAAAATCAATGGATATAAACAAATAGTGATTAGTGCCAAAATACATAAACAACAACAACAAAAAGCCGCAATATGTTTCAATACGCGTCTTCTTCAAGCTAATAATAAATCTAATAAAAGAAACTTTACCAAAATAAATCTAATAAAAGGAATATTCTCTAATTAAAAATTGTTCCAAATACAATAATTAACACAAAAAATAAACCGATTCAACATTTTCGCCACAAAAAATATTAAAAAAATCACACAAGTCAGATCACAAAAACACATCAAATTCATAATAATCCACTAAAATCATCTTATTATATGAATCAATCTGAAAACAATTGAATTAAAGTAGAAATGATGAGATTAATATGAATCAGATCTGAAAATGACGTAGCTGAAATGAAACAATCGGATCAAAGAAAAATCCAGCTCGAATTATACTGAACTCAGCAACAAGAGCTTAAATCGGAGACGAAATCGAGTAGACTAAATTCAATCATACAAAAAAAAAATTAAAAAAAAAATCGAAATTCGCGGAAATTGCTGAGAAAACTTAGTTAGCGGAAAATAAGTAAAGAAGAAGAAAAATTAGAGAAAACGAACCATGAGTTAGTTGTGGTTGTTGGAGAATTGATGATTGGGAGCGATGGTGGTGGAGAAGATATAGGAGAAGGTGTTTGATTTGATTTCTTCGATCGAGGGTTGGGTTTCAGAGAGAGAATGAAAATGAGAAATGTGAAAGGAAAAAAGTGTGTGGTGGAGCGTGACAGTGTCTTATTAATATCCGCGGCGCGTGTGTTCGAAATGGCCCAATGATGGTTTTGGTGGTCCAAATTCTTTTGGGCTTGTGGCCCAAATTAGTTGTATTTCTCTTTTTTGTTGTTTGCTTTCGGTGGGAATTTATTCAATTTTTGTCTCTTCAAGGGTCCTACACTGACAGTGTAATCCGACCAGATGTACCTTTCGTGAGGTTACAAATATCCTCCACCTCAAACCAACAAACAATAATCACACACCTAAAATTTTATATTAGATTTGAATTCAAATAAAGATGTTTGAGTTTTTTTTTCTCGCATTTCTTGAGCTTCTCATGCGCCCTCTGAGTTGAGTGTTGAAGGATATGAAATCCGGAAAAGCAGAGTTTATTACTTACGTTGCAAATTGAATTTGCACTTTAATGGGTGAATTTTGTAAAAATATTTTTATAGGAGTGAAGAAAAGGTGGGGATAAAGTTATTAGATTTTATAAGATTACTTAGCAATAGCAAACTGTATTTTTTTTTTATATAGTTTTTATTACTTGTGAAAATAAGATAAAAATAGTTCATGGACAAAAAGTCTCACAAGTAATTATATCGGTAAATTCAAATATCATGAATAAATATGTAAAATATTTTACTAAACATATGTAAAAAATCATTTATATATATGTTAATTAATATAACATTTCAATTCTATAAAATACTTAGTTTTTAATTTTTATTGTTTATTGCCTATACTTTTTTTATTATTCTCTTTTTAGTGGTTAAGTGATTAGATGGCTAATAGTAGTGTAGGTCAACAATCAAAATGTTATTGTCTTTTACATCATAATTTGTTGATACTATCATTTTAGAATTGAGAGTTGTGTGTAATTCAACTCTACAAAACTGTTTTGTAAGGTGAAAATTGCCTCTTATTTATAAATTCTTGTGCAGACCAACTCACATTTGTGTCCGGCCGCATTGTAATCACACCAGAATTAGAAGATTTGTTGTTGAAATTTTCTCACCAAAAAGTAAAATTTATCAACATCAAATCTTAATCTGTGTCAAATTTTAATTTGTGTAAAATCTAATGAAATTTTTTACTTTTAACAATCTCTCAACTAATGAAATTTGGGTCATAGTGGTGTCATTTTATATAGTTTGGGAAATTTTCAAATGATTTCACGTTGCAACAGCCGCTTGCGCGTTGTAGCTACCCCAATGACTGTAACCATTACCACAACCACAATCATTGAGTTTTTAATTATGTTTGAATTTAAACTCAAAAGATAATTTTATTTTAAATCTTTAAATTATTACAAACCAAAGTTTCATGTGCCCTTGTGTTCTTTATACTCCCTAGTTTGTTTACAACTCCTAAAAAAATTCATCTTTTTATTGGTTTTTCTCTCCTTCTGTTGATCATGTCATAGTTATATAAATTGATTGAATAATTATATTGTTGCCTGAGTTAGTTATATTGGATTGATCATAAAAACTAGGAGAATAATACTCCAACATAACTAGTTTGTTATATATTGTTGCCTAGTTAGTTAGACAATGTTACCATCTTCTATATTTATGTCAATAGTGTTAGATAACGTTAAAACTTAAAATTAAGGTATTAAGGCCGGGGAGAATGACGGGCATAACTGAATTTGAGGAATCAGTTGGACAAGTTATATATTGATTATTACGAATTTGAGGAGGCGCGCTGATAACAACCAGAATTATAGAGAAAAGGCTTTTGCAAGTAAACTTGCGATTTTCATTAATTTACAAAGGAAAATACAATCTGCAAATGTATCAGAGAAGTTTTGCTCTCTCAGAAGATAACTTCTTCTGGCCAAATAACTTCCTAATAACTTCCAACATAAAATAAAAAATAACAAACATCAAACTTAAATACAATCCACAACCAATAACTAACTTTTTAAAATTCAAACTAACACACTAATATTATATTATTTATTTATTTATTGTAATTTTTTTGTTTCTCCTTTGATAAACCCTCCAAATGACGGGTTTACCCTTCTCTTTAGTCTGTGCGCTATCATTGCCACCGCCAAGAGAAACAGCCTTGTCCTCAAGGCTGAAGGAAGGAAATTGACCAATGATGAAGTCTTTATCTTCCCAGGTAGCTTCCTCAATAGGCTTGTTCTTCCAATGGATAAGAACTTGAGAAATAGATATGCCATGTCGGATCACTGTCCGTTGTTCTAAAGCTGTCTCTGGTTCCCATATAGAATCTTCACTAGCCTCCAAACTAGCAGGAAGAGTTGAAGGAACTACAGCATCACCAACAGCTTTCTTAAGCAAGGACACATGGAAAACAGGATGGATTCGAGATGTAGGAGGTAACTCCAACTTGTAAGCAACAGCCCCAACACGTTCAATCACCTTAAACGGGCCAAAATACCTCGGAGACAGCTTGGGACAAATTCTAGCCGCAACAGATTGTTGTACATGAGGTCTCAACTTCAAGAAAACCAAATCACCCACTTCAAAAGAACGTTCTTTACGATGTCTATCTGCCTGTGTCTTCATTCGGTCACTAGCACGGGATAGATGATGCTTCAGTTGTCGCAAGCATTCATCACGATCAGCCAAGTCACGTTGAACAGCATCCACTTTAACTTCGCCCGGTAAATAATTAGTGATAACCGGAGGGGAACGACCATACACCACTTCAAACGGAGTTGTACCTGTAGAAGCATGAAAAGTAGTATTGTACCAATATTCCGCCCAAGGAAGCCACATGGCCCAAGTCTTAGGCTGATCAACAATAAAACAACGAAGAAAAGTCTCTAAGCAACGGTTAACTACTTCTGTCTGACCATCAGTCTGAGGATGGTATGCAGTGCTGAACTTCAAGAATGTACCTTGCTGTTTAAAGAGTTCCTGCCATAAATTACTAACAAAGATGGGATCTCTGTCACTCACAATAGATTCCGGAATTCCATGAAGTCGAACAACTTCTTTGGTGAAAGTTTCAGCCAAAGATCTTGCAGAATAGGGACGCTTAAGAAGGATAAAATGGGCATATTTTGACAGTCTGTCTACCACTACGAAAATAGCTTCGAACCCTTTGGATTTTGGAAGGCCAGTAATGAAATCCATGGAAATATCTGCCCATACCTGATTTGGTATTGGAAGTGGCTGGAGCAGACCACCGGGTCTTGAAGTTGCATACTTGTTGCATTGACAGACAGTACAATTTTGCACAAAGGTTTGGATATCCTTTTTCATACCCTTCCAATACAAATTAGCAGCCAAACGACGATAAGTGCGATAAAACCCGGAATGCCCACCTTGAGGAGTACTGTGAAATTCCTTGGGAATGGTAGGAATGAAAATAGATGAAGCGGACATAACTAATCTGTCTTGATACAAAAGAACCTCATTTTGAAGTATAAACCCAGATTTTGTTATTTCCCCCTTTTTTAAGGCTGAAATGATTCCCTGTAATGTTGGATCCTGCTGCACTTCTGCATGTACAGTCTTAAAATCTAGCCATTCGGGGCGGAAAATCATAGAATTAAGTGCTAACTTGTCATCTGAATCCATAAGGACAACCATGGAATTGTTCGGGGAAACATCAAACTGACGCGACAATGCATCTGCACCCTTGTTCTCAAGACCAGGTTTATAGACTACATCAAATTGATATCCCAAAAGCTTAGCCACCCAATTTTGTTGATCCATTGTGGTTACACGTTGCTGCATTAATTGCTTCAAACTCTTTTGATCGGTGCACACCGTGAATTTGTTTCCTATTAGATATGGACGCCAATGTTGGATTGCAAGAACCACAACCATCAATTCTTTTTCATATGCTGATTTGTTCAAATTACGATCACTGAGTCCCTTGCTGAAAAACGCAATAGGCTTCTTATCTTGTATTAAGATCGCACCCAGCCCATTACCAGATGCATCACTCTCAATGAAAAATTCTTTGGTGAAGTCAGGCAATGCTAATACAGGGGCTGAAGTGACCTTGTGCTTAAGGTCCTCGAAAGCTGCTTGTTCCTTGACTCCCCACTTAAAACCTTCTTTCTTAGTCAAATCGGTCAACGGTCTTGCAATCTTACCATAGTCACGAATGAACTTTCTGTAATACCCAGTCAAACCCAAAAATCCGTGGACACCCTTGACATTCTTTGGCACAGGCCATTCTAACACACTGCTGATTTTAGATGGATCCATTGAGACCCCTTCATGAGAGATCACGTGACCCAAATACTCAACCGACAATTTGCCAAATGAACATTTCTTTTTATTAGCCACCAACTGTTGCTCAGCCAACACACTTAAAACTGAATTCAAATGTAGAATATGGTCTTGCCAAGTCATACTATACACCAAAATGTCGTCAAAAAATACTAAAACATACCTCCGCAACATTGGTTTGAAGACTTTATTCATTAATGCTTGAAAGGTGGATGGAGCATTCGTTAAACCAAAAGGCATCACCAAAAATTCATAATGTCCCTCGTGAGTACGAAAAGCTGTTTTATGAATATCTTCTTCTCGCATTCGTACTTGATGGTAACCAGACTTTAGATCAATTTTGGAAAAATATTGCGCACCATGTAACTCATCCAATAACTCATCAATGACTGGAATAGGGAATTTATCTGGAATAGTTACCTTATTCAAAGCACGGTAATCTACACACATCCGCCAAGAGTCATCCTTCTTCTTGACAAGAATAACCGGACTTGAAAACGCACTCTGGCTAGGTCTGATCACACCGGACAGCAACATTTCTTTCACTTGTTTTTCGATTTCTGTTTTGTGGTGATGAGGGTAACGATATGGTCGAACATTAACTGGTCCCTGACCGTTCAACAAGTGTATAGCATGCTCTTGCTGTCGACCAGGAGGCAATCCATGTGGTTCTTTAAAAATATTATCAAAATTGTCCAGTACTGACTTCATTTCAGACTGTTGATTTGGTGTCACCATACCCTGTTGAACATCACAATGCAACTGATCAAAGTGATTTTCATCAACATAGTTCTGTAATGGAGTGCACTCCCTAGTACGAATCCCTCTGATCTCAATCCATTCACCATGGTAGTCGAAACGCATTTTTTTCTCGGTCCAATCGATGTACGTGCATCCAATTTGTGTCAGCCATGCCATCCCCAGTACTAGATCATAACCGCCCAAATCAAAAAGCACAACATCTATCTCCCACTTAACCCCTTAAACAAAAATAATAACACCGTGGCACTCTCCTAAAGTCGGAGCCACATGTCCGTCACCCAATCTGATATCCCTCGCAGGAGTTTCGGTAATTCGCAAACCCAAAGCCAAAGCTAGATGCCTTGACATGAAATTTTTGTTTGCTCCACTGTCAACCAACATCAGCACCGGTATTGTCCCCACTGTCCCTTGCAACCTGATGCACTGAAGCATATCTTGATAATATTCAGTTTGTTTATCAAAAGTCAACACATGTTCAAAAGTCAGCACATTCAATTGCAATTCTTCTGCCCCTGTTTCCACATCCTCATCATTCAACACTCTTACTTCATTTTCATCTTCGGAATCATTCTCAAGTACCATAACACGCAGATTTTTATCCGGACATTGATGGCGAGGATGATACGGACCTCCGCATTTGAAACAGAGTCCTTTTTGACGACGATCGGCAATTTCCTGTGAGGACATATTCCTCACATTTCTGTCACGCCAATTTCCAGTGTTGGTAGTGTGTGTTTTATTTTGTCCAACACTAAACATTCCACGCGGACCACCTAAGGATTTTCCTCCAACGTTTCCTCCAGGAAGATCGCGATTATCTTTGTTATTACGAGCCATACCCCAATCACCATGTCTACCTTCATTCTGTGTGACAACCTTGTTACCAAAAACGTGTCTGGACAGTGAACCATGTGACCTTCGCGATGTCCAATCTCTTCGTCCCTCCTCCAATTCACGTTCTACTGCTCTTGCCACGTTCATTAACTTCGCTCTTGACATGGGCCCCATAGCGATCATGTTGCGAACCTTTCCTCGGATTTTGTCCTTCAAACCATGAACGAAATAACCCAAATATTGATCATTGGGTAGTTTGGGCAGTTGTGCTACTAACCTCTCAAAATCTTCAATGTATTCTTCGATCGTTCCTTCCTGTTGAAGCGCGGAAAGTTGTTCGAATACATTCCCATCACTAACACCACCATATCTTTCAAGAAGTGCATCTTTCAAATTTTCCCATGTCAATGTTTCATTCTCCTCCAACAGTCCTTTAAAAAAATGAATTGTAGGACCGTCCATACATAATTGTGCTAAATTCACTTTGATTTCTGGTCTAGTATTCTGCACATTGAAATAAACTTCCGCCCTTGCAATCCAACCAGCGTGATCATCACCATTAAACATCGGTAATTCAACCTTTTTAACAGATAGGCGAAATTCATCCCAGGCTTCATCGTGTAATTCAGGATTTTTCTTTTTGGTACCAACTGACTCATAATTGTGCGATGATTCTTCCCCATTCTTCTCCTTATTCGAATTCAATAAAGAGATGATCTTCTCCTGGTTCTCCTTATTTTGATTATGCATTTCATGTAAAGAAACCTCCAAAGTAGTGATTTTCTCTTCAAGTGCAGCCACTTTGGCCTCCATCTTTTTCGATGGCATCCGGCAGGTCGGACCAAATTGATAACAACCAGAATTATAGAGAAAAGGCTTTTGCAAGTAAACTTGCGATTTTCATTAATTTACAAAGGAAAATACAATCTGCAAATGTATCAGAGCAGTTTTGCTCTCTCAGAAGATAACTTCTTCTGGCTAAATAACTTCCTAATAACTTCCAACATAAAATAAAAAATAACAAACATCAAACTTAAATACAATCCACAACCAATAACTAACTTTTTAAAATTCAAACTAACACACTAATATTATATTATTTATTTATTTATTGTAATTTTTTTGTTTCATCTTTGATAAACCCTCCAAATGACGGGTTTACCCTTCTCTTTAGTCTGTGCGCTATCACGCGCATTGAGTGTGCAACTGTCTCGATGCTGTCCACACTACACTTGACATAGAAGACTACGAGTCCGCTGTCAAGTATTTCCAGACTTTCCTACAAATCGACGCACAGTTCAAGGATTCCGGCTCCAATTAGGTCCATATCCAGAGGGAGCATTTATTAGATTCAAAGAAACAGCTTGAAGGGATTGTGCGGAAGAAGCTCTCTGTGGTGGATCAGCGCGACCACCCTGTCATTGTTAGGTTTGTTCGTCCTTATACGTATCTTAGAACAGATTATATCGCTTATGCAGCTGGGAGATGTGTTTCTGTTCTATCTCTTGCAGAGTTGGTTGCAAAGGGCTATATCCACTTGTAGCAACCATTACACCACAGATACGACCAGCATTAGACAGTGCAGGAACAATCAGCTATGAGTTTTAGAAGCCAAATATGCAGATAATGTGGTAAATGACCCATCGGTTCAGAGATTTGTCTAATACTTTTGTTCATTTGGTTATTGACTTCATTGTGAATGTGTGTTTTTGTTCTCAATTATGGAACCAATGTCTATCTCATTTTGGTTCTGTTGAGTCTTGATGAGTTTCTAGTAGGCGCAATTATGTTGCCGCATGTATGTTGAGAGAGCTTTGATTTTTTGCACCAACACTTGTTAAAAGGTTTGTGGATTCAGTGCATTCAGGTGATGGACTTTGTAACAGAAGAATAAAGAAACGCAAATCACAAACAATGGTGCACAATTGTTTGATTATGCAGTTCGGCAAAGCGTGCATAAGTCTGTGACTACAAAGTAGTTGTAGTTCCATATTATTACTTAAATGAATTGGGGTTTACAATGTTACATGCCGTATATATAATACTACGGTCTAGATTCCTGAACCATACTTTCTCTACGCTTACTCAGCTCCCTCACATTTTACCCCTTCTATCTTTGCATCTTGCAGTCATTGGATGATTAACTTTTCGCACTTCTCAAACACCTTTTTGTTAACTTCCTCAAACTCCTTCTGCGTTACAACCTTGCATATCTTCAAACTATATCCCAAATCTAAATCAACCTCAACACTTGTCTGAGACGAAAGCTTAGTAATCACGTCATGGATTCTACTTCGAAGAAAAACCATTGATATAATTTTCGAGTTCCAGTGAACTTATCTCTTGAATATCTTTTCAAAAACAGGTAAAAGATGACACATCATATTTGCAAGAAAATCTTCTCCACCAATAGAACTTCCTGTCAAGGCTTTTATTCTGAATTTTCCTTTTTCTGCTTCAATAACAGAAACATCACAATAACCTGCATCCATATTGAAAATGAGAGCAATTTTCATGCTTTCATTGTCCATATCCTCATGAGAAGAAGCAGAAGAATTCAGTTGATGAACCACATACCACAAAGCCACTGCTGTTGGTTGAGGCATCAGTCTGATAACTTTAAGATCGGCCATCGCACAAGCACAACGTATCCAGTTTAGCTGCAATCGACTGAATGAAACTGGAACTGTGAACACTACATTTCTTATAGGTCTGTTCAGATGAGTTTCAACCATGGATCTTAATTCTATCATAAGTTTTCCAAGTAGTTCTACTGCAGTAGTGGAATCAAGTAGCACAATGAGGAAAAACTTGGTAAATCAAGTTGCATGCACTATGGCTTTGAAATAAAATTATGCAAACTATCTTTTAATATTGTTCACAGATAGGGTGGTAATTTTCATTTCATAATAAGAAGTTCTTGAATATTTCCATACTCAAGATTGTATTTCTTGCATGCCAATATTTGAAAACCAGAAGAGAAAAAGAAGAATATGAAACAAGGAATGTGAAGGAAAAGATGACATACCTGATCAGTATCCCAATGTGGATTGAAAGTTTCTGTGATCAGTATAACACTTAAGAACTCTAGAAGAAATGTTTTAACTATTATTAAGCAAATAAAAGGGAAATGGAAATTACTCCTTCTAGTCTCAATATATATAAGCATAAAAAATATTGCATCAGATATTTGGTTTTTTTTTACAGTAATATTTGGTAGTTGTAAAAATAAGAAAATTTAACTCAAATCAAGTTAATTCATTTCATTATACCTAAATAATATATATTTTATTTCAATAATTTGTTTTTTTTTTTTTTCTAGTGTTAACCCTCATGTTCCTAAGAAATCGTTTCACCTAGGAATCAAACGATTTTCTTGATAAGTTTGATGTTAGTTATAAGAAGGTAATTTTAAACATATAATCTGATGTATGATGTATCTAAGAGTGACATTATAGAGCAGGGAGAAGTCTTAACAAATGGAGAAGATGTCGGAGAGGAAACAATCCTGTCATGAAAAACCCTAAATCTTCATTCGTTTTTTTTGTTTTTGACAAAGTGATGCTTATAGCATTTCATTCATCAAATGAACATGAGAGTTTGTGAAATACAAACAAAAAATACATTTACATCTGTCTATAACAGCCCCATGCTCAGTGATATCGTCCCTCCCTCTTTGAAAATCATCCACCACTTTTTTCCGCATCAAAGATGAAATCCACTCCTTCTAATTGCAATTCATGGCTTCATGCACCCACGTTAGAGCATGAAAAAGACTCGATGAAACATCAAGCAGAAACAACACGTTCTTTTCAAAAGTGTCTTTCACTTCTTGTATAAACATTTTCACTATGCCAACAAGTATGATATCTCTTCTGAGACCTATAGCCTAAACTAAAATAACTAACAGAAAAAAGGGTTCAAAATAGACCTCATAAATCAAGCTTAATAAAGCCTGCTAATTACCATCTAAGTAAAAAAAGTATGGCTTTTCGACTCACAAGATGACAAATACTTTTACATTTTAAGCAATTAGGAAGATGCTAAAGTTGTGTGTGAAGGTGTATAATCTCTCTTAATATAAATAAATGGTGACAACAAAACACAGATTCTTGGTAATGTATCAAAGTTCATCATGTATTTGTTGTTGTAAAGGAGCCTCTATATTATGAACATGATCAACTCTGACTTGATGAAGATTCATGTCATCTGCAACAGCTTGTGGTCTTTGCACTGCCTGCCCTACCATGCCAGCCTTTATAGCCCCGGTAACCTTTCTCTGCAACGTAAGTATTCCAATCCGCTTGGAAACAACATAAAGAACGGCAAGGGAGAACAACAAAAAGCCAACCCCAAGTATCACCCTGTTCATATACGAGTTGATGTTAGAATTTAAAAAGACCAAACAAAGTGAGTGGACGATAAAAAAAGACAACCCGGTACTACTATCAAACTCCAATTATGGTGGGATTCAGGGAAGAATCAATTTTTTTCCATACCTGTCTATGATATCTTGACGTTGCATTGTGGAGAGAAGATTTCTAGTTCTCATCAACAATGAGCGGTGTCCTTTATATTCACTTTCAGCCTTTTTTAACACTCCTGTTGATTCATCTATATATCCAAGAAATTTACGGAGAAAAATATTATTTCATACCCTTCATAACCATTTTGATGAAAACAATATAAATACCTCCATTCATCAAGTCAATAGTGCAATATAATTCAACTAAAATTTCAACCAGCAGAAACAGTAACCAACAAACATTTTTACATTGCACACAAAGGAGATTATAGGTGTCATGGGATTGGTTAACTGCATTAAATGTGTATCGTGTGATCCTACATGTTTAATTGCAATTTTGATAACATTGGGTATCGGAACTAGGACAGGATAGAAGATACCAGATGGAGAATAGTTCGTGAGTATTTGAGAGGATGGACCACACACAACCAAGATTAGATTCCAATGCCATCTCTCTGGCTCTCTCCCCTTTTGATTATATCCCTTTGTCAACTATAAAGTTGCTTTCATTCACTTAATTGCTCTCAACTTCATGATTATGATTTATGGGAATAGAATTCAGTCAGTACTTGTGGCATTTGGATTAAAAGTGATTGTCATATGTTTGAAAATGTAATCATTTGCAAAAGTTAAACTACAAAAAATTCTTTGCTAGGTTCAAAGCCAAAAGAAGGTAATTTTTATTTCGATCTGTTTGTATGTTGATGTTTAAAATTGGTAGCCTAGCTAGCTTAAACCTCAACTTGACCATCATGGTTTTAATTCAAACTCGGTTTTCACAAATATATCTTTTCACTGGCAACTTGACCTCAACTGCAGTGTTTAAAATTGGTAGCCTAGCTAGCTTAAACCTCAATTTTTATTTCTCCTTTTCTGCAGTGTTTCCAAATTTTCAAAGTCTCTTCTTTCCTTCTGGTTCCTAGTGTTCTGTATATATCTCTATATCTCTCTATTTCTTTTTCTCTATTCCTCTTTATAAATTTTGACAGAGAGCACCCTGAACTGAAGCTATAAATGTAACAACTGCTAGCTAACTCGAACTCATTCCCTACATATGTATATATCTCTATATCTCTCTGTTTCTTTTTCTCTATTCCTCTTTATAAATTTTGACAGAGAGCACTCTGAACTGAAGCTATAAATGTAACAACTGCTAGCTAACTCGAACTCATTCCCTACATATGTATACATCTCTATATCTCTCTATTTCTTTTTCTCTATTCCTCTTTATAAATTTTGACAGAGAGCACCCTGAACTGAAGCTATAAATGTAACAACTGCTACTCGAACTCATTCCCTACATAGCTTCATATTTCCAATCCAACTTATATAGCTAGCTTAAATTATTTTATGAATTTGTCTGTCTTGATATATAAATTTCACATACACGAAAAATAAAACATAGTGTATACCAGTATAAATTAAAAACTAGATGTAGAAAAATGAAACAACCATCATCATTAATACAGACAGAAGAGGGAGAAAAATATACCTACCAAGAGTCATAAGTGTGCTTGTGTTTCTTTCAACCTCCTGATTAACACACAGATCCCCAATGAGTATGTTAATTAATCCATCACAAATAGGCCATGTTTTAAAAAGGAAAAAGCAATAACGGTGGAGCAAAATATTACAACACAGGAGTACGATCAAACTGAAGTTTAAAAATAAAGATATCTAACCTAACCACTAACCTGAACCATCAATTGACGAGTACGTCGGAGGCTTTCTGTGATGCTCTCTGCCGCAGATGTCATTCCAGCTTTTGTCCTGGACAAAGATGACAGATTTGAGAATTAAAATACTTCATCCCAGAATCATGCAAAGTGCCAAATGAATTTTCCAATGAAATAGCACTAAACTGTAAATAATACTAGCAAACCAAGTCAACACAAGCTGAAAATTGCACAAATGACATACTGCAAATTGCGTCTGCGGACTGTGGACTCTTCTCCACCTCCTAGAAGTAGTTCTCTCTGCATCATATAAAAAGAGAATACCAATCCATCAATATAAACAAACACAAAACACACATAACCACAACACAGCCACAATATAACTAATACGTTCACAGTCAATGGGTACAATATGTTCCCATTAATGATGCAAAATTATTTAAGCAAAATGAACAAAGCAATGATAATGTTAAAGGTATTCAAGTAAGCATATTGCCTCCTCCTGAGCAGCTTTCCTTAAGTTAGCTTTCGCTTGTAGATTAGCATTCCTCAAACTTTGCCGCAAACTGTTCAAAACAAACGCATATACTATCAGCAAAAATTGCAAAAGATTAAAACAGAAATATTTTGAGTCAGGTGAATCACCAATTTAGTCATGGAATTGAAGAACAATGTCAACCTGCTCACTGAAATTAACTAAATTTCAAAATAATCACTCAATTTGAATATTTTCAATCACATTAGTCTCTGTCAGACATTTTCAAAAACTAAATTGACAGCATGCTACTTTCAAAGACTAAATCACTTACTGTATTACTCATGTCAAATCTATTTTCTTTAGAATCGAGTGAATCACCATTTTGGTCCTCAAAAGTAAGTGTAGGACAATTTCCTTTTTCAAAATCAAAATTACAAGTTGGTAAGTTATTCCTCAAAATTAAAGACCGCCAATCAATTAAGTCATCTGTTAATCAATTCAAACAATTTTGTTGTATGTGGATATCAAAATAGAGATCAAAGAAGCTTTAAACAAATTTCCAGAAACATGCTCAAACTGAGTTGAGCATAGCTTAAGCAATGTGTCAACTCAGCATTTCTGGTCCTATTAGATGACAAAGAATCTAAATTGATCGCAATCTTCAATTTCAGAGACTAATTTGCCAATTTGCCAATTTGCAAATATGGAAGACCAAGTTGCTCAATCCCTACAATTTCTAAGACTTTTATTCACTTATTTGCAGTTGTGATGGAGTTTTTATGTTCTAAACTTTTCTTCCCTTCCCTTCCCTTCTCTTGATTGATTTTGTGTTTAACCGCTTAAAGATGTGATCCCAAATATTTGTGCAAATCAACATAGGGAGTGTGTGAGAAAACTATAAATGAATTTCTTTAAATTGTTTTTTATCTATGGCAAATTGTCAAACAGAACAAATGAAGGCAAAATGTATAAGCCATGAACACTATCAGCACATGAAGTTCCCACAGCCCACTTGTATTTATGAATGTGAAACTCTCGCTATTGGAGGTTTCAAATTCCAACATTTTTTTATCTGAAAGTTATTTAAACTATTAATTAGTAGCTGAAATTGTTACATATTAGGTGTCAGCAGAACAATCAATGACTGGCCTGTACCAAAAAACTACCGATATTCTGCACACAAAAAGTGGAATTGTAACTACAAGTCTATAGTTCATTACTGTCAATTGCAGTAGCTATAACTCCATCACAGTCACTATTTCAAATATAAATGGATATTTCCAATTGGAGGAACTATTTTGAAATATTAAAAATTCCAGAGACTAAATTGACGGCATACTACATTCAAAGACTAAATCACTTACTCACTCATTTCAAATCTATTTTCTTTAGAACCGAGTGAATCAACATTTTAATCCTCAAAAGTCTAAGTGTATGAGAATTTCCTCCTTCGAAAATACATAATGGTAAATTAGTCCTCCAAATTAAAGACTACCAATCAATTTAGTCCCTCCCCCTCTAACAATCAATTCAAACAACAACTTCGTTGAACTTATTTATCAAAATATATCAAATAAGCTCTAAACAAATTTCTACAAACATGCACAAACGGAACATGCAATGTCAATTCAGCATTTCTAATCGTGTTACAGATAGACTAAGAGCCTGTTTGGATAAACAACTTATAGCACAAGCATTTATTTATAAGCTTACACAAGCTACTTTTATAACAAAAGATAAAATAAAGATAAATAGTTTTTATATATACTACAAGCTATTTTTATAAACTATATTGAAAAACTAAAGAAAATAAGCTAAAAAAAACTAATGAAAATTAAGTTATTTACATAGGTTGTCCCAAACAGTCTCACAAAATTTATGTCACTAGATAAACTCAAATAAACCAATTCAAACATGCTTTAATTTAATCGAGAATCTTCAATTTCAAAGATTAATTTGCCAATTCATAAATATCAAAAACAAAATTCAAATTGCTTAATCCCTACAATGTGGATGAATTCAATTCAATTCACTTCATTTCAATTCAATTAAAACAAATCATCAAACAGTAAAATCCAGAGAGAGAGAGAGAGAGAGAACCTTTGAGTTAGGGTTTTCCATGATTGAAGCAATTTTCGAGCAGAATCAACTTCTTGTTGAGTAGGTAATTGTGGAGCGAGAAGATCGAGATTGAAATCCAAAGAAGAAAGAAACGATAAACCATCTTGAGCAATACCATTCAATCTAGCAAGTGAATTTTTCTCATCTTCTTTAGATCTTCCTGATTTACCGTATTCTCCAATTGCCTTAATGTGATCTTGTGTTTTACTATAAGCTTCGTTCCATTCTTTTTTCACTTTTTCCACTTCTTCTACAACCTTGTCAATTTCTTCCATGGAGAAAAGCGATTGATATATAAGAGAAATGAAAAGAGATCGAAACTGGCGGTGGAGAAATATCTTCCGATACGGTGGTTGAAGAAGAGAGAGACGCGAGAGTAATCCCAATTTTCTTTTTACTTTATTTTGATTTTTTATAAAAAAATACATGTTAAAAATTAAGTGTATATGTGTTAATCTAGGTGGAATTAAAAATAAATAAAAAATAAATTAATTTGACAGGTCAGCATGCCACACCATCACAAAATATAATATAGTCATATACCAACATGTGTGATGAGGCGCTAAAAACAAATAATCTTTACATTGCACGGGTGAAAATGCAAAAAAAATAAATGTTAAAGGAGGAAAAACAAAACTCGCTCAAATTACAAAGGGCAAAACACCTATTAACTTATAAAAATATTCAAACCGACCAAATTCATACTAACCGAGATTAAATTTGATGTATCCGGCGAGTTTATACAGTTTTGATTTTTTGGTCTATGAGTGACAAATAATGGGTAAAATTAGTTAAACATGGTCGGGTTCAGTTTTGAAAATTTAAATATACCATTAATCGAACAACCAAGGTTGTAAGATCACAAGTTTTTTTTTTTTTTTGGATGTGAGGACTTTAGGAAAATAAAGTAAAAATCTAGTTTACAGGTTTACCAAAAAAAAGAAAAAAAAAACTTATTATCTTGGTCATCCATGTCATCAATCTTCACCAAATTAAATCAAACGACCAACATTTATTACAAAAGAAAAATTGTATTCTCAACTTTGACTAGTCATTTGACTAATTTCATTTCCCTTCCGCTTAAATTCACGGCGTTGGATCTGCAACAACTCACCAATGTGTAACAATTTTAGGGTGATTCTTCTATAACTTCGGGTGATTTGATCACTGAAGATGGTTTATTGGAGAACTGAACCCGCCTGTTATTAACCGTATGAGACCATACTTTTGACATGTTTACCCATTAGACCCGGTTTTGTCCATCCAGGCGGTTCGTGAGGGCTTGTCCACTCCTAAGACAAAGTACTACGAAGTCTTGGACAGGTATTGATCTTGATCATAATATTATTCTCATCATAATTTTAAATAGCAGTGATATTAACAATTCAATCGAGTTATGATCCTTGTAATATTTTGGAGAATCACATTCAATTGTGGTATATATTAATCGATGATTCATAGCGGTTTTGACAACATAAAAAATGTTGTTTTGTGGCCTAGATCGCAGGTGCAAAACTCGATTTGTACCCCTGCTGGATCTTTGAAATATCGTGGAGAATCGCAATTAAATGTAGTTTCAATAGATGTCACGTGGTTTCTGCAACATAAAAATCCATTATTTCACGACCCAGATCTCTAATGCAAAACTCTATTTAAAACCCTAATCATAATCATCATTATTACAATTTTTTTGTTACAATTATTTTTTTAATTACTTTTAGTATCTTAAACAATAGGTATATCTTGATTTTATTTAAGTATTTGTGTAAATGTATTAGATATTCATGATTGTTTGTTTTAATAATGTTCAAATGATCTCATTTGTGCTCAGGGATGAGAAAGTGACCAATTTTTTTCTCTTTTCAAGTTGAAGTATTTTGAAGAGAAAATATTTGTTGGAGATTGGGAGGAATGCGAAAAGTATCTCAATGGCACTCCTCCAAAATAAGTAAAAATCGATACTGCATGAAGATGTTCTTTGAGATGAGGAAATTTCAAATAACATCTTCATGGAGTATCGATTTTCGTTGATTTTGGTAAAGCAAATGAGGTACTTTTGGCACTCCTCTCATTCTCCAGTAATGATTTTCTCTTCAATTTAAACGATCTCATTTGTGCTTAATTAAAGACGAGAAAGTGACAACTCTTGATTTTTTTTTTTTTTAGCTTGGAGCAAGAATATGGTCTCTTCTTCAATTTGAAGTATTTTGAAGAGAAAATCCTTGTTGGAGATTAGGAGGAATGCGAAAAGTACCTCAATAGCTTTACAAAAATAAGTGAAAATCGATACTACATGAAGATGTTCTTTGAGATGAGGAAATCTCATAGAACATCTTCATGGAATATCGATTTTCATTGATTTTGGTAAAACCAATGAGGTACTTCTCGCACTCCTCCCATTCTCCAGTTCAATTTAAATGATCTCATTTGTGTTTAGAGATGAGAAAGTGACAACTTTTTTTTTTTTTTTTTTAGCCTGTAGTAAGAATATGGTGTCTCCTTCAATTTGAAGTAATTTGAGGAGAAAATCCTTGCTGGAGATTGGGAGGAATGTGAAGAGTACCTCAATGGCTTTACCAAAATAAGTGAAAATCGATACTACATGAAGATGTTTTTTGAGATGAGGAAATCTCAAAGAACATCTTCATGGACTATCGATTTTCGTTGATTTTGGTAAAACCAATGAGGTACTTCTCACACTTCTCCCATTCTCCAGCAATGATTTTCTCTTCAATTTAAATGATTTCATTTGTGCTTGTGACAACTCTTGTATTTTTTTTTTAGCCAGGAGCAAGAATATGGCCTCTTCTTCAATTTGAAGTATTTTGAAGCGGAAATCCTTTTTTTTTTTGAAAAAGCTAAATTAGCTCACTCAAATTGGCACCAGAGAGAATCAAACCTGAGACCTCAATGAGGAGCACACTCTCAGGTCCCAAGCCAATACTACCGGACCAACCCAAGTGGGTTTTGAAGAGAAAATCCTTGTTGGAGATTGGGAGGAATGCGAAAAGTACCTCAATGGCGATACCAAAATAAGTGAAAATCGATACTACATGAAGATGTTATTTGAGATGAGGAAATCTTAAAGAACATCTTCATGGAGTATTGATTTTCGTTGATTTTGATATTGTCATTGTAGTACTTTTCACACTCCTCCCATTCTCCAGCAACAATTTTTTCTTCAAAATACTTCAAATTCAAAAAGAGACCATATTCTTGCTCTAGCTTAAACCAAAAAAAAAAAAAATCATTTTATCATTCTAGATACTCACCATACGAAAAAAAAAATTAATTTGATAATCTTCAACACGATACAAGAGAGGTGAACCTTAGTTTGTTGGCTAAATGGCGTTTTAGATTTTTTCAACACGACAGACCTTTACTTTGTAGGTACTTTAAGAAATTAGTTTACTAGTTAATGTTTTGCATAATTGGAGCAAACAAATCAAAGATAATCATATAGCACTGCTCTTGATGTTTTGTATGTAGCTTCTTAGTATTGATAATCATAATTGGAGCAAACAAATCAAATATCTTATAATTTCTTTTATCACCAACATTTTTTAGATAATTTGAAAGTATACGAATCTTATTATATTTGAAAGTTAATCTCATGCAACAAGTGATTAACATCATAAGAGGTGATGTATCTATATCTATATCATATAATAATCATTCTAAATAGAACATGCATTCAGGTACATGAGTTTCAAATTCTCAAGGCTTTTGATGCTAAATGTCACCCTCCTTTGGTGATAAGTATGTTTTGCAATTTTTTTTTTTTTTTGAATTATCGTATCCACACGGACTCGTGTGATTTGATATTAAAACAAATGGTTTAACAAAGGATCTCACAAGATAAATTATATCTGGGTAGTTATCACTGAAAGAAGAAACACTACCTTGATCATTTTCATGGCTTCATACACATCAAGTAATTGCAAGAATCATGCAAAATCAACAATCATATGCAATTGTGAACGCTCAATATATGTAAAACATGGATGTTCACACTACTCGCTGGTAGGTTATGAAGCACGAACACAGACACGAACACTATACATGGTACAAACACTGACACGTTGATACCGATAAAAAATTGAGAAAATGACACAATTCAATATAATTATAAATATTAGTATCGTGCTTCATTACCGCTAGGTCATTGACGCATCTGACAAAAGACACACTTATCTAAGGAGTGTTTGTACTTCATTACCGCTTTTGATGAGTTATATGTTTTTAGTTTAATTAAAAAATAAAATGTTTATTTTCGTGCTAACATTCAAATATATCTCAAATTCAATCTTAGATGATGCATTTACTACAATTGAATTTTTATTATGTAATTGAAAATTAATCAATAACCTAAACTCGTGACAGTGTCATTAATTATCAAAAACCTAAACTGTTTCAAAGTGTAAGCATATGGTATTCAAAATTAAAAAATTTGAACCATAACTTTGTTTCAACTAATCACTCACACATTGTCATTATCAAACAACTTTTGAATTAAACTCGTGACAGTGCCATTTCAAGACATGAGCATAAGAGAAATTGGCAATTAAAAATTCAAAATAGAACCATATTAACAGAACAAATGCATTGTTTCTAAATAGGCCTTTTAAACTCACAAAGTTGTTCTCAAAAGGTGTTTAGTTTCATGATAAAAGCTTTTGCAATTTAATCTTACAAACCAAAAGGCTTTGTTTTACAAACTAACAATCCAAAAAAAGAAAAAATTCTTCCATTCTCTATGACCTCTTACCATCACATCCTAATATAGATTTCAATCCCCTTTTTAAAAAATTAATAATGTAAACAAAAGGACTTTAAGCAAAGCAAATTAATTTCAACCTTAAACAACAATAGATCAGTTTAAAAGACGCTTACATAATTATTTGTTAAATGTTGTCCATGAAAATGAAAATGCATATATTTTAATCTTATATTATTTTAATGTTTTGTTAATTTTTAAATAATTGAATAAAAGACTTTGAACAAAATATTTCATTTTTTGGTTTAGAATATTACATTTTTTTTATCAAGTAACTCTAACCGGTAGAATTCCACCTTTAATAGATTCCGGATTTAAACTTTAATGGAAAATGTGATATTCTTTACTGGTTGTCAGTTGAGCTACAAAGATATGAACCGAATATTTCTATTTTCTAGTTTTATTTTTATCTAACTATAAATTTTTTTTTTTGTGCTAATCATTTGGTTATCGGTGGAAGCATTATAATTCAGAGTTTTGCCGCGAAATAAATAAAGTTCAGCTAAGAGTTGTTCACATAGGTCCAAAACGATTAATCCTAGTAACTATTAAAAATAAAAAAATATCCTCGTTTGAGAAAAACAAAATTGGGAAATCTTATATTTTTTAAGCATTGGTACAGATTATATCCTCGTTTGAGAAAAATAAAATTGAGCATTTAATAGGTACCATTTATACAATAAGCATTTGCACCTATATATTTTTGTGAGACCTGTTTTCAATAATATAGAGTTATTGGTAGAATCTGTTTAATACTTTTTTAAGAAATGATGAATTGGAGAGGTCAAGGCTCTTTTTGGCAAAAATAGCTTATGGCCGATGAGCTAGCTGATAGCTTATGGCTGATAGCTGATAGCTTCTAGCTGATAAGTTGATTGAAGTGTTTGGTAAAATTAGCGGTTCAACTGACTGATAAATATAAAATGACATAAAAAGACGTCTTTAATTCAATAATTTTTTTTATCAAATTAATACTATTTAAGATACTTAGAATTTAATTTACGTCAAAAAAAATACTTAAAATTTAATATTTTAAGTTTTTTTTGTACGATATTTTAAGTTTATTAATTCAATAAATATATCTTTCAAATATTATTATTAAACTAATTTTTATATGCTGATTTTTTTTTAAAAAAAAAATATTTTCCTTTCAGTTGATATACTTTGTGAAAAAATAACAACAAAATATATTCATAATATAGTATAATGGTTAATTATAGTAAGGTACGTTTTTTCAACAAAAAAAAAAATTATAGTAAGGTACGTACCTATGTATTGATAAAAAAAATATATGCTTTAGCCTTCATATTTGAAAATAGATATTAAGGCAACATTAAAACATACTATATACATGTGATTTTAAAAGAAGCAACGTTAAAACATGCATTTACTTATTTTATTTTAAATTCTAATGATAATAAATTATAAAGGGTAAATATGAATTTTAGTTAAAATAATAAGGGTAAAAGAGGAAGAAAAAATGAAAAGCTAGAAGCTATAAGCTCAGAAGCTACTTGACATAGCTTCTGAAAAAGAAGCTATAAGTCAGTAAAATAAGGTAAAAGCTCTTTCTGAAAAGACTGTTACCAAACAGGTCTTTTAGCTTATAAGCCATAAGACAAAAGCTAAAAGCTAGGTTTTTTGACTTGCCAAACAGACTCCAATTGTTTTTTGGTGATGGATTAACCAACTTCACCAAAAAACGTATCATTTCATTCATTCGGAATAAACTCAGTTCAATTCTCATGTGAAATAATTTTTTTTATCAGAATTTATTTATGTTAACACTTAACACAAAAATAAAATAAATAAAATTATAAGTGAACATCAAAGTGTACTTTAACAAGCAGTCGACCCTAAATTTTTTTACTTTTGAGTTCTCTTCTTCCTCTATCGGTAAGGGGGTGATTTTAGGTCATTTTGGCCTAAAATTACCCTATGGTGGTCGTTTTGGTACGGTGTTGTTTGATTTCCGTCTTTGTTGCAGTGTTCGTTTAGTTCATATCGAAAGATTATCTTCAATCAATTGCAGATTCAATCAATGATTTGTGCATCAACGTCGTAGGTCTGGAAGCATGGACATTCTGGTAACTTTAATTTTATCATATTATTTGTAGGCATTTTGCCGTTATATACTACTCCTCCGGTCTTATATATAAGGAACACATTGAGAAAAACACACATACCAAGGATGCTTATTTTTTTATTAAAAATTCTAAAATGTTATGTGTTATTCCAAAACTAACCTTGGTAATGTGTTTGTGTAATTAATGCATAACATTGAAATACGTTGCATTTTATACAATTTAATAAGGGTATACAAGAAATTATCTATTTAATAAAGAATAAATTTAAAGATGGCTTAATTAGTTAATTGGTCCCTTAAAGACTTTTTAGGTTTCATAATGGTCTCTTAAAGAAAAAAAGGTCTGGATTGGTCCCTTAAAGACATCTCCGTTAGTCACATTGGTCCCTTCCGTTAATTTATCAACCACAAATGTATTAGGTGGACCAACATTGAAGGTGGTCCACCATATACCACAATATATTTTTTAATCTTAACCATTGAATTGTTTTGAAAACAAAACAACTATTAGATTTTACATGTCCACTAAACCTTAGAGCGCATCATCACCAACAAATTCTTCCTCCATTCCTTCATCTTCTCCCTCGATTCCTTCATCATATTCTTCATAACTTCACCATTAGAACCTCCAGAATTCAAAACAAATCCAAATAAAATATTTCAAAATTGCAAAATAATCTTAGATTCACTTCTTCCTCAAAGACACAATTTGGATTCCATCTATCCACGCACAACACAAACATCATAATCTTAGATCCACTTATCCACGAATCAATGTTCTAATCTCTCTCTTCAACCCAACAATCAAATCAAGTAATCAACCTTGTTTTCATGGTTGCTACCGTTGCTTTTCGATCCAAACCTTCAAATTACAAAGAAAAAGCAACTCTTGCTTTATCCCAGTTAAGATACTTCGCTTTCAATTACACACATGCTGGATTTTACTTTGTTTGTTCCTTTTTGGTTTTGTTTCAATTTTGTTATGATTTTGTAATTTTGATAATTTTTTTTCTAGGTTTGATAAAGGTTGATTGAAGATCCATGGGGATAAAGAAGAAATGAAGAATGGGGGAAGAATATGAATAGAAGGAAAAAATTATCATATGTTGGTGGTTCACTATTAAATATAATAGGCCAACAAAGATCTAATGAGTCTTGTTTTTGTCAAAAAAAATCGAAGGGTTGAAATTTAAAATATTATTAAGGTCTACGATGTACCACTATCTATAGTGGTTCACCTTACACAGTCCTGACAATAGTTAACGATTTTTTGGACAAAATGGACGGGAGAGACCATTGTGGCAAACAATGCATCTTTAAGGGATCAAACCGAAACTTTTTTTCTTTATAGGACCAATTTGAAACCAAAAATGTTTTTAAGGGACCAATTTACTAATTAAGCCTTTAATGATTGTTTCTTATAAAAAGGACCAATTTTTTTTTCCAAAATGTTCCTTATATATAGGACCGGAGGGACTATTAACTTGGATGTTCTGAGTTTGTTAGCAGATTCATTCTTTGTTCGCAAATTCATCTTTTTTATTTTTAACAATGTTGAATTTGTCCTTATTGAATGGAATGAATATCTTTTATTTTTTTTAAGTAAAAAAATCAAAGTGTACTTTATATTTGGACAACGACAGGAAACAAACCTACGACTAGAGGTGGGAATAGGCTAGGCCGAGCTAGGCTTTGCCAAGCCTGAGCCTGGCCTGTCAAAAAATCGAAGGTCTGAGCCTGGCCTGTGGCCTATCATAGGCTTAAATTCTAGGCCTGAGCCTGGCCTTTTGAAAGTCTGATGTGGCCTGTTAGCCTGTTTAAAAACCTATTTCATATGAACATATTTAAATAAATAATTATATTTATTTTGAAATATACTTATGAACTAATAAAATAATGTTCCATTTGATATTTTAGAGAATTTGACTATATATGTCATCATATTTCAATTCTAGTTTATAATAATACATTTATATATGTTAAAAACTAATGTAGATTAATAAACTTAAATTACTTAAAAAGTTAATAGATTTATAATTTAATCAAAGTATAAATTTTAATATATAAATAATAATCGTAATAAAAATATTATCCATGTTAACTTAAATAGGCCGGCCTAGTAGGCCTCAAAGGCTTTTTTAATGGTCTGCGGCCTGACATTTTTAGCTAAATAGGCTTATAAAAAAGCATTGGCCTGCTCTATTCAAAGAAATAGGTTGGCCTGGCCTGAGCCTATGTAGGCTAGGCCTTAAGGCCATGTAGGCCGGCCTGGCCTGTTCCCACCTCTACCTACGACAAGTACTCTCACTCCATTCCAATGCAAAGATTGTGATTAAGTTAGAACCAGAGAAAGAAAAATGGCAAACCAAAACAGAGAAGAAGTAGTTTGCGTAACCGGAGCAAACGGTTTCATCGGAACATGGCTAGTAAAAACCCTACTAGAAAAACAAACCCCACGCTACAAAATCAACGCCACAATCTTCCCTAATTCCGATCCATCTCATCTCTTCACACTCCATCCGGAAGCCCAATCTCGCATCACAATTTTCCCTGTCAACATTCTCGACTCCACCGCTGTCTCCTCCGCCATCAAAAACTGCTCCGGCGTCTTTCATGTCGCATCCCCATGTACCCTCGAAGATCCAACCGATCCACAAAAGGAGCTTCTAGAACCTGCTGTACAAGGAACCCTAAATGTTCTAGAAGCATCCAAGCGCGCCGGTGTTAAGCGTGTCGTTCTCACTTCCTCGATTTCGGCAATGGTACTGTTAAAATTAATTAGAAATTAGAAATCAAATGTTATGATTTGATCGTTGTCGCATAATTGTGTTTGATTAGAATGAATTGTAATTGATTCTAGGTTAAAAAATGTTGCCTTTAGTCAATGACATTATGCCTCTAACAAATAGTAGATAGCTGTATAACGAATAACAGAATAAGCCAGCTGATTGAATTTATATTGTTCAGTAAAATTAATGGTTGAACCGACGCATAAGTATGAAATG